>NC_139243.1:21629276-22301796 GCF_977018435.1 Lepisma saccharinum | reverse complement strand
TCTACACAGACACAGAGCCTTGCTGAGCATGAAACTGTTATGGGAATTGTTAGATGTGAAGAATAAATTTCACAGAGCTGTTATGGATATGGAGGTGAAGAATTGAATGAAATAATATTTATACCCATCTACTCTGTCTCTAACAAAGCTATGTTGCTGTACAAATCCCACACAGACACACAGCTGAGAACGGAACTGTTATGGAATTGTTAGATGAGATTTGTTTGTGAAGAATAAAATTTAAATCTATACTTAATATTCCTATATTTAACAGAGCTGTGCTTGCCTCACACAGACACAGAGCTGAGCATAGAACTGTTAGATGAGATTTGTTTGTGAAGAATAAAATTTAAATCTATACTTAATATTCCTATCATGTAACAGAGCTGTGCTTGCCTCACACAGACACAGAGCTGAGCATGGAGCGGTTATGAAACTGTTAGATGAGATTTGTTTGTGAAGAATAAAATAATTTTTAAATTTATATAATATACCTATCTCTAACAGAGCTGTGCTGTTTTGCTTTACATAGACACAGAGCTGAGCATGGAACTGTTATGGAATTGTGAAGAATTGAATATTCTGTCTCTAACAGAGCTGTGTTGTTTTAATGTTATTAGGTACAAATCCCCACACAGACACAGAGCTGAGCATGGAATTGTTATGGAATTGTTAGATGAGATTTGTTTGTGAAGAATAAGCCTTGTTGATATTTCCTCAAAACAGGAAATTTGTGACAATGTTTGTATCACCGACAGGAATAATTATTACAAGATTACAGATCACAGAACATGTGGCAAATATTATTATAGTGATGGCCCATATGTTGCAGAGTATGTATACAGGGAAGTGTTTGTAACAGCAGAGCTTGAAAAAATACAGAAACACATCCAAATTATATAGGTACAAATCTCACACATAGATATAGAGCCTTGTTGATATTGTTATTGTCATAATCCCTATCTCTAACAGAGCTGTGTTGTGTAGGTTGCTTTGAAAATATTATTTACCCTTGCTGATATGTTATGGATAAGATGTGAATAATACATACCCTAATAGGTACAGTTTTGCTGGAATGTATGTTGAAACGTTTATAAAAAAACAATGCTCTGTCAAAAGAATATTGAGTATAGATTTACAAAAATTTATTTACTAGATATTATTTCATTCTCTGTATTCTTTTTGACAATTACCTATCTATAATAATTCCAAGCTCAGCAAGGCTCTGTGTCTAATATCTATCTTCATGACAATCACCTATCCATAATAATTCCGCTCTGTATCTGTGTAAGATTTGAATCCTGTTCCCAATAATTATAACACCGCACAGCTTTGTTAGGTATAGGGCAATAACCTATCCATGATTTCAATCCTGTTCCCAATAACAGCATCACTACACAGCTCTATTAAATATAGGGATATTGAGTATAGATTGATGGATAAATATTATTTCTGTGTCTGTGTCTAATATCTATCCTCATGGCAATCACCTATCCATGATTTGAAGCTTGTTCCCAATAACAGCATCACTACACAGCTCTGTTAGGTATAGGGATATTTCATTCTCTGTGTTTGTGTCCAATAACAGCAGAGATATTGAGTATCTATCCTCATGGCAATCACCTATCCATAATAATTCCGCTCTATATCTGTGTAAGATTTAAAACTTGTTCCTAATAATATTAACCATACAGTTCTGTCAGGTATAAGGATATTGAGAATAGATTGATGGAAAATATTATTTCTGTGTCTGTGTCTAATATCTATCCTCATGACAATCACCTATCCATTATTTGAATCCTGTTCCCAATAACAACATCACCGCACAACTCTGTCAGGTATAAGAATATTGAGTATAGATTTATGGAAAATATTATTTCTGTGTCTGTGTCTAATATCTATCCTCATGGAGTAGAGTAAATATGTACTTCTGACCACAACTTTGATTTCTTGACCAAACGACTACAAAAAGTTGAAAAACTCACTTTCTCTCCCCGTTCCGCGCCTCATTTAGTGCGCTGACGATGTTTCACGGGCGCAAAAAGGCAGTGATGAGTGAAAGATGAGCTCTCATTCTCTCATCCTTCTCATCTTTCTCATCTTTCTCATTGTTCTCTCATTCTCTTTTTATTCTCCTCTCATCCTCTCATCTTTTTTTTATTCTCTCATTTTTTTTATTCTCTTATTTTCTTATTTTTTGAAAGATGAGTGCACCTTATCGTAATTTTCCAAGTCTGGGACCAAATGTTTATATATCGTGACCTACGTAAACCTCTCCTCTCATTCTCTCATTCTCTCATTCTCTTATTTTTTGAAAGATGAGTGCACTTTATCGTAATTTTCCAAGTTTGGGACCAAATGTTTATATATTGTGACCTACGTAAACCTCTTCTCTTATCCTCTTATTCTCTCAATCTCTCAATCTCTCAATCTCTCATTCTCTTTTTACCTTTAGAATATTGTCGTCAACATTCGAGATGAAGTTGGAGTGCTGGAATCAACGGGGCCAAATGTTTATATATATCGTGATCTTCGTAAACCTCTCCTCCCACCTTCTCATCCTCTTATTCTCTTATTTTCTAATCTTTTGAAAGATGAGTGCATCTTATCGTAATTTTCCAAGTCCGGGACCCAAATGTTTATATATATCGTGACCTTCGTAAACCTCTTCTCTCGGGGAGGGAACGATGTACCATACACACACACACACACACACACACACACACACACACACACACACACACACACACACACACACACACACGCGCGCGCGCGCGTATGTATTGTGACGCAAACAAACAAACAAACAAAATAATAATTGCTGTTTTTTAGAATACCTGGCCCCTAACCCGCCAGGGTGCGTGGTGCCCAACCCAAAAAGGTTCTAACGGCTACGGCTCTAGATAACCGCACCTCTGTAGGGTTTCACGTGTTTTTTTTTTTCCCCCAAACTTCCATGAAACCCTACAGAGGACCTCCGTAATGCATGCAACGTGTACTAACGACTCTAGTGTTATTTGATGTTGTGATATTTTTGGATATAGAGTTTTATTGTGAGATATAGATAAAAATAATTATGTTTATTATAATATTTTCTTGATGAAGATGGAGAATATGTGCGTGTTACAAATAAAGTTGCATGCTTTTTTTTTTCTAGTGTGTGTGTATGCGTTTTTGATGTTTCGACAGCATCTGAAACGATAAAAAAGAAATTTTATTGTTAATTTTCACGTGTAAAAACAACAACAAATTTTTTTTGTGCAAATTTTCTGATTGTCTCTCGTGCTATAGTGCAAAAAAAGATATTGTAACTTATAACTAATGAAATTGACATTTGTAACTGATCTGAACTAGTGAAATTCGTATTGTGCCATTGTAACTGATTGTGCTAGCACTAAAAATTTCTTATTGTGCAAGAAAATAGATGATAAAAACTTGTTAAAACTGCTCTGTGACCCTCTCATTCTTCACGTCGTAGGCGAAGGACTTCTCTGCAATCAGGATGACACTGCATAGGGTATCCTCGGGCAAGGCATCGTGGAACTCGCAGACGACCTTGATGTTGGTTCGATCGTTGACCACAACCTTCTTTCTCTTAGATGTGTTGATGACGGTCATGGGTCTCCGTGTTTTGAACTCGCTGGGCGTGTAGTACATGTCCACACTTCCCTCGGTCACGCGTTTGTAAGCCGAAAACGCTTCGTAAAGTTTGAGATAATCGTTTTTGGTCATGTCGAGGTTGTAATTCTCGCGCGGGAACACTTCGTTGCGTCCATTTTTGAGATAAACGTTCTTGATCTTGCAGTCGTCGAATTTGCTGGAATCTTTTTCCTGATTCTTGTCCCTTCCGGTCTGAAAAAGCACTACGACGAAATCTGGCATGTCGAACTGTATGTTGTTGAACTGCGTCGTCACGTCGAATTCCATGTGACTTCCCGTCGCCATCTTCTGCACGCACTGGTAACCGTGAAAGTGAATCGGTACCTGCGGACTTTTCAAGATCTCCGCTTTGTACTTGAGGGCATAGTTTGTCTCGTATTCCACCACCGGCATTCTCAATTCCATGCTCCGGATGATGCACTTGGCTGCTTCGGGTAAAGTGTTGGCTATTGGTGTGCCGTCGGCATTCAAGTTGGTGTATCGCATTATTGCGTTGTTATCGTTGGCCGCTCTTCGAAACGTGACTCTCAGTCCTCCCTTCCACATGATCTCCTTGTAATCGGAGAAGAAACCAGGCAGCAGACGCATGGGAAAGAGCACCGTGTGACTTGTTGTCGATATTTTGGTCCCCGCTTCGAATCCTCCCGCCTGATAGTATGCTGCGTCCGTTTTGGATAATTTCAACGTTCCCACTGCCGTCGACGTGATGCCTGGATAATCTATTCTGTCAATGACGGTGTTGTGTTTCCTCACCTCCACCTGCGAGAACAGGTGAGGCACGAAGTTGTCTACGAGTATCAAGTTTGCTGCTGCGGGAAACGTGTCTCCGCTTTCTTTCTTCACCACGTCGAATTGAAGGTAGAGGTCTGCTCTGTGAGGATGAACGAACCCGTCGCCTACGTCAACGTCGTATTCGACCTCCCTGTTTGCCTCGTTGAGATTGGCAAACGTGCGACGGTTGGGAGGGAAAGATTGCAATTCGTAACTTTCGATTTGCTCCATTTTATATGTATGGTTATTTATTATACGTTGATCTCCACGATGGCAGTAGTTGTTGCACCTGCGAAATCCACCACGTCTCCTTTCTCGTTCGTCACCACCAACTCTATGTCGTCTATGCGGTTGCGACATACTGGAAAATAGATCGGCGAAGAGGGCGTGTAGATGATCGGTTCCATGAACTCGGAACTTGGTTTGAAAGTGGCTATGATTCCCGTCTGCTTGTGACTTCCTAACAATCCGTCCGAAGATTTCGTGATCATACCTTCCGCCACGTTGCAGTGTACGTTCAGAGTCTCTATGGCCAAAAATTTAGGAATGTTTGTTGCCACGTGCTTGATGCCAGCTTCGAGTTTTGTGTTGTTCTCGAAACCTAAAAGTTCTCCTATGGTGCCCAGGTCCACGGTCTCCGTCGCGGATAGGATTTCCACTCTGTGCGTGACCGAATTTTGAGAAAGGTACGTGCCTTTGGGTAATTGAGCTTGCAAAGTGGAAAGATTGTATTGTCCTGGCGTGACGACGATGTGTTCGCTTCCGACGCTAATTTTGTTGTTGTGCTGCGTAACATTAGGTATGAGGTACATGCTGTAGAATGCACGCAGAGCCACGGATTTAGGATAGACAATGTCGTCGTGCAGCGTGAGTTTCAAGATTGAAGATTCACTCGTGAGATGGAACACGCCCATCCTAGTGATGCTGTTTGAGGTTCCACAATGCTTTCTGGAAATCCTCGATCGTAGGGTTATTTATTTTAGAGAGAAACGCGAGCACGGAGAGGCAGAGATGACCGCAGTTCACGTCTCCGAAATCTTGAATGCGTTCGTCGTTGTAGTATATAGAGGTTTTGTTTGTTTTCAGATAATGAACTAAATTTGTAGGTGGAACACCTCCGAAAGAATCGAAAACGAATGCTTTATCATTGTCGTTTTTGTGGTAACATATCCAATGCGTGCCTGGATTTTCTTGACCGTCCAAGTTGACTACTCCGCATTCTTTTTTTTTCACGGTTGAAGGTAACGAGTCGGACATGAAAACTCCTCTGAAGTATTTGATTCGTAACGGTTCGATCAGAGATTCAATGTCTCGGTTGGTGAGTGCTTCTGTTTCTTTTTTTTTAAACTTCTTCATCACGCCCTTCCCCTTCTTCTCCATGGCCAGGTTGTGACGTTTCTGTTCTTCCAACTCGGCTTTGTTCTTCTTCGAGTCGATGACGGTTTTCGCGATGGCGGCACTTCCGCCAGCCAAACTTCCAACGGCCCCCAATGCTGCTAGGATGGCCGGGATGCTGAATATGAAACCTCCGATCTTTTGCTGTTTCCGCGAACGCTGCAATCTTTTCAATTGAGGTGTGCTGAGCAGCAATTTCATTCCATGTCCTTTCGACAAGCAAGAACGTTTCTTCTCGCGTTGTTTCTTGGTGAGTAACCCATCGAGGGCACCTAGATTTTTAAGATTGGAGTATGGTATCTGGTACACGACACCCTTGGGCTTCATGTTGATGCTCTATGCGTTATTTTCGCAGTATGTTATTTATATATATTCTGAGATTTTTTCTTGTGTAGTTTTTTACGGTATGTTATTTATATATTTTCAAGGCCTCGCAGTCGCTACACAAATTCTATTACGTGCTTTGTTTTCTTGCCAAGAAGTTCCTTTGTCCCCTTGTACACGATTTTTGTTTTGTTCTCGATTAAAATAGATAGCTTCTCGTCCGATAACATGTTAGCGTATCGATCTGGTAAAAATAAACTGTATTGTGCGTTGAGCAACAGGCGTACCTTGGGACCATACTGGGTAGAAACGATTGAACCGGAAGTTATCGTGTAAGATTTGTCGACTTCCAATTCCCGAATTTTTACATACTCAAATGACAAATTTAGCATTTGTTTTAATGCTTGGAGATCACTTATTTTTTCGGTCGTCATATCAAAGAAAAATTTCAAAGTGTTAGAGAGAAATTTAATTGTTTTTCACGATGTGTGTTATTTATATATACCGAAGATTATTTTTTTTTCACGATGTGTGTTATTTATATATCAAGTTTTTTTGATGCATATATATATATTATTATTTTTTAACAGAGGAAGAAAGTTCGTGCTTCGGAAAACGCGAGGATGAGCGTAGTGATACCTTCCTTCTCCTGCATAGACTTGTACCAATCATCAGTATACTGTCTTCTTCCCTGCATCGCCTCGTACAGTTCGTCCGACCTATCGTTTAATTTTTCCCCTGCAGCCGAAAGCAGAATGTCGAGATCACCGCACCTCAGGCCGCTGATCTCCCGAAGAAGGTCCTTGAGAACCATTTCACAAGGGATGCGAAATTCCGGCATTGTTCTTGCTATGTTTACAAGTTTATTAACATCTCCGTTAACTACCTTTTTGAATATTTTAGATAGTAGCTCGGGTGGCAAATTAGTTATGCAATCCATGTTGTTTTTTTTTACTGTATGTTATTTATATACCCCACCCCAATTTTTGTTTCGTGTTCATGGCGATGGTGGTGCCCAGTGCGGCGACCCGTTCACCCAGCGATGCATCTCTGCTCACAAACCTTTCGAAAGCTGCGTGCTCTAACTTTCTGTCTGCTTCGTGACGTGCATCCAGATCCGTCTGCGTGGTGTTGTAGGCGATGTCGTGATCTTTGCATGCGGCGTCCAATAGATTCACACCCTTGTCTCCTCTGTCCAATCTTTTCTCGAGTTTGGTACCCGGTCCGCAGTACTGGTAGCCAGGTAGATGCATCTCGAAAGGTAACTTGTTGATGATGTCGTTTACGAGTCCCTTTCCTTCGGCCACGTTCCAGAATTTCGGAGGCAGCGTGTTGATGATTTTGATGAGGTAACCTATGCCCTTGTCGTCGTTCACGATGAAGTTGGAAAGTTTCGTGCTGATCATGTCCACGATGCCAACCTTCTCGTTGTAGAAATTACGGTTGCCTGCATTCTCTTCGCCGGCTATCACCAACAATCGGTCCACGAGTTTCCTCACGTCGTCCACCCAAACGAATTCTTTGGGTAACGTGTTGTAGCGTTTGACCCCGCTGCCTGTTTTGACCTGGTTCCAAATCGGTTTGATGAGATTCCTGTACTTCTCGCCGCTGCTCGATTTCACCCTATTCTGCGAGGCGTCGTTGTTTTGGTACAAGGCATCCGTCATGATTAGAATTTCCTTGTAACTCTGGTAATCTTCGTCGGTGTAATCTTTCGGCTGCTTTTTGGCAACGAGTTCCCACAGTCCCACCGTACCCGGATACCTGTTCCAACTATCCTTGTCGCCTAAATTGACTTTAATGTCGTTGCCTTCGAAGGTCACCTTCGATTTCCCAATCTTCCACACCACACCGCCGCCTTCGCTGGTTTCCATGCTGGGATACAATCCGAACACTTCATCCTTGTCGAATTTCCCCGTACTCAGGTAGTCTCGTGCCAAAGGCCCCAACTCAATTTTATCCGAAGACGAGGACGTGCTACCAATAGCTCGACGTCGTGCCGGTGCATCCTTCAGTTCGAACGGCGTCGAAGGAATGCTTGAAATAGGCGTGGGTACAGCGTAATTTTTAGCTGCGAGCGGTACGAGTTCGTTAATCAAATTTTTATTTTGTTCCGTGACACTTTTAATTTCTTTACCTAGACCGCTGATGGCATCGATCACAGGTTGATCCTGACGTTTCTTCTCTTCGTAGAATCCGCGATTTTCGGATTTCCAACCTTTGAAGCGTTTTGCGAGGTAATCGCGAAGCTTAAGATTTTCGTCTTCGATTTTTCGTTTCGTCATGACGTTATTTATATATGTCGTTTCTCACAACGTTGCAACGTTTAGAAAGTCGTTGATTTTGTTTCTGTATTTTCCGTCGTTGGGTTTCCTCGTCATGTCGATCGTAGCGAATCCGAAATCGTCACCGTTCCAGCAAGTAGAGCAGCAGCCTTCCGAAAATTGATTGTAGTTCATGTCTCCGCCTACGTAGTCATCGTACGCATGCTTGAGGTTGGTGTGATCTTGACGAAACAAACATATGAAATTAGCGTTGTCGCGTACTAACTGTTTTGGAATTTTGGAAAACGTTTGAGCTAGGTAGAAGCAATCCATTCCTTTGTGACGACCTTGCGTGAAAAAGTTGCGAATTTCATTTTGATTTTCCAGGATGGCATCGTCGAACACAACAACTGAATTTTCACGACAATCGTCGAGTGGTTTTATTTCCGAGGCGAACGTTGCAATGTCCAGACCATCGTACAGTTTCATCAGTTGCTGGTATTTGGATTGCTCTAAACTTTTCGAGAACACGTACAGGTGCCTGTTCTTCCAATCTAACCAATTTGGTGCGAGGAGAAAATTGTCCACGAGCAGTGTTGTTTTTCCACACCCCGAAGGTCCTACGATCAGACAGCGGATGCTGTCGGGGAGCAATTCACCGTTTTTTTTCTTCCTTCCACTTTCCGAATTAGGTAAACGTTTCACAACATTCCACGTACTCATAGAATCACTTTGTTTGAATCGATCCAACTTGTTTCCGGAAGTCCCAGCCATTTCACCAAAAGTTTGTTGCCTCTCTTGCGCAAAACTTTTTCGATAAGGTAGGTGTCAGGGTATTTAGTTTTAGAGAGTTCCTCCTCGTAGAAGCGCCCCAATAAAATTTCACCGCCACTGTCTTTTATTATATACGTGTGACGGTTCCCGGGTAGAACCCGAACCACGGTAAAAAGTTCAGTACTCCAGTTTCGTGTGAAACCCCTGTCAAACGTTCGCTTCAATTTACTAACCCTCACCTGTTCTCCAATTTTGTATTTAGCTTTTTTTTGTCGTGGGCATGTACTTTGGACAGTAAACGCTAGAAATTAAACGTTGCTCGTGAGACTTGGTAACGTCAGCTGGCTTCATGCCTATCGTTGCGTGCCGTGTGTGATTATAGTCGTTAACAAGTTCCGGAAGAATAGTGACCCACTTGTAGCTTCCCTGAAGCGTGAAGCGTGACCACATGCGCGATTTCAGAGTGCGATTGAATCTTTCCACGATGCTGGCCTTGACGTCACTGAAGGTCGAGTAATGATGAACGTTGTGTTTCCGAATAAATTTTTGGAATACGGCATTGTAAAATTCCTTCCCTTTGTCCGTGTGCAGAAACCGAGGTCGTCTGCCGCCGCTTTCGCGAAAAATTGTCTTGAATGCTTCCGTGACGCACGTTCCTGTTTTCGCCTTCAAAGGTAGAGCCCATGCGAATTTCGAAAATGTGTCTATGACGGTGAGGAGGTACTTGTTGCCCTTGTTCAATTTATGCACGTTTTTTAACTTGCCGCTACTCATTTCGACGAGGTCGCTTTCCCAGAGGTCGTCGATTCCCTTGGTTACCACAGCCAAACGTTCGTAGTTGCGGCGTGCAGGTTTATGCAATTCTTGGACGATGGCTTGCCTAGACATTTTTTTATTATTTTTAGAGATTACGTTTCAAAAGAAGCACAAGCGTGATGGGATTCAAAGAGGGTGGCACTTCGCTCGTGTTTTGAATGATCAGCTTATCGCCGGCACTCACGTCGAAAACAGTAAGATCTTCGTCTTCGTGTATTTCATATATGTTGCGCATTTCGTTCCAACGCGCCAGAGGAATGTTTCCTGCTTTCTGGACACCACGATTCGATATCAAAGTCATGGTGGGAACGCTAGCTTTTCTGCCGTGAGACCAGTACGAAAATTCGTTTATCTGAATCGTGCCATCGAGGAGAAACTTGTAGTACGGATGATAAGGATGTAGCATGTACAGTTTGTTACCTTCGACGAAGGTGGAGATTCTCTGTTGATTGGGAACGCTGTTGATTTCGATGGCTTGCAGAGAATGCAGTTTAGCGAATTTAGTATCGATGCTAACGAGGTTGCTGTGAAGCTGACCCAGTGTGTTTTGTACGGGCACCAAATGCTCGACTATGGTATCCGTTACGGTAGAAAATGACGGTTTGATTTTCACTTCCACGTTCAACTGCTTGTAGCTTTCGTTGAGTTCTTGCAACTTGCCACCGAAAGAGGCCAGCGTCGATTCCTGCGTTGATTCCAGCACTCCAACTTGATCTCTGATGTTGACGACAATGTTCTGAAGGTTCTCGATTTGATTCAATTTCGAGCTCTTCTCGGTAAGATCGTTCACGATGATTCGCATCTCTGTAAACTGCGTGTGAAGGTCGGCGACGCTCTGCGAAGTGGGCAGCGTCGACACCAGCGAAGCAAGTTCGTCTCGAATCTGTTCCACGCTCGCTGTTTCCGTTTCCAGTCGTTTCAGCATACGTGATATGTTCCTTTTCAAGGCGTGTAATTCTTTGGAGGTGGGGAGATTGGCCACTTTACTCTCGAGATCGCTCAATGAACTTTTGATGTCACTCGAATCGGATAGTGCCGTCACCGCCGTTTTCAATTTTTCCAAATCTTCACTTGAAGGCACGCTCGTTCGTAACGATTCCAAGTCACCCTGTATGTTGTCCAGTACGTGATGAAAATGAGCGAGATTCGTTTCGACGTTCAAATTTTCTAAATATTCGATCTTCTGCTGAACCGTGCTCAACGTGTCTTGAATGCTCGTCAACGCTCTCGCTTCAGCGTGAATATTTTTAATTTCTTCGTTGATCAATTCCAAGGACGCCTGAAGCGTAGCGATGGTGGTTTGAATGTGTTCGAAATCTTGATAGGCCTCCAGTTGAATTTTTATGTTCGCGACGCTTTTACCGATGACCTGCAGTTCGTCCGACGATGGTAGGTTCGTCATTGTATCTTCCAAAGTCTGCAACTTGGATTTGATTTCTTCCAACGTGCCAGTGAATTCTTCTTGTAATTTAGAAACAACGACCTGCAAGCGTTCTATATCAATATCATTCACGACGGTTTGAAGTTCAGAGAAATTATTTTCTATTGCGGAAGTTCGCTCTTCGATTTCGAGTTTCAATTTTTCCAAATCTTCATTTTTCGATTGAAATTGCTGTAATTTGGCCAGATCATTTTGAAGCGAATCCATGCTCAACTGTATATTTTGAATGTTGTCGTAAGAAGGTACGTCAACATAATTTTTTATCAGTGTTTTCAGTTCGGAATCGATTTTCAGAATGGGATCGAGACATTGCGTTTGGAGCGTAGCGATCTCAGACTCTAAACTTTTGTTTAAGGTCTCCTGCAAAGCGATCAAATCGGTCCTCAACTTCTTAACTCGAACGTCCAGCATGAGAATCTCTTCTGCATGGTCTACACGCTTAGTGTTGCCGAAAATGTCGTTAGGCATTTTGGTTAACGGTTATTTATAATAGGATAGACGATTCGTAATTCTACGAAGAGAGGAATAAGTTTGTCGTAATCTCCTAGGAGTTCCACGTAAAGATAATCTCCTGCAGACACATCGTACGACATGTTAGAAAGTATCTTGTCGTGCTTGATTCGAAAAATGTTCTTGCCGGTAGAAATTTTGATTTCGCCTGCGTTCTCCGGATTCACGGTGATTTGAAGTTTCCCGTCGATCGGAATTTCATAGAAATGTAAATTGTTATTAAAAACATAAAACATCTTGCCCACATCGTTATTTATTTCCGTCCAAATGCTGTTGAGGTGAATGATTAACAAACCGTTGAGTTTAGATAACACGGAAGGTAAGAGGTTATTGAAATTTGGTGATGCAGTGTCCATGTTGCTTTGTTTGCGAAAACCAAAGAGATTCATTGTTCTTGTTAGTTATTTAACACATCGTGCTTTTTGCTATTCTTCAAAACATACAAAGGAAAAGAATGAAAGGGAGAGCCCTCGGGCGATGAAAAGTTGCAACCTGTTATTATGTTGTTAAGCCCGCTCCAAATCGAGGCTCATTAAATTCAACTCTTATTTTTCATCGCCCGAGGGCTCCCTCTTTCATTCTTTTCCTCCGTCTGCCATTCTTCTTCAAAAACACAGCGGACTTCATGACTATGGGGTTACGGTTAACACACGTCACATTTATCGCTTTTATTGTAGTGCCCCCACTCTCGCGTGTGGATTTGACAATCGAGAACGCGTAACTTGTTGTCTCTGCCATCCAATGCGACCTTGGTTACGCGCGTCGTGTACAAATCATGCAATTTACTTGCAATGCGATGATCGGTGCTAAGTTGCCTTTTACCATGAAAAAGGCATTTTTTGTAGTCTTGCATGCTAAATTTGCTGGTACTTATTTTTCCTACCCCCTTCGCCTTCTTGATCTCTTTTTCTTCTGTAATCTTTACACAGTACATTTTGGCACGAAGCCCCGCAAATTCCCTGCTGTAATTACCAGCCGCTTCATCTTTGTATTTTCCAATCGTCATTTTGTTTTCTGTCGAATGTAAGTGATGGCCTGATGGTAAGTTGCTAAAATCAAACAGATGCTTCATCTTAGTCAGATCATGTTCGAGGCTTGGTGTTTGGATTAGAAAAATGAAGCTATCCGTGTCAATGTAACATATTTGGATGTTATCTCCATAAAAAGGTTGAAACTGATCGTAGTACGATTGGTACATGTGCAATTTTGATAGTTCAAGGACGGTGGCACCTATGGCAATCGGCTTGTTGAGCATCACTTGCTTCTTGTTCCTCTCAACAAATACTAGATTCTCGTCGAAAATAGTGAAGTTTTTGAAGTAGGGTGACGCGACGATCTTCTCAAATTTCTTTTCGTCCGTGACCAACGTTGCGTCGATGTAATTACGCACGTTCTCCATCGTCTTGCCGTAGATGGCGTTATTGAACAGTTTGTACAGATCCTTGTCTGCAGGCGATGTCGATTGTGCTCTGCGGCGCGTGTTCTCGGCTATGTACGGTTCGAGCCACTTGCTCTGTCGGAACTTCAATCCTCTATGAACTTTCTTCAACTGCAAGCCGTGACTTATGTAAAATTGGAGGAGTCGGTAGTGCAGAACATAATTCCGCTTGTTCTCCATGCTTAGTATGAGTTTTGGCTCCGATCCTCCAGGTGGCTTCTCCTTGGTGGGGGCCAGGGCCAATCCGTGATGTTTCTTGTGAAGCGTTTCGGGATAATCGAGATCCACTTCCAAGAAACAGCCCCATTCATTATCTTCGCTCCAGTTGAGAAAATCTTCGCAGGAGAGTTCCTCTTCGGTCATCCACCCGTAGTCGCTGATGGGAAGACACTGGGACATGGAGTGGCCGTACAGGTTGTTGACATCCCAGTAGACAATATAGGTGTTGGGCTTCGATGCATCGTAACCAGGCGTATGAGGATTGTTTGCTTGAGCATGGCGTCGGGGGCATTGGACGATGCCACCCCGTATCGCACTCTCCATGAAAGCATACTGTTCCTTCTCTGCGATGAGGCCCAGTTCCACGTTGGTGTATTTCATCATCGATTCCCAAGTCAATCCCGGCGTGGTGAAGAAATACACAGGATCCAACTTGTATATCGCGATGCATCTCTTACGAAACGATTCGAAAATATCCATCAGAAGTGTCACGTCCAATTTCAGATAAAGATCGTGATAATCGCGAAAAGTTTGGCAATTGAATGCCGTCCACACACTACGAGCGTGTTCGTAGTCCTCTTCGGAACAGACGTCCTCCGTGAGAGAAGAATAAAATACCTCCCGGGGTGGAAGTTCCGTCTCGTCAAATTTGTCGAAATTGTTGACGTACTCGTAGGGGTAGACACCCTTGCGACGCAACAGATTCAAATTCTCATCTCTCCCCGAAAAACATTTTTGCTTGGTGGCCACAAGATCTTCGTCGCCAAGTTGAGATGCAAGGCTTGCGAGGCTGGAGGACAGGAAATTGTAAGAGTCCAGGATTCGCACTTCCACGCTTCCTCCTTCTTGGAGAGGGATCCACACTCTCACCACAATATATTTCTCGCTCGTTCTCGGGATGATGCTGATTCGAGAAGTTATGTTGTGGAGTTCTTTGACGAAGAGATGTGTGTCGTACTTCTCCGTGTAGTGCAGAAACACGGCAACAAAATGCGACTCCTTAATCTTGAGATTGCACGAATTACAGATGGTGCTTAGAAATAATCCATTCTGGTGGTTATGGTGGACGACCTTGTAATTTTCGGCGGTGAAAGCCTGGTTACACTCCTCGCATCTTGTCGCCGCGTCATGCCTCTGTTGTTGTTCTGTTGTGAGAGCAGGTGGAGAATCGTAAGAGCCTTTCAGGCTGGGTGCAAGTTCTCTCGCGCATTCCGCTATCTTCTCAACAAAATGTTTTGCCGCATCAGGTCCGCAATACAAGATGACATCATTCAATTTTTCTCCGTAGATGGAGAAACTGCAAGGCTCGTGGTGAAAAATTTGGGTCGTGCTTGAGGTAGAGGGATCAGGGTCGCAAGACGTCATGGGAACTTGGAAGCTTTCAAAGTCGGCATAAAGGACGACGGGATGGTGGAGAAGAGCCTGGTGTTTCTGAAATTTCATCTTGGTTCCGGGTTCCGGCATGACATCTTCGGGTTCTGCATTCACGGAGCCAAAACACTTGTGCTGTTCTCTCATCTTCTTACCTCCGCGAAAAATTCTCAAACACCGATCGCAAATTTCGATCTTATCGTGATGCTTGCTGATCTGTCTTCCTACTAATCCTGAGAAATTTCGTATCAAACTATAACGACCATCTACAAGCAAGAGTCGAATTACATTATTCTGGCTTCTCGCAGGTCTTAACACACGAATGTTGTCGCAATCGTCAACCCCAAACACAGAAATATCGATATATTCTCCTTTTTCCTCTCTATAGTTTTTTTCAAATTGATTGATCTTATTCAGGGGCACAGGATAGGAAATTCCTCTCATCATATTCTCGTATCTTCCCTCGTATCCTCTGTAATTGGACAGACGTTGGGGGTTATTATTATTAGCCGGGTGTAATGCGGCGATGACAGACCATAGGAAACTCTTCTGATCATTACTTTGTATGTTCAACACTGCATTTTGCTTTTTTTGTTTTTTTGTTTTTTTTTTGAGTGCTGCGTAATGGTTTGAAATTGCAGACTCGAAGTTCTAACATGTGGTTGTGACCGCAAAGACTCCATCCACTTCCTCTACCTTCAAACTCTTCTTGTTTTTGTGTCAAGTGCTCAAATAGCCGTGTCACTATCTCGTCAAGATTCTCGTTATTGTCATCGTGTAAGCTTTCACACCCTACGTAAAAGCTGAAAGTGCTTGACTCGGACGAGACAACTTTCTCATACAGCAGGGTCAAGACGAGATGAATTTTAATTGCAACATTGACGAGGCAATCACGTAATTTATCGACTACCAGAGATTTCACATTGTTGAGGAAGATGCTCGAGTCACACTTTTCATCGCTTCCAGATTTATAAGTCATGATGCGTGCACTTTTATTCAAAGCACCCTCCTCATGCCCATCAGTGCGAGATTTCTTTGCCGGCGGGGCTACGACATCATGATCTGGTAGACGACATTTTTTCAAATGCCTAGCAATATTAGGTTTAGAAATCAACTTTCGACAGTTGCGACATGCCACAAGACCGGAGGGACCTGGTTGCGGTTCCATTTTTTCCTTCTGTTATTTATATATATACACAGAGAAATTTTTTGGGGGGGTTGTGGTGATGGTAGTGGAAAGCGCACTGAAACAGAAGGAAAAAAAGTTAAAAAATGCTAGATATTTTTTCCTTCCACATATATATTAGACGCAAACAGTATGTATGTATGTATGTATGTATGTATGTATGTATGTATGTATGTATGTATGTGTGTGTGTGTGTGCACTGTTGTAGGAGGTTAAAAAATATGGGACATGTAAGTGTGTGTCAATTTTTTATGGCTCCTCTGAATATGTGTGTGTCAGACGCAAAACAAAAATATTAATATATCATGAAAATAAAAACTTACCTTTCAACAGAGATGGAGAGAAACTTCAAAATAAAAACTTGTAGCTCACTAAAACTTCCACGATGATATATATGTATACTGCCAGACAAACAATTAAGAATACTGAACTCCCACGATTGACGTTCACCCTTCAAGAGAGATAGAAAAACTTCAAAATAAAACTTGTAGCTCACTAAAACTTCCACGATGATATATATGTATACTGCCAGATAAACAAATTAAAAAATACTGAACTGCCACGATTGACGTTCACTATGATAATAATGTACAAAGAAGAAACTACTACGTTATATAGGAACTCCTCTTTTTTTTCTCCTTCTCTCCTCCCTACTCCACGCGACTCTCTTTGGTGAAAACACAATGAGGGCTATGGTCAATATCCTAGCAAATAAAACCCTTGTTAACTAATTCATTCATGCCATATTTTTTTCAACAAAAGATTTTTGTGATGTGCACAATATTCTGTAGGGGCAAATAACAATAAACGGGGCGTTGACAGTTCCACCCATGCATGTATTGTCGTTTATTTCCCCCCTCGGCCTCTATTCCACGCCCCGTCAGGGTGTGGTGTGTGAAACAAACGATTCCCAGCACAAAACTCAAAAAGCGGAAGATGCTGCTGTGTTTGCTTCCGCCGCATCTGCTTCTGAATCTATTGTTATCGGGGATGTAATAGATTCTTTATTCAGAACCGTGGGAAAGCTGAAAAAAAATAAAATCTCTTCGGGCGAAAAAGGATGTAAGGTGAATGGGTTCGGGGAGGGGTTGCTGTGGATAGTTTGGTCCGTGATGAAAATGTTACATTGAGCGATGAAACACAATTTCTCCACAGGGACAGGAAAAATTCTACCGAGCGTCGCTATCCACGCGAACATTAGAAATTGCCTGAATAGCTTGGGGGGGCTTGGCATAGGATTATCGATTTTTGTTTTAGAGAATAATCTATGTAAGATTCTAGCATTGAGAATAAACAACATTGATTAAATTTTTGACAACATTCGCAGTACAAATCTAAACTCGTGATGATTTCGCCGTTAGAACCTTTTTGGGTTGGGCACCACGCACCCTGGCGGGTTAGGGGCCAGGTATTCTAAAAAACAGCAATTATTATTTTGTTTGTTTGTTTGTTTGCGTCACAATACATACGCGCGCGCGTGTATGTGTGTGTGTGTGTGTGTGTGTGTGTGTGTGTGTGTGTGTGTGTGTGTGTGTGTGTGTGTATGGTACATCGTTCCCTCCCCGAGAGAAGAGGTTTACGAAGGTCACGATATATATAAACATTTGGGTCCCGGACTTGGAAAATTACGATAAGATGCACTCATCTTTCAAAAGATTAGAAAATAAGAGAATAAGAGGATGAGAAGGTGGGAGGAGAGGTTTACGAAGATCACGATATATATAAACATTTGGCCCCGTTGATTCCAGCACTCCAACTTCATCTCTAATGTTGACGACAATATTCTAAAGGTAAAAAGAGAATGAGAGATTGAGAGATTGAGAGATTGAGAGAATAAGAGGATAAGAGAAGAGGTTTACGTAGGTCACAATATATAAACATTTGGTCCCAAACTTGGAAAATTACGATAAAGTGCACTCATCTTTCAAAAAATAAGAGAATGAGAGAATGAGAGAATGAGAGGAGAGGTTTACGTAGGTCACGATATATAAACATTTGGTCCCAGACTTGGAAAATTACGATAAGGTGCACTCATCTTTCAAAAAATAAGAAAATAAGAGAATAAAAAAATAAGAGAATAAAAAAAGATGAGAGGATGAGAGGAGAATAAAAAGAGAATGAGAGAACAATGAGAAAGATGAGAAAGATGAGAAGGATGAGAGAATGAGAGCTCATCTTTCACTCATCACTGCCTTTTTGCGCCCGTGAAACATCGTCAGCGCACTAAATGAGGCGCGGAACGGGGAGAGAAAGTGAGTTTTTCAACTTTTTGTAGTCGTTTGGTCAAGAAATCAAAGTTGTGGTCAGAAGTACATATTTACTCTACTTCATGGCAATCACCTATCCATGATTTGAAGCTTGTTCCCAATAACAGCATCACTACACAGCTCTGTCAGGTATAGGGATATTATAAATTTATTGATTCTGTGTCTGTGTCTAATATCTATCCTCATGGCAATCACCTATCTATGATTTGAATCCTGTTCTCAATACCAGCATCACAGCACAGTTCTATTAAATATAAATTTATTGATACTGTGTTTGTATCTAATAGGATATTGAATATCTATCTTCATGGCAATCACTTATCTATAATAATTCCAAAGCTCTATATCTGTATGAGATTTGAAGCTTGTTCCCAATAACAGCATCACTGCACGGTATAGGATATTGAGTATAAATTTATGGAAACTACAGCTCTGTTATCTGGATATTATTTCTGTGTCTGTATCTGTATAATTGAATCTTGTACCTAAGCTCCAATTCCCAATAATTGCACAGCTCTGTCAGGTATAGGGATATTGAGTATAGATTTATGGAAACCACAGCTCTGTTAAAATTGTTCCCAATAACAGCATCACTGCACAGCTCTGTCAGGTATAGGGATATTATTTCATGGCAATCACCTATCCATAATAGTTCTAAGCCCAGCAAAAATCTGTTTCTGTGTGATATTTGAATCTTGTCCCCAATAACAGCATCACCGCACAGCTGTCAGGTGTAGGGATATTGAGTATAGATTTATAGATTCTGTATGCATTATTATTTATATCTGTGTCTGTGTAATTGAATTTTGTACCTAATAACAGCAGATCTTCCATGACAATCACCTATTAAGCTCAGCAAGAATCTGTATCTGTATAGGATTTGAATCCTGTTCCCAATAACAGCATTATTGCACAGGGATCTAGATATAATTTCATGGCAATCACTCCTATCCATAAATATTTGTAGGATTTGAATCCTGTTCCCAATAACAACATCACTGCACAGCTCTGTTAGGTTTAGGGACTAGATATTCATCATCACAACATGCAGCAGAGCCGTTCATAATTAATAAGATTCAGAACAAACCTCTATACCAACAAATATTATAAACACATCACCTCTTGCTCATGCAAAAGCTGAGATAGACCCGCTTGTAGAATAGCTTCACTTTTATGAACTTCCAGACAGTTTGAATTCTGTTTCAAATTTAAGAAACCTGAAATACATAAGCTTTGGGAGTTTTGTTTGCAACCCGTACAATCCTACATTTGTAGACAATATATTGCACAGTCCCGAACTGCTGAAGCTCCAATTGCAGTATGTATGATATGGAATCGTGGAACTCCATGCCATCGCTTGGAATTATGATTTTATGCGGCGCATGCCTTGTAATAGTACTTGTGATATTAATTGTATTAGAATAGGTATGACAGAATCCATGGACTTGACATGTTCCACAGCAATACTGTACTACAGAATCAATGCTGATCTTAAAAACAACACATTCTCTCAATATTTTGTGTAATTATTTAAGTCCATCTTGTATTGAATGAGCCAGAATTGATATTGTTTTTAAGCAGGTACATAATCAACTCATTAAAATATAAACCAGAATTTACATCCAATTTTCCTGCCTCATCAAGTATAGAAATTGTTGTGTCCCATGTTATGTCATCAACAGGCCCCCTGCTGTTTGTATAAATTCTATGATCATGGAAAAATTTGTAAAACCTAAATTTTTCTAAACTTGAAGTACTTTTTGTAAAAAAAGCAACATATTTTCCCCAATAACAATGCAACAGGTATGCATCAATTCTATGCCAGTATGCATTGGATTCAAAATCATCATATTCAGAACCCAATTCTATGCTCACATACCCAAACCCAACATCACTGTCAAGTACCCATCTTGCTTCTGTTTCATTTTGCACTTTAAAAAAATCATACTCTGATAGATTTTCGAATTTTTTCCTAAAACAATCCAACAGGTGGTCTGATTTTATATATCTTGCAATGTTTCTTCTTTCAAAATATGTTTGCATGTTCAGGTCCTGGAAGATATTATTCTGATTGTTTTTAACGTTGAAACATTTGGTAAATATTTACTGCTGTTGAAACAGCCCAGCCTAACATGTAATGTTGTTTGCAGGTTGATTCAAGATGCAAAGATATTTCCAGATACATCAAATCCAAATCTCTTGTTCCTGAATTTAAATTGAGATTCTCAAAATTGTAAAATATTTCCTGGGGTTCAAATCAAAATTCTATGCTTAATAAAAAATATCAGTTGGGTTCAGCACTGTGCTTTGTATATTTTGTGTGTGTATATGTATATGTGTGTTAATATTTTTGGCTTTGGTATTTATATAAAATTTCTTGGGGTTCAAATCAAAACTCTATACTGGATAATAATTTGTTGCAAAAACATGATGCAATATAAATAAACCAGAAATAGGCCACAACTTGGCCACAAGTGGACCGGAAGTAGGCAAACCGGAAGTGGACCGGAAGTAAACCGGAAGTGGACCGGAAGTGGACCGGAAGTGGACCGGAAGTGAATATGCATGGGTGGGTGTGGGTGGGTATGGGTGTATGTGGGTAGGTGTGGGTATCTGAGGGGCTTCGTACTTTCTGAGGGGGTTCGTACTTTCTGAGAGATTCCCGAGGGCATTTTTTACAAAAATCTTGAATTATGCAGAGTTCCACACTTGAGCAAAAAGCTCATATGGCCATGTTGAGCTTGTTTTAAGTATAGCAAAACTGCTGGAGAGGGGTTCGTACTTTCTCGCGCCAGTAATACAGTCAATACAACTACTATATGGTTATGGCAAGTAACGTGAAAATTTTTAATAATAAAACAAATGACTGTCCTTTAGTGAAAAAAATACTCCTATGTTTTGTAGATGCTAGCAATTTATTAGTATTATTTATCAGTGAGAAAAGACATGACATCTGTTGAGAAAATAAGAAATACGAAAATTAATACAGTTCCAGATTAGACATGTGTAGATGCTGATCTATTCCCGAGCTAATACAATTTCGTTACGTAAGTCTATTACACTATTGATAATATCTAGACAATAGCGAAAGCAAACCACATGAAGATTTACACGAATGCTCGAAAACGAATTCTAAGCAGATGTAACTGTTCAAAATTTGGAATATCTTGGCGCTATTTCGAATTGAGAGGAAATTTCGAAAATGGATTCGCTGACGTCAGTCAGCCAAAGATGGTAAATTCAATGAATGAACGAATCGAGCACAGAGTTCCTTATATAATAGAGTCGCTCGTTACCCAGAAGCACAATCCTAATGTCATACGAAAAGCAGGAGTGCCAACTTTTGAAAAACACTAGGAGGCCAGAAAAATCTCTTAAATCCTTCCTTCCATGTACCATGTTTTAATGCACACCTTCAATTCATTCTTGTTGGTTTTTTTTAAATAAAAATATCTTATTTACTGATTTACTCCACCACGAATCACGATAACAAATATAATAATAATAATGCGACAAATTATTGCCTGGGCTCGGGCGCACGGACCCATTGAGTTGGCACCACTGACGAAAAAGCACTTTCACCATACGATTTGCTAGATTGACATGGTGGTAATTTTAAAATCAAATTACTCCGAAACTATTATATATTTCGCTTCTTGGTTAAAAGAGAATTAAGTTTCCCTCGACATGTGGTCACCCCAATGTAGATATATAGGCCTAAAACCCTCTTCAGCTTGTTTCCGTTTTTTTCTTTTATCTAGGCAACAACTACTCTCCTTCGCTACGGTACGCGCGCAGAGCATGATGGGAAACCTAATCAAGATCTCAGCCCATCCTGCGAGATCCCCACCTTGCAATTTCTTTTCTTCCTTTCGGCGTAGAAGCGAACAAGGATTCATTGAAGTGGGTCCCCAGCTACGAGGCGCTAAGGAGTCGGCCATTAATTATGGATTTCAATGAATAAGTCCACGTTGTCAAGAGACTCCCACATGGCGACCAGGGCACGTGTGTTTGTACAGGGCGAAGATGGATGCTGTCTCTTAATAGATGTAATGTATTTCCGGAGATGAAAAAAGATGCAGTCGAGAGGGACAAAAACATATCACCGAGACGGCAGGCCATCTGACAACGGAGGATCCTTAAATGATGCGCTGAATGATTGATTCCAATGGCCGTATTGCGTTTTATGTTTGCCTTTGAGGGACCGTCATGACCATGTAAGTGCATTCCGCCCTCACGGTTCGACTGGGGGAGGCTGCGTGTCAACTTTATGCACAGGTGGGCTAGTCGGAACTGTATTGTAGAGTGGTCCCAGAAGGTCCACATTGTTACATGATGGTGGCATGAGAGAAAAGGTAAAAATTCATATTCAAATATCATGAGCGGAAAGGTAAAAATTCATATTCAAATATCATGAGCGGAAAGTAAAAATTCATATTCAAGAATCAAGGCATGAGCAGAAAAGCAAAAATTCATATTCAAGTATCATGACCGGAAAGGTAAAAATTCATATTCAAATATCATGAGCGGAAAGGTAAAAATTCATATTCAAGTATCATGAGCGGAAAGATGAAAATTCATATTCAAGTCTCATGAGCGGAAAGGTAAAAATTCATATTCAAGAATCAAGGCATGAGCGGAAACGCAAAAATCCATATTCAAGTATCATGTGCGAAAGGAAAAAATTCATATTCAAGTATCATGAGCGGAAAGATAAAAATTCATATTCAAGTCTCATGAGCAGAAAGGTAAACATTCATATTCAAATATCATGAGCGGAAAGGTAAAAATTCATATTCAAATATCATGAGCGGAAAGGTAAAAATTCAAATTCAAGAATCAAGGCATTAGCGAAAAAGCAAAAATTGATATTGAAGTATCATGAGCAGAAAGGCAAAAATTCATATTCAAGTATCATGACCGGAAAGATAAAAATTCATATTCAAATATCATGAGCGGAAAGGTAAAAATTCATATTCAAAAATCAAGGCATGCGCGGAAAAGCAAAAATTGATATTGAAGCTTTCGGTGTCCACACAATCATTCATATTCATATTCATATTCAAGTATCATGACCGGAAAGGTAAAAATTCATATTCAAATATCATGAGCGGAAAGGTAAAAATTCATATTCAAATATCATGAGCGGAAATGTAAAAATTCATATTCAAATATCATGAGTGGAAAGGTAAAAATTCAAATTCAAGAATCAAAGCATGGGCGGAAAAGCAAAAATTGATATTGAAGTATCATGAGCAGAAAGGCGAAAATTCATATTCAAGTATCATGAGCGGAAAGATAAAGATTCACATTCAAGTCTCATGAGCGGAAAGGTAAAAATTCATATTCAAATATCATGAGCGGAAATGTAAAAATTCATATTCAAATATCATGAGCGGAAAGATAAAAATTCATATTCAAGTCTCATGAGCAGAAAGGTAAACATTCATATTCAAATATCATGAGCGGAAAGGTAAAAATTCATATTCAAATATCATGAGCGGAAAGGTAAAAATTCAAATTCAAGAATCAAGGCATGAGCAGAAAAGCAAAAATTGATATTGAAGTATCATGAGCAGAAAGGCAAAAATTCATATTCAAGTATCATGACCGGAAAGATAAAAATTCATATTCAAATATCATGAGCGGAAAGGTAAAAATTCATATTCAAAAATCAAGGCATGCGCGGAAAAGCAAAAATTGATATTGAAGCTTTCGGTGTCCACACAATCATTCATATTCATATTCATATTCAAGTATCATGACCGGAAAGGTAAAAATTCATATTCAAATATCATGAGCGGAAAGGTAAAAATTCATATTCAAATATCATGAGCGGAAATGTAAAAATTCATATTCAAATATCATGAGTGGAAAGGTAAAAATTCAAATTCAAGAATCAAAGCATGGGCGGAAAAGCAAAAATTGATATTGAAGTATCATGAGCAGAAAGGCGAAAATTCATATTCAAGTATCATGAGCGGAAAGATAAAGATTCACATTCAAGTCTCATGAGCGGAAAGGTAAAAATTCATATTCAAATATCATGAGCGGAAATGTAAAAATTCATATTCAAATATCATGAGCGGAAAGATAAAAATTCATATTCAAGTCTCATGAGCAGAAAGGTAAACATTCATATTCAAATATCATGAGCGGAAAGGTAAAAATTCATATTCAAATATCATGAGCGGAAAGGTAAAAATTCAAATTCAAGAATCAAGGCATTAGCGAAAAAGCAAAAATTGATATTGAAGTATCATGAGCAGAAAGGCAAAAATTCATATTCAAGTATCATGACCGGAAAGATAAAAATTCATATTCAAATATCATGAGCGGAAAGGTAAAAATTCATATTCAAAAATCAAGGCATGCGCGGAAAAGCAAAAATTGATATTGAAGCTTTCGGTGTCCACACAATCATTCATATTCATATTCATATTCAAGTATCATGACCGGAAAGGTAAAAATTCATATTCAAATATCATGAGCGGAAAGGTAAAAATTCATATTCAAATATCATGAGCGGAAATGTAAAAATTCATATTCAAATATCATGAGTGGAAAGGTAAAAATTCAAATTCAAGAATCAAAGCATGGGCGGAAAAGCAAAAATTGATATTGAAGTATCATGAGCAGAAAGGCGAAAATTCATATTCAAGTATCATGAGCGGAAAGATAAAGATTCACATTCAAGTCTCATGAGCGGAAAGGTAAAAATTCATATTCAAATATCATGAGCGGAAAGGTAAAAATTCATATTCAAGTATCATGAGCGGAAAGACAAAAATTCATATTCAAGTCTCATGAGCGGAAAGGTAAAAATTCATATTCAAGTCTCATGAGCGGAAAGGTAAAAATTCATATTCAAATATCATGAGCGGAAAGGTAAAAATTCATATTCAAGAATCAAGGCATGAGCAGAAAAGCAAAAATTGATATTGAAGTATCATGAGCGGAAAGGCCAAAATTCATATTGAAGTATCATGACCGGAAAGTAAAAAATTCATATTCAAGAATCAAGGCATGAGATGACAAGCAAAATTTCATATTCAGGTATTATGACATGAAAGGAAAGGCAAAAATTCATATTCAGGTATCGTAGCGTGAGAGGGAAGGCAAAACATCATATTTAGGTATCATGGCACGAGCGAAAAGGCAAAAATTCATATTCAGGCATCACAGCATAAGCGGAAAGACAAAAATTCATATTAAGGTGTGTCATGAGTGGAAAGGCAAATATTCATATTAAGGTATCATGGCATGAGCGGAAAGGTAAAAATCAATCGTTTAGGCTTTTCTATTTTCTATAAAAATACGACAGGACATTCTTAATTAACCGGAAGCTTCACGGTACCACGTCCAAATACATATATTGTATAAGAGGTAGGTCCGAGATTTCCCGACGTGGAAGTTTGTTGTGTAGATTTCTGAATATCGACCTGTCGGTCGCTATCGACAGTGTTTGAGGACTGACTTTAGCGATCATCGTATTCGCATTCGGACGAGCATGATGAGAATTGCTATATATTTTTTTCAGTTTGAAAATTTTGTCAACGGTGTGTATAAAACCCTGACTTTATACTCTTCCGCCACATACATATTACCAATGTCCACGCAGTAACATATTTATGGGTAACACCACACCTTTGTGGATCGAGTTGACGGTTACATCGAGGGCTCCGGGTTTGAGTCTCGGACTGTGTTTGAAGTGGTTAGCGTGCTGCATTACACCACCAGGAGTCCTGGGCTCGCATCTTTCGTCGTGGTTGACCTGGAGGCATTCCACGACGTAGAAGAGATGAAACATCTCACAGAAGAGCTTCGTCTCGTTGCAAGATGCCATCCGAACATACCTACCGCGATTCAATGAAACCGTCGCACGCGATTGACAATGCGTGTTTATTTAGTCCTTCATGCATGGAAGCAAAAAGACATGCGCACACACACATTCATCATGTACGCGCGCTCAGGGATCTAATGGGAATCAGTGTTTCCAACCTCAGGCGTCAGTACCTAAGGATAGAGAATGATTCTACCTGACAGCAATAACGTCTACATAATTTTGATAATATTGACCAAACACTGCAAGGAACAGGTGATGATGTACGTGTTTTGTATTATAAATACAATAAGACCGAATTCTAATGTCAAGTTATTAACATGGCACCCGGTAACTAAATATCTTAGGAATCATTGTACACTCCTGTTTTCATAAAGTGGCACATTTATTAGGATTGAATAGTTCAAATTTGTGCCACTTTATGTGAACTGGAGTGTACCAAATAGACATATGTAATTGCGTATTGAAGTGATTTTGACATTCTGAAAGGGCCCCTCTCAGTGGACCAGTGTGTTCAGTGGTCTAATCTAGATCTCATCACTGAAGGTTCCAGGTTCGAACCCTGCCCTGGGCATGGACGTACTTTATGAATGGCCTTTCATTAATTTCATGTAATCATCATTCATCTTCATACGATTTGCGGCTTACGTTACTTACGCCTACCTGTTTGAGGAAAATGTTCACGTATTATAAAAGGCTGAAGTTTTACCTAGTGAAAGTTGAATTTTAAGCAAACAAAACTATATCTTTAATTACTAAAATTTTGCTTTAGTGGGAAAATTCAATTTACTAACAGCAAATTTCCCTCAACTAGAAAAATCCCCATTCTTGGGTAAAAAATTCTCGTAATACGTAAAAAACATTCCCATTAGGAGCTAAATATTTTTAATTTTGTACTTTAAGGGAAAATTTTCATATCAAAAGGGATGAGGGGTACAGTTTTCTTCCCGAAGCGTGAAGAGGCGAACGATATTGCGATCTACAACATGGCTGTATCGGATAGAGGCTAGTACTGGTTAGTACAGCGCGCTACGGCGCCAGGGTCCCGTGTTCGAATCCCGGGCTGGACATGAGTGTTCTTTATGCGTGTCCCTTCATCAATTTCATCATATCATTGCTCATCTTCATCGTTGCGATTAGCCAAATATGGAAGAAACGCGACGTAAAATTACGGAATTCAATGAAGAATCTATAGGAATAGGAACATATTGCTTGATTTAAATGTATCCATGAATAGAAATAGAGTTCAAGATCTGGCTGTTACAAAAAATGCCGATAGATGTCTCTAGTTGGAAAGACTTTTTAGTTGAAGAACCACAGTTGTCATTCTCCATAAGAAATACATGGAAGTCGAAACATATTAATTATATTTTTATTAAGCTTTATCTGACTTAATAATCCAAGAGATCCTTTTGCAACTCTAGCGTGACGAAAAATCTGTAACTCGGAACTCATTGTTTTCTTCTCTCTAATACCAATGACATTCATGGCAATTGAAATAAATGTATTCCCATTCCATTTCCCTATGGCAGTATCCTTTTTTGTACTTTTTCGTGAAATTAGCACATTTATCCTCTTCTTACCTCTTTATTAATAAACCTTTAATAATAAATAAGACAAGTTAATAATTAATATATTTATGACATGATTCATAATCTTTTTAAAAGGTTTATTGATTAATAATAAAAATAATAATTTATTTATGAAATTATTATGAAACCTTTTTAAAAAAGGTTTATTAATTGAAATAAATGTAAAAATGCGAAACCTTTGTCTGCTAAGGTGATATTTTTAGTGCAAGAGGAAATTTTACTTATCGATGGGAATTTTAAAACTTACTTAAGGGAAATTTTTATGTAGGCGGGGAAAATATTACACTAAACGGAAATGTTTATGAATTAAAATTGAGTATTTACGTTCAGACATCTATTTATGTTTCTAAAGAAAAATTTCGCCACGCCGTGGCAACACTGCAGCTCCCTTTCCTCTTCATTCATTTTCCATCCAGCGTCAGAATGGAGGGAAAGCAGAAAAAAACCCAGAAGTTTTTGCACTCGTTTGTCGTGTTAATATCCCCGTGTTTATCCTCGGAATCCAGCGTCTGCACAATGCAAACAGCCATGTTGTTTGCCTAAGGTTACGAGGAGTTGTCTGGACAAACTCACATGTCTTTGGAATGAAAATTCCGGGGGCCCATGGCCTGTCCCTCCGCGTCGATTTCTCTGTATAAACAACGCGGAAAAAAATTAACTCGCGTTCCACTAATGAAGCTAATGAATGGAAAGCCTCGTGACGTAGTAGTCAGGGGCGGATCCACGGGGAGGACGAGGGGAGTCCATCCCAAATATCCACAAAAATGCTACAGAAAATTTTCAAAATGCTCTTTTGCAACATACTTGCGTGTTCATTTTTTCAGTTCTGCATTGCAATCAGTGGCGTATACAGAGTCCAAAATCTGGGCTATGTCACGTGGTCCTAGGCTATGAATAGAAATAAGTTTACCAACTCATAAGATATGAGGTTGCCAACTCATAAGAAATGAGGTTGCCAACTCATAGGAAATCAGGTTGCCAACTCATAGGAAATCAGGTTGCCAACTCAGGAAATTCAGGTTGCCAACTCATAGGAAATCAGGTTGCCAACTCATAGGAAATCAGGTTGCCAACTCATAGGAAATCAGGTTGCCAACTCATAGGACATTCAGGTTGCCAACACCAGATAATCACCATCATCATCTCATTGATATGAATAATTTTATTTACAATGTTTGATCGATTATTCTCCTATATTGTATTCTCTAGGCTTCGGGCTTCGAAGATAGCCTAGCTAGATTAGAATATACAGATTGCAATATTGTTCTAAGAACTGCGAATATAAATATCATCTTCACGTACAGTCACGTCACAATAAAAATTGGACACCTGGATCCTGAAATACTGGCTTCCCTGCAAAGCGTTGTGTGTGTTGTCTAACTAACGGGCTATAGCTGTACTGCAATAGCAACTTTTCAATAGGAAGTTCTATCGCTTCAGGGTTAGCCAAAACAAATAACGTAATTGCATGGAAACCAGTTTTTGAGGACCCAGGTGTTTTAATTTTATTGCCTCTGACTGTACATTAATTCCAACAATATAGTTTTTACATTTAATTTTAATTTCTGTTAGACTTTTATTTTTGCATTATATGAATGTATCTATCAAATTAGGATATCATGCAGTATCTAACCTTCAAGGGCGCACGGAGGATATTTTCTCTGGGGGGGGGGGGCATTCACAGAAATTTTATTATTATTATTAATGCTATTATTATTGTTTTTATTTTTGTTTTTATTATTACATTTCTATTACTACAACTTATTTTTTTTAAAATTACATACATTTGTAATTTACATATTCTGTCCTACAATTTACATAACTGTATACTTAACATTAATTCATGTAGGACAAAAAGTTGTTTTTTATAGTTAGATTTTCAATGTAAAATAGACAGTAAGCTTAAGTGTAACCCTACTTTAAATAATAATAATAATAGTTTCTGTAACTTACGGCCTGTAAGTCACAGAAGACAATACCTCTTCTTATAAAATATCTCTAAAATTTCACCATTCGAATTAAATCAACTCTTTCCATATATCTCAGGGGGGGGCAAAGTTCCCCCCCATGGTTCCCCCTGTGGGTGCCCATGCTAACCTATACTAAACCTAACTCCGGATCCCACTGGCATCCCATGTAAAAATTTTGAAGTTATTGAGTAATAGTGCATACATGACATGTCATTTTTGAAAAAAAAAAATAATAAAAAAATAAAATAAAGACTTGTTTCTAAAGAAATGGCAAACCCAAATTTTGATTACACCACCTTCAGAAATAAGCCCCCAAAAATGCGCATCAATATCTCACATGAAAGAGCCCTTCAAGACCTTTCCAATTCTATAGGTGGCCTGATTGCCGAAATACTGCAATTTACAAGGTGAAAAATTGCACAATTTCCATTCTTGTAATTTCGGAATTACAAAAGATAAAGATCAGTAACTTTTCGTAGGTTCCCAGGTCGGGTGGCCCTTCCAGTATGCCAAATTTCACATCAATCAAAACATGTAAGGTTTTGGACCTTGTTGATTTGAATGAAATGACCCTATTTCTGTCTTATAACAGCTTTTTGCCCCATTAACATTCACGGTTGTTATTTCCACTTTATCCAAAGTCTTTGGAGGAATGTTGAAGAAATTGATACAGGCATGACTCGAAAAGATGAAAAAAATGTTCATTTATTCGAACTTCATTTGGTCTGTTGCCAAACGTATTTAATACAATGATGAGTGAAATAACTTTCATGATTTTCGCAAGTTGCAATATTAGCAAATCCACTTTGGCACCAAGTATACCGCGTTTGTTACAACCTGCCCCGCTTCCCGCGCTTACTGATCGCTGGCTTCTCTAGCAGAAACCACGCGGCATTGCCGCTGCAGACAGCGTGAACTCCGTGCTGGGGAAAGCCGAAGCCAGGCTGTGAATAAAATACGCGGAAATGCACAAATATACACAATTCCCCTTCCTGAATGCTCCAGCTAAGATGACACTAAACACAAAAAGGACACAAGCAAATATCACCAGAATATCACCTGGATATTTTAAAACGGACAGTAATCAGCACAACGCTCAACAAACAAGCTTCTTCAACAAGACACAAACAAAATACGTGAGTTACACCGCAACGTGGCAACAGCGTCTACGTTGTAACGAGTGCACTCACGGTCCCCGAAATGACGTGTCAATCATAACCCGGCACGGGGCCAAACGTCGTTATGCGTACGGGAAACCGGTCGTGACTCACGGTCCAGTTATGAAGTTCGGTACTGAGACGGTCGTTTATTGTCATACTATTGCGAGGCGGAGATTAATACCTTGAAAAGTTACACTGTTTTGTTTACCTTTGATATGTAGATTCGAACAACCATAAAACACTAATAGCATAATATCTGATACCTGAAAAACGTCAAATAACAACACTGACGAGCGGTAAAAAGTGAATATATATTGTAACAAAAAAAAACAAAAAAACATTGCAATCAACAACTGTTTACAAAGCCTCCTCAAACGCTCACAACATTCACTCTTCTCTCTTTCACACCTCTGAGGTATTTTTACATGCAAAGTATAGATACAAATCATGGATCTCATTAACATATCATTCCTTTTTAGTTTTAAACCTTTATGTGAATTAGGGTATTTGTCTGCCAGCTCCTGTGCTCTCTTTTAAATTAACTTAAGTGTCAGCCCTCGGAAAACGGTTAACTAAGACAATTGGGTCGGCGTGGTTAAATCTTTCGTTCGAATGAACGTATGCATCCAGTCGTAAGCACGACATTTAACAAGTTTCTCGGACGGGGGTTATACACATAAGCCTCTCTCGTCCAATGAGAACTACACAATTACATAGGGATGCAAAAACTTAATTGGCTCCAGCTGCCGGAAATACACAAATCAATCGTCGGCGCGAGCAAGAATTACATCAAACCCCTATGCAACAAATAATACTACTTCATGCGCACGACCTTGCAATAAAAATTACGCTTTCCACAAATAAAAAGGACTCATCAGTCAACTATTGACAAGTTAAATGGCGCGACGGGGCGGTCGATTACAAAAAAAAATGGAGCACACTTTGACAATTTACACTAAATATTAAAGAAATGAAATGGAGCTTCTAACGCTGAATGCAGACAATTAAATTAGAACCTGTGAACATGAAATAACCCTTTTTTACAACAATACCAAAAATTATCAGACACGGAAATTAGGTTCGGGGTTTCCTGAGTAACTTTGCAAATAAATGAGACTTCGGCGTTAACAGTACGGTGTTGATACTAACAATGCACGTTTACATGGACATTGACCCTCTGAAGTATACTCTACCGGACTCTGCTACATTGCGTGGTCATTCATCTCTCCTGGACGCGGGACTTGCACACGGTTCCTTTGTGGCGAAATTGTTCTCCCGAGGTCGATCGCGACGAAGAATAATTGCGACGATATGGTGTACTTGCACCTCCTCAGTACTTCGGGCGTTCCTCTTGTCACTAGCGTCGGGAATACGTGGTCACACGCCGGTCCGGAATCTTTCTAGCGTCGGGCATCAATTGGACGTCGATCTGCAATCATCTCTCTCTGGTAACGGGTTTCGATTGGGCGTCGATCTGGAGTCGTCCTTCTCTCTCTCTCTCTCTTTCTCTCTCTCTCTCTGGTAACGGGCTTCGATTGGAACGTCGATCTGGAGTCGTCCTTCGGGCTTTGGGCAGTGTTTGGTTTTGGCGTCGTCTGACTGGCTTCGGCGTCGTTGCAGGCGTCAGGGGAGTCGACGGACTCCCTTCTCTATCTTCTTTAGCCCTCCATTATTATGTAGTCCACGCTTGGCAAAAACAAATCACCGCGTAATCTTCACCAAAATAAGGCGCACACTGGTAACTCTCTATCTGCAATTCGCTCACGGTACGTAAGGAAACAAAGTTCACGGACACAAAACAATAATCACGCGAGAGTGTAGCGCGGAGCTGCTCTCTCTCTCTATGAAATCCGGGTAAAAACTGTGTCTGGAATCTTGGTACTCTTGTTTATATATCACTTTTGAATTTGTCCGTTGGGAGGCACGCTAAGGTGGCTTGGCTTCTCTTTCTGAGGGGGTGGGAATGACCTTTCTCCATTGTCTTGAAACGCGGTCACCGAGGCGTCTTCGATCCTTTCAGGCTTGGGCTCCAGCTGATTTTCCTGGTCATCCGTGAACATGGGATCGCCCGCCCGCTGCGACTCAAGCCCGGTCTCGACGAAAATAATATTTCCATTTCTCCGTGTTAGTGCAAATATGTCATGTTCTAAGCCGAAAAGACAGTTCCGCTGTCACTCAAGAAAGACCCGTCTCCCAACTTCCGACGTCTGCCTCGGATACAAATTTATCCACAAAATCAGGAACCTCACACTTTTATATTTGAACATAAAATGAATCAATAAACAAAAAATAATTTATATCGAACTGAGTTTCACATGTCACTAGATACCGTGACATCCTAACAAACGCTATATAGTTCTTTCCATAGAAATGAGTGAACAAAGCCAAGAGAAGAGTTTTTAAAGCTTTCGGTGTCCACACAATCAATCAAACTTCCCGTAGTTTGATGGTTGGAAATATTTGAACTCTTTCCCTGCTGCAACCATTCAGGAATATACGCACACTCACACACTCACACACTCACACACACATAATCACGGAGAGAGAGAGAGAGAGAGAGAGAGAGAGAGAGAGAGTGAGAGAAATAGAAATAAATATGTGCGAACAAACAGAAATTCACACGCCCGAAAAACAGTAATTTTTGCATTTGTAAAAAAATGCAATTACGGCCAGAGTGTGTTACAAACTATGTATTCTTAGCGGATATGTCTTTGGACTTGTTAGATGTCTTACAATAGACTCAACGCTCTGAAATGTTTGTCTTCACGTAGAATATGATGTACGTATGTCAGCAATCATAGTTCTGTATTTCTACTGTGCTTTGAAACTTCATAGTTTACTATCTGATTACCCGGCGTTGCCCGGGTATTTATTTATCCCAATCTAATATTAGACAGGAAAATAATGAATTGTAACTATAGTGTAAAATGAACTTGGGAGTTGAACGGCATTGGGAGTCTCGCTATTCATCTTAGCGGCCCCGAAAACGATGGATTCCACACTAATATCGGTCGTTTTCGATTATTTTTATATGTTACCCCCCAAGACTACTAGAAGGAAAGGCTGGGGTCAGACACGCCTCTTTTCGCGACTGCCGCGGGTGTGACGTCATGGGCGGACAAAACCCAGCTGAGTCTTTACCCCATACGGAAAGAAACGTGGAGAGGCTGATTTGTTTTGTTCTTTTCGCTCTTTTTTTTTCTTGTATTTCTGGATTGTTTGTGGTGGTGTGTGCACCAAAAATTTGCCGGGGAAAGAGTTTTAGTTATAACAATGAAAAGATAAGCAATTACTTTTAATTTCAAATATACTTTACTAAGAATAATATCGAAAACACACACAAATTAGTGTGGTTGTGAGTGTTGAATGCTTTCTGTCTCAAGAGATCATTAACAAATCTACATCAATACGCACAATAAAAGTAAAACAAGAATGCAAAACAATAATAACTATGAAATCTAATTGATTTATATTAACATAGTGCACAAACTAAACAAAAACGTACACATAATAAAACCACTTCAACTGCCATAATTTATTAACATCTTTAACCGGTTAGTAATGGAATTAGTTAGCTGCTTTACACTGTCTGATATGTATGAAAGTAACAAATTAATTTCTAATTAATAATCATAATAATTATTTTGATTGAGTAATTTATTTTTACTTTTAATAACTTTACAAATATGTACATGTACATCGTATAATTCACACATATGTTTGTGGGGAGGGGGGTTGTAGGTTACGAACTTTCTCCCCATCACCAGTTTTCAATGATTTCGCACCCTGGTGGGTTGTGAGGTGTTGCAGTTCACAATGCCTTCAGTGAAGTGTTGCGACGTGTCGTAATCTCCGATGAAAAAATAAAAACAGCGGGTGACAATATATAACTGAACACATCGCATCTAACGAGACTTGTTAGTGGATTGCGATACCAGTAGTCTCATTACACAACATCAGGTTACCTTACACTTCAATTGGGTTACAATTATTAGAATAAAAAATAATAATATTGTAATTTATAATAATATTGTAATTTATAATAAAGGCTCTCACGAGTATAGTAAGATAAAAACTACAAGCATATACCCCCAATATAATATCCTGCCCCACCAAAATTCCTATGTCAATTTTAGGTTCACTGTTGGTATTGAAGAGTTAAATCTCGACCTCCTCCAAATAATTTAATTCTCAATCGCCACACCAAAATTCCCACAACAGTCTAAGCGCAACAGTAATTAATACTCAAGACTTGACTATCTCCCATCCTAGTGCTCATTTTCCTTACTATAGAGTTGGAAACTTCCCCAACCAAGGGTAATTCCACATCAGAATTCATGATAAAAATTTAAGGTTTAATATGTAATAGCTGGATATTGTGCACCTCAAATAGATATACCGTGTTGCCGAGAGGTGACACTGGTATGTCTCGTCGCGTGAAAATTCCATCTCTTCTCGTGTCTAGTCTCGTTAACAACACTAATCATACATAGTAACTGTTATAATTCCCTTGGAAATACACAACTTGCTATTTATATACGAGTGATGCTTAAATGACAACGTAGTTCAACTTCCGTCCTCCATTGTTCTATTATTTATTCAGTCAAATTTTCATCACAATCGCCCCCCCCCCCCCCAAAGTTAAGTGGACGCAACCAGCTTTCACATACCCGCCTGTGGGCACCCCTGTTCGACATCCCACTGATTATATATAAAGTGAGCCTCTACTTTCTTCAGTTCTATGTCTCAAGTTTTCGTTCAGTCGAAAGTTGTTTAAAGTATTTGTGACATATTACACACGGAACTTCCTCACATTCCTCCCTGTGTAGTTCAAAGATTCATAAGACTCACAACTGTAATCTGAATAAGGAAAATTAATGATGAAATAAATATCAATAGTCCAAGCAAAGTTACCAAATTTGAAGAAGTTAAGTGAAAACAGCTCCTCTCTCACTCCTAAAAGAGAGCAATAGATGAGGTTGTTTTCTTTTACATATTCAACTTATCCATAATTTTGACTTTCTGCCTTTCTTTATTTAACAAAACGCATGACCAGGCATATTAACTTCAATTTTACATGAAACTTTAGGTTTCAGAGAGAAATGTGACGACCTAAAAACTACCGATTCAATACATATGTTAATAGCTGTATAATCCAATTCTGAAGACATACATTATCTCGGATCCTAAGTGAACCTGTATATTCAGTCCCAGCTAGCTTCTGGCATAATGACGGCTCTTTTTTGTTCATAATTTCTGCATTGATTCCGCTGCGAAACCGTGGCGCGGAGCGATCAGGTATGGCCCCAGCCTTCTCCTCTACTAGTCTTGGTTACCCCCTTCCCAACCCCACCCCAAGGGGTGCCAGGGGTGTCTTGAAGTTGAACTGCATTGGGAGTGTCACTATTCATCTAAGCGACCCCGAAAACTATGGATTCCACACTAATATCGTTCGTTTTCCATTACTTTTACATTCACCCCTTCCCACCGCCAGGGGTGTATTACCCTCACAGTATTTATTTCCATATTGCAAGTGATATGTGTACCAAATTTGGTTGAAATCGCTCCAGGCGTTTGAGAGTTATGGCGGAAGAAACACACATATACACATACATCCATTTTTATATATTAGATTTTATAATATAAGAATTTTAACCTGCTTGGTTAATCTGTTACAACGCTTGCAGTCTATTGCATACGTGCAGTTCGAAACCCTTGAGTATATCAACAGACCCCTGCTGGTATCGAACTGTTATTTCAGACCCTGTAGATCGGGGAGAAGTTTCCCTCCATATAAAGTAGCCTCTTATTGGATGGTTCAAGGTCATCTGTTTCCATTTAAGAACCCTGCTTCCCTTGGCAATGATGTGTCGCATGTTTTGTAAAAACGCCACAAGAGGGTGCGGATTGTTCCATATCGGAAAGGTCGAAGCTTGAGGGCTTATATGTTGTTTCTGTGGAGGTAATAGGGAAGATAAATTGAAAACATAAAAGGCAAAGAAAGCATTTTTTACTGAAATGCTATAGGCCAGAACTACTGGCTTTGCTGTACTGGAGTGCACGCACTTGCTGTAATTTAACCATCATTTATCCCCATTATCCACAGTGGCAGAAAATGAAGCAAAGAAAATGTTATGTCTCTCCTAATGACATTGATAAACCAAGAAAACCGCGCAAAATAAAGAAAAAAAACAAGAATACTGAAAGAGAGAGATATGGGAGAGAGAGAAAGGCAACAATATTTTAGGTATTTGTTATTGTTGTCTAAAGAAAGATCAATATGTTAATAAATTTAATGCAAGAAGTTTTAAAAAAAATGACAAATCTATACAGTATTTCTGAGCATCTTCATTCGTTGTTAGCACAATCAATTGTTGTATAAGAAGAGTTGACGAACTGACCTTGGAGTTTCATAAATAATGATACAACGACTGTTCATTTAAATATGCGTTCTACATAAAAGAAACAATCAATTTTCTCTAGAAGAAGAAAATGGCTAATACAGTAACAATTTGTGAGCCCTACCAGTGTTCTTACGCAAGAGTTTCATAAAGGGAAATAAATTTGAAAGCAAAATCAGCACCAAAATCAGGGCGAGGAAAATAATCGCGAAAACAAAAGTATGCACGATGGAAAATGGACCGCGAAACCAATATCAAGTTTAGGAATAAGCGCGATAAGATTGATCGCAATAAATAATAAGCAGAATAGAAGAACCGGACGGCTAAAAGGAACGATAGCCATAAATGCGAAGTGAAATTAGCGCGAAATAAATTCAGGAATAAGAGTGATAAGATTGACTACGATAAGTAATAAGTAGAGTGCGGATTTTGCAATTTGCATATTTTATTCCGGTCCTCTAATTAATATGCAACCGGGTTCTAAAGTTGTTTCAGAGCATTCCGAACCGAAGTAGGGGGGGGGGTTAAAGTGCATATAAATGCATATTTAAGGTGTTCGTGCATATTTACTGCGTAAGCGCATATAAATGCATATTACGTGAAAAAAAAACATTAAATTGATAGTTTTTTAAAATATATTTGTTTACTTGGTTAATGTTTCGTGTGTGGAGTGTTTCTGAGAGTAAAATTTTCAAGCACAAGTGTTCGAAAACCTGTGTTTATGCGCTGCAGGGCAGTTCGTGATGCACTACGTAAGTACGAGTTCCGATTGTATTTTCATTTTTAGTCTCTCTCCTTCACATAAAATTACCACTTAAACATGTTTTCTTTAATAACAAAATTAGATTCCCCATTTGCGGGTCTTCTTGTTTTCTTATTTGCAAAAGTAACAAATTTTCTGAAGTTAACATATTTTGCACAGTTTTGTGGAACTTCAACTGCTTCTTTTTCCAATATCATTTCTTCATTCGGGTATCTTGAGTTAAAATTGTGTAAATTCATTTTCAGAAATTTTATGTCCAAGCGGAGATAGAGAAGACAAGTTCCTAATCTTCGTCACATGATTAAAGCAGGAAAAGCATTACATGTGTTTTATCCAAAGTTGACCCATGTAACGTGTGTTGTATGTAGGCCTACATGGTCTTCATAGAGTTGCGGAAGAAATTCGTGCACAGTTTCCAGATATAAATAATGTGATTTCTGCTGTGAAAAAAGTATTTCTGAAAGTACCTTGTATCCGTTCCAACATCAGTGGGAGAATTATTGCACAAAAGGCAGATAAAGTGGCTTCCAAGAACCCAGGTTTGAATTTTTTGTGCACAGTGAAAGCTGTGCTGCAAGGTGAATCAACAGAACTATTACAAGATCTCACGCCAGAGGACATAGCTGCATTGAAGTATTGTCCAGTTACAAGTTGTAGTGTGGAGCGCACCTTTTCTTCATACAATGGATATAGTAACTGATAAACGGAAAAAAATCACTCTAACCAATTTAGAGAGATATGCTGTAGTGTACTGCAATTTACATAAATTCAAAACTACTTAACGATTTTCGTTATATTGTGTTTAACAACTGGAAATAGTAAATTCAATTTAATACAAGATTTTGCAACCTTACTCGACATGGAAGCTGTTGTCATTTCGTCTTTACTTTCAATGGTCACTATGTGTGTGTGTAGTACTTTAAAAAATAAATGTATTTCGAGGTATTTTTTTGTGCCTATATTTTTCCTTTAGTGCATAATTTGCATATTTGAGTGCATATTTTACTCGTTTTTAGTGCATAGATGCATGCATATTTTCCACTTTTTTAGTGCATATTGATCCGCACTTTAGTAATAAGCAAATAAGTACCAAGGAAGAAACACGGACAAAAGCGAAGCGAAATTAGGGCAAAACCAGTTCAGGAGTAATCGCGAAATGAATACACGTGTAAAAGCGTATAAAAATAATGGGGACCAGGTACAAGCTGGAGGACTGGCAATCACAAAATGAATAAGTGCGAAAAAATTTACTTGGATGTCCTAGCTTAGTGCCTATGACGCTCCCCAGGTGGCGACAGTTGACTCTAGCCCGGAACGACATGAATTTTGGCGGGTCACGCATGCGCGCTACACCTGGCAACACACCATAAACAAAGATGGCGCTTTGTCGGCTTCTCCCCACCACCGAGTGTGTTCCTTTGGGAAGAGCCGCCTACCACCCAATTACCAGTGTGGCCAACTGTGTAGTGGAGAAATGATCTAAATAAAGATGCTACGTAATAATGTTGGCCTGAATAATTAAATTCAGACGTGAATTTCGCACATGTTTTCAACTACATTGTAAATTTTATTTGAAGAGAACATTCATACAGTGGCGAGCCCAAGGAAGGCTCGGTCGGTAACGCGTCTGACCACCATGCTAAAGGTCCCGGGTTCGATCCCCGGCCGGTTCAAATCTGGGAACCTTTCTAACGTTGGAAGCGGCCCCGGCGCTTACCCAGCGTCGAATGACATGGGTACCTGGGGGAAACCCTGGGGGGTAAAGGCGGTCAGTGGCGTGATGCTGATCACATCACCCCCACTCACGACCGGATCAAGGAAGTGTTGGGCGTTACCTCCACACCCCCTATACGCCTTAATGGCGTGGTGCTAAGCACAGGGGAGCACTTTACCTTAGGTTATGAGGCAGTAACTTAAATTAATTCTTGCCAACAATAAATTCAACTATTTTAAAAAACAAATAGCCGGTGGAGGCACATAGTGGTTTGGATCCCACTTTATACTGTAGGTCCGGTCCAAATTAGCCTATGTGTGCATAAAGTGGGCTTAAACACAAGCCCAAACGAGCAAACGAATAGCTCCATTGTCCCGGGTTCGATATCCGGTGGAATCACGTTGCACAGTGGTTCGGATCCGACTTCAAACTATAGATCCAGTCCCGATTATCCCTTCTGTGCATAAAGTGGCCAACAAATCAATCAATCAATCTTTCCTCGACCGAAGTTCCATCAAGGTTTTGCCCCTCCAATAGTTAGAGGGTTTGATTGATTTGGTTTATTTTATTTCGTTTTTCAGCCACTTTTGGCTAATCGCGAAGTTGAGGATGAGTGATGATGGGTCACTCACGGAATTCGAACGCGGGATCCCTCACACTATTCAGATGTTGTGCGTGGGTTTCGTCTTTGATACATAACTTGGTTGAATTTCAACATATTTGGCCACGCTGCTCGGAGTATCCACCCTGACGTCACGGATCACGTGATGTGTCATTTGGAGCAGCGCCACCGCTTTGAAGTCTGAGCTTTCCGGGGGGGTTCCGAGCGGGCGATCACACGCGCGGCGACCCGTGCTGCCATCTGGGAGGAAAATCCGGAAAGCGTTTGGAAGTGATTAGACGTAGACTGAAAATGGGGGAGGGGGGGTGGATTTTCGAATCGGTCGCTGCGAGGGCGTCAAGGTGGTGACTCGTTTTTTTTTTAAAAGGAAGCCGAAAGGTTTTTCCACACACTCCTGCAAAAACACATTTATTTTCCTATGCCGGATTTTAGATGTGTGATATGCAATTTCGAAATGGGTCATCTTAAAATTACAACAGGCAGGGGATTCCATCCCCCAAGACCGTGGACGCATACCCCCCCAAATTCTTTAAATACATTTGAAGGGCTTGGTGGAACAATATGACAAGCCACATTGGGTAAATTTTTCAGTAGAGCCATATTTAACCTTTAAATATTTCATTATTTTTTATTATTCATTTAATATTCGTCAGGCTTCATAATATTTGAAACAGATATTTTATCTCTTCTGACTAAAGGGAACTAAGAAACTAAAAGTTATTATATACAAAGCAGTAATTTTGCCTGTAGTATTATATGGGTGTGAAACTTGGTCCCTTACATTGAAAGAGGAACATAAATTGAGAATATTTGAAAATAAGATCCTTAGGAAAATATTTGGACCTAAAAGGGATGAGGAGACATGTGATTGGAGAAGGTTACATAATTTAGAACTACATAATTTGTATTCATGTCCAGATATTATTAGAATAATTAAATCAAGAAGACTTAGGTGGGCAGGCCATGTGGCACGAATGGGAGAGGAGGGAAGAGTTTACAGGATTCTTGTTGGGAAACCTGATGGTAAGAGACCTGTAGGAAGGCCAAGACGAAGATTGAGAGATAACGTTGCGATGGACCTAAAGGAAATCGGTAAGGATGAAAAAGATTGGTCTTGCTCAGAATAGGAACAGATGGAAAGCTTGTGTTGCTGCAGCCATAAACCTTCGGGTTTAAGAAGCCTAGAGAGCTTAGTTAGTTAGTCTTCATTGGCTGAAGCGAAAGTATGTTTAAGTTCTACTTTACGCAAATGAAACACACGTGGCTTGTCATGCTCTTGTCATCATATAATAAAGCAACCGAAATTCTTGCAGCAACAATGTAAGCCACATTCTCAGTATAAAAAGTAATCTAATTTGTTGACGTAAATAATTTTGTGCGAAATACTTTGCTCTCATGAAGTTCTAGAAATAACAGACACTTAGTATGACAAGCTACAATTTATTGTAATGTTTATTTACTTGACTTGAAGATGACGAATTGTTATCTGATTGTCGATGTTCAATTTCCTCGTCACTATCGTTTATAGAACTGGAATCATCACTGGGATCAAGATAATTATGAAAAGAGTAACAGTTTTCTTTCAAAAGACACGTTCGTATTCGAAGAGCAAGATTGTTTTTCAACATACAAGGTGGTTATAATTAAAGTGACGGTGTTCAGAGTGGTACAGCACGGGCTGTAATGAGAGTAGCAGTCTGAAACTTCGTAGATATGCTAATGAAGCAATGCGCTCGCGAATTATGCAAAAAAAAAAAAAAAAAAAAAAAAAAAAAGTTCCAATTCTCGCCACCAGGGTAAAAAATGGCGCTGTAAGCAGTCAAAACGTGGTATAGTTACAGGAAAAAGGCAGGAAAGATCAAACACATGAGAACAATGGTTCTGGCATGTTTATTAGGAACTATGGTTACAAGAACTGTTCAATATGGCCTCCCAATTCAGCAACATGCTGCATTCGTAACACGGCATGGTCGACGGTTGCTCGCAGCATGTCTGGTGAAATCTGAGCGACATGTCGTTGTATGCTAGCCTTCAGATCAGGCAGAGACCGGACATGTCCCTGATAGACACGATCTTTTAAATATCCCCACAGCCAGAAGTCACATGGATTAAGGTCGGGGGATCTGGAAGGCCAATCATCTGGAAACTGCCTAGAGATGATGCGGTCATTAGTGAAGGTTTCTCGCAGCAAATCTTTCACGTGGCGAGCGACATGTGGTGTTGCCCCATCTTGCATGAAAATGGTGGTGTGTTCACAGTTCCGTTCTTGCAAAGCTGGAATCACGTGTTGCACAAGGAGGTCCCTATAACGTGCAGATGTCACTGTACACCTAACAGGCCCTCCAGGTGTCATCTCCTCAAAGAAAAACGGACCAAGAATGAAGGAGCTAGTGAACCCACACCATGCAGTCACGTAAACTGAGTGCAATGGTTGTTCCTGCACAACATGTGGACGAGTGGAACCCCATATGCGACAGTTCTGAGTATTCACTGTACCGACCAGAGTAAAATGCGCCTCGTCAGTCCACAGAATATTCCCCGGCCACATGTCATCCACTTCCATGCGTGCCAAAAACCGATGGGCAAACTCACGGCGTTGTGGAATATCTTGGGGTTTCAATTGGTGCACAATTTGAATCTTGTAGGGATACCAGTGTAAAATGCACCGCAATACCTTGCGAACTGTTGACCAGGGGAGTGACAATTCACGTGCCACAGCTCTAGCACTGGTTGCAGAAGTTGAGGCATGTGCTGCACGGTCAGCTACAGCTACAGCAACTTCGTCCACAACTTCCACGGGGATGGGCCGCCTTCCTCTCCCTGGTGCAACACCCAATTCACCTGTTTCCTCGAATTTCTTCATCATCTTCTTCAGCCCATTAATTGACATGGGCCCTCTTCTCAGCCCTTTCTGTTGGCGATATTTCCGCAGTGCAGCGTTACTATTGCTCCCATTCTGGTAAAACAACTTCACTAGCAGTGCACGGTCTTTCTTCGCAATAGCCATTGCTTTTTACACGGGAAAAATCAAACTTTTAATGTTCGGCGAACATTCACATCACTAAAGGAAAAAAAAAGCAACAAGCGTCACCAACAACAACCAGGGAGCTCACACAATGGTTAGGCAATGTCACCGACTTTGACGTCAGAGTTACGGAAAATTCCACGTTTTGACTGCTTACAGCGCCATTTTTTACCCTGGTGGCGGGAATTGGAACTTTTTTTTTTTTTTTTTTTTGCATAATTCGCGAGCGCATTGCTTCATTATCATATCTACGAAGTTTCAGACTGCTACTCTCATTACAGCCCGTGCTGTACCAATCTGAACACCGTCACTTTAATTATAACCACCTGGTACTTAAAAATTTCCCCAGTTCTTTAAAGAAATATTTATTATAATCTGTCGTAGTATATGTCTGGAATTCCTTTCCTATTTTTCTACTTCTCCTTTTCGGATGACTGTGAGTTTTTACTTTGCACAAGTATTTATATTTTTTATTACTAGAAAATGGACACACAGCTTTCAACATAAAATGTCAGCAAACGTATTTTTTTTTTTTCAGATTCTTCTTTCAGCACCATCTGTTATATTTATGTCTAACTATTTATTATGTTGGTTCGTAATCTATTTATATTTTTATTCCTTCTTCATGTTTTTTATCTAGGTCTTTCTATTTCTTCATCGTTTCTCAATCTTTCTTCTCTTCGGTTTTCTACCTGTATAACATTTCCATTTCTTCTTTATTATTCTCTTCTGCTTTTTTATTATTCTTCCTTAGTAGTATCTGAATGAGCCAAGGCCTGTTTGTGCCCTCGGGCGTTTAATATTCGCAATTCATTTGCACGGGTGTTAATTAATTTGCACGGGTGTTAACTAATTTGCTTGTATTTAGAACTAATTCGCATGTACTTAGAATTCATTTGCATGTACTTAGAGTACTTTACATTTATGTATTTGCATGTTTATAACTTTTTATGAATATATAATTATTTATTTTATGAAAAATATGTATATAGAAGGTAATTAGAGGTACTAAATGTTATGCATATGGTTTTATATTCATTACTGCAAAGTATGTAATGTATGAAACTATAATAATTAATGTTTATAATATTGAAAATAAGTTTTCTATGGTTTATGAACCGCTATGAACGGTGGTAATGGCTGTAGGTACAGGTCCAATTACGATTGGGGACGGTCCCGGTACTCGAACCCACGATATGTAATATTATTAATTAGTACTATGCAGTAATTTCATCATGTTATGAAACACGATGGTGCAACACGCTAGACAGAATACTGTCTCCGAATCTCGACTCCGCTCTGATGCCAGACAGAGAGAATGAATTAATATTCCACGCAGGTAGAGAAGAAAGGAATTTTGGGGAAGAGCGGTCAAGGTCAAATGACGTCAGAACGTCAGAACAAAGGAAGATCCTGATTGACCAATCAGAGAACGCGTCGGTAGATTTTCAGAACCGGTTTTTTCAAGGTTAACCAGTACGCAAGAACAGGGGAAAGCTATGCAATACTGTAGGGCAGGGGAGGTATTCAACCAGACAACAAAGAATGTCTGAGAATGCGCAGCAAGGGTCAAATCTCTGAAGCTATGCGGTTTCCGCCGCCAATTAATATTCCGCTCAGGTTTGCCTCCAAGGCACAGGACGCTTTAGCGCAGGGTTTTTTTATCTGTACTATGAAGAAGGGAGAGCTATTAGGGACGGGGCCTACAGTTTTCACCATTTGCTTTTATCACGGGGTAACGAACCTAGGACCCTTTGATTATTGATTTAGGTAGTAAATGTATGTTACTGTGTGCTATTTAATTTAATTTTGAGTTTATTTTTTACCAAACTTTGACTTTATGTCAAACATTTTCACAGCTTATCCTTATTTTTACAAAAATAACACTATTTGTACTATTCAGGCAACATTTTTTATTAAATTTTGGACTCGCAAAGACATTTTTTCAACTTTTAACTTATTATTTTACAACTTTAAGTTAATTTTTACCAAAATAACACTATTTGTACTATTCAGGCAACATTTTTTATTAAATTTTGCACTCACAAAAAACATTTTTTCAATTTTTAATTCATTATTTTACAATTTTATGTTAATTTTTTTACCAAAATAACACTATTTGTACTATTCAGGCAACATTTTTTATTAAATTTTGGACTCGCAAAGACATTTTTTTAACTTTTAACTTATTATTTTACAACTTTAAGTTAATTTTTTACCAAAATAACACTATTTGTACTATTCAAGCAACATTTTTTATTAAATTTTGTACTCACAGACATTTTTTCTACGTTTAACTTATTATTTTACAACTTTATATTAATTTTTTACCAAAATAACACTATTTGTACTAATCAGGCAACATTTTTTATTAAATTTTGGATTCACAAAGACATTTTTTTCAACTTTTAACTTATTATTTTACAATTTTATGTTAATTTTTTACCAAAATAACACTATTTGTACTATTCAGGCAACATTTTTTCATTAAATTTTGGATTCACAAAGACATTTTTTTCAACTTTTAACTTATTATTTTACAACTTTATGTTAATTTTTTACCAAAATAACACTATTTATACTATTCAGGCAACATTTTTTATTAAATTTTGGACTCTCAAAGACATTTTTTCAACTTTTAACTTATTATTTTACAACTTTAAGTTAATTTTTTACCAAAATAACACTATTTGTACTATTCAAGCAACATTTTTTATTAAATTTTGGACTCACAGACATTTTTTCTACGTTTAACTTATTATTTTACAACTTTATATTAATTTTTTACCAAAATAACACTATTTGTACTAATCAGGCAACATTTTTTATTAAATTTTGGACTCACAAAGACATTTTTTTCTACGTTTAACTTATTATTTTACAACTTTAGGCTTATTTTTATCAAAATAACACAATTCTATCTGTTCAGGAAAGACTTTTAAGTTACATTTTCGACACACAAAGTGTGTGTTCTCAACTTCTATCTGTTTATTTCACAAGTTTAGGCTTATTTTTTACTCAAATAACACAATTCAATCTGTTCAGGAAAGACTTTTAGTCGCATTTTCGACACACAGAGTGTGTGATCTCAACTTCTATCTGTTTATTTCACAAGTTTAGGCTTATTATTACCAAAATAATACAATTCTATCTGTTCAGGAAAGACTTTTAGTCGCATTTTCGACACACAAAGTGTGTGTTCTCAACTTCTATCTGTTTATTAGGCTTATTATTACTCAAATAACATTATTTATACTATTCAGGCAACATTTTTTTATTAAATTTTGGACTCAGAAAGATATTTTTACAACTTTTTAACTTATTATTTTACAAGTTTATACCTATTTTTAACCTAAATAACACTATTTACACTATTCAGGAAAGACTTTTAGTTACATTTTCGGCACACAAAGTGTGTGTTCTCAACTTTTATTTGTTTATTTCTCAAGTTTAGCCTAATATTTACTCAAATAGCACGATTTGATCGTGTCTTTTATTACATTTTGGACACACACACACACACACACACACACACACACACACAGAGAGAGAGAGAGAGAGAGAGAGAGAGAGAGAGAGAGAGAGAGAGAGAGAGAGAGAGAGATATTTCCAACTTTACAGGATTATTCTCCAAGTTTACTCAAATAACACAATTTAAATGTGTTGTGAATTAGATTTTGTACACACGACGTGTGTTTTGTCAACTTTAACCCTTTCATTTTTAAGTTTATTTTACCAAAGTAAGACGGCTTAGTCTATTCAAGAAAGTTTTCAATTATATTTTGGATGCAAAAGTATATTTTGTCAACTTCTACCCTTTTATTTTACAAGTTTAGGCTTATTTTTACTCAAATAACACAATTTCATCTATTTAGGCAACATTTTGTTTCTTATATTTTACTCACAAAGACATTTTTTTCAATTTTTAATGTATTATTTCACAAGTTTATGTAATTTTTTATTCTAATAACACAATTTTAACTATTCAGGCAAGATTTTTTATTGCGATTTGGATTTACAAAGAGATTTTTTTAAAATTTTTGTATTAAATTTTCTATTTATTGTATTTCACATTCACTAATTTTTAATGTTTTACTTTTTATTTTTATCTAAAAACTAAAGAAAAAAGTATTTTTAACTAAAAGTTATTTTATAGTTTTCGGTTTTCAGATTTCCACAATGCTATTTTTGGTTCTGTATTTCTATATTAGGATATTACAGTTCTAAGGTGTGTATAATATTTCAAAGTATTTTCAGGGTGTATTTGTTAATGCATTTGGATGATAACTATTAGGTTTTTGGACGAACTAATGTTAAGAATATTTCAACCAATCAGAAAACGCGTCGGTTTTATTTCAACCAATCAGAGAAGGCGTCAGTTTGCTTATGAGGTATAAAAACTGCGTAAAAGCAAGCAGAAGCTATTTTGAGAAGTATTTCTGAAGCATTGCGTCAGAGAAGACATCAAGTTGTGATTATTGTCTGAGATTTGAAGACAAAGAACTCAAAAGAAGCTATAATTAAGGTAAGTGAATTGTTACATATATGTATGGTGCTTTTAAATAATGCGTAAATGCAAATATTGAAACGAAGAAAACGTCAATGCAAACCAAAAAGAATATGCGTAATGTGAACAAGTACTACAACTATTTTTCTATTTTTCAGGTGCTTCTAATTTTGTATGTGTGACTGAAAGGGACCATTAGTAAAAGATGGCGTCTTCAACCTCCACAAACAAGGCTAACCACACTGCGGTGAGTACCTCGCAAGAGATTTTACCACTGGAATGTATATTTCTCCACTAGTTTTTGAAATAATATATAAATCCAGAAAACAAAGAAACGAAAAAAGTAAATACAGAAATGAATATGCGTAATATAAACAAGTACTACAACTATGTTTCTATTTTTCAGGTGTTCTTATTTGTGTACCTGTGAGTGGAAGGATCTATTACTGGAAATAACGCCAACAAAGTAACCAACAAGGACATGAGTCAAATAATTGCATCATGTTCATGTTTTTCCAATTATATCTATAAGGACTGTGTGTTGGAGACTTTGAAGAGGTATACACCTGGCAAGTATATTATATGCTGGGGATGTTATTCTAATCAAGGCAACCAATTAGCCCACGATTGTGTAGTTAACCATTTCTACGAGTGTGAGTGCGTATGCTGTAAAGATGAAGATTTACTCTCTGAACGTTATTTTATTTGCCAAGGAGAACGCTGTTTGAATAAATGCCAACGATGTGTTAAGTGGATGTGCGAGAGAATCCAGTATTATTTACAGGACTTGGATAACACAAAACATATTTTTGATTTTTATATTACTAACCATGAGGATGTTGCGGATGCTTTGACGGCACACGAGGTACAGACAGAATACAAAGCTTTTTATAGTGTATTATGTGAAATTTCAAACAATATCGAACTAGTGAAAACTCTTATAGATCCTATACGCTCAGCAGAGCTTACTTATGGTAGCACAGGATTTTTGTGAGAGTTGAATAGAGACTGACTAATAACACCGAAAATGGTGCAATACATTATTGATGTACAAGGATTTATTTATAACAGAAAATTTATATTGCGTGAGATTTGTGTGAGTTCTACAAATTTGGACACTGTGTATTATGCGCTTGTGAGTGTTCCCGATTATTTCAAAGAGAACAAAGAATCGCGCTGGGTTAAAGACAATCTCCATGCATTAATGTATGATATTCCTTGTGGATGTGAAATATACTATGTCCGGAGGGCAGTTAGGAACTTGAACTGTCAAGGTGGTACATTTTTCTGCAAAGGAAAATCCCAAATTATCAAAGATTTGTTTAATATTGATAACATTGTTGATTTACAAACTGTAAACTGTCCATCCCTTAAGAATTTGTATATGTTTCAAGGAGGATTGTGCAAGTATCATTCTGATACTTCTCCCCCAGCTGAACAAGGTTGCGCATTCAGAAATGTTCAAAGACTTGTATGTTGGTACAATAATAAAAATATTAACGTGTAATGTATTTAGTGCAAATAATAAAGATTTGTGAAAAAGAAATGTTTTCTATGTTGTTATTTAGTTTTAAAGCCTTTATTCAAGGTATTTTCAAGTATTACTGGTTTTTTGGCTGCATCAACACATGGGTTATTTCTATTTGGTTTATTATACGAGGCTACAATCACTATATGTCTATGAGGACTAAAATCCACTGATTGAACCTTAAAGCTTAGGTTTACTATGTATATTGATTAAACACAGGACAACACGAATCTTACAGAGGATTGTAGGAGGCATAGGCCCACACACCAGCGCCTTATTAGACTGCAAGAACAACTTGTATGTTGAATTGTGACTGTTTAGCAATAATATTTATAAAGTTTAAATAATTTTCATTAGATTATATATATATTTTGGATTCAAATAAAACACTCAAGTTAAGTTTTTTAAGTTTATTTTTATTTAATATACAAATATAGAATATATCAAATTTACATATATGAAAAGTACTCTACCAAAGAGCAAAAGTCACATAGGGATTACGATTTAGCCGATGCTGAAATTCTTCCATGAGGGATTTGTAGTAAGAGAGAAATTTTTGCCACTGTTTAAAGTTGAGGGTGACTCCACCAGAGATGCTGGTGATTTCCATTTTTATATTTTCTCCACTGCCCTCGAAGGTGAAGTAAGGTTCTCCTATAATGTCTATAGATCTGAATCTGTCTTTTTGTGTGGGGAATCTGTTTTTGTAAGTGTCGAAGATCACATCTGATTTGTAGACGCATGATGGGTACTCTTCTTTATTTAGGACAATGTATTTTTTTCATGTTTCAAAATCAATTCAGTGTCTGCGAAAGTACCTCGAATAATGATATCCATGTTGGCATCGATGATGAATCTGGTTTCTGGTTTTATGTTGTTCATTTGGTGTGTGCCTCTGATAGACTGCATTTTGGTTTGGTATCAATAAAAAGTTTTAAAAATATGCAACTAGTGCTACAAAAGGAACGGAAATTATCGACAATTTCTGGATTATAACTAAAATTCAGTTTGCCTTTTACATATCCAATATTTACATACCAACACTAACTAGACTTCGATTTATATAAATGTAGCAGGAACTATATTTCTGAGAATCAAACTATATTAGGATTATATGTTAAACTTATACAAAACCAGATTATTCTATGTAAGTATATTTATATTGACTGGATTATTTAACAGATCAAACAGAAAGAAGGCAAATTCCACTAAACGTAGGTGATTGCATGAAAATAACTAGGTCAAGGAGTGACCAACAGTGAGCTGAGGTTATATATAGAGGGTCGCTCTTCATAATTCTTACCTTCGCTGGATCGGCGAAGGAACGCACTTGTGGGCGGTAGAACCTGAATGGGCTCCACCAAGACATCGGAGACTCGAAGCAGATGTCTTGGTGGATGAACCCAAGTAGGGTCATAGGCGCTAGGGTCAATTTGGTTATTTCTTCTTGTATGAGGAACCAATTTGGCCAACTCCCCACATTAACTTACATTGCTTATAACTAATTAAATTTGAAGAAAAATTATAATCTCTTAGACTGTAAACATATTTTATATTTAGGCTGCACAAGATCCAATGATAAAATTAAAAAAATGGTAATCACCCAGACAGGGACTCGAACCCTGGACAGATAGGTTAAAACCCATCTGAGCACAAGGTATTCTTTTTTTTTTTTTTTTGAAAAGTTAGTTATGTTAAGAAATATCGTTTGAGAACTCTTTTGGTCTGGGTCGACAGAGAAGGAGACAGCATTTCCAAAATTTTACAGACTGGATGTATTTTACCATCACTATAGAGGTTTTTACTATATGTAATTCGAAACGCTAGAGTTCAGTTAGCTTTCAAAATTGAAGTTACATAGTACAATATGTTGAAGTTTTTGTGTTTGGCACACTTAACAAGTTACACTTATATCCATTTCAGGACAAATAATGCTAAAACTCTCAAATTTACTGTCATCTCATCAACTACTAGCAAAGTTTTAGTATTATATGTCCGTAATTAGATATAGTGTAACTTGTTATGCGTGCCAAACACAAAAACTTCAACATATTGTACTATGTAACTTCAATTTTGAAAGCTAACTGAACTCTAGCGTTTCGAATTACATATAGTAAAAACCTCTATAGTGATGGTAAAATACATCCAGTCTGTAAAATTTTGGAAATGCTGTCTCCTTCTCTGTCGACCCAGACCAAAAGAGTTCTCAAACGATATTTCTTAACATAACTAACTTTTCAAAAAAAAAAAAAAAAGAATACCTTGTGCTCAGATGGGTTTTAACCTATCTGTCCAGGGTTCGAGTCCCTGTCTGGGTGATTACCATTTTTTTAATTTTATCATTGGATCTTGTGCAGCCTAAATATAAAATATGTTTACAGTCTAAGAGATTATAATTTTTCTTCAAATTTAATTAGTTATAAGCAATGTAAGTTAATGTGGGGAGTTGGCCAAATTGGTTCCTCATACAAGAAGAAATAACCAAATTGACCCTAGCGCCTATGACCCTACTTGGGTTCATCCACCAAGACATCTGCTTCGAGTCTCCGATGTCTTGGTGGAGCCCATTCAGGTTCTACCGCCCACAAGTGCGTTCCTTCGCCGATCCAGCGAAGGTAAGAATTATGAAGAGCGACCCTCTATATATAACCTCAGCTCACTGTTGGTCACTCCTTGACCTAGTTATTTTCATGCAATCACCTACGTTTAGTGGAATTTGCCTTCTTTCTGTTTGATCTGTTAAATAATCCAGTCAATATAAATATACTTACATAGAATAATCTGGTTTTGTATAAGTTTAACATATAATCCTAATATAGTTTGATTCTCAGAAATATAGTTCCTGCTACATTTATATAAATCGAAGTCTAGTTAGTGTTGGTATGTAAATATTGGATATGTAAAAGGCAAACTGAATTTTAGTTATAATCCAGAAATTGTCGATAATTTCCGTTCCTTTTGTAGCACTAGTTGCATATTTTTAAAACTTTTTATTGATACCAAACCAAAATGCAGTCTATCAGAGGCACACACCAAATGAACAACATAAAACCAGAAACCAGATTCATCATCGATGCCAACATGGATATCATTATTCGAGGTACTTTCGCAGACACTGAATTGATTTTGAAACATGAAAAAAATACATTGTCCTAAATAAAGAAGAGTACCCATCATGCGTCTACAAATCAGATGTGATCTTCGACACTTACAAAAACAGATTCCCCACACAAAAAGACAGATTCAGATCTATAGACATTATAGGAGAACCTTACTTCACCTTCGAGGGCAGTGGAGAAAATATAAAAATGGAAATCACCAGCATCTCTGGTGGAGTCACCCTCAACTTTAAACAGTGGCAAAAATTTCTCTCTTACTACAAATCCCTCATGGAAGAATTTCAGCATCGGCTAAATCGTAATCCCTATGTGACTTTTGCTCTTTGGTAGAGTACTTTTCATATATGTAAATTTGATATATTCTATATTTGTATATTAAATAAAAATAAACTTAAAAAACTTAACTTGAGTGTTTTATTTGAATCCAAAATATATATATAATCTAATGAAAATTATTTAAACTTTATAAATATTATTGCTAAACAGTCACAATTCAACATACAAGTTGTTCTTGCAGGCTAATAAGGCGCTGGTGTGTGGGCCTATGCCTCCTACAATCCTCTGTAAGATTCGTGTTGTCCTGTGTTTAATCAATATACATAGTAAACCTAAGCTTTAAGGTTCAATCAGTGGATTTTAGTCCTCATAGACATATAGTGATTGTAGCCTCGTATAATAAACCAAATAGAAATAACCCATGTGTTGATGCAGCCAAAAAACCAGTAATACTTGAAAATACCTTGAATAAAGGCTTTAAAACTAAATAACAACATAGAAAACATTTCTTTTTCACAAATCTTTATTATTTGCACTAAATACATTACACGTTAATATTTTTATTATTGTACCAACATACAAGTCTTTGAACATTTCTGAATGCGCAACCTTGTTCAGCTGGGGGAGAAGTATCAGAATGATACTTGCACAATCCTCCTTGAAACATATACAAATTCTTAAGGGATGGACAGTTTACAGTTTGTAAATCAACAATGTTATGAATATTAAACAAATCTTTGATAATTTGGGATTTTCCTTTGCAGAAAAATGTACCACCTTGACAGTTCAAGTTCCTAACTGCCCTCCGGACATAGTATATTTCACATCCACAAGGAATATCATACATTAATGCATGGAGATTGTCTTTAACCCAGCGCGATTCTTTGTTCTCTTTGAAATAATCGGGAACACTCACAAGCGCATAATACACAGTGTCCAAATTTGTAGAACTCACACAAATCTCACGCAATATAAATTTTCTGTTATAAATAAATCCTTGTACATCAATAATGTATTGCACCATTTTCGGTGTTATTAGTCAGTCTCTATTCAACTCTCACAAAAATCCTGTGCTACCATAAGTAAGCTCTGCTGAGCGTATAGGATCTATAAGAGTTTTCACTAGTTCGATATTGTTTGAAATTTCACATAATACACTATAAAAAGCTTTGTATTCTGTCTGTACCTCGTGTGCCGTCAAAGCATCCGCAACATCCTCATGGTTAGTAATATAAAAATCAAAAATATGTTTTGTGTTATCCAAGTCCTGTAAATAATACTGGATTCTCTCGCACATCCACTTAACACATCGTTGGCATTTATTCAAACAGCGTTCTCCTTGGCAAATAAAATAACGTTCAGAGAGTAAATCTTCATCTTTACAGCATACGCACTCACACTCGTAGAAATGGTTAACTACACAATCGTGGGCTAATTGGTTGCCTTGATTAGAATAACATCCCCAGCATATAATATACTTGCCAGGTGTATACCTCTTCAAAGTCTCCAACACACAGTCCTTATAGATATAATTGGAAAAACATGAACATGATGCAATTATTTGACTCATGTCCTTGTTGGTTACTTTGTTGGCGTTATTTCCAGTAATAGATCCTTCCACTCACAGGTACACAAATAAGAACACCTGAAAAATAGAAACATAGTTGTAGTACTTGTTTATATTACGCATATTCATTTCTGTATTTACTTTTTTCGTTTCTTTGTTTTCTGGATTTATATATTATTTCAAAAACTAGTGGAGAAATATACATTCCAGTGGTAAAATCTCTTGCGAGGTACTCACCGCAGTGTGGTTAGCCTTGTTTGTGGAGGTTGAAGACGCCATCTTTTACTAATGGTCCCTTTCAGTCACACATACAAAATTAGAAGCACCTGAAAAATAGAAAAATAGTTGTAGTACTTGTTCACATTACGCATATTCTTTTTGGTTTGCATTGACGTTTTCTTCGTTTCAATATTTGCATTTACGCATTATTTAAAAGCACCATACATATATGTAACAATTCACTTACCTTAATTATAGCTTCTTTTGAGTTCTTTGTCTTCAAATCTCAGACAATAATCACAACTTGATGTCTTCTCTGACGCAATGCTTCAGAAATACTTCTCAAAATAGCTTCTGCTTGCTTTTACGCAGTTTTTATACCTCATAAGCAAACTGACGCCTTCTCTGATTGGTTGAAATAAAACCGACGCGTTTTCTGATTGGTTGAAATATTCTTAACATTAGTTCGTCCAAAAACCTAATAGTTATCATCCAAATGCATTAACAAATACACCCTGAAAATACTTTGAAATATTATACACACCTTAGAACTGTAATATCCTAATATAGAAATACAGAACCAAAAATAGCATTGTGGAAATCTGAAAACCGAAAACTATAAAATAACTTTTAGTTAAAAATACTTTTTTCTTTAGTTTTTAGATAAAAATAAAAAGTAAAACATTAAAAATTAGTGAATGTGAAATACAATAAATAGAAAATTTAATACAAAAATTTTAAAAAAATCTCTTTGTAAATCCAAATCGCAATAAAAAATCTTGCCTGAATAGTTAAAATTGTGTTATTAGAATAAAAAATTACATAAACTTGTGAAATAATACATTAAAAATTGAAAAAAATGTCTTTGTGAGTAAAATATAAGAAACAAAATGTTGCCTAAATAGATGAAATTGTGTTATTTGAGTAAAAATAAGCCTAAACTTGTAAAATAAAAGGGTAGAAGTTGACAAAATATACTTTTGCATCCAAAATATAATTGAAAACTTTCTTGAATAGACTAAGCCGTCTTACTTTGGTAAAATAAACTTAAAAATGAAAGGGTTAAAGTTGACAAAACACACGTCGTGTGTACAAAATCTAATTCACAACACATTTAAATTGTGTTATTTGAGTAAACTTGGAGAATAATCCTGTAAAGTTGGAAATATCTCTCTCTCTCTCTCTCTCTCTCTCTCTCTCTCTCTCTCTCTGTGTGTGTGTGTGTGTGTGTGTGTGTGTGTGTGTGTGTCCAAAATGTAATAAAAGACACGATCAAATCGTGCTATTTGAGTAAATATTAGGCTAAACTTGAGAAATAAACAAATAAAAGTTGAGAACACACACTTTGTGTGCCGAAAATGTAACTAAAAGTCTTTCCTGAATAGTGTAAATAGTGTTATTTAGGTTAAAAATAGGTATAAACTTGTAAAATAATAAGTTAAAAAGTTGTAAAAATATCTTTCTGAGTCCAAAATTTAATAAAAAAATGTTGCCTGAATAGTATAAATAATGTTATTTGAGTAATAATAAGCCTAATAAACAGATAGAAGTTGAGAACACACACTTTGTGTGTCGAAAATGCGACTAAAAGTCTTTCCTGAACAGATAGAATTGTATTATTTTGGTAATAATAAGCCTAAACTTGTGAAATAAACAGATAGAAGTTGAGATCACACACTCTGTGTGTCGAAAATGCGACTAAAAGTCTTTCCTGAACAGATTGAATTGTGTTATTTGAGTAAAAAATAAGCCTAAACTTGTGAAATAAACAGATAGAAGTTGAGAACACACACTTTGTGTGTCGAAAATGTAACTTAAAAGTCTTTCCTGAACAGATAGAATTGTGTTATTTTGATAAAAATAAGCCTAAAGTTGTAAAATAATAAGTTAAACGTAGAAAAAAATGTCTTTGTGAGTCCAAAATTTAATAAAAAATGTTGCCTGATTAGTACAAATAGTGTTATTTTGGTAAAAAATTAATATAAAGTTGTAAAATAATAAGTTAAACGTAGAAAAAATGTCTGTGAGTCCAAAATTTAATAAAAAATGTTGCTTGAATAGTACAAATAGTGTTATTTTGGTAAAAAATTAACTTAAAGTTGTAAAATAATAAGTTAAAAGTTGAAAAAATGTCTTTGAGAGTCCAAAATTTAATAAAAAATGTTGCCTGAATAGTATAAATAGTGTTATTTTGGTAAAAAATTAACATAAAGTTGTAAAATAATAAGTTAAAAGTTGAAAAAAATGTCTTTGTGAATCCAAAATTTAATGAAAAAATGTTGCCTGAATAGTACAAATAGTGTTATTTTGGTAAAAAATTAACATAAAATTGTAAAATAATAAGTTAAAAGTTGAAAAAAATGTCTTTGTGAATCCAAAATTTAATAAAAAATGTTGCCTGATTAGTACAAATAGTGTTATTTTGGTAAAAAATTAATATAAAGTTGTAAAATAATAAGTTAAACGTAGAAAAAATGTCTGTGAGTACAAAATTTAATAAAAAATGTTGCTTGAATAGTACAAATAGTGTTATTTTGGTAAAAAATTAACTTAAAGTTGTAAAATAATAAGTTAAAAGTTAAAAAAATGTCTTTGCGAGTCCAAAATTTAATAAAAAATGTTGCCTGAATAGTACAAATAGTGTTATTTTGGTAAAAAAATTAACATAAAATTGTAAAATAATGAATTAAAAATTGAAAAAATGTTTTTTGTGAGTGCAAAATTTAATAAAAAATGTTGCCTGAATAGTACAAATAGTGTTATTTTGGTAAAAATTAACTTAAAGTTGTAAAATAATAAGTTAAAAGTTGAAAAAATGTCTTTGCGAGTCCAAAATTTAATAAAAAATGTTGCCTGAATAGTACAAATAGTGTTATTTTTGTAAAAATAAGGATAAGCTGTGAAAATGTTTGACATAAAGTCAAAGTTTGGTAAAAAATAAACTCAAAATTAAATTAAATAGCACACAGTAACATACATTTACTACCTAAATCAATAATCAAAGGGTCCTAGGTTCGTTACCCCGTGATAAAAGCAAATGGTGAAAACTGTAGGCCCCGTCCCTAATAGCTCTCCCTTCTTCATAGTACAGATAAAAAAACCCTGCGCTAAAGCGTCCTGTGCCTTGGAGGCAAACCTGAGCGGAATATTAATTGGCGGCGGAAACCGCATAGCTTCAGAGATTTGACCCTTGCTGCGCATTCTCAGACATTCTTTGTTGTCTGGTTGAATACCTCCCCTGCCCTACAGTATTGCATAGCTTTCCCCTGTTCTTGCGTACTGGTTAACCTTGAAAAAACCGGTTCTGAAAATCTACCGACGCGTTCTCTGATTGGTCAATCAGGATCTTCCTTTGTTCTGACGTTCTGACGTCATTTGACCTTGACCGCTCTTCCCCAAAATTCCTTTCTTCTCTACCTGCGTGGAATATTAATTCATTCTCTCTGTCTGGCATCAGAGCGGAGTCGAGATTCGGAGACAGTATTCTGTCTAGCGTGTTGCACCATCGTGTTTCATAACATGATGAAATTACTGCATAGTACTAATTAATAATATTACATATCGTGGGTTCGAGTACCGGGACCGTCCCCAATCGTAATTGGACCTGTACCTACAGCCATTACCACCGTTCATAGCGGTTCATAAACCATAGAAAACTTATTTTCAATATTATAAACATTAATTATTATAGTTTCATACATTACATACTTTGCAGTAATGAATATAAAACCATATGCATAACATTTAGTACCTCTAATTACCTTCTATATACATATTTTTCATAAAATAAATAATTATATATTCATAAAAAGTTATAAACATGCAAATACATAAATGTAAAGTACTCTAAGTACATGCAAATGAATTCTAAGTACATGCGAATTAGTTCTAAATACAAGCAAATTAGTTAACACCCGTGCAAATTAATTAACACCCGTGCAAATGAATTGCGAATATTAAACGCCCGAGGGCACAAACAGGCCTTGGCTCATTCAGATACTACTACTACTTTCCTTACTCTTCTCTGCGTGTCGTTTTAGCTCTGTAAACAATTTTGAAAAAAATATTTCTTGAAGGTTATTTGGGTGGCAGAAAGGATGCGCTCAAACAATTTCGAGGTTGCAGTTTGCAACACTTGCGTCCAGGACCGCCGTTATGGTGGAACGACAGGCAAAAGAGCCTGCGCAGACACGCGACTCCTGTACATCGTCCTCCCGTGTGGAGGGGAGGGGCAGAATGGAGCATGCTTCCTTATAGTCCGAGTTGAACCGATGGACGGGAAGATGCGAGGAGATTTTTGGCCGAAGGGTCTTTTTCCTTGTGGTCGCTCTGTAGCAAACGTGGGGCCCTGTCCAAACTATACTCGCGAGGCCCTAATATTATGAAAAATTAAAATTATGTTCACGTTCAATGCCTCGTAAAATTCTACACTACAAACCAATGTTATTGTTGCCCCCCACACACACACACACCTTTCGTGCCTTCGTCGTTATCTTGTGATCAAGAGTTCCAGGGACGATATCACTAACGGGTCGAATCTCATTTGAAACTATAGGTCCAATCCCAATTAATCTGTGTGTACGAAAAATGAGCTTAGAACTGAACTCAAACTCCAATTCCCACTCTCCACAACACAAGGACTTCCCGTGAACCAGCTACAAAACTTGGCAGCATGCAGAGGACATCACGACAAACAGCAAAAGGTTATTTTGCAAGTTCAGGTCTTGTTTCGGCGCTACCACCCACCCGGAAACAATAATGTACCCTGTGTGTATGTAATCTTGCATTAGAGATATACAGAACATTCATTCCCTGACATTCGCTACGAGACTCGGCGGCAAGCGGCCCGGCGTCAGAACTTGTCTCTCCCGGCGAACGGGGTCCGCGACAGTCGCTAGAGTCGGCTATTAAAATTACAGTTTTCATATTGTGTACTAACCTTGACTAAAGAAGCTGTTGAAAATGATGTCCTTCTGCTGCAACACATTCCTGGCATCTCGAAAGGAAATTGGCATTTACACGTGCAATACTGCAATTCTCGTACAATACTCTCTTTTAACTCACGGATGATGAGCGGATTGTCTTTGTATACTTTATTTTCTAGATTTCCCCATAAATTAAAATAGCAAGCTGACAAATCAGGGGACCTAGAGGGTTTTTGAAACACCCGTTGTGAGAGGCGGCGGATTGCTTTCCGAGGAGACTGTTCTAACCCTTGACCTATCTCATCGAGTTCAGTAAGTACATGTGGGTTTTTCTTTCCACTTTTATTCAGAACTGACCCTGTTGCTCTAAACGTTTTTACGAGGTTTAATATAGTGGTCCTATGTGGAACGGGAACACCAGGAAATTTCGTTGCAAAACGTTGTCGTACGTCTCCACAATTCCTCTTTCCGAAGTAACACTCGACAAGATAAATCCTTTGTTGTAATGTAAACTTTTGTGGTGCCATATTAAGCCACAGTCTTCAACACACGGACACGACACAACACAACTTCCGAGGGAGGATTATACTGGCGTCAGTCTGCAACATCAACAGAAAGGGAAAGAGAGCGAAGGCAGGGAGAGCGAAAAAACAGACTGTAGCGTGCGACTGTCGCGGAGCCGTTCGCCGGGAAAGACAAGCGCTGATGCAGGGCCGCTTGCCGCCGAGTCTCGTAGCGAATGTCAGGGAATGCTCTGTAGTTTTGCCACTGTCGTTTCTTCTGTCAGAGAACACACGAAAGACGTCAGTACTCTTTCGAAGCGAGATCATGCTAGCAGAGAAGCTGCTAGGATGAAACCCCTGGTTTTAATCCTTTCGCTCAATTCATGCATTGTTGCTTATCGTATTTATTCCTTTGCATTAGAGACTCGTTAAGGTTTATTCGGAGATATTAATATTTTGATGACGATCCATTTCCTATCTGTCCATTGCTTACTAAAGATTTTATTATTTTTCCGGTAGAAAGAAAATGCTAGTGGCAACCATGAGTGTGCGTGGCTGCAAGCATACAGGATATAATTGCTGTTTCTTGAGGGTTTGTATACATTGTCCCGGAGATCTCTGGAGCAAGAAAACGAAAACAAGTCTCTGCGCAAGTAGTTATTCGACAGGGCTCGACCAATGAACACGTGCGAGGGAACAGGATTGCGTGGAGGGGGAAAGAGACTCCAGCTCCCAGCTGTGCTTCGCTCCGCCCACTGTCTTCCTATCCTTCTGCGCTACCTTGCTCCAGAGATACCGGCATTGAGTACAGATTGGAAATGAGACCAAAACGAACAAAATGTTATCAAGAAAAATCGTTCACATTGATGTCCTGAAATTTCGTCGGCGGTTCACTACAAAACGCTTGGTACACGAGTATCCACATACGTATATAAATGTGTATGTGCTACTTTATTGATGCTCAAAGTGAGGGCAGGCATCCCCTCAGCTCCCCCCAAAGTTTTTTCCCACTAACAATTTCCACTTCGAGTAGTGATCTTTACACATTGGTATGGACATTTCATGTATACTCTATCCCAGTTATCTTTGAAGCAGGCGAACGAGAACGAGTTTTTGCGCAAGTAGTGACGCGAGACGTCTCCACCAATGAACAGTGAGAGGAACGGGATTGCGTAATGGGCGACTGGAGTTACCCGCTTTCACTGCTTCGCTCTCTCGATTTCGCCCCTCCTCCGTCGCTATGCGCGGCCCTGCTCCACAGTTAGTCGGGACAGGGTATAGTATGCTATGGTCGAAGGAAATTCCATTAGAGAACACAAATACAATGAAGATAAAACAATCTAGATTACCTCTCATATGTAAATTACCTTGCTCCTTTTGCGTAACAAAGTTGTCACATCTCCGAAATCGAATGTTTACGTCACATAACTATGCCGAGATATGGTTTTGGAAAAAAAAATCCAGTGAGGAGAGGAAATATCAGTCACTGCTCCTGCAGCATTGGGATAATTACATAAATTACATACATAGTCCCCCGAGCCAAAAATTAGCAATCAGAGGGATACAGAAACCAGCGGGGGATTCCCATCAGTCCCCCTTCGTAAATACTACCCTTGAGGAGCATATTTAATTAAAAAAATACGTTTGTTCTCAAATACGACTTGATTAATTTCAAACGATAGATGGCATTCGGCTATTAGCTGATTTTTATTATTATTTTCATCGTAACCTGTGAATATAATACCGTGCGTCCATTTCGATCTGCAGCCGAGAGATCGGGAGAAGCGTGGCGGGCGGCACTGACGGAGATGCCGACATTTGCGGCCTGAAATGCCCGCTTATTTTTATGGACATATGCAGACATTTATATAAATATTGCAAAACGAGCACTAACCTGTGTTATAAGAGTATGGTTTTAATTTTAGTAGCTTAGTGACTGTATGTGCCGATGATTTTGACACGCCCACCTCTTGTGAAACACGGCGTAGAGGTTTGTTTGGAGAACGTTCTAACGCTGCACCAATATCATCGAGTTTTGCTTCGGTTAGAATCCGTCGTTTTTGCTTAGGTGTTTTAAAATTTAACGATACAGTTTCTCGTAATTTAAGGACAAGATGTCTAACCGTATCTCTGTGTGGAGTTGAAACGCATGGGAATTTCTGTACAAATTACCTACACACGTCTCGACACGAGTTTGTTTTCACGTAGGTAAGAGTCATACATAAAAAAATCTTTGTTCTAACGTGAATCTTGCGGCTGGCATTCCAATCGTCTCACTGACACGTCACACATACACACTACAATAACACAAACAAGTAACTGCAAGTAACCAAGAATAACACTCTTGCGCACAGTACGAAATTAACACGCTCTTGGTTTACATTGCTCTGACTTTTAACGGTTTCTTCTACAGCGTAATCTTGATACAGTGTTGCACATTCAAAACCTCCAAACGATCCCCATCGGCACAAAACTCTTTCAAGGATATAAACTTCAGCAGGACGTTACTGTTCAAAACTATGATTAAAATGTTTTATTATCTGTGGCTCTTAACATCGTTTCTAAAGCGTATTTTTTTGTGTATATAAGAACAGAACTTGGATGAATTACAGAAGAACTTTTGCGTGTTATAACACAGGTTAGTGATCGTTTTGCAATATTTATATAAATGTCTGCATATGTCTATAAAAATAAGCGGGCATTACAGGCCGCAAATGTCGGCATCTCCGTCAGCGCCGCCCGCCACGCTTCTCCCGATCTCTCGGCTGCAGATCGAAATGAACGCACGGTACTTGGATATTACTACTGGTTCAAACCATTATGACTTGAAACTTGTTGGCAGCAGCGTTGCCAACCTCCAGATAAGAAAAAGTGCTGTTTAATCTGTGAAATTATGCTAAATGCTGTTATATTGTGCTGGGATCTATTATAATAATAAATTATTACTCTTATTGACAATTAGTAATAGTAATTTATTATTATAATTCTTTCCGATGAGTTCATTGAGCTACAGAAAGTTTAAAATGATTCGTCGACTACAAAGCGAAACTGTTTTTTATTTGTGTTTCACAACTTTCTACCGATTCTTGCCATGAAATGTTTCTTGCGAGGTATACCTACGGGAGAATATAGAAATGATGGAGAGGAAAGGGTGTGATTGGACCAGAAATAAGATATGGATATAATTATATTTTTAATTTCTCGAATTATCGTCTTTTGAAGTGAATTTCTCCCTCCCAGAGAAGGGATTTTGCAAATTATGCTACATTTTCCCATTAGGCAAACAGAGGGTGCTAGGTGCCAACGAAACTCAAATTGTGTTAAGTTTAGCATCATTATGCTAGGGTAGGCAACGCTGGTTGGCAGATTCTACAAACGTCCCTTCTCTGGGTTTTGAAAAAAAATAAAAATAATAGTTATCTCCAGTTCTTTATTTCACTTTTAGCAGCAATTTTTCCTCATACCAATAGATAGGGACATTGAATTTTCGCGATGCGCGAAATCGCGAAATGTGAAAAAAAAGATGCAATTTTGAACATTCTGCACGTAACTACACCCCCAATGATGAAATATGCATGAGTTTTATTCGCGAAGAAATGCGAAATGTGTGCTTTTCCACGAAATGAACACTTTTTCGCGAAATAACCGTGAAATATCATCAAAATAAGTAGAAAACACGCAAAAACCGGCAATCGAGGTTGTGCGCGCAAACTGTCGATTTGTAACTAAACGTTTGCCTAAAGTTTCCTACCACTTGCAGCTGAAGAACGTTTTATCTTCGATCACATCAGGAAGACGTTGCAAATTGGGATTTCCCATGCACATAATCTCAGTTCGAAAACTTCGCTCCCTGTCAAGCCGCATTCCTTTCTTCCCCCCGAATGTCTACTCAACTTCCAGTTTCATTGAACATGCTAGCTGTAGCAGCGATAAGATTAGTCTGTTCCCGCACATCAAGGGAAACAATGGTGTCATTCGTGTTCAGTCATGAATGAATTTTGTTTTTCATCATGTGATTTTCAACATGTGTTTGTGTATGTGCAGTAGTGATTATTTTATTTGTTGGACAGCAAGGATATCCTTTAAATTTATACAATGAATAAATCATTTGAGATATGCAATTTAGAAATGAAGTGCTTTTGTGTTGATGTTTTCTTTTTGGTTGGACAGCTAAGTACTTGTGTATGTGTACAGTATATAAATATGAAGTAGTTTATCAATTTATAGCTCTTTTGTATGTCGTTTCCTCTTATGATGAAAAAGTGTGTGCCATTTTTTTTTTTTTTTCACCGCTGATATATACCGCTGATCTAACATTTTATTTACCGCTCTCCTCAGTTTTTATTTACCATAAATTTGTGCCCCTACCAATAGAGATATGACGCCCGGGACAAGTGTCTCTACCAGGGTCTAACCCTCAAGGTCCTTTGACCTGTGTTTGCCGCCTGGGTCTACCCTCTTGTCATCCCTTCTCAGTGTATCCATGAGAGTGGGAGAAGGCATGCTGTACCCTCTCGAACAATAAAGTTTATGACAGGAAATCGGTAAACGGTTCGGGTGGATCACAGAGAGATACTCAAGTGTGCTACGGGCGGCGGAAATTTTTCCTTCACAAAATCTTTTCGCAGTAGGCGTCAGTGTTGCCACATGAAGGGAAATTTCCCTTTTGCAGGGAAATTCGGACCGAAATTTTAGCCAAAAGGGAAAAAAGGAATTTCGATTAAAAATACCACAATTGCAGGGAAATTTTAAGGTCATCTGACTACATTATTACTACTTGTTTCTGCTCTTGTAAGTTTATTGTACTTTGCTTTTATGCATCTTTGGATAAATAGTAACGATGAGGATTAAAGATTAAATGGATTCCTGACCAGGATTCAAACCTGGGACATCTGGTCAGGAAGTGAGGAAACCGAAATGTGAATTTTTTAAAAATATTTTTAATTCAAACAAATAACGAATTCAACGGAATACTTAACCACGTACTACTACTGCTTCCACCACCACTACTAATAATGCTGCTACTACCACTGCTAATTATTATTATTATTATATAATTTGCTTAGCTGAAGGGAAAAATTGGTCCAAAAAGGGAAATTTTGTCCCTTGGAAAGGGAAATTGTGCTCTCATATTGTGGCAACACTGGTAGGCGTGCGGTTCTCGTTTGAAACTTTTACTGTAGTACGTAAACTGATTACGAATAGACAGTTGAATCAATAATGTACGTCCCCCCTTTTTTTCGTCTGTTTCAATGTGGTGGCCTTTACACAAGAAATTAATGTGAATAATAAATATTATCTAAATATTTCGCAAGCGCGAAGCCCTGTGAGGTGTGTCTATAACAGGGACGGAGGGCACCCCCAAAAGCAGTGTTGCCACATGAAGGGAAATGTCCCTTTATGAAGGGAAATTCGAACCACATTTTGAACGAAATGGGATGAAAAATACCAAAATTCCATGGAAATTTTAAGACACCAAACTCAAAAATAGTACAGATTATGTACTATTTATTACTATTATTTTTAAAGGTTTTTAGTGAAGGGAAAAACGGTGCAAAAAGGGAAATTTTGCACCTTGGAAAGGGAAATTATGCCCTCAGATTGTGGCAACACTGCCCAAAAGTAACCAGTCTGCCAGAGTCACACTTAGGTCTAGGGGCGCTTGAATTTGGTTCGACAAAACGATCATTTCATAACGCGATCCAGTCAATTTCTATCGCTTATTTTTGTTTTGCGAAAGACCTTATATAAAGCTTACAGGCTGAGGCAGAAAAGTCTAATGACTTATTCTTACGATGGAAATGAGCCTCGGAGATGTAAAACGGAATAAAATCATGTGTTTTTGTTTTTTGGTAAGGAACACTAACAAGCATAGGAAGATTGGTGGTATTCCTAAATTTTTAAGAACAGTGTCATATGTTGTGAAATTTGAATTTGAAATTTAGGTAAAGTTAATAATTGTATTATTAACTGACGAAGCTCTTTTCAGTTAATAAGTACGCACTACGTATTCCTATAAAAATAGTCCACATTTTTATTATTACATTATACATACTTTGGCAACTACTTTATTCATGTCGAATTTTCAATGATCCAACAAAACACTGACCAGTCTCAAGTCGTTAAATAGACTCGGGAACAGGCACGTATCTAGAAATATATTTCGGTGGTGGTGGGGGGGGGGGGTGTCCGAACCAAGTGTCTCAGGAATAATAACAATAATAATAATGTTTAAATTAAAATAATTAAATTAAATCAAATTAATACTAATTACAATACATAAATTAATATTATATTATTATTACACGAATAGGTAAAAAGACTGTATAAGAATATAGATATAACAGCGCATATTCATTACATAGCTTACCTGTTGTTTAGATCGAAATAATTTACATAAAAACAAGTGCCCTGGCAATGAATTAATTGATGAATAATTGAATATTTATCGAATAACAAAAATGATGTTACATGTTACATGTAGTTGGAGAAAAGTAAGTTTCTGATTAATATTTTATGCATATTATTTTGAGTAGTAGTGTATAAATCTTGTTTGTAATGTCATTCAAAGCCTTCTAAAAAGTTCAGAGGCAATTAATAACCATCGATTATGCAAGAAATTCTAATATTTTCATTACTTAATTTATGTACTTGGTAAGTCTTTCGGGGGGTCCGGACCCCTGGAACCCCCCAGAATACGTCCTTCCTGTCCTTCAAAGCCGTATGATCCCAATATAATCCTTGTCTGACAATAAGTTCAGAGGAAATTATATAACAACGGCTAAACGAATATTTTTTTAATTATTTAATTTTAATACTTGATAAATCTTTCGGGGGGGTCCGGACTCCATGGATACCCCTAAATACGTCCTTGCTCGGAAAGTGTGAGAGAAAGTTGTAGGTCCCAAGGCAGGAAAATGTGTTCGCGATTAGGACATAGTCCTTCGAGTATATTCCTCTTCAGGCTACAAGTGTTCGCAATTAGGACGACACCGGGTCCAGGGGAATCGGCCCCCCTCTCCCCCCAAATTCCTTTCAAGAAAATACTATGGTAGATTCAGTATCAGAGACACTTGTTGTGACAGGTATAGATCATTCTCTGTGTGCACGGTTTTTGGATTCTAAAAATAACATCCATGACATATCAGCCGAAAATCTGTCTTCAGTGAGAAACTGTTTTGGTACAGTGGTTTTTTTTTATATATATATAGAAATAATGCATGCAGAGGTGAAATACCAAAACAAATACCGGTATATTGCATTACGTACCAGACAGTAAAAACAAATTATTGTCAGTGTGTGAAACTCGATTTCTAGAAAAACATGATTCACTTCATGTTTTTGTTAAATTTCTTCACCCTTGTCAGTTAAGTTGAGCTGTCCGAGTGAACCATCTCAGCAAGTGGTAGTCTTGCCGCAGTTGAAAAGGGGACTTTCTTAATTGTACTCTTTATCTGTTTAAAGGTTTTCAGTTTTACTGAACAGTTGTCAAAGTATTTAGAGCCCTCATTACAATTTAGCCTCTGCTCTTTCTAGCCCAAGAGATGTCACTGGAAGATTTCAGATGAAGAGTTCATCCAGATATTTCAAACTTCTTCTGCAACGTGCCAACAGACATTCAATTCTCAAATTACGATTCGAAGATTAATAACCCCCTCCCCAAAGAAACGAGATAGCTATCCACATACTATTTATTATAGGGGGCACGCCTGTGAAAGTTCGGCCCCCCTTTCCCTCGTTTCTATCCGGCCCTGGATTTCTTCCTACTTTAGTCCCTCAATCTCTCCTTTCACATCACCCTGGGTGCCAAGCGAGCAGATTATATTTGCGCCGGAATTACAAAATGGTTTTCTTTCACACAATAATTTATATTTTTATGTCCCTGGTTCGTTTTCACATGTACAGAAAGTGAATATACAAATGGTTAAATGGACAGTACGATAGTTCTTTAAATCATAACATTCTAGTAGGATATATTGGTTTATTATACGTAGTTATATATATACATATTTCACATAGCGTTTCCATGTGTGTCTTGCATAGACCAAATTACCAAATCTCTAAATCAATATAATTGCGCACCTATGGCATAACCATCGGCACTTCCTTTACCGCAGAGTTAGCATAACTATCTCTGCGGGCCTATCCTCAGCTTAAATGATATTCCGTTCATTACAAATGCGTTTCCTTACGCCTTCACTCCTTCTTTTGGGCATCAATTATTCAATACGGAAATATCCACATATTCAAAGCTTTTTCTAAAAAGGGGACTTGGGACAGCAACAGGGGTTGGCTTAACCAAATGCTACATTATTATATCCAGTCTAGCCACCATAAGTGGACTAAACTTTAGGAGACGTTCCTCTTTCGTCGATCAATGGGGAAACACTGTTTTTTTGCTAAATCCCACTGGCCTTTTTTATATTCGGGTTAAACGTCCGTGGACGTGGACCCCGTAGCGTTGGAAAATTCCACTGCAACGGTCTTTTGAAAGACAGCTAGCTCCCCCAACCGGGGAGGTAAAAAACAGGGGAATCTAACATCCAGCAAAGCACAATCCAATAAGCATATACACTTACATGCAATAATAACATAAAAGTACACTCATGGAAACATATTACTTAACCCTACACCTCGTAGCTGGCCAGTAATTAATTAACATATTACCAAAACCAGTAATGGTCAATCCGACCGTTACACGCGCCATTGGCCTTGGAGGATGGACACCCCTGGGTGGATACCTTCCAAATTTTCTTTCTGGAAACGCCTCTGCCTGCCAAGTCTTTCGTTTCCTACCTATGGACAACTCAGCATATTAGTAAAGGCACAGATATAATATCCTTACCTGTGGTAAAGGTGCTCAGGCGTCGTCATGAAGCAGTTAGCTTCAAGATGACTTCAACCAAACTCGCCGCATCGTTGTTGCTCCTTTATTTCAATAAATCCACCACTTATTGTTCTCTCTTGTCCTCTCAAAATCAACTTTCACGTACCTCATTACTTCAGCCGACTGCTCTTGGTGGGCCTGATCAGAAGTCGAGTAAATCACTAAGAATGGCAAGTACAAATTTTCATCACCAGTTTCAGGTGGCGCTGAAATCTGGTGCACTGTGAACAAAATCTTGGAAAACGCTTCATGTTATCATTGATCACACTGTCTTTACGCTTCCAACGGGCTTTCTCATTCACTGGCTCTGTTCGAAAGGTACAAAGTACATACTTGAAGTATGGTTTTGACGGAAATGACGTCACCTAGTAGAGTTCGAAAGCGCCAAGAAGAGAAGCACGCAAGTACGCAGCACTCAGCACAGATGCTTGGTGACTAGGTCACGTGATATCCACACTCGTTGTTCATTTGTTTTAAATCGCGGAGATAGAAAACCAGCAACACGGGTTAAATATGCGTTATGAGTCAGCAAGTTGTTGGTTAAGCTGTGGAAATGTATGTGTACAAACATTTGAAAATGCTATGTGATTTCTATGGTTGTAAACAAGTGTTTAAAATGCGGGTAAAACAACGTGTCCTCAGTTATATCTACTGATCGTATTTGGCGCTGCAGTCGAAGTGCAATTCGAAATACTTTCACTTCCAGTCCATGACTTGGAGACCGCACTCCAAGAACATACTCGGAGGATGTTCGCTTTAAGTACGGTCTTGCACCTTTCGGACACGGCCACTGGTTGTTGTTACTTCAGCGCCACATTTCAACCTAGTGGTGATAATTTAAACTTTTTTTTAAAATCAGAATTCGCTTTTCAAGGGCTCCATACCAAGTTTCATCGCAACCCGTTGCTTCGAACGTGGTCTAGAGGGCTCTAAGCATGGGCCACCGTTGTGAAACAAATAAATACAAAGTGTATATTTAAGTATCGTTGTGAAACAAAATAATACAAAGTGCATATTTAATCATCGGTGTGCAAAATAAGATAATACAAAGTGCATATTTAAGTATCGTTGTGAAACATGAGAATACAAAGTGCATATTTAAGCATCGGTGTGAAAACAAGAAAATACAAAGTGCATATTTTAGTATTGTTGTGAAACAAAACAATATAAAGTGCATATTTAAGCATCTGTGTGAAAATAAGATAATACAAAGTGCATATTTAAGTATCGTTGTGAAACAAAACAATACAAAGTGCATCTTTTAGTATCGTTGTGATACATGAGAATACAAAGTGCATATTTTAGTATAGTTGTGAAACAAGAGAATACAAAGTGCATATTTTAGTATCGTTGTGAAAACAAGAGAATACAAAGTGCATATTTAAGTTTCGTTGTGATGAATGAGAATACAAAGTTCATATTTAAGCATCGGTGTGAAAACAAGAGAATACAAAGTGCATATTTTAGTATAGTTGTGAAACAAGAGAATACAAAATGCATATTTAAGCATTTGTGTGAAAACAAGAAAATAAAAAGTACCCATTTAAATATCGTTGTGAAAACAAGAGGATTCAAAGTGCATCTTTCAGTATCGTTGTAAAAACAACTGAATACAAAATGAACATTTAAGTAGGTACTATCGTGCAATTTGGTAGAAAGTACAACATAACGTTATTACAACTATTGACTAGAAATTCGTTATCATGCTTTGAAAGAAACATTCCTTCAATATTAGTACAGTCATGTTCAAATAATCTGTCGCATGGATTTTTTCTAAGTCCAACGTCTTACGAAATCATGTTGGTAGCTCTGAAACAAGGAAGTGTTGTGAAATATACGATCCTCCAATCAGAGTGAAGTTCGATTCTGAGGAGCAGGAGGCGTGACTCACGGTCTTGTCCACAGGAAGTTCAACCAATGCAGCATTTCCAAATATGAGATAACGTCCCCATTGGTTAAATATTGTTTCAATAATGCGAATCGGCAGAAAGATTGCGCAGAAGTTTATTTTGTCGTTTTAATGCTTTTAATCGTTTCAAATTAGTATTAAATTGTCCCAATTATAGTTCATGAGCTTAATATAATGTATTCATGTATGTGTTTGACAATCATATATCACTCATTAGAACAATTTTCACATTGTTTTCACTACGTGAGATGACATTTCATTTACGTTTACGATAAAATTGTGGTTTGGATGTAATAACAGATTTCATTAATTAATTTAGAGATGCATTTTTATTTGTTGAGTTAATGATTAGGTTAATTCGTTATTTCTCGCGAAAAGAGGGAACCACAGCTGAAAGAAAATACACAACTTGTATTATTGAGGTCAAGAGTTCGTTTAAACATCACTTTTTGCACACATAGGCTAATCACGACCCGGGATACATTTAAATTGGAATCTGAAACATTATGCGACCTGACTGGAACTCGGAAAAGGACACACCGATTACAAGACGTCGATACATTACCACTTGGTCTGGCGAACGCCAATAATAATGAGGGGTTGTGGGAGTGGAAGAGGGTTGACGGAAAGTAGAAAATAAATAGTATTTTGGGGGGGGGTATTTAATGTTATGTTTATACACATACAAACCTAAGAAAATATTTATTTTGATACATGTGTGGGGGGGGGGAAGGGGGAAAAGAGAGGGACAGAAAGATATTGGGAGAGATGGGACGAAGAGGTGATTGTGGAAAATGTTTTATTTTACGTTCAGTAATAAAAACAATGAAATCAATGATGATTATCTTATAAATATCATATTTAATGTAAATTTGTTTTAAAAATGGGGGCGGGAAGCTGTTTGTTTTACGTTCAGTGCAGGATAACAAGTGGAGGCACATAGTGGTTCGTATCTCACTTTAAACTGTAGGTCCAGGCCCCATTAGCCTATCTGTGTATAACGTGGATTTAGAATTCAGTAGAAAATAAAAATAAAAACAAAATCTACTATATTTACGACGCAATCGTGTTACATGGAGAGGCTACAGCTGCGAGAATTGAGGTTGTGACGTGGCTTTTTGTAGTGGTAGGGTAGATATTCGTATGGCAAGGTTCCAGCGTGCACTAGCCAGTAATTTCCGAGAAAAAAACTTCAATTTATTTTATGATGGTAAAGTGGTTCGGTGATAGGCTATCAGTATTACACGCCGAAGATTATAAGTTTGATTTCTGTTCGATTCAGTAGCGTAGCGTCCTAATACGCCCATACGCCCGGTGTTCCCAGGTTTAAAATTTTAAAAATGCGTAAATGCTGTAAATATAAAGTAAAACGTGACTAATTATATACATGTTTGAGCATAATGGCATTATAAAAGCTATTTTTCGCGATCCGTCTACAACGCTCCACTAACAGCTCTCCTTGTGCCATTTCTCTAATGTCTTTGCTTGCCGGACGCCCGCTAGGTTTGGCGTACAGGAGCATACCTGCCTGTAGGCAGAGAGAAGAAGGGAGAGCTTGTGGCTTGGATCTCTACAGCACGGGCGAAATGCTCTCGCCATACGCGGGCGTACGGAGACCTGATTGGTTCTAGGGGCCATGTGACCTTTCCTGCCTTCCGATTCAAGGCTCTGTACTTCCGATGCAGACGACAGAAGTAGAATTCCTACCCGGTTTTTAGCGCTCGTGCCTCTGCTCATGCTGTGTGATGCTACAATAAGCAATATTGACTGACGTATCTTTCTTTAATGACCACTGCATCGTGTAATTTATCGCAAGAACAGTGAAGTGCATTAAAAACTAAAAGAACAAAAAAGTTTTTGTCAAACAAGTTGATAAAGTCCTCGTGGTAGAAGGTCAGCCTGTGGCTGCTCTACCACCTAACCCACAAAACTATTTATTTAAAAAAATATTTTTTCGTTAGTATCTAACTGCCTAATATTGTGCCAGTGGAAATGTTTAGTATTCGTTTCAAAACTCTTAACATTGTATGATCTCTTGACAAAATTATTTTAAAATGTTTATCAGCATTCTCAAGATACAATAAACAGTGATCTGAAACTCTGAATTACTACTAATAGGCACTGTTACGTCAGTAGAGTGTACGATTGTTGGATCATCTCCCCCCCCCCCTTCGTGTCAGTGTGTTTTGCACAGCGCGAGAGGTTTCCGGTTCGAATCACGAGCATACGCATGTTTGTTCTTTGTGAGTGTCTCTTCATCAACTTCATCAATATCATCACTCATATTCATATTTGCGATTAGCCAAAAGTGATAGAAAGCGAAGTAAAATAAACCAAATCATTCAATAGTTGTATCATCCACAACAATGAAGTCTACTGTTGTTCTAAAGGCGCTTGTGATTGAGGTAGTTTTTTTTTAATTACTTGCGTCATGCCGAAAGGTTTCCTTGATAATAAAATACTGTTTTGCTACACATGTGTTATACGTGTTGAGCAAAATATTCCGAATGGTGTGCTGTGTTTCTGACTTGAGCAATCTAATTAAAAATGGTATAAAACACCAGTGCTCCAAGCATTTATTGCACACTGAGGCATCTTATTTTCTACATAAAACAAGCATGGATCATGTTTTATCGGAACCCGGCTGACTTAATGTAATAAACACAATGAGATTGTGATTTTAAATAGACAATACATATGTCGGTTAATTCCATAAGTAAACTCTTAAGCAAAAAAAAAAAAAGGCCTACCCTTCCTTCTAACTTGGCGTTCCCATCCGAAATGCTCATGCTACGCCACTGGTTCGATTACCCCTATTATTATTATATATAGCAACTAAGTATTGTATTTTATTAATAATTGAAAGAAATAATAATGTTATATATATTTTTTTTAAAAAAATAACACTTTCTAATGATTTTTCAATGTTATTTTTGAAAATAATTTTTCAGAATATGTTCTTGAATTTCTCATCATTTTACTAGGATTTGCATAAAAATGATCCATGTGTCATATTCGACGAAATGTCATGTACAGCAAAAGTTATACATTTTTATTTTAGGGAAAATTTTCAAGAAACAAAACAAATAAATACTATTGACATCCTTTTGTGAATAGTATTTATATTACATTATTTTTTGTTCACCATGCATAGTTGTATTCTTGTAAAAAGCATGAAAAACAATATATTCTCTACATTTCGCAAAGCAAATAATATACGAATTTTCGTAATAAGGAAAATGCAATAAATAATTTTTCGGTTTAATAAGAAATAAAAATCCCAGAGTTAACCGAACGGTGAATCGCACAGAGAATTTTACAACCCATAAAATGCCTTGTAGCCTTTGCAATGAAGTGATGTAGATTCAAGTAATAAAATTTCATGCAAAATCGTACGTTATAAGATTGTTCAATTATATTAAGGTTCCTTCATACATTGACGAAAACGCGCAGTGCAGACGTTCCGTTTTAAACAGATTTTTCAGTTACGAGCAAAGATAGGACCTCGGGGTTTGTTTTCTATTCTTCAGAAAATATGGCTGCTTAATTCCTACAAAGCAGAAATTTAAAAAAAGACCCTGCTTAATAAGTAAATTGGGCATAAAAATGGGGAAAACCGTAATTTTCACATGCGATTATCTCGTTAACCACACAAGCTTATGGAAAACTGTTTTGTTGGGGCCATGCAATGTTCATTGTACTTGACATTAACATCATCACTCTAGAAGTCAGTTTTCCTATTTTGAGACTGTTTGAGGAAAACGAAACCCTTGCAATACGTAAAAGTGTCCCTGCACTGTAGCGACACCTCGTGCAGATAGTTAGAAGCGTTCTAAACCCCACCCACATTACAACGCGGAGGGATACAACAAAATAGCTCGTGAAGACAAAACACGATCGCAAGAGACAGGGAAGTGTGCTTGCGTCAACTGGACGTGTTCAATTGCAAAATATGGGTGACGGCAGCAAGTGTGTTTGGCGTAAGATGTGGGCTCCGAGAAAATAGTCTGCTGCAGAAACAACAATGAAGTTTCAAGCGCTACAAAATCGCCGGCAAAATAAGGGTTCAGAATGAAATATAAATAATACCTATCCGTTTACTACATCATCAAATGGGGAAGTATTTATCGGTTTCCATTAGACGTTTACATTGTACGTACGTAAACCAGTAACGTTATTTTGAGTAATTCAATTAAACCGGCGGTGTCCTTGGCAAATATTACGCTATAATAGGTAGAACAAGTTTGCTGGGGGTCCGGACCCCCCCGAAAGGATTATGAAGTACTAAAATTAAATAATATAAATATACTCCTTTAGCAATATTTGCATATTCGATGGATAATTTCCTCTGAACGCGTATTGGAGGGAAGGATTATAGCTATAAATATAATACGGCTTTGAAGTATAGCACCCGAAATACTTATCAAGTACTACTATTTTTACTCTGAATATTTTGGAAGGCAATGATTAGGATTGACATCATAAGGCTTTGAAAGACATAAAGGATTTATTTAGGGCGTCTGGACCCCCTCCCCCAAACGAAAAGATTACCAAGTAATAAAATAATAACAATACTCGTTTAGCATTTCTTGTATATGATGGTTGTTAGCTTTATCTGAAGAGACTGAACTTATTGGAAGGCAAGGATTATATTGGGATAGCACGGCTTGGAATGATATTACAAAGAAGGTTTATGCATACTACAACTCCTAACAATATGTATACAATATCTATCAGAAACTTCACTGTATCTAACATTTATTTCGTTATGCAATTATCGAAATTAAGTGTCCCTTTTCTGTCAAACATGTAACACCTGCACATGCCATCAAGACGAAGAAAGTAACTTTCTGGAAATTGTACGAAGAGCTTAACGCCAATATCGTGAACACCACACATAATTACTATTACCACGTGTAGGGTAATAGTAATTATTACACGGAGAAGGTACTGTATTTTTGGTCTTTGGACACAGAAAGGTGTTAAAATAGAATACATCCAGAGAGATGATCAATTCTGGAAGAAGAATATGGAAACGCAGCTACAACAATTCTATGTTGAGTGTCTACTACCAAAACTTGTCTATCCACGGCACACATGTTCAATGCAGATCCGAAATCCCACGAGAATACTCCAAGCCCAAAATAGAAGGGAAGAAAAAAAAACCACCGGCAAACTGATCAAGAAGGAGAATCTTTCTAAACGAGGTAACTTTGTAGGTAACGTATGCACTGTTTGAGGCAAGTAGTACAAAATTCACCCTCCCGAATATGTGTGTGTATATATATATATGGGGGAGGGTGAATTTTGTACCCCCCCAAATGCAAAACGTTCCTGCGCCACTGTTCACATACAACGATGCCCAGGCTAGGATTCGAACCCGGGACCCCTGGCGTCGTAGCGCGATGTGCTAACCACTCCGCCACGGGAGCCGGCAATACATTATTTTTATTATATACACACACACACATACTACTTCAAACCAAGTGTCACAATAATAATTATTATTATTATATTTAATTTAATTAAAATATTAATTAAATATGTAAATTAATTAATAATGAAGTATTATTATTACATGAATAGGTAAAATATAGTAAAATAATATAGATATAACAGCACGTATTCATTATCTATCTTACGTGTAGTTAGGATCGCCAAGATTTGCATAAAAACAACTGCCCTGGCAATGAATTTAATGTCAAATAGAAAAATGATTGAATATTTATTAACATAACAAAAAAGGAGTTTGATCCAATTAATGAAAAGTAAAGTTCCTGATTAATATTTTATGGATGATATTAGTAGTGTCCATAAATGTTTGGAACCCTTCAAAGCTGTATGCGTCAAATTCCTTGCTTCCAATAAATTCAGCGGAAATAATCATCGAACAAAAGCTAAACAATATTTTGATTATTTACTTTTACTACTTGGTAAGTCTTTCGGGGAACCCCCCCTTAAATACGTCCTTGATATCTAAGTATAATGTGAAATATTATATTTTAGAACAACACACACGGATGTCCTGTTATTTAATGCTTATTTTGCATAAATATTTTTTTCTTTGTTTTTCTTAGAATTTAAAAAAAAAAAACAGATTTTAAAACCAGATAAAAATTCTGAAACATATAAAGCTCTGGACCTCGTTCGGGGTTTGTTTTAATTTAACGGAACGGAAAATCAGGAGTTTTAAATGTGAAAATTGCGAACAAAGATACATCTATTCATTTTAATGCAGGTTGAGATTAAAGGGGATGAGGAGGATCTTGGGCCACCCCAACCAGAAATAATCATCTCCCACCCAATGGATATAGAAATTACATTATTAAATATATAATACTTATGGAGTTCCACTTCAGTTCTTTTCATTCTAATTTTAAAGTGCCATAGCTACGCATAAAAATATCTTAAACAATTTATGGCAGATGTGTACCACATCCAATGCCTTTTAGAAGCCATGTATTTGGTATTTTCTCAGACACCTATAGGGCGTTGTATTAAAAAAGAAAATAAAACTAGAGTTGAGATGGTTCCCGATCAACTCGTAAGAAGTCTAAGTTTGAAATATTTGTGAAACATTTGACAAAGCATTTATTTCTTATATAATTACAATTAGCTGTACCTAATGACACTCTACAAGCACTTTATCATTACATATACAAAACCGAAATCCTTCAGATCTCAGAGAAAACAAGGAAAGTTATATTCTCAAGACTTTTTTCTTCTTTTCAATCGTTGGTGGACAATATGAAGAGCCGGCCAAGGTTTATTTTCGTATGTAATGGTATTAAATGCAGGTGCATGCGTGTGTTTTTGGGTGACATGTCAATTTCTTGTTTATGTGAAAAGGTAAACTTTAATGTAAGCAAAAGCATGTGCGCGTCACAGTTAAAGATTTTCGCAACTACAGAGAAAATCCAAAACGCATTCCCACCTCGCCGGCCTCCGTGACGATGGGGGTTAGAATAGCACGCTATGACGTCAGAGGTCCCAGGTTTGAATCCCGGCCTGGGCATGGGTGTTATTTGTGAGTGTATATCAATTTCATCATATCATCACTCATCCTCATCTTCGCGATTAGCCAAAAGTGGCAGAAATGCGAAGTAAAATAAATAAAATAAATGAATCAAACACCTTGTGAATCCATCCAATCCAAAATATACCAATAGAACCTGAAGTGAATCTCATTTATGTCGTTCATTCATCTGACTAATGTAATGTACAGTTTGACTTTAGGGTTTAACTTAAAATGGCGTTGTGTTTGTGTTGCATTCAATATCACAATTAGATTATAAGCAATTAATATCCAATTATAAGTATACCCTAATACATAGGTAAAAATAAGTCCCCCTGATAAAGTCGCAAATTGCATCCTGTTTAAATGTCTAGGAAAAAATTAATTTCACCTAGGAATGATATCGCTATGCGATGAGTCGAGAATTGTCACAGTCTCATCTCATCTCCTGCGTGGCGAGGTCCTTCTCGTTCTTGTTTGTGCTTATTTTTGTTTCGGTTTCCACTCTGAAGTTATTAAAACTTATTCTAGATTCACTTCATGCTCAAATAGGCTAATCGGGACTCTATTTATAAAAAAAAATCTTAAAATATAGGTTTAAGTATAGTTTTCCGTACACCATCTTACAAAGTTATGAAAAATATGGGTGAGGTACAGGAGTACATTGTACCCCCCAAGTTGGTCTGTCGTGTCTCGTCTCCTTTGTGTAAATATTTCGTTTCGAAAAATTACATTTTAAACATTCAAAAGAAAATGGAGTCAGTCATATACTCTTCTGATGAAGATTTGTATCTTATCTTCGAATCGACGAGACCACTTCTTTAGCATTCGTCTGCAGCATGATTTTCTGAGAGCAAATATGGTTCCATCGTTCCACACACATTTTAAACAATTTTCATCTCCTTAAGGAGGTTACCAAGAACACAGGTCAATGAACTAACTAGTAGCAAGCACAATGTAGTAGAATAAGTTTGCAATGGATTGAATTTCTGTGGTAAGAAAGATAATGCTCATAAATTATAAACAATATACACTTTTTTTATTGGGTGAATTGAAAATAGGTTCTTTTAACAGTAGCACCTTCCGTCTGCTGTAAAATTACCAATGGGGGGTACAACTCGATTTACGAGGGTACAGTACCCCCCTTTAAAAATTTGGGGGTACAATGTACCCCTGTACCCCCCCCCCCGTTCCTGCGCCACTGTATGTGAGTGTTCATTCATCATATCATCACCATCTTCGCAAATTAGCCAAAAGTGGCACAAAAGGCGAAGTAAAATAAAGCAAATCAATCAATCAATCAAAAACAATGTATTGTTATTATTACTATAAATACTAAAACTAAACAAACTTGAAACACCTCGCGACAAAATTCTGCGTACGCCAATTATAGTTACAAAAATTGTAATTTTTATTTAGGAACTGTAGGTACAAAATAGAAACAGTTTTCGATTTTTCTTTCATTGCTCTTTATGGAAGATTAAAGAGAGAGAGAGAGAGAGAGAGAGAGAGAGAGAAAGTGCCTTTTCCCCTCCCTGCCTCTCCCACATAATGATATATCCAAGATTCAAGACATGAAAGCGCGGCTGTGTTTACTATCTTCCATTTCATGAATGTTTGAGAATCTTTTGTCATCAAATTACGGATTTACTATCCATGAAAAATTCGTTACGTGTTAAAAGAACGATAATTCATGTGCTTTCTTCGCTCGCCTGCCCGCCAGATTGTCAACTGCTTCACAACAAACAAATTCTCCTCCTTCCACCCTTGCAAGCGATTGTGTAAGTTTCCCCTCAGGTACCCACCCCACTCCAACTGCTCTCCCGTCAGCCGTGAAGAGTAAACAGCAAATGCCTACCTTCAATGATCTCATATGAAGATCTGTTTCCATGTGTAGGTAATCTTTTATACTTTTTTAAAATCATTTCGCTGTTTCTTTAACATAACTTGTGTAGGTTCGTTAGGGACTATTTACTGTGTCGGAGCTCTACGAGGAAGTAGAAGCTGAGACCCAAGCAAACTGTGAAGACTGCCAATCTCGTGACGTACTCGGTTACGTCCGAGATACGTTACAGAGTAAGCCACGCAAAAACCAACCCACATGACCCTCCTTTTTTCTTCTTCTTCCTCAGATTCGACTTTCGTCAAATGTATGAAGGAGCCTTAAATCAATATGTCTATAAGTTATTATACTGTCACCCATTTGGCACATCTCGTTACAAAATCTCAGCACATCACCATTCACTAGTTAATCGAATTGAATATTGATTCACTTCACAGTTCAATGTGCAACAATAGCTTCGACTCTTATCACGTGAGATGTAAACTCAATTCAATTCTCTCATTGTATGTAACTTGTATGTTGAAAGTAGTGGGGTTGATGCTATAACAAGCACCACTTACAAGTGTAGAAAAGGAGAGGCTATTTGATTGAACAATCCGATTTGCCCTCACTTAAAACAAAGCCAAAAGGGGCTTATACCCCAATTCTTCAGGTGTGATATGCCCTGATTTTTTAAGAATTTTGAATTCTAGTGTAGAAAAGGTGAAGCCTCTCAGACAGATTTGCCCACACTTAAAACAATGGCAAGAGGGGCTTATACCCCAATTCTTCAGGTGTGATATGCTCTGAATTTTTAAGAATTTTGAATTCTAGTGTAGAAAAGGTGAAGCCTCTCAGACAGATTTGCCTACACTTAAAATTATGTCAAGTACCCATATCATCTTATTGTTTATAGTGTGTTTTTTCTGTCAAAATTCCTGGGATTTTGAATTCTAGTGTAAAAATTGTGAGCCCCCCCTTAGATTAATTCTGCCATGTGTACAAAAGCTGAATCTCTCAATTTGCTGTCTATAAGCTTGTCAAAAATAAGCCCCCCCTGTTATTGTTTTGGCTACATTTGAAATTGAGCGAAAAATATTTATATTCTCAAGCAAAACTCCCCGATCAATATATTGAGCCAAGAGCAGGCTGTTTCATGTTTTTTCTAATCTTTTGATCAGTCACATGTCCCGGCAGGCAATTAATTATGTAGGGGCCTGGGAGAGTTATGCGTGCATCCAAGAGATATAATCTATATTGTGCTTTTCAGGGAAAATTCCCCCCATACATGCTCTCATGTTATTGACTCCAAGAGGAATTCTCAGTAATAAGAATATTGACCCCTTGCATGTTGTATGCCGGAACACAATTCTAATCTTGTCTTGTTGTGTTAATATAACCCGAGCTGGACTTACAGAACATTCAATGCACAATTTTTATAGTCCAACTATGAAATTGTTTTTAGCTGATATATAGCTATGAGCTCTGGGCTCTCAATAAAATGTGGACATAGTCCCATGGCTTATTGCCTTGTAAACAGGAGGCTCGGGTTTGAATCCTGATAAAATATAATGCCTCCCCTGATGGCAAAGTGTTAATATTGGTACCTTGTAAACAAGAGGCTTGGGTTTGAGGCCCGACAAAATGTGTAAGATTGAAATACATGTGGCAAAATAATATCTCTATACGTGAGATTTTGAGAATATTCACTGCTAGCTGATATACAGCTGAGGTTTGAAAGTGTGTTGTACAACAGCATAAAAATATACACACACACACACACATATTTACTTCTGGTTTAAGTTCAATTGGACACCAGCCTCAACTCATATATCTAATACTAAGACAATGTAATTCTTCTAGAATTGTTCTGTGACTCTCTCATTTCTTACATCATAAACATATGATTTTTCCCCTATGAGAATAACACTACATATGGTGTCATCAGGTAATGCCTCATGGAATTCACAGATAATTTTAATATTTGTCCTGTCATTAACCACAACTTGTTTTCTTTTTGAGGTGTTGATTACAAACATGGGTCTCTGTGTTTTGAATTCATCTGGTGTGTAATACATGTCAGTATTGCCAATAGTGACCCTTTTGAATGATGATAATGCCTCATATAATTTGAGGAAATCATCCTTGGACATGTCTAAATTATAATTTTCTCTAGGAAATACCTCATTTCTGCCATTTTTAAGATATATGTTCTTGATGTTGCAGTTATCAAATTTACTTGAATTTTTTTCCTGATTATTGTGTCTTCCATTCTGAAACAGTACCACCACAAAATCAGGCATGTCATATTGTATACTGGAGAATGAATTTGTAGCATCAAACTCATAATAAGTACCAGATGCGGGCTTCTGTACACATTGATATGTATAAAATTGTAGAGGAATTTGTGGATTTTTTATTATATCAGCTTTGTATTTAAGAGCATAACTGGCCTCATATTCAACAACCGGGATTCTTAACTCCATAGTCTGAATAATGCATTTGCCTGCATCTAGTAGGGTATTAGGCAGAGCTTCCCCTGTAGAGTTTAATGTGCTGTACCTCATCAAGGCATTATTATCATTGGCAGCTCTTCTAAATGTGATTCTTAAACCACCCTTCCACATAATATCTTTGTAATCTGAGAAGAATCCTGGCAACAGGCGCATAGGGAACAGCACTGTGTGGCTCTTAGATAATATTTTATCACCAGCCTCAAATCCACCTATTTTGTAGTAAGAAGCCTCGGTTTTGGATAATTTTAGTGTGGCCAAAGCTGTGGAGGTAATGCCGGGATAATCCACTCTGTTTATAACAACACCATGCTTTCTGATCTCAATTTCAGAGAACAGATGCGGCACAAAATTGTCCACCAATCTTATATTTGAATTTGCCGGATAATCTGTTCCATCGAGCTTTACAACATCAAATTTGATGTATAGATCTGCTCTGTGGGGGTGTATAAATCCATCCCCTACATCAAGATCAACCTCAATTTCTGTGTTGGGTTGATTTAAATTTGCAAATGTCCTCCTGTTTGGGGGGAATGATTGTAGCTCATAACTCTCAATATTTTCCATTTTCTTCTTGTATGTATTTTTATTTAAATATTAATCTCTATGATTGCAGTTGTTGTGGCTCCAGCAAAATCAACTAATTCTTCTTTTTCATTAGTGACCATCAATTCAATATTATCTATTCTATTATGGCACACAGGAAAATATAATGTTGGGGATGGAGTGTAGATGATTGGCTCCATAAATTCAGAATTAGGTTTGAATGTTGCAATGATGCCAGTTTGTTTGTGAGTGCCTATACCATTTGATTTGGTGATCATACCCTCAGCCACATTACAGTGAATATTTAGAGTCTCTATGGCTAAGAATTTAGGTATATTAATAGCAGTGTGTTTGATGGCCGCTTCAAGTTTTGTGTTGTTCTCAAATCCTAACAGCTCTCCTATAGTACCCAGATCCACTGTTTCTGTAGCAGATACAATCTCTACTCTGTGAGTGACAGAATTTTGACTTTATACTATACCTCTGGGTAATTGAGCATTTAGAGTGGATAGATTATATTGCCCTGGAGTGATGACAATTTTTTGATCCCCAACTGCAATTTTGTTGTTGTGGTGTGTAATATTAGGGATCAAGTACATGCCATAAAATGCTCTGAGAGCTATTGTTTTGGGATACACTATGTCATCATGCAATTTGAGTTTCAATATTGAATTTTGGCTGGTGAGATGGAATACCCCCATGATGTTTTAAATACCACAAGGCCTTTTGAAAATTTTCAATTGATGGTTTATTTATTTGAGACATATATCTAAGAACAGATAAGCACAAATGTCCACAATTAACATCTTTGAAGTTTTGAACACGGGCATTATTGTAATAAAGATTAGCTGATTTTAGATATTTTATTAAATTTTCAGGAGGAACACCTCCAAATGAATCAAACACAAATGCCTCATTGTTTAAATATTTAAGATAACAAATCCAGTGAGTGCCCTGATTTTTGTACTTATCCAAATTAACAATGCCACACTCTTTGTTGAGTGGTTGTTCTGGTAAAGAATCAGACATGTACACACCTCTAAAATTTTTGATGCCCAGTGGCTTGATTAAAGCTTCAATATCTTGGTTTGTAAGCGGCTCTTGTTTTTTTAAACTTATTCATGGCTCTGTTAACACCTTTGCCTTGTTTCTCTATGGCCAGGTTATGGCGCTTCAATTCATCTAATTCTGCCCTATTTTTCTTGGCATCTATTACTGTTTTTGCTATGGCAGCTGATCCCCCAGCCAAGATCCCAACAGCCCCGAGAGCTGCTAAGATGGCAGGGATGGTAAATATAAATCCCCCCACATGTGATTTTTTTCTAGATTGTTGTAATTTTTTTAATTGGGGGGTACTAAGCAACAATTTCATACCATGGCCCTTTGCAATACAAGAATTTTTTTTCTTGCGCTGCTTTTTGGTCAAAAGGCTATCAATAGGCCCAAGAGATTTGAGACCTGCATAAGGTATTTGATACATAACACCCTTGGCCTTCATTGTAGGTTTATTATATATATATTCACAGCCCCCACCCCAGTTTATGTTTGGTATTCATAGCTATGGTGGTTCCCAATGCTGCTATTTTTTCACTTAAAGAAGCATCTTTGCTTACAAATCTACCAAATGCAGCCTCTTCTAATTTCTTGTCTGCAACATGTCTCTTGTCAAGATCAGAATGTGTGTTGTATGCTATGTCATGGTCTCTACAAGCAGCATCTAGGGGATTTACACCAGGATCCCCTCTGTTTAATCTATGATCCAATTTTGTGCCTGGACCACAATACTGATAGCCTGGAATGTGTAGTTCAAATGGCAGCTTGTTTATAATGTCATTAACAAGCCCCCGACCCTCAGAAATATTCTAAAATTTAGGTGGTAGAGTATTAATAATTTTTATAAGATATCCAATCCCCTTAGTGTCATTCACTATAAAATTAGACAATTTTGTGCTTATCATGTCCATAATTCCAACCTTTTCATTGTAAAAATTGTGGTTGCCACCATTTTCCTCCCCAGCTATCACCAATAACCTATCTACAAGTTTCCTGACATCATCAACCCAGACAAATTCTTTAGGCAGGGTGTTGTATTGTTTGATTCCACTGCCAGTCTTAATTTGTGACCATATGGGCTTGATTAAATTATTGTATTTTGCCCCACTGCTAGACTTGACTCTTTTTTGTGTGGGATCATTGTTCTGGTATAGAGCATCTGATTTTATTAATATTTCCTTGTAATATTCATAATCTTGATCTGTATAGCTGCCAGGCCTTTTCCTAGTCATCAGTTCCCACAATCCAGGTGTTCCGGGGTACTTAACAAAAGCACCTTTTTCTCCGAGACGAGATTCTGAATAAACAATCAGATCATCTCCCATAAATGTTACTCTGAAATTGCCAATTCTATGTATGATGCTACCATCAAGCTCTGTGTCAGCATATAAGCCAAACACCTCATCTTTATTGTCTTTAGGTGTGGTTAAATATTTTTGAGCAAGAAGACCCAATTCAATAGGATCCTGAGTAGCTTCAATTCTTCTAGGAGCAATAGGACTAGGTGTATGAATACTGGAAAGTGGGGTGAATGGATAATCTAATATGTTTCTTGCAGCTACAGGTACAAGCTCTGTGATCAAATTTTGATTTTGCTCTGTAACAGTTTTGATATTTTTACCTAAATCACTAATAGCATCAATTATGGGCTGTTCTGTTTGTTTGTGTTTTTCATAAATTCCCCGGTTCTCTGATTTCCATCCCTTAAATCTTTTTACAAGATAATCTCTTAATTTAAGATCATCAATAATTGGCCTTTTCATGTTTATTTATATATGTTTCAATGTCTAGAAAATTGTTGATTTTATTTCTGTATTTGCCACTATTGGGTGTTCTTGTCATATCAATTGTGACAAACCCATAACTGTCCTGGTTCCAGCACCAACTGCAAAACTTAGAAAAATCATTGTAGCTCAAGTCCCCACCTACATATTCATCATGTATGTGTTTGAGGTTGGTATGATCTTGATGAAACACACATATAAAATTGCTGTTGTCTCGGATCAGTTGCTTCGGTATTTTTGAAAAAGTCTGTGCCAGGTAGAAGCAATCAATATTTTTGTGCCGGCCCTGTGTAAAGAAATTTCTAACCTTGTTTTGATTATCCAGTATAATGTCATCAAACACAACAACAGAATTATCGAGACATTCATGAAGTGGCTTAACATCTGGTTCAAAAGTAGCAATATCCAATCCATCATATAGCTTCATCAGCTGCTGATATTTTAATTGTTCCAAGCTCTTAGAGAAGATATACAAGTGCCTGTTTTTCCAGTCTAACCAGTTGGGTGCCAATAAAAAATTATCAACCATTAGTGTAGTTTTACCACAAGCAGATGGCCCAACAATAAGACACCTAATATTATCAGGCAGCAAGTTGCCATTTCTCTTATTCTGCTGTTCAGGTTCTGGCAGCCTTTTTATAACATCCCAGGTGTTCATATTATTATTTTGTTTGCATCGATCCAGCTGTGTTCTGGGAGTCCTAGCCATTTGACAAGTAACTTGTTGCCTTTTCTGCGGATGATTTTTTCTATGAGATATGTGTCAGGCTGTTTAGTTTTGCTGAGCTCTTCTTCATAGAATCTGCCTTTGAGAATTTCTCCTCGGTGATCTTTTATTATATATGTGTTAAGGGTCCCGGGTTTAACTTGAACCACTGTAAATAATTCAGTGCTCCAGTTTCTTGTAAAGCCTCTTTTGAATAAGTGCTTATATTTGCTGATTCTTACTTGATCACCCACCCTGTATTTGGCCTTTCTTGTTGTTGGCTGGTAGTAGATGGTATCCCCGCTAAGGACAGTTTTCTCCATGGGTGGTCCTTTATTTGCACGTACTTAGAACTAATTTGCACGGGTTTTAATTAATTTGCACGTACTTAGAACTCATTTGCAAGTACTTAGAATACTTTACATTTATGTATTTGCATGTTTATAACTTTATATGAATATATAATTATTTATTTTATGAAAAATATGTATATAGAAGGTAATTAGAGATACTAAACGCTATGCATATGGTTTTATATTCATTACTGCAAAGTATGTAATGTATAAAATGTTAATATTAATGTTTATAATATTGAAAATAAGTTTTCTATGGTTTATGAACCGCTATGAACGGTGGTAATGGGTGTAGGTACAGGTCCAATTACGATTGGGGACGGTCCCGGTACTCGAACCCACGATATGCAACGTTAATAATTAGTACTATGTAATAATGTATGTTATTATGGTATGAAAGACGATGATCTCAGACGCTAGACAGAATACTGTCTCAGAATCTCGACTCGGCTGTGAAGGTAGACAGAGAGAAAGAATTAATATTCCGCGCAGGTAGAGGAGAAAGGAATTTTGGGGAAGCGCGTTCAAGGTCAAATGACGTCAGAACGTCAGAACAAAGGAAGAACCTGATTGACCAATCAGAGAACGCGTCGGTAGGTTTTAAGAACCGGTTTTTTCAAGGTTAACCAGTACGCAAGAACAGGAGAAAGCTATGCAATACTGTAGGGCAGGGGAGGGATTCAACCAGACAACAAAGGATGTCTGGAATGCACAGCAATGGTCAAATCTCTGAAGCTATGCGTCGCTTGTAGAACTAGTTTCCGCCGCCAATTAATATTCCGCTCAGGTTTGCCTTCAAGGCACAGGACGCTTTAGCGCAGGTTTTTTTTTTTATCTGTACTATGAAGAAGGGAGAGCTATTAGGGATGGGGCCTACAGTTTTCACCATTTGCTTTTATCACGGGGTAACGAACCTAGGACCCTTTGATTATTCATTTAGGTAGTAAATGTATGTTACTGTGTGCTATTTAACTTAATTTTGAGTTTATTTTTTACCAAACTTTGACTTTATGTCAAACATTTTCACAGCTTATCCTTATTTTTACAAAAATAACACTATTGTACTATTCAGGCAACATTTTTTATTAAATTTTGTATTTACAAAGAGATTTTTTCAACTTTTAATTTATTATTTACAAGTTTATGCCTATTTTTTTACTCAAATAACACAATTCTATCTGTTCAGGAAAGACTTTTAGTTACATTTTCGACACACAAAGTGTGTGTTCTCAACTTCTATCTATTTATTTCACAAGTTTAGGCTTATTTTTTACTCAAATAACACAATTCAATCTGTTCAGGAAAGACTTTTAGTCGCATTTTCGACACACAGAGTGTGTGATCTCAACTTCTATCTGTTTATTTCACAAGTTTAGGCTTATTATTACCAAAATAATACAATTCAATCTGTTCAGGAAAGACTTTTAGTCGCATTTTCGACACACAAAGTGTGTGTTCTCAACTTCTATCTGTTTATTTCACAAGTTTAGGCTTATTATTACTCAAATAACACAATTCTATCTGTTCAGGAAAGATTTTTAGTTACATTTTCGACACACAAAGTGTGTGTTCTCAACTTTTATTTGTTTATTTTACAAGTTTAGCCTAATGTTTACTCAAATGACACTATTTATATTATTCAGGCACCATTTTTATTACATTTTGGACTCTCAAAGACACACACACACACACACACACAGAGAGAGAGAGAGAGAGAGAGAGAGAGAGAGAGAGAGATTTTCCAAGTTTACAGGATTATTCTCTAGTTTACTCAAATAACACAATTTAGATGTGTTTTGAATTATATTTTGGATGCAAAAGTATGTTTTGACAAGTTCTACCCTTTTATTTTACAAGTTTAGGCTTATTATTACTCAAATAACACAATTTAATCCAGTCAGGAAGGATTTGTTATTATATTTTGGATGCACAAAGAGAGGTTTTCAACTTTTTTATTGATTTTTTGCAGGGTATGTATTAATTTTTATTTATTTTGTTTTGTATCATATATACATTTACAAATTTTTAACTTAGAGTTTAGTATTTATTTATTTTTTCAAAAACACTAAAAAAAAGTACTTTTAGCTAAAATGTAAGCCACAGAATATATTATTATTATTATTATTATTATTAGGGTTTACTGATTTCCACTATGCTATTTTTGGTTCTGTATTTCTATATGTATTTATTTAGGGCAGGTTACGCCTGCCACGTAGGAAAGTTTGTTTATTTTAGAGTTTGCTGAGTATTTTGTTACTGCTATACTAGGTAAAAGTTTTCTAAATATACCAGATAGAGCTCTATATACTTTTGTTTTTGCTATTTTGGAGATGATGCGATCAGCACCACTCTCCATCTACTTTTTATTTTATGTACCCAATATTATTTTGAGGCTTAGTGAATTCTAGAGCCTATTTATGCAGGAGAGAGGGCTTGAAAATTTTCATTTCAGATAACCCACAACTATTTGTCAGAGTATTTTAAAGGATATTTTATATTTATTATGTGCTACTAGAATATCAAAGCTTGCTTAACTTTTATGTCTGTAACGCTGTTATTGTATTTCTAGCTAAGGTTTACTGGATAAAGTACACGAAATGTTTATCATTTCGACTATTTATTTTTATACGAGGCCAAATTTTTAGTGTAACGAAAATTATTGTGTGTCTATAAAGACTGAAATCCCTTTACCGATGGGTCCATAACTGGACGCTTACCAACATTGTTTCTTTTTTAAAAATATATATATAACCATTTATCAATATATTCTCAATTCACAGGACAAGACGAAGTTCACAGACGACTGACTATATGGACCATAGGTCCACTTGCTAAACTTTTTTTCTATGCTAGAAGAATAATTTAGCCTTATAGCCTTTTTCAAGGTATTTTTGAAGTATTACTGGTTTTTTGGGTGCATCAACATTTGGGTTATTTCTATTTTCTTTATTATACGAGGCCACAATCACTATCTGAACACTGAAATTCTCTGATTGAAACTAAAACCTTAGGCTGTAACTAGGGATTTAGTATGTATATCGACAATTTATAGGACAACACGAACCTTACAAAGGATTGTAGGTGATGTAGGCCCACACGCCAGAGCTTTGTTAACCTGCAAGAAGCATTTACAGCTAATGCTACGAGGAAATGAGGTTGATTTTTTACTGTTTCACAAGAATGCTATTTTTTATACACCCAATATTTGCTTTTCAAGTAACTACATGTACCAGAAGCACTTACAGGCCAACTCTAACTAGACTTCGACTTATTCTATATCAGGTGCTAAATTTATAAAGAACTATGATTGTGTATATTTCTGAGGAGGTACGCAAAAGCAGATTACCCGATTAAAGTATCTGAAAAACATATTTTTCTATGCAAGTATATTTTTATTGACTGGATTATTTAACAGATCAAACAGGAAGACTGCAAAATTCATTAAATGTAGTTCTATAGTATAGGTGGTTTCAGAGATATAAAAAGAACAAATATAAGATTTCGCTTTTTTTTGCTTCTGAGGCTAATCGCGACGCTAAGGGTAAATGGCCAGGAAATGTAACGGAGGAGAAACAATCCCAAAAGTTATGGGCTGCATGTAAGTTAATACCACAGAGATATTACAGTAGGTGTAGGTTCTTCCACCAGAACATTTCTATCATAATAATACTGGTTATGCTGTACTGTTAGCTAAAGATGCTGATATTTGAGAAACTTAAAAGCTTATTTGCAAAATTTTAGATAAATAATAATCTGTTAGACTGTAAACATATTTTATATCCATTCTGCAAAAGATCCGATGACAAAATTTAAAAATTGTTATCGTCCAGACAGGGACTCGAACCCTGGACAGATAGGTTAAAAGCCTAACGCTATATCAACTAAGCTATCTGGGCACAAGGTATTCTTTTTTTGAAAAGTTAGTTATCTTAAGAAATATATTGAAACACTTGAGAACACTTTTGGTCTGGTTCGACAGACAAGGAGACAACATTTCTCAATTTTTACAGACTGGGTGTATTTTTCCACTATAGAGGCCTTCACTATATGTAATTCGAAACGCTAAAGTTCAGCTAGCTTCCAAAATTGAGGTAAAGATTGTGTTTGGCGAGATTAACAAGTTACAATTATATCCAGTTACGGACAAATAAAGCTAAAACTCTTAGATTTACTGTACTAGCCAAGTTTTAGTAATATTTTCTTCACTTTAGTACAAATACCAAAGAAATAGGTATATTTTATTTATAATTTGACAAAATGTACTAGTATTTAATTTACAAAGTTAGGTAAAAAGCAGTATTTTTTAAAAATATTGTTACTGCCTTCAAATTTTATGTCATTTAGCCACTAACAACTGATTTACACTGTTTGGCATCCTTTAAATAAGAAAAGAAGGAATTATTTGTTTATTATTTTTACTTTATATTTATATTTATTTAAGAAAACAATTCTACAGTTTAACTTAATTTTAACAAATTGTTACTAATTTATATATCAAAGTTATGTTATTTAGAGTGTATCAAGGCGTATAAAGTTAATATTTGTACTTATCAGTTCAACTAACAATTATATTTTACACACAAAAGATGATGTTTACAGTTAAATTACTTGAATCAGAGAATAATATTTTACAGTAATTGATTCATTCAGCACTAGTCAGTACTTTTATGCTTCAGAAAATTTTCTTAATTTTCTATTACGCATGCTATTTTGGGCTATTTTTAAAATGTATTTCTAAGGCAAACTGGTTTAATTTTCTGCTTATAATGCAAATTTGACATAGTTTTCGCACAATGCATTGTACATTTGTTATATTCTCTACTTACAATTCAAATATTATGCTTATTTAATGTATAACTAACTAACTCTCTAGCCTTCTTAAACCCGAAGGTTCATGGCTGCAGCAACACATGCCTTTCATCTGTCCCTGTCCTGAGCAAGATCTATATACTCCTTTCCTTCCCTACCAATTTCCTTTTGGTCCATCTCTACATTATCCCTTCATCTTTGTTTTGGTCTTTCTATTGGTCTTTTACCATCAGGTTTCCCAACAAGAATCCTGTATACTCTTCTTTCCTCTCCCATTTGTACCACAGGATCTACACACCTAAGTCTTTTTGATTTAGTCATTCTAATAATATCTGGACATGAATACAAATTATGTACTTCCAAATTATGTAACCTTCTCCACTCATCTGTCTCCTCATCTGTTTTAGGTCCAAATATTTTCCTAAGGATTTTATTTTCAAATACTCTCAATTTATGTTCCTTTTTCAATGTAAGGGACCAAGTTTATTTACTGTATTTAACTTTTATTTTTTGTAATTAACAAAAATTAAAAGCTTATACTGTAGTTATTATATCTTTTTCTATCAGCTTATTTTGAAATTAATATTATTAGGTATAGTCTTTGATTTATAACTATATTGCTTTTTTTATCAATTTATCTAAGAGTACACGCAGACAAACACATGTGTTCACACTTTTATGTAAATAGATATGCCATTTTTCAATATTTTAGTATGAAGATTGCACTTTAGCTATTTAAGCAAGGGTAGGAAAGGTAGGATTTCTGAGATTTTGTTGCAGGATTTTGTTGTCCAAGTATAGATGAGAACTGAGCTGGGAGACTGTTTTGAACCTTTTCATGAGAGTTTGCATGTGAACTGTATGCAAATTGAGCACTATTGACTGTGCATGCTTCTAAGTTTTGCTGTTATTTTACATCAAGTCTGTGAGACTGTAGTCAGTTTTCCCATTTCAAGTAGTTTTTATTGATTGTATTTGTATATGTTGTGGGGACTTAGCAGTTTTATGTTATGAGTCAGTTTGTTGTAGAATATTTTTACATGATTGTTTTGAGATATTGAGTGTCTGCTGTTTTACTTGTAATTATTTTCCTTCTTGTGTTGTGTATTTGACTATATTTTGTCCAAGTTCGTAGTATTTAGAATAATTGTTATTGACTTGTAGATGTAGGGAGTAATAATCCTTTGCAAGATGCCCTATACTTTAGTCTGAATATTATTCTTAGTGTTCACTTTTGAAGCCTTAGTATTCTGGTAGTATTATTAATGTAGAGGTAAATTAGGCTGAAACGTAGGCATTTTTTCTGATAAATTATACTCACTTAGTTGTTTCAGCAGGTAGAAGTTGCATGATGGTTTACTGCTGATGATGTTCATTTGCTCTTCTTATGTACTACGTATGATGTAGCTTACTTGAGTAACTGGAATTTTCTACTGAAAAAAGGATTGCTTGTCTATTTTATTCCTATGTTGTTGAATTTGTCCATAAGCAAGCCATGTTTTTTACTCTATCCTATGCCTTGGAAGAATCTAGATACATTATGTTTGCAGTTTTATGCTTCTCTAAGGTTTCAGCTATGTAGTTTTTTAAACTGTGCTATGGCTTAACTATTGATTTCTTTTTCTGGATGCCATGTTGGTTCTGTGTATTCCTTTTGCTGCTTGAATTTGACTTAGGTTGTTTGCTTTTTTTCTTAGATCTTTATTTGTTTATTTGTTCAGTATTTTTTATTTTTTTGAATTTTAATTACTTTAATTTTATATTAACTAACATATTTTACTTTAACAACAAAAGAATTTACTCTAGTATAAAAACTTCTTCTAACAAAAATGTACTACTATAACTTTTAATTTTAGAAAATTGTATTTTTAAAACTTTAACTTTGAAAAATTGATTTTTAATTACTTTAATTTTACATTAACTAACAAATTTTAAATTAACAACAAAATAATTTGCTATAGTATAAAAACTTCTACTAACAAAAATATACTATTATAACTTTTAATTTTAGAAAATTGTATTTTTAAAACTTTAACTTTGAAAAATTAAATTTTAACACACTTTGACTTTAACAATGTACTTTGAATTTTTTATGTAAAAAAAATATTAAAAAATAAAAAATACTGAACAAATAAACAAATAAAGATCTAAGAAAAAAAGCAAACAACCTAAGTCAAATTCAAGCAGCAAAAGGAATACACAGAACCAACATGGCATCCAGAAAAAGAAATCAATAGTTAAGCCATAGCACAGTTTAAAAAACTACATAGCTGAAACCTTAGAGAAGCATAAAACTGCAAACATAATGTATCTAGATTCTTCCAAGGCATAGGATAGAGTAAAAAACATGGCTTGCTTATGGACAAATTCAACAACATAGGAATAAAATAGACAAGCAATCCTTTTTTCAGTAGAAAATTCCAGTTACTCAAGTAAGCTACATCATACGTAGTACATAAGAAGAGCAAATGAACATCATCAGCAGTAAACCATCATGCAACTTCTACCTGCTGAAACAACTAAGTGAGTATAATTTATCAGAAAAAATGCCTACGTTTCAGCCTAATTTACCTCTACATTAATAATACTACCAGAATACTAAGGCTTCAAAAGTGAACACTAAGAATAATATTCAGACTAAAGTATAGGGCATCTTGCAAAGGATTATTACTCCCTACATCTACAAGTCAATAACAATTATTCTAAATACTACGAACTTGGACAAAATATAGTCAAATACACAACACAAGAAGGAAAATAATTACAAGTAAAACAGCAGACACTCAATATCTCAAAACAATCATGTAAAAATATTCTACAACAAACTGACTCATAACATAAAACTGCTAAGTCCCCACAACATATACAAATACAATCAATAAAAACTACTTGAAATGGGAAAACTGACTACAGTCTCACAGACTTGATGTAAAATAACAGCAAAACTTAGAAGCATGCACAGTCAATAGTGCTCAATTTGCATACAGTTCACATGCAAACTCTCATGAAAAGGTTCAAAACAGTCTCCCAGCTCAGTTCTCATCTATACTTGGACAACAAAATCCTGCAACAAAATCTCAGAAATCCTACCTTTCCTACCCTTGCTTAAATAGCTAAAGTGCAATCTTCATACTAAAATATTGAAAAATGGCATATCTATTTACATAAAAGTGTGAACACATGTGTTTGTCTGCGTGTACTCTTAGATAAATTGATAAAAAAAGCAATATAGTTATAAATCAAAGACTATACCTAATAATATTAATTTCAAAATAAGCTGATAGAAAAAGATATAATAACTACAGTATAAGCTTTTAATTTTTGTTAATTACAAAAAATAAAAGTTAAATACAGTAAATAAACTTGGTCCCTTACATTGAAAAAGGAACATAAATTGAGAGTATTTGAAAATAAAATCCTTAGGAAAATATTTGGACCTAAAACAGATGAGGAGACAGATGAGTGGAGAAGGTTACATAATTTGGAAGTACATAATTTGTATTCATGTCCAGATATTATTAGAATGACTAAATCAAAAAGACTTAGGTGTGTAGATCCTGTGGTACAAATGGGAGAGGAAAGAAGAGTATACAGGATTCTTGTTGGGAAACCTGATGGTAAAAGACCAATAGAAAGACCAAAACAAAGATGAAGGGATAATGTAGAGATGGACCAAAAGGAAATTGGTAGGGAAGGAAAGGAGTATATAGATCTTGCTCAGGACAGGGACAGATGAAAGGCATGTGTTGCTGCAGCCATGAACCTTCGGGTTTAAGAAGGCTAGAGAGTTAGTTAGTTATACATTAAATAAGCATAATATTTGAATTGTAAGTAGAGAATATAACAAATGTACAATGCATTGTGCGAAAACTATGTCAAATTTGCATTATAAGCAGAAAATTAAACCAGTTTGCCTTAGAAATACATTTTAAAAATAGCCCAAAATAGCATGCGTAATAGAAAATTAAGAAAATTTTCTGAAGCATAAAAGTACTGACTAGTGCTGAATGAATCAATTACTGTAAAATATTATTCTCTGATTCAAGTAATTTAACTGTAAACATCATCTTTTGTGTGTAAAATATAATTGTTAGTTGAACTGATAAGTACAAATATTAACTTTATACGCCTTGATACACTCTAAATAACATAACTTTGATATATAAATTAGTAACAATTTGTTAAAATTAAGTTAAACTGTAGAATTGTTTTCTTAAATAAATATAAATATAAAGTAAAAATAATAAACAAATAATTCCTTCTTTTCTTATTTAAAGGATGCCAAACAGTGTAAATCAGTTGTTAGTGGCTAAATGACATAAAATTTGAAGGCAGTAACAATATTTTTAAAAAATACTGCTTTTTACCTAACTTTGTAAATTAAATACTAGTACATTTTGTCAAATTATAAATAAAATATACCTATTTCTTTGGTATTTGTACTAAAGTGAAGAAAATATTACTAAAACTTGGCTAGTACAGTAAATCTAAGAGTTTTAGCTTTATTTGTCCGTAACTGGATATAATTGTAACTTGTTAATCTCGCCAAACACAATCTTTACCTCAATTTTGGAAGCTAGCTGAACTTTAGCGTTTCGAATTACATATAGTGAAGGCCTCTATAGTGGAAAAATACACCCAGTCTGTAAAAATTGAGAAATGTTGTCTCCTTGTCTGTCGAACCAGACCAAAAGTGTTCTCAAGTGTTTCAATATATTTCTTAAGATAACTAACTTTTCAAAAAAAGAATACCTTGTGCCCAGATAGCTTAGTTGATATAGCGTTAGGCTTTTAACCTATCTGTCCAGGGTTCGAGTCCCTGTCTGGACGATAACAATTTTTAAATTTTGTCATCGGATCTTTTGCAGAATGGATATAAAATATGTTTACAGTCTAACAGATTATTATTTATCTAAAATTTTGCAAATAAGCTTTTAAGTTTCTCAAATATCAGCATCTTTAGCTAACAGTACAGCATAACCAGTATTATTATGATAGAAATGTTCTGGTGGAAGAACCTACACCTACTGTAATATCTCTGTGGTATTAACTTACATGCAGCCCATAACTTTTGGGATTGTTTCTCCTCCGTTACATTTCCTGGCCATTTACCCTTAGCGTCGCGATTAGCCTCAGAAGCAAAAAAAAGCGAAATCTTATATTTGTTCTTTTTATATCTCTGAAACCACCTATACTATAGAACTACATTTAATGAATTTTGCAGTCTTCCTGTTTGATCTGTTAAATAATCCAGTCAATAAAAATATACTTGCATAGAAAAATATGTTTTTCAGATACTTTAATCGGGTAATCTGCTTTTGCGTACCTCCTCAGAAATATACACAATCATAGTTCTTTATAAATTTAGCACCTGATATAGAATAAGTCGAAGTCTAGTTAGAGTTGGCCTGTAAGTGCTTCTGGTACATGTAGTTACTTGAAAAGCAAATATTGGGTGTATAAAAAATAGCATTCTTGTGAAACAGTAAAAAATCAACCTCATTTCCTCGTAGCATTAGCTGTAAATGCTTCTTGCAGGTTAACAAAGCTCTGGCGTGTGGGCCTACATCACCTACAATCCTTTGTAAGGTTCGTGTTGTCCTATAAATTGTCGATATACATACTAAATCCCTAGTTACAGCCTAAGGTTTTAGTTTCAATCAGAGAATTTCAGTGTTCAGATAGTGATTGTGGCCTCGTATAATAAAGAAAATAGAAATAACCCAAATGTTGATGCACCCAAAAAACCAGTAATACTTCAAAAATACCTTGAAAAAGGCTATAAGGCTAAATTATTCTTCTAGCATAGAAAAAAAGTTTAGCAAGTGGACCTATGGTCCATATAGTCAGTCGTCTGTGAACTTCGTCTTGTCCTGTGAATTGAGAATATATTGATAAATGGTTATATATATATTTTTAAAAAAGAAACAATGTTGGTAAGCGTCCAGTTATGGACCCATCGGTAAAGGGATTTCAGTCTTTATAGACACACAATAATTTTCGTTACACTAAAAATTTGGCCTCGTATAAAAATAAATAGTCGAAATGATAAACATTTCGTGTACTTTATCCAGTAAACCTTAGCTAGAAATACAATAACAGCGTTACAGACATAAAAGTTAAGCAAGCTTTGATATTCTAGTAGCACATAATAAATATAAAATATCCTTTAAAATACTCTGACAAATAGTTGTGGGTTATCTGAAATGAAAATTTTCAAGCCCTCTCTCCTGCATAAATAGGCTCTAGAATTCACTAAGCCTCAAAATAATATTGGGTACATAAAATAAAAAGTAGATGGAGAGTGGTGCTGATCGCATCATCTCCAAAATAGCAAAAACAAAAGTATATAGAGCTCTATCTGGTATATTTAGAAAACTTTTACCTAGTATAGCAGTAACAAAATACTCAGCAAACTCTAAAATAAACAAACTTTCCTACGTGGCAGGCGTAACCTGACCTAAATAAATACATATAGAAATACAGAACCAAAAATAGCATAGTGGAAATCAGTAAACCCTAATAATAATAATAATAATAATAATATATTCTGTGGCTTACATTTTAGCTAAAAGTACTTTTTTAGTGTTTTTGAAAAAATTAAATAAATACTAAACTCTAAATTAAAAATTTGTAAATGTATATATGATACAAAACAAAATAAATAAAAATTAATACATACCCTGCAAAAAATCAATAAAAAAGTTGAAAACCTCTCTTTGTGCATCCAAAATATAATAACAAATCCTTCCTGACTGAATTAAATTGTGTTATTTGAGTAATAATAAGCCTAAACTTGTAAAATAAAAGGGTAGAACTTGTCAAAACATACTTTTGCATCCAAAATATAATTCAAAACACATCTAAATTGTGTTATTTGAGTAAACTAGAGAATAATCCTGTAAACTTGGAAAAAATCTCTCTCTCTCTCTCTCTCTCTCTCTCTGTGTGTGTGTGTGTCTTTGAGAGTCCAAAATGTAATAAAAATGGTGCCTGAATAATATAAATAGTGTCATTTGAGTAAATATTAGGCTAAACTTGTAAAATCAACAAATAAAAGTTGAGAACACACACTTTGTGTGTCGAAAATGTAACTAAAAATCTTTCCTGAACAGATAGAATTGTGTTATTTGAGTAGTAATAAGCCTAAACTTGTGAAATAAACAGATAGAAGTTGAGAACACACACTTTGTGTGTCGAAAATGCGACTAAAAGTCTTTCCTGAACAGATTGAATTGTATTATTTTGGTAATAATAAGCCTAAACTTGTGAAATAAACAGATAGAAGTTGAGATCACACACTCTGTGTGTCGAAAATGCGACTAAAAGTCTTTCCTGAACAGATTGAATTGTGTTATTTGAGTAAAAAATAAGCCTAAACTTGTGAAATAAATAGATAGAAGTTGAGAACACACACTTTGTGTGTCGAAAATGTAACTAAAAGTCTTTCCTGAACAGATAGAATTGTGTTATTTGAGAAAAAAAATAGGCATAAACTTGTAAATAATAAATTAAAAGTTGAAAAAATCTCTTTGTAAATACAAAATTTAATAAAAAATGTTGCCTGAATAGTACAATAGTGTTATTTTTGTAAAAATAAGGATAAGCTGTGAAAATGTTTGACATAAAGTCAAAGTTTGGTAAAAAATAAACTCAAAATTAAGTTAAATAGCACACAGTAACATACATTTACTACCTAAATGAATAATCAAAGGGTCCTAGGTTCGTTACCCCGTGATAAAAGCAAATGGTGAAAACTGTAGGCCCCATCCCTAATAGCTCTCCCTTCTTCATAGTACAGATAAAAAAAAAACCTGCGCTAAAGCGTCCTGTGCCTTGAAGGCAAACCTGAGCGGAATATTAATTGGCGGCGGAAACCAGTTCTACAAGCGACGCATAGCTTCAGAGATTTGACCATTGCTGTGCATTCCAGACATCCTTTGTTGTCTGGTTGAATCCCTCCCCTGCCCTACAGTATTGCATAGCTTTCCCCTGTTCTTGCGTACTGGTTAACCTTGAAAAAACCGGTTCTGAAAACCTACCGACGCGTTCTCTGATTGGTCAATCAGGTTCTTCCTTTGTTCTGACGTTCTGACGTCATTTGACCTTGAACGCGCTTCCCCAAAATTCCTTTCTCCTCTACCTGCGCGGAATATTAATTCTTTCTCTCTGTCTACCTTCACAGCCGAGTCGAGATTCTGAGACAGTATTCTGTCTAGCGTCTGAGATCATCGTCTTTCATACCATAATAACATACATTATTACATAGTACTAATTATTAACGTTGCATATCGTGGGTTCGAGTACCGGGACCGTCCCCAATCGTAATTGGATCTGTACCTACACCCATTACCACCGTTCATAGCGGTTCATAAACCATAGAAAACTTATTTTCAATATTATAAACATTAATATTAACATTTTATACATTACATACTTTGCAGTAATGAATATAAAACCATATGCATAGCGTTTAGTATCTCTAATTACCTTCTATATACATATTTTTCATAAAATAAATAATTATATATTCATATAAAGTTATAAACATGCAAATACATAAATGTAAAGTATTCTAAGTACTTGCAAATGAGTTCTAAGTACGTGCAAATTAATTAAAACCCGTGCAAATTAGTTCTAAGTACGTGCAAATAAAGGACCACCCATGGAGAAAACTGTCCTTAGCGGGGATACCATCTACTGCTGGTTTCTAGGATAATAAACAGTCCTGATCAATTTTTGCTCATCAGATGAAGTTACTTCAGAGGGTTTCATGTTGATTGTGGAATGGACCGAGTTGTTATATTTATGTAGAAGTTCTGGAAGAATATTAATCCATTTATAATTACCTTGGAGGGTAAATTGTTTATACATAAGATTTTTTAGGGTTTTGTTGAATCTCTCTACAATTGAGGCTTTGAGATCACTGTAACTCGAGTAATGTTTTATTGCCTGGCTTTTAATAAATTGTTGAAACACTGAATTATAAAATTCTTTGCCATTATCTGTTTGCAAATAGCGCGGGGATCTTCCACTCTGATTGATGATTGTCCTGATGGCTTCTGTAACACATGCCCCAGTCTTGGATTTGAGTGGCACAGCCCAGGCAAATTTTGAAAATGTATCTATGATAGTGAGTAGATACTTGTAGCCCTTGTTGATTTTGTCTAAGTTTTTCAACTGTCCACTTGCCATTTCAATCAAGTCGCTCTGCCATAAATCATCTATGCCCTTTGTAACTACTGGGAGTCTCTTAAAATTATGTCTGGCTTGTCTGTGTAATTCATCAACAATAATTTCTCTAGACATAATATGAAAACAAGAATATTGCAACTATGGGGTGTTCAGCAGCTGATACTACAGGATTTTCTAAATATAATTTGTCCCCTATTTGTATTTTAAATTCCAGAGAGCCATCATCTTCAGCATAGGCTGTTTATAATGTATTGGGATCTGTAAAATCCTCTAACTCTACACTGGTGATTTTTACTTTGTTGTCAGCATTTGTTATTGATAAGGTGGGGTAGTGGTGTGCCTGTGGTTGTAGCCAATATTTGATTTTGATTGGTCTCAATGTGCCCCCAACAAAAAATTGGTAATAAAATTGTGCAGGGGACAGCATATATATTTTGCCACCTGGTGTAAATGGTGAATCATATTCTTTGTTGGGGATGGTGTACAATTCAAGAATTACTGTATGTTTTGGATTCTCGATTATGCCTGTTATTTCCTTTTCTGCTGTAAGCAATCTGCTTGTTACAGATTCAAGGTGCTCATTGATGGTCCTAACAACATCATCATGGCCTGGCTTGATTTTTATGTCCACAATAAGTTTCTTGTATTGTTGCACAATCTCTTGAAGCTGGGTGGCAAAAACAGACAGAGCATTTGCTTGATTGGATTCCATGGTTCCTAGCTGTTGCTTGATATTAGCTACAATTTGTTGCAAATTTTCAACAACTGCCAATTTTGAATTTTGAGCAGTAAGATCATGGACCTGTCTTCTGATATCCTCAAACAGGGCATGCAGTTCATTAATATGTTGATTGGTTGGTAGAGTGGCCACTGTCTGAGTGAGATGTTTGATCTCTGCTTGGATATTCTTGATATCTTCTGATTTCAATATCCTATTCACTGCCCTCTTAATATTTTTAAGTTCCTGTGATGTAGGAAGATTTGATACTGTATTTTGCAAAGATTCAAGTGCCAATTTTACATTGTTTAATTCAGAAGCATCAGCCACATTTTGCATAGCATTTTGGAGCAGGGCTATATCTGCCTGAGTGGGTGTGGATTGTTGTAAAATTTCAAGTTTTGTTTGAATATCATCAATCAAATGATGAAAATGAGATAGTTCAGATTCAGTGTTGAGGTTTTCAAGCTTTGTGATTTGGTGCTGGACACTAACAAGAGTGTCTACAATACCGGGAAGGCGAGATTCTAGAGTTTCTTGTACATTTGCCAAATCACTTTGCACTGCTGCTATTGTACCTTCAAGATGGGTTATGGTACTTTGAATTTTTCCAAAATCTTCATATGTTTCAAGTTGCAGCTTAATATTTGCTACACTCCGAGTTATTGCACTCAAAGCATCAGAAGATGGCAAATTGTTCATAAAATTTTCAAGTGTCTCAATTTTTTCTTTAACCTCGGCTATGGCATTGTGCAGAGGATCCAGATTAGGTATTTGGAGTGATTGAATCTGTTCTTTTAGAGTGGAAATCACTAGATCAAAATCTTCTTGTGATTTTATGCTTTTGACAATTGTTTGGAGCTGTGCCTGGACATTATTTATTTGCTCTTCCAATTGTTGTTTCAATTGCTCAGAATTGGTGGCCTGGGTCTTAAATTTGGCTTGAAGAGCTGCTACAGCTTCTTCTAAACTTTGAAAATTATCTAATGTTGCCAAATCAGTATATTTCTGAAGCAGCAATTTGAGTTCTGAGTCAATTTTAAGAAGAGGGTCCATGCATTGTGATTGCAAATTTGTAATTTCTAATTGAAGACTGGCATTGAGTGTGGTTTGTAAAGCTTGTAAATCACTTCTTAATTTCTTGACTCTGACATCAAGCATCAGAATCTCATCACTGTGATCTTCATGCCTTGTATGGCCAAATATATCATTAGGCATTTTTGTTTTAGTGGTTATTTATTATAGAGTATCTGATTCTTAATTCTATAAAAAAGGGTATAAGCTTGTCATATGACCCAGGGACCTCAATATATAAGCAGTCACCAGCAGAAACAGTATATACAGTGCCAGAAATCATGTTTGAGTGCTTAATTCTATAAATATTTCTCCCTACTGAAATCTTGACATCACCCTCAGGGGTTGTAATAAATTGCAATTGCCCACCTACAGGTAATTGGTAATGATTTAAATTATTGTTAAATATGTACAATGTTTTGCCTGTTTCATCATCAACATCTGTAAGTATGCTGTTCAGATGAATAATTAACAAGCCACTCAGTTTAGATATCATATCAGAAGAGGGTTGTGGTGTTGGCAGCTCCATAATAGCCTGTTTTTTGAACCCAAATAAGTTCATAGGCATGTTTATTTATTTCAAATCATGCTCTGTAATTGGGCATTGATTTCCATTTTTCAAATCACAATGCCCCCAAGGTAAAGTATGTATGCCACATGATAAAATGCATCTCTTATCATCATGTGGGTCCAGAGCCACTTTTCTTACAATATTTGTAGTCAATAAGTGATTCACACTCTGAATTCTATTTTCTGATGTTCTGATTGTGCTACATGATTTGAGGCAATTTTTGTAATCTTCAAATTGGAGCTCTGTTTCCACAATCACTCTGCCAATGCCCTTGGCTTTTTTGGCAACAACACCACTACATGTTTCAAAACTGTACATCTTGGCCCTTAACCCAGCAAATGCCACAATAACATCACCAAGTGTCTCATCTTTTAACTTGCCAGGCACCTTTTTGTTGTGGTGTTGAATCCTTGTATGTTCACTGGTATCAAAGTATTCAAGCAATGCAGGCTGTGCCATATCTTTATAAACATCTTCTGTTTGAATATCAAGAACAAAACTATCCGTATCCATGTACATCAATTTTACACAATCACCATAAAAAGGTTTCAGCACATCATAATACAGTTTTAACATATGTAATTTGGCCAATTCCAATATCACAGCCCCTACATAAATAGGTTTATCAAACTTAATCTTTGTTTTTTCATGTTGAAAAGAGCCATATTTTCATCATAAATTCTTCTATAATTGAAATTAGGCTTTGCAACCAATTTTTTGCTCAGGCTGGGGTCAGTAATTATTTTAACATCGGTATGTTTTCTGACATTTTCAATAGTTTTGCCATACACAGAATTGACCATCAATTTAAACAAGGCCTTATCAAATTGGCTCTTTGCAGATGTTCGAAGCTCTGCGTTTGTATTAATATATGGCTCCAACCATTTTGAGTGCCTGAACCTCAAAACTTTGCCAACTTTGCTCACTTGAACACCATGTTTCATCAGGAACTGGAGGTTTTTGTAATATATGACATATCCCTGTTTTGGCTCCAGTGTCATCATGAGCTTCTTCTGTTTAGAGCCAGGTGAGCACTTAACCTCGGGAATTGGGGGCAGATCAGAAAATGTGTTGTGTAAATCATCAGGAATTGTCAGATCAACCTCTAAGAAGAGGCCATAGTTACTGTCATCAAAATCCTGAAGATTCTCAATATTAAAATCTTCAACCCATTCAAGCCCTGCATGTGGCAATTTTTTCATCATGGCATAACCATACAGGCTGTTTGCATCCACATACAGTATATAATTTGATTTCAGTGCTGGATCATAATCGGGAATATATTTGTTATTTGCTCTGGCATATCTCTGAGAACATTGCACCATGCCTCCTCTTATACATTGTTCCATAAACAGATACATATCTTGATCCTGGATCAGATCCAATTGCATTTTAGTGTTTAAAAACATTGCAGACCATGCTAGGCCCGGAGCACTGTAAAAATACATTGGATCCAGCTTATAATTTTGCATGGAAGATTTTCTGAATGCCTGCAATATATCAGCTAAGAGGGTCACATCAAGTTTCAAATATGCCTTGTGATAATCACCAAATGTCTGGCATTTTAAATTGTTCCACATCAACTGGGCATGGTGATAATCATCATCAGTGATTCCAGATTCTCTGATTTTGCTGTAAAACTGTTGTTTTGGTGGCAGAGAACACTCATCAAATTTAGAAAAATCTGTAACATAATCATATGGATATACACCCTTCCGCCTAATTAATTTCAGGTCCTGATTTGGAAACAAGGCACATGTGATTTTGAATTGATCATCAGATAATTGAGTGGCCAGTGTAGCCAGGCTAGCAGATAAAATTCTGTAGGAATCAAGAAATCTTATGTGAATAGGAACACCATTAACTTTAATTATTTTGCTAATAGCAATATATTTCTCATCATTTTCAGCTAAAATATTTAAATTCTGCTTGTCAAACCCCTCATATCTGATCAGATGATGAAAATCATAATTGGATGCTCCATGGCAAAATATAGGGATAAATTTTGGTCTCTGGATCTTAATATTACAGCTATTACACAGGGCCATTAAGAATTTACCATCTGTATGAGAATGGTGTTTCACCTTGATATTTGTATCTGAAAATTCAGAATCACATACCGGGCATTTTTCTGCATTGTTGAAATCTTCAATCTGTTTCTCTGTTAAAGGCAACATGGGTTTTGATTTTAATAAAATATTAGATGCTATGTCATGGCACTCATTTTCTATTCTATGTGCAAATTCTTTGATGGCATCTGCTCCCATGTATAAATTTTCTTTACTAACAACACCATCCTGTACAACAACATAATAAAAGCTGGAGGGTTCATGTAGCTGGTATGGTGTAATTGAAGATTCTTCAGGATCTGGATTGCAGAATGCAAGAGGTTTGAGGTTTGATTCAAAATCACAGACAATATATGCTGGGTGTTCCATCAAGGCTTCAAACTTTTTGAATTTTGCTTTTTCACTTGGATTAGGCATCACCATATGAACAGGTTTATAATTGCTACAGTATTTCAGATGCTCAATTAACTTGTTTTTAGCAATTTCTGCATTCACTTCCCGAACCCCATTCACCATTTTTTGACCATCAAATACAGACAAACATCTTCTGCACAACTTGAATATTCTATTGGATTTGTCTAGTTGTGTTCTGACTAAAGCTTCAAGATTATGTATCAGAGTGTAATGATATGTGCCATCCCCTTAAATTAAGAGCAAATCAATCGGAACAGCAGAATCATCATCAAATGTACTGATTCTGAGAGGTTCTATCAAGCAATTGCCATGGCCAGTGGAACAAATAAATACATTAATAGATAATTGTTTTCCATTAATATCCCGGGCCTTTTTTCTAATTTATCAATATTCTGAACAGACATTGGATATTCTAAACCCTCCATTGCCTCATCAAAATCATGCTCATGTTGTTTGTAATAACTTATTCTCTGAGGATTCCTTGAAACTGGAAACAAAGCAGCTAAAATACACCACAAAAAGCATTTCTCATCATTATTTTCTATATTAACCACGGCTCTTTTGTTTTTAATATTGGCAGGTAATGGCAGATATGTAGATCCTTGTAATGGGCTGAATTCAGAAATATTAACATATAACTTGTGTGGAGAACCGCATAGGCTCCATCCAGACTCTTTTGCTGCAAATTCAGAGTGTTTAATATTTAATTGTTCTATCAAACTGCTTATTATTTTGTCTAAATTTGCATTTGAATATACGGGTACAGTTTCTGTTATGTGGGGCTGTGTAAATTTTGTGCCATTTGGCTTCTTATATTGTGCAAACAATTTGAGGGACAGCTTATAAGACCCATTTTGTGCATTTAGAATTGCCTGCACATCAGAATTTACACTGTTCAAAAAATTCTTAATGCCACATCTTGGCTCTGATTCAAACTGGTGATCCCTTAATTGGCCATTAAAACTGCTATGGATGGGTGGTGCATAGCGTGGCTGCTTTGCAGGTCCAGCATTAACAGGTGCTTCATGCTTCCTTTTCAGACCAGATGTGGATGGTTGTGAGGGCAATGTTGACGACTGTACATAAGAATTACACTTATGCCATTTGTAATATGCCTTGCTTAATATTTTGTGGCATCTTGGACACATTTTCATGGGCTTTCTGCATTTCTTACGGTCGCAAATATGCCGGTGCCTGGCCCAATGAGAACTAGATATATTTTTATTACACTGATTGCAATATTTTTGTTTTGGCATTTTTGCTGTTTATTTATATAAAATTTCTTGGTCCAAAAAAAACAGAACTATGCCAAAACAATAACTAGGCTCGGGTGATCCCCAATATAAAATAATTTTGCTCTTTTTATGCTGTTGTAAAACACTTTTTACCAGGTTTTCAGATCTGGGAGCTATCAGTTGTATATCAACTAGCAATAATTATTCTCAAAATCTCACGTGTGGAGATATTATTTTGCCACATGTATTTCAATCTTACACATTTTGTCAGGACTCAAACCCGAGCCTCTTGTTTACAAGGCACCCAGAGGCCTCCTGATTGCAAGGCAATAAAAACCGTGGGACTATGCACTACACTCTACTGGGTCTCCTGGGATTTTGACAGAAAAAACACACTATAAACAATAAGATGATATGGGTACTTGACATAATTTTAAGTGTAGGCAAATCTGTCTGAGAGGCTTCACCTTTTCTACACTAGAATTCAAAATTCTTAAAAATTCAGAGCATATCACACCTGAAGAATTGGGCTATAAGCCCCTCTTGCCATTGTTTTAAGTGTGGGCAAATCTGTCTGAGAGGCTTCACCTTTTCTACACTAGAATTCAAAATTCTTAAAAAATCAGGGCATATCACACCTGAAGAATTGGGGTATAAGCCCCTTTTGGCTTTGTTTTAAGTGAGGGCAAATCGGATTGTTCAATCAAATAGCCTCTCCTTTTCTACACTTGTAAGTGGTGCTTGTTATAGCATCAACCCCACTACTGTTGAACTCATGTAGAAATATCAATTATGAGCTCTAAGCTAAATTTGATGCTACAATCGCTTGATCAACTCTTGCGTCTCGCTGCCAAACATTCTACGTTCCTGTTTGCTCCAGGTCACTTCTGCATTTCATTATCATTGTTTTTACCTCTGTTTCATTCTCATCGTCGTTATAAACCTACGTAATTTCTACTGTTTACAGTAGACAGAATCTACTGATATCAATTGTAGTACTCTACTGTTATAAATTGTAGTACTCTACTGTGTCTCTCGGAAATCTACTCAAAATCAATGATTTCCTACTGAACACTTTCAGTAGGCCTAATGTGTAATTACAGTTGAGGAACTACAAGTGAAATATTCTCTTCAGTACTACATGTAATATTGCATGTAGTGTGTTTAAATTTCAATTTGAATTCAAAATTTTGGGTGCGTCAGCACTTAGGCTATTTTGCACCTGTCACTTTATACGGGGTCCAGCCCCTTACCAGAACTAAAATAACATAACTGTAACGTCGTGTTGTAATTAAAATATTAAAATATTCTGAATTCGGTTAAAAGCTGAGGCTGTAAAGAGGCACTCAGCACCCACAAGGACCAAACACAGGACAACACAGAAAATTATACTGGCCATGGGGCCAGTCGCCAGAACCTCGTTCGTCTGCAAACTGAAGTCCAGGGTGTACTACGTGGAAGCAACAATTCGGTGCACATACTTCGTGGAAGGTCATCCCTTACACCCTTGTAGTGTGTTTAGCTCAGCATGTTAGCTGTAAATATAACTTTTTATTCCTCCTCACTAAAAATTTGTTTTTATATCTATTTAAAATTTAAACCAACCTCACTTCCATATAGTACACCCTGAACTGCATTTTGCAGACTAACGAGGCTCTGGTGACTGGACCTACAAAACCTAGGAGCTCAAAATAATACATGGCATGCGATTTACTAGACAGTCTGCTTTTCTGTGATTGATTCGTCGTGCCCGGTCGGGGATAACTTCCGTTCAAGATAAAAGGGGAAGGGGAAGAAATCCACCACAGTACCATGACGTATGAAGTAACATGTTCACAGGCATCCAATGCAACTGATAAGGGTTCACATGACCTTGGAAGTGTGGGAAACACGTTTCACGCTGGTTTCAAGAATGCTGTGGCTAAATCTGGAACTAACGGTGGAATAAGAAATAGTTTGTAACATTTAACAATGACATTTCACATTTACAAAATTTGAGATAGACTTCGATTTATTTATTATAGTAGACGGTAGAGAATTACTTAAAACGAAAGTCAAGTTCTAAATTGCAGACATCAAAATGTACTCCAGGTTGTAAAATACATTTGTGATAGACAGCAGATATGTTAATAACGTTTACAAGATTGCTAACGACTCTTAAGACAAACGTTCAACGAAGGTTATTGAGTGAGAAAATGTGAAATTGTTAAAAATAGCGGCCTAGTTGAGTGAAGATCGAAGGTTCGAATCTCTTATAGAACCGGCTATTTTTTTACATTAATTTTTGGTGCGTAATATATTTAATGTATTGTCGACGTTTATAAGAAACAAAATATGAAAACTCTCCTCCTCCGTAACTCTGCGGTCTAAGACTCTGTGCTTTGGATTCCGACTGCAGCGGGACGGCATGGATTCGAGTCGTCCTGGGTTCTCGGCCTGTTATCTGTATAGGACCAGTGGCAACTCACCATCGTGAGGAAATTGGGGAGCTACGAGTGACTGGTGTAACCTGGTTTCAGATATCTTCTATAACGGCTGAGGGTTCGACGTGCTGCCCAACGTCACCTCGCAGTTGAAGATAACTCTAGGAAGGATTGTGGAAGGGAGACTGACAGTCGGGAGATAGCCCATGGCCCTTCGAGGTTTTAAAATATGAAAACTATTCCTTCCGTAAATTTAATTTCTCATAATTGTCACGTGAGATTTCTTTTCAGTATGACTCCTGCAATACTAATTAGTTCCTAAGTAGGATAATGAGATGGACAGAGAGATATTAAATTATGAGTTCACTGTTTAAAAAATTAGCATTAACACATTTTTATATTCACATACCTCTTTACAAATTCCTGAGCACGTCACTACAAATGAACCAATCTAGTGCACACTAGAGCCTTGGCTTATCGATATGGGGTATCCTACAATTACAGTCAAACCACAACCTCAATTCTCAAAGCTGTAGCCTCTCCATGTAAAACGATTGCGTCGTAAATATAGTAGATTTTGCTTAAATGTTTTGTGACATTCATACCACCTTTATTTCATTTGCTACAAAGGAGAGTTTGGGTGTGTTGTTTATAAAGAGGCGGGTGGGGATTATATTTCTAATGCATATTGAACGAATTGGTCTTAACTCATAATCATGCCGTAAGAAGGAACGAACTCGTGGGATAGTGGTTATCGCACTGGGTTGTCACTCTAATGGTCGTAGGTTCAAATCCGCACGGTGGTAAAAACTTTTCGTAAGCTTTATTCGTTCCCATTGTTACTATTTGAATTAGTCTTCTTTGAAACTAACAACGAAAGATTATACAATTAACTCTCTCTCTTTCAAAATGGTAATATGAGGACAGGTTTCTTATTATAAGAATTGGAAATTTTAGTGGTCTCAACGCATCTAAAATCCAAAATACTAGATCGACGTTATTTTCTACTGAATTCTAAAGCCACGTTATACACAGATAGGCTAATGGGGCCTGGACCTACAGTTTAAAGTGAGATACGAACCACTATGTGCCTCCACTTGTTATCCTGCACTGAACGTAAAACAAACAGCTTCCCGCCCCCATTTTTAAAACAAATTTACATTAAATATGATATTTATAAGATAATCATCATTGATTTCATTGTTTTTATTACTGAACGTAAAATAAAACATTTTCCACAATCACCTCTTCGTCCCATCTCTCCCAATATCTTTCTGTCCCTCTCTTTTCCCCCTTCCCCACCCCCCCCCACACATGTATCAAAATAAATATTTTCTTAGGTTTGTATGTGTATAAACATAACATTAAATACCCCCCACAAAAATACTATTTATTTTCTACTTTCCGTCAACCCTCTTCCACTCCCACAACCCCTCATTGTTATTGGCGTTCGCCAGACCAAGTGGTAATGTATCGACGTCTTGTAATCGGTGTGTCCTTTTCCGAGTTCCAGTCAGGTCGCATAATGTTTCAGATTCCAATTTAAATGTATCCCGGGTTGTGATTAGCCTATGTGTGCAAAAAGTGATGTTTAAACGAACTCTTGACCTCAATAATACAAGTTGTGTATTTTCTTTCAGCTGTGGTTCACTCTTTTCGCGAGAAATAACGAATTAACCTAATCATTAACTCAACAAATAAAAATGCATCTCCAAATTAATTAATGAAAACTGTTATTACACACAAACCACTATATTATCGTAAATGTAAATGAAATATCTTCTCACGTAGTGAAAACAATGTGAAAATTGTTCTAATGAGTGATATATGATTGTCAAACACATACATGAATACATTATATTAAGCTCATGAACTATAATTGGGACAATTTAATACTAATTTGAAACGATTAAAAGCATTAAAACGACAAAATAAACTTCTGCGCAATCTTTCTGCCGATTCGCATTATTGAAACATATTTAACCAATGGGGACGTTATCTGATATTTGGAAATGCTGCATTGGTTGAACTTCCTGTGGACAAGACCGTGAGTCACGCCTCCTGCTCCTCAGAATCGAACTTCACTCTGATTGGAGGATCGTATATTTCACAACACTTCCTTGTTTCAGAGCTACCAGCATAATTTCGTAAGACGTTGGACTTAGAAAAAATCCATGCGACAGATTTTTTGAACATGACTGTATCATGAGCGTATATTCTGGGCTAGTTAGGATATCTGCGAAGCCTGAAGTCTAGAGAATAAAATACAGGAGGAAAATCGATCAGAAATTGTAAATAATATTATTCATATCAGTGGGATGATGATGCTGATTCTGGAGTTGGCAACCTGATTTCCTATGAGTTGGCAACACTGATTTCCTATGAGTTGGCAACCTGATTTCTTATGAGTTGGCAACCTGATTTCTATTCATAGCCTAGGACCACGTGACACAATGAGTTAGCCCAGATCTTGGACACAGTATACGCCACTGATTAGTACCATAAGTTAATCATGTATTATTATTAAAAAAAGAAAACTGTTCTGAAGGAGAGAGATGTCGTAAAATGATATTGTAAGGGAAATTTTTCATGAACAGAAACTATTGAACTCGTCTCGAATTTTTGTAAAAATCGAGATCAGAACGAGATAAACTTTAACATCAAGACTTTCGTAGTATCATATTTGAATGCTTATTTAAACGAAATTTACTTCTTCAGATATACCAAGCTGATATCTACCAATTATTTACAGATAAGTATATTTCATTTATAGTTAGTTGCAATTGTGAACCTGTATTGCGTGGTTGCATACGTATCCAGGATAAAATTATCTTTTTCGAGTGAAGGAAGAGAGACAGTCTTAATAATTACACATTGTAAATAAAACACGATATCGAAGAGATAAAAAAACACAAACGATATACAAAGTATTTCAGTCTTTTCTATCTATTCCTGGATTCGTTTTTCTACCATGAATAAACCAAGATACGAAAAAAAAGAACCAGTGAAAGTTGAATGACTCGGTGGTCTTTTATAGGTTCAGGATCTGGTAACAATGCTTCCATTGAGCCTGCTGTCACGATTACGTAAATTTCAAAGACTTTGAGGATCAGAGAGTGAACCGAAAAGTGTATTTCCGTTTTCTGTAATGGAGAAGGACTGGTGCTGCCATCTTTGAATGGGATCTAAACGCTCACCTGCGAACCATGCCACTAGGTGGCGCTTTCTCAAAAGAAAGCTTAAAAAAAGTGTATAAACGGAATGAACTGGCGGAGCGGATGTTTTGAAATGTTCTTCCAAACTGCCTGGTTGTGCATGTGTGTGTCTGCGTGTGCCTTACACGTGAGGCGGTGATCAAATAAATACAGGCTTCATATATGAGCTAGTCATCTGGTCTGCATGTTCAAGCACACGCATAAATACACACGCGCATATATGCTGCTTCACTCTCCCCCCATCTCTCTCTCTCTCTCGAATAATTTTCTTTCATTTGTCACAGAATAGTATAAATCGAGTTAGAGCTTCGGTTGTGACACCGAGGCGAGACGAGGAAGACGAGTTGTGTTTTTGACTCAGGATTCTCCAAGAGAACATATTAAAGTTCAGGTTAGAACATGAGGTCTGCTTCATTTTTCTTTCCTACAACCCTAAAGTTCAAATCACCAACCCTGAGACCTTCTTTAAACAAAACCACGTGCATTCATCCAGAAAGCATTGCAAACTCAGAAGTAAAATAATCCACACGAGAATCCAACGTTGTTACAGGATTTTGTAGTATGGGATACGCTGCCGCAAATGACGTCTCACTTTAAACCCAATGCGCTTTCTTTTGTACTTATTGCTTCACCTTTATGGCCAACTCTTGGCACCAGTAATCATTTCCCATAAATTTGGCTTCTTTCTTGCATACGAATTGAATATATTTTACTTGCATTTCTTTAGACAAAATGATATAACATGGTGATGTATATTTCTAAGGTTTGATATAGATAGGAGTGTATTTGAAATTTGTTTGTAGATTTTATGTAAATTGTATCTTATGTAAATAAAATATATAATGGGCACAAACAGCCATATGCAATGCTGTAAGTCCAAGAAATATATTGATGATGATGATCAAAACAAGACAAAGAAAGTTCGTAAATTTATTGCGGTTGGAAACTTTGACAAGCAACCTAATAACGATTTTTGTTCCGCCAAATATAGTGCACTTTGTAAAATAACTTGGTGACATGGCAAGGCAAGATAAGTGTGAACATTTTGTAGGAATATGCATTGTAACTTTCAATGAGCTTTGAGATATGTGTACATAATGATATTTTATAACATTGGTTATTTTTTAAAAATAATCATGTGAACAGCAAGGAAGTAGTGCCACTTTCAACATGGCGAGTTCTATGCGTGCGGAAAGGTCTGCGTGTTCAGTGATACATCGAATCGGTGAGACGGTTTGTTTACAGAAGGTCTCAGGGTTGGTGATTTACACTATAGTTCACGAGACGACACTGATACACGTTGTCTGTACATTTTTTCGGATGTCACAATGCAATAAAGTCCCTCTTATACAGGGTGTACCATAATAGAGTAAACAAATTATCAGGTTTATTATTAACAAATTATCTGACATACAACAATGAGGTTTGTTGTATAACAATGACAGAATCTTTAAGTTTTGTTTTCATGCGCAAGACTTTTGTAAACACTGTCATTGTGGCGCTGCTGTAGTGTTAAAGAAAATGGCGACTTTCACAGATCAGACTTCTGCGTTTGGGGCTTCGTGAAATACAAAGTCTATGCCGCAGAATGTGCAACCGCTGAAGAAGAGAATAAGAAACACCCTTGCTTTGGTGGACGAGGAGTTCTTGAAAAAGTGTGGGAAGAACTAGAATTTCTATGGGATGTATGTTGCATAACTGGTGGAAGCCACATTGAACATTTGTAGCTATTTGTATGCATTCATAGAAACTGAAATGTTACTCGATTTGATTTGCTTTATTTTACTTTGCTCTTCTGCCACTCTTGGCTAATTGCGACGATGGAGATGAGTGCTGATATGTTGAATGGACACTCACAAACATCCATGCCGAGGCCGGGATTCGAACCCTGGGACCTGAAGTGTTACTGATACAAATATCATTGTTGTATTCCATATACAGGGTGTCTCACTCGTTCTCGGTCCCAGATTTTCGCATAATGAAATCAAAGTAATGGTTGTAATTTAATATAATTTGCTGCGGACATACCTTGGTGTGTGTGACGCGTGGTGACATCAAATAAAATGTTGGTAGTGATCGCCATGAGCTTCAAGGCATGCCTGCACACGTCTCTCCATGTTACGGAAGACTGCCGCCAACATATCGGGAGGTATAGTGGAACCACAAGCAAAGAAACATGCGCAGACCAGCGACTCCTGTGCACCGTACTTCCACGAGGAGGGGAGGGGGAGAGTGGACCATGCTTCCTTATGGCCTGAGCTGAACGGAAGAAGGGAAAGCTGCGCGGGGACTTTTCGTCCAAAGTTTTTTTCCTTGTGGTCGCTCTATACAGCATCAATGGCCGACTCGCGCATGCGTACGCATGGCGCTCATTCTCACGATTTCACCACGCTTCTCACACATCAAGGTATGTCCGTAGCAAATGTTATTAAATTACAACAATTACTTTGATTTATATAAGCGAAAATCTGGGGCCGAGAGCGAGTGAGACACCCCGTAGTTTAGTCGATATAAATTCTTAAAGTTGTTTACTCTATAATGGTACACCCTGTATTACAAATATATTGTTTATAGTATATACGATATATTTCGAGACTCGAGACGAGACTTGCCCTTCGAGACAGACGAGAACGAGACAGTGGCGGGTCCAGAAATGGCACTTGGATTTTCAGGTGCAAGTCTATTCTAACCAATATTTACATAGATTCTATACAAACAATGGATAGGGATTAGCGTGTACAGGGTGAAAATAGGGTTACTGGGTTTGAATTCCGGATAAGTATTTTTATGTTTATTATTTTCTTCCATCATTATTATATATTTCCATTGTTGTGATAAAGCGAACGATATGAAGGTATGAAGAGAGGTGGGGAAACGAAGAAACAAGCACCATTTCTCCAGAATCATGTCGCCCCTGTTGAGCCAAGTAAATGTAAAAATATACGTAAAGCATTAGGGCAGTTATTTATTATTAAATTTTGATTTGAAATATAGATTAATAGATTATTGCGAGAAGACCTGAATGGATAATCAGGACCAAATAATAATAATAACATAATAATAGTCTAATAATAATAAATGATAAATTGCATTCGCTCATACAATAATTACAAAATATCCATAACAACAATCCACAATGTTCTACACCAATGAAATAAAGGATAGCTTACATATACGAGGGTAAGTAATTAAATAACAGGAATTTTATTCTAAACTTCAAGAAGATTTAAGCACAACGAAAATGTGTATTTCGGGACTCCAAATGGTTTCTTAGCAATACGCCATAAAGGTGTCGCGACGATCGAGCAGTATGCGCCTGCGCACTAGCTCGTACAACATGGCCGCTCCACTGTTGACTTGCACCGTACAAGAGCAAGGAGGTGTTTATTCGTTTCTTGCGGTCAGAGGGAGTAACACCTTCTGAAATCTACAGCAGAATGAAGGTTCAGTACGGAGACAATTGTTTAGGTCAGGGGAGAGTGTACTAAATTAATGGATTTGCCGGTCGATCTGCTGTTTCATTGCCTCAGTTGCCACGCAAACTGGCCTCCCACTCCGGTGTTCATCACTGACATTTCGTCTTCCGTTTTCAAAAACGGATCATTACACACATTCATACACTCTCCCCTGACTTAAACAATTGTCTTCGTAGATCCGCGCATGGAGCGAGACGGGTGCTTACAAAGAGAGACGATAGCGAAATAGTTCCTAACTTCCAAAATAATAACCGATGGCGCAACAGCCCTTGAGGGCTGGAACCTACCTACCGACTGCCAGTCTCACTCCCACATGCCTCAGCAAAGGTGGGAGATTTGATTGATTGAGTTGGTGTTTTAAGTCCACTTTATGCATAGTAAGGCTAATCGGGACTGGACCTACAGTTTAAAGTGGGATTCGAACCATTATGTGCCTCCACCGGGTATCGAACCCGGGGCGACGACGCTACCACTGCGCCATCGGGGAGGAGAGTGGTGACGGGGTGACGTGTGGTCTGCACGACGAACCCCCAGTCGTTTACTAGGTTTCCTGACCGGGTTACGTTCCTCATTCGTAGCTTCCCAATTCCCTCACGATGGTGCGTGGTCCCATTCAGAGGCCGAAATCTCAGGATAAAAGTTGTTACGGTTCCCCCAGGAGACTCGAAGCAGAGCGCGTCCCGTAGACGGAGCCCAAAGCCTTAGTACCGCTTTAGACGAAAGCATTTTCCTTAGCATTTTTGTTAACGTTTACGTCATGACCAAAATGCTACCGTGTAAAGTGAGAAATGTTATGGCATTTCAGATACCATACTGATAGGCTCGGTCTGTATCATTTTTCGTAGCGTAACCAATCAGAGGCGAGCTCTAGGTCACGAGTGAAGTTGTAATGGCGGCCGCGTGAGATGTAAGCAATGTATCACTTCACATTTTTAAAAGCCGATAACTATTCAACCGAGAGGAATAACGTTTCGTGTAAAACGTTATTACGTACAAAAGAATGGCGCTGCTTAAATACATACTTTACAACGTTTACTGTACACGTATGGATGAATATTTTAGTTGTTTCAAATGTAAACACCATAACAATGTAAACTTGATGCGCCTTTCATGCTGGTATATGTTATACATTGTAATCGCAAAAGCTTACCGAAAAGTTACACGAAATGCTTGCGTGTAAAGTACGTACTACCTGCTATAAGATCTTTGGAAGCATTTACATAACATTTATGCTAGCAAAAATGCTAAAGCAAATGCTTTTGTCTAAAGCCGGCGTTAGACCGCACGGCGACGGCGCGGGATTTAACTTAGAAAAAGTAGTTGCTATTTTAAAGTAATACTTTATTGTAGGTATTTGCAGGAAAAGTAACTCTTATGTTGCAAGAAACAGCTACTTATTTAAAAAAATAAAGGTTTTGGAAGTATGAACTGAAAAAATGTAACACAAAACGCTCATGACACAAAAGATAGTTCGTTTCAGGTAGTGACTGCTACAAGAACTTCTTCAGGAAGTAAATTATGCTGAGGAAATTACAGAAACAGTCAATATTAATCAGCTCAAAATGAGCACTCCAGCATTTTTTGACATGCTCTGACATCCTGACAGGTGTCTAGAGAAGGGCCCACACCAAGCAGACGGGAACCAATTCACACTTCGCATATACACAGCCCCGGGCGTCCTCTCCTTGTTGCAAGGGGCCCTGGTTAAGAGCCCGCGCAGGCAGCGAACAATTCCCCCCTTTGTCTCAGCTTCCACGGAACATCTCGCATCCAGTTACAGGGAACACCGACAGAGGGAGGGGAACCTTCGTAAACAACTTTAATACTTTTGCGGTTTGCGTAAATATACAAAAGCAGGAGACTTTCCACCCCATCTCGTACGCCCTTGCCTCCCCCCACCAAGGGGAGCTGAGGGGACGGCTTCTTCTTGGAACATTCCGGATGTGGGACCAGGTTTCCGGTTCGGGAACCATTCTGGAGATATTCCAGTGTCTTATTGGAATTTTTATACCTGGAAGTCGTCATAAAATCAGTGCACCAGTGGTGCCAACTTTTGATAAATATTGCTGAAATCAAGGACGTATTTAGAGGGCGGGTCCAGGGGGTCCTGACCCCCCTTCACTCCGAAAGTTTTACCAAGTACTAAATTTAAATAATGAAAATATACTTATTCAACATTTGTTGTTTAGTCTAACTAACTAACTAACTAACTCCCTAGCCTTCTTAAACCCGAAGGTTCATGGCTGCAGCAACACAGCCCTTCCATCTTTCCCTATCTTGAGCAAGTTCTATATACTCTTTTCCATCTCTACCGATTTCCCTTAGGTCCATCTCAACGTTGTCCCTCCATCTTCGTCTTGGCCTTCCTACAGGTCTCTTACCATCAGGTTTCCGAACAAGAATCCTGTAAACTCCTCTTTCCTCTCCCATTCGTGCCACATGGCCTGCCCACCTAAGTCTTCTTGATTTAATTATTCTAATAATATCTGGACATGAATACAAATTATGTAGTTCTAAATTATGTAACCTTCTCCACTCACCTGTTTCCTCATCCCTTTTAGGTCCAAAGATTTTCCTAAGGATCTTATTTTCAAATACTCTCAATTTATGTTCCTCTTTCAATGTAAGGGACCAAGTTTCACATCCATATAATACTACAGGCAAAATTACTGTTTTGTATATTTTAACTTTTAGTTTCTTAGATATTAAATGAGAAGACAAAAGTTTATGAAGAGAGAAGTAACATGCATTTCCTGAATTAAGCCTACTTTTTATTTCCTCTTTAATATAATTTTCATTTGTTAATATTACTTTTTGGATTTGAATTTGGAAACTGGTTCAAACGAGTTGTTATCAATAATTAGATTTTGATTATTACCTAACACTTGGTTTCGGCCTGTAAGCATATATTTAGTTTTCTCTTTGTTAACTTCCAAACCTATCTCTTTAGCAGTTTTGAAAAATATTTTAGCATTATTCTTAATTGTATTTACATCATCCCCCAGTAAGTCTACATCATCTGCATATGCTAACAACTGAATCACACCATTTAATTTTAGTCCTTCTTTAGTTTCTTTTACCTTCCTTACAGCATATTCTAAGGCAAAATTAAAGAGCAATGGAGATAATGCATCTCCTTGTTTTAACCCATCATGAATTGTAAATTTGTCAGACATATTATTACCCACACGAATTTTACTTTCTGTTTCACTGGTGCATAATTTTTATCATACTAACAAGCTTCTTAGGTATTCCAAACTCTACTAATATATTATATAATTTATCTCTTTTGACCGAATCATATGCTTTTTTGAAATCAATGAATAGCTGATGGACATTTTGATTATATTCCCACTTTTTTCAAGTGTCTGTCTGATGTGAAAAATTTGATCTGTAGTTGATCTGTTACGTTTAAATCCACATTGATAATCACCTATAATTTCATTAGCATATGGGGTTAGTCTTGTTAAAAGAATGTTAGACAATATTTTGTATGTTGTTGAGAGTAGAGAAATTCCACGGTAATTATTGCAGTTCATTTTATCACCTTTTTTAAACACAGGAACAATTATGGTTAAAATTTCCGACGAACTTATTGGAAGGCAAGGATTATATTGGAATTTTTTGAATCAATTTTTTTGGGTGCGTCAGCACTCAGGCTATTTTCCACACGTCACACTATAAGGGGTCCAGCCCCTTATCATAACAAAAATAAAAGCGTGTCTGAAAACTTAAATTTCCTTACCTTGGTTAAAAGCTGAGGCTAAAAAGGGCGCTCAGCACAAAAGGGCAAAAACAACTGGACGACACAGAATTATACCGGTCATGGGGCCAGTCGCCAGAACCTCGTAAGCTGCAGTCCAGGGTGTACTACGTGGAAGTGAGGTTGACTATTGGGTGCACTACGTCGAAGGATCACCCCTTACATAGGCTTACCATATTTTTTTGGGTCCAACCCAGGACATATTCGTGATCAACTCGTTAGTGCTGAATTTTAGTTTTTTTTTTACAAAAATAAATTGAAATTACTTAAAAGCCTTAACATTTTATTGGAACATTAAACTATAAATTGTTCAAGAAAAAATGTTAACATTATTTTCTAAAATCTCTATGTTTGTTGAAGCAGTAGCATTAATAGCGCACCTATGATTAACTGTTTTCACATGATCTTCAGTATCACCTCTTCCTTTATGTGCAAGAGAAAATATTCCATTACAGAGTGTACATTGCACACGTTCACTGTCACTGTCGTTACACAGTTTCAAGAATTTGTATTCCTGCCGCAGGTTAACGTTAAATACACACTTTCATTTGCCCATTGCCAAATGCAAAGCCCTTGAAATTAGTAATAATTATCAAAAACGTGTAGACGAGTTACTTCACACGCTTGCAAGACAACCAAGACGCTCACGGAAGTACGGAAACTGAACCGTTCGGAAGTCGATTTCTCGAAGAAAGAAAAGAATCGATCCTTTCCGGTCATAAATTCTGGTCGTCAATATTCAATCCCGGACATTACCCCGGACAGCACTAAGAAACCAGGACTGTCCGGGCTTATCCTGGACGTATGGTAAGCCTACTCTTACACCCCAAGGATTATATTGGGATCATAACTTTGAATTGACAGTACGAAAGAAGATTTATTCACACTACTACTTATAATACATGCATACATATGTATAAAATATTAATCATGAACTTTACTTTTCGTCGACTGGATCTAACATTATTTTTTCTTATTGAATAAATATTCAATTCTTTATGAATTTTTCATTAATTTCCTTAATTTTGGCGATCTAAACTAAGTATATGTAAGCTAGATTATGAATACGTTGTTATATCTATTCTTATACTGTCTCTTACCTACTCATGAAACAAAAATACAATATCAATCAATATACATATTTATTTAATTTAACCCGGTGGGGAATGGACTCGTCCGCTCAGTTCCGCTCACCACGTTGCCTTTTGTGTTGGTATATGGCAGACTCAGTTGCAGTGTTGCCACATGAAAGGAAATTTCTCTTTTGCAGGGAAATTCGGACTGAAGTTTAAGCCAAAAGGGAAAAGGGAATTTCGATGAAAAATATCACAATTTCAGAGAAATTTTAAGACTTCTGACTCTATATTATTACAGATAATGTCAAATTCCAATTTCATATTCACATTTTTATTTTTTTCTGATCCTTCTTATTTCTGCTCCCTTGAGCATGTATCTATTTATATATTATATATTTATATTTCTCTTAAGTTTATTGTACGTCGCTTTTCTGTATCTTCGGATAATTGTAACGATTAAAATTAACGATTCAATGTACAGAGAACGACTGACCTCTGTGAAATCGAGACGACATTGACACTTGGTGTCCGAAATGTGGTTATCATATTGAAAAGCTCACGTAAACCAAATTAACTTTGTTGTTGCTGTTTGTTTCACGTCCACTTTCTGCAGGAGCGTATATTCTAGGCTAGCTAGGCTATCTGCGAAGCCTGAAGTCTAGAGAATGAAATACAATCGATCAGAAATTGTAAATAAAAGTATTCATATCAGTGAAATGATGGTGATTCTGGAGTTGGCAACCTGATTTCCTATGAGTTGGCAACCTGATTTTATATGAGTTGGCAACCTGATTTCCTACGAGTTGGCAACCTGATATCCTACGAGTTGGCAACCTGATTTCCTACGAGTTGGCAACCTGATTTCTTAGGAGTTGGTAAACTTATTTCTATTCATAGCCTAGGACCACGTGACATAGTGAGACAGCCCAGATCTTGGACTCGGTATACGCCACTGACTTTCTGTTCAGATAGACTAATCGGGACTGGACGAACACACAGAGCACAAAATGTGCCAGTTGACACAAATGTGTTGACTGATGATTCTACAGCCGTGTATGTACTGTCATGCCCATGTCGGTTTCTGATTGTTCTTTCAAAAATTTCATATTATCACTTATAAATAATTCTCATTGTCGCGATTAGCCAAAGTGGCAGAAAATAACCAAACTGTCAATTAATCTCTCTTTCCCTCTCTATCGATATTAATAAACATGATTTTATATATACACACACACACCAGTATGCATGATTAACAACAGGTTTTGATATATCTTGGAGAATAACAGTAAAATTCAAAAATATCTACCGCACTCCCTCAAAAATGTTGTCCGCTGAAATTACTGTCTAGTTCCCGCTGCCACCTTGAAACTTAAAATATCTAATAAAACGTTAAAAATGCGTGTTTTATTGAACATGGAATCAAGTAATAGTGTTACCATGAAAATGTCTACCTGTATACTGAATGTGAATGGTAATATACCATAACTTTAAGATGATTTTATTTTTAATACGGTAGAATGCCGTACTACTAAAAATACTTAGTCATTGCTTGAAATCAGTTCTAAGGTTACAAATAATAAGTTAATAAGATATAAGTTAATATCGAAATCCCGATGCCACCCCTATGTTCGTACCACCTTAGGTTTTGAGCACGTGCGTACATTCCAGTACAGCAAGGCCAGCAGTGCTGGCCCACAGTATCTCAGCTGCAAAATACTTTATTTTTACTTAAATTTTCCTAATATTATTTTCAACCAGCTCAAAGGGATGAACTTTTGGTCCTCCCAGTCGGTTCATTTTCGAGATGGCAACCCTTAGCACCATCTTGTGGCGATTTGACAAAACATCTTTGTATTTCCATAGCCCGTTACGATCCGTACAGTTAAAGTGTGCGTCAAATCTCCTGCATATGGCGATAGCCAATAGCAGCGCACTGCAGCGGTGCCATGTCGAAATCTCACACTGGAAAGGGACAGCGTGGTTGAGCGTGTCACGGAACTCGGCAACGTCGCACGGCTGTGATTCGCTGGTGCTGTTCAGCCGTTCAAGGCCATATGCAGGAGATTTGACGCGCACTTTTTTCTAGCAATACTATGTTACCTACAGCAGCAGATCTTGCAGATGGCACTGCATGGAGGTGAAGGTATCGTGTAAAGAGGCTGGCCTGTGATTGGATGGTTCAAAGTTACCGAGTTCCATTTTCATTTCTTGCTTCCCCTGGATCCGGAGTGTTGGGTGAAATACAAAGGTGTTTTGTCAAATCGCCACTAGATGGTGCTAATAGTTAAAATAGAATTAACTATAATATTCAAACTAACTAATAGTATATTTTTATTAGACGAATAGGTAAAAAGACGGCATAAGGATAGTGATATAAGAGCTTGTATTCATTATGTAGCTTACTTATAGTTAAGGTCTGAAAAATTTATAAAAGAAACAACTGCTCTTGCAAGGAAATTAATGTCAAATAGATAAAGAATTGAATATTCAAAGGAGGATAGATCCACTTCACAAAGTAAAGTTCCTGGTAATATTTATGTATATTATGATAAGTAGTGGCAAATCTTGCATACATCTTCTTTGATACTGTCATTCAAAGTCATATGATCCCTATATAATCCTTGCTTTCCAATAAGTTCGGCTGAAATAAATAATCATTGATTAAACAAGTAAATTTTCGTTATTTTAGTTATTGTATTATTCTATCATTTTCATTATTTCATTTTAGAACTTAGTAAGTTTTTCGGGTGGGTGGGGGGGGGGGGGGGTTCCGAACCCCATGGACCCCCATTAAATGTCAGATAGAGTTTCTTCACAGATGATGCCTTTTCCCAGCCCTCGTTGTTGACGGGTCATGTAGCCTAGTTGGTGACGCACCCACGCCTTTTTTGACGTGACGGCAACAATGAAAAGAGTTCCTCGTATCATGATGCTTTTCACACCGCCCCGTACAGACCCAACTCTTTCGAGAACAGTAAAGGGTGGAACGTCTGCTACGCCCACTACATCTGACTGGTTGGTGCGGCTGCTTCCTGGAATACACTAAACGTAGGTGATTGCAACAATGGTACCACTGTTATGAGAACTTCAAATACTTTCCGTATGTGAAATGACCACCGCCTTGAAGTGTTGCGGAGTACATGTTTGTAGTCGATGATATACACTGTGAGGAATTGGTAATTCATGTCTCACGTCTCTTTCTCTCGATATCAATTAGACTCGCTTTAGACGAAAGCATTTCCTTCAACATTTTGCTAGCATAAATGCTTCCAAAAATCTTATAGCGTAGTACTTTACACGGAAGCATTTCCTATTACAATGTATAATATATACAGCACGAAAGGCACGTCGAGTTACCATCTATGGTGAGTGCACGGTGTTCACATTTGAAACAACTAAAATATTATTCCATACGTGTACAGCAAACGTTATAAAGCATGTATTTAAGCAGCGCCATTCTTTTGTATCTAAAACCATTTAATAGGAAACCTTATTCCTCACGGTCGAATAGTTATCGTGATTTAAAACTGTGAAGTGATACATTGTTTACATCTCACGGGGCCGCCATTACACCTGCACTCGTGACCTAGAGGTCCCTTCTGATTGGTTACGCTACGAAAAATGCTACGGGCCGAGCCTATCAGTATGGTATCTGAAATGTCATAAGATTTTTCACTTTACATGGTATCATTTTGGTCATAAAGTGGGTCTTAGTCAAGGGTTGAGGAGGCTTTGGTTTGGCACAGAATACGTTGTAGCTGCAGAAGTTTTTAGAGAGAAAGGGAGGGAGGGTAGATGGTTGATATTAAAAAACTTCATTTTTAGCATAATGCATCCAGTACTTGAAGTATTGGGGTTGTTTCCAAAGTTCAAGCAAACAACCCCCTTCGCTTCCCCCCCCCCCACCTGCGTTGCACTGTTAGAAGTCAGCATACAATTTACAATATTCTTCCGTTAGAATTTAATACTACGCTTGTTAATCCAAAAAACGAAAGAGTTTTCCAATAAGAACGATATGATTTTGAAATGAACTGGCAACTATGATTCTACAACTGTCGCTAGTTGTCATTTGGGTTTAGTATACTGTGACAATTCATCATGACTAAATACACGCTTCAAGAACGTTTGGTTATTATCAAAAAAATGTATGAAAATAGACGTTCTTTTGAAACTTGAAACGGATCATAATTATGGGCAAAAAATTAACTTCTATGATCTCATTTCTGGTTAAGTGGATATGTTAACAAACAAAATGGTCGTTTTTGGTGTGAAAACAATCCACAAGAGATTCACGAGAAGCCCTTGCACCCGCAAAAGGTCATTGTATGGTGTGGTTTATGGCATGGTGGCATCATCGGACCATCTTTTTTTTTTTCCAAAACGAGGTGACTGGTGAGCGGTACCGATTGATGTTAACAGACGTTTTGTGGCCAAATTTAGATGAAATTGATTTGGAGGACATGTAGTTCCAACAAAACGGTGCCACATGTCACACTGCTAATGCCACTATCGACGTATTGCAAGAACAGTTTGGTGAAATGATAATTTCAAGAAATGCAACTCTTAGTTGGCCTCCAAGAAGTTGTGATTTAAATCCTTTAGATTACTTTTTGTGGGGTTATTTGAAATCTATAGTCTATGCAAACAGACCACGAACCTTTGATGCATTAAGATTGAACATCGAACGCTGCATTCGTGACATTAGGCCCGAGTTATTGCACAAAGTCATCGAAAATTGGGTTCATCGAATTCACTCGTGTGCACGAAGTTGAGGTGGACACTTAAATGATGTGTTATTCAAAACATAATGTAATACATATGCTTCAAAATAATATAAAAAGTTTGGTTGTATCTGAAATAGTTTCTATTTTATTTCTTTGTAAAATCGTATCGTTTTAATTGGAAAACCCTATAGCTATAAGTATTTATTTTAAAATTACAATTTGAATATGTCATTGCGCGTTGCGTGCAACCATAAACATATTTTTATTAACCCATTCATTAGAAAAACATACATTAATTACGGTTGACTCCGTAATGGCCTTTAATACAAAAACGACCATGTTAATATTTTGCGGTACACTATAAAAAATTGATGGAGAAATGATGTTTAACTATACCTCTCTAAGCCAAGAGGAATTTTTGTTTTCGGAAAGAAATCTACGTACGACGATGAGAATTTGTCTTTTTCAGTGGGGAATTTTTTATTTTCCGTGGAAAATTTCGTGATACGAAGGAAATTTTTGCATGCTGAATGATCATTCAATTCATTGTCGCAACTGGCAATACAAGTAGAAATAAAATCAAGGGGGTTCCGGGTTCGACACCCGGTGGAGGCACATAGTATTTCAGATCTTCGTGTCGGTGTGGTTAACACAGCGCGGTTCTATTCCAGTGGTATCGGGTTCGAATCCCGACATGGGCATGGGTGCTCTTTGTGAGTGTCCCTTCACTTTCATCAAATCCTAGTTCATCCTGATCTTCGCGATTAGCCGAAAGTGGAAAAATAGCGGAGTAAAATAAACCAGATTAATCAATCAATAAAGTACATGAATACGCCCAACATCTAGGCAACCCTTCTTGCTTAAATAATACTGACAGAGAAGAATGCGTGTCTACCAGTTTATTCTTTATACAGCATACTGGTTGCAAGGTATGCTAATAGATGTCGCCAGTAGTTACATATATTAAAAGCATAGTGCGAAGCCCATGAACATGATTATTTGTGATTGTTGCTACATAAATCAGTGGCACATTAATATAACTTTCATTGCAAGAGAGAAATAGTAATACAATGTTGCATTAAAGTGAAGTATAGTGCTTTTGAGTGTGTAACTTGGCTTAGAATAGTATAATTTTTGAGGGAAATAATTGTGTTGTGCCTCCTATCTTAATTCTGTCCTCGTGCAAAGCATTTTCTTCTTATCGGTCTACCTTAAGTTCAGTATTGAGTTGTATCATTGATTGAGTTGATATTTTAAGTCCACTTTATGCACAGTAAGGCTAAGTGGGACTGGACCTACAGTTTAAAGTGGGATCCGAACCACCGGGTATAAAACCCGGGAACCCTTGATTGCAAGCAGTGGCGGCTCGTGGTGAACCAAAGTGGAGGGGCGAAAGCTCACAAATTTGCTCTATTGATTTGCTTTATTTTACTTCGCCTTTTGTGCAACTTTTGGCTAATTTGCGAAAATGGGGATGAGTGATAGGATGAAATTGATGAATGGACACTCTCAAACATCCATATCCAGGCCGGGATTCGAACCCGGGACCCCTGGCATCGTAGCGCGCTCTGCTAACCACTTCGCCACGGAGGTCGACACCACTCCGCCACGGGGGCCGACACAAATTTGCTCTACTAGTAATGTGAGTTTAAATGGTGAATTTCGTATAACAACCAACGTAATAAGAAATTGATACGTTCGTGTTTACCGAATATCGTGTTTTACACGTTTGCACATATTATAATAAATTAATAATTATTTAACAGTAATGCGAAGAAGATGGAAGAAGAAATAGAATTCTAACAGATTTAGTCGTTTAACAGAGGGGAAAATTCAGAGGTTAAGGGATATTGATTTTTACACAACTTGATAAGCACAATGACGAATAGGTATTTACGTGCATTGATCGTGAAAATTTGTAGTAAAAAGGTTTCCTGTCCAACATTACTAATTGATATGTGAAATAGGGCACCAAAATAAATATCTCACTGGAAAGGTGATATCTGCGTTACCAGAAGCTCTAAGGTAAAAACTTCAAACTTACCAGAAATCTTCAGACATGCTTGTAACTGAAATTCATCCTTCCGTCCTTCAACGCAAAATTTGAGAGTGAACTCACGACCTCCCTTCTTTGACACTTGTTCTAGGTTTACATTCGGCCTAGGTTTTTTATGTTAATTTTTTCATCCAGACTACTTCTGATAGAAAAACTTCGCACCGACAATTTCTCCACACTGTTCATCGCGACAAATGCACAACTACAGCACACAACTACCGAAAAGCTTCACTTTTCCATGGAAAACGAACAAACAACAAGTGTCAATACTATCGTCTTCCCATCCGGTCGTTTTATTGCGTCGGGGTTGCCAGACAATTTTGCCAAATTTTAAGAAATTTGTAGTTCAAAGGTTCCTGTAGCGGCTCTTGGTGAGTTTAGATGACGAGTTTCTAATTTATTTAACATCCGCCTTGAAAAGAAAATGGACAACTTTGTCACATTATCAGGAATTTTTTCAAACGTGCTGATCAAAACATGTAATTAAATCTACGTGATGTATTCCACATCATTGTAATCCAAATGTACTTTTGACTAAACTCAGAAAAAATACAACACATATACACGATAATTTTGCGTGTAACAAGAATCTATAGCCGACTTCTGTGGCTAGCATACCACATTTCAAAGCCAGGGCTCCTGGGTTCCCGGCATGGGTATGTGTGTTCTTTGTGAATGCCCCTCCATCAATTTCATTATATCATCACTCATCCTCATCGTCGTGATTACCGAAAAGTAGCAGAAAGCGACGGTAAATAACAAAAATCAAGCAAGAATCTGTACATTTTCAGTTACCGACATTTTCTCTCCTCAATGGAAATTGCGTTATTTATTGCTCTACTCTTATGTCATAAGTGAATAAGATTATGGAATACAGAATGATTTTTTTCAACGGTTGGTAATTTTCTTTCTTACGTTAACTTCATTGCTTCTGGCAACTCTTCATTGTTTACCGTTCTCCGGAGAGAGGGCCAGTTTCGCCTAGGGGGTGGGTTTCGGACGACAAACCCTCCGTCCTCCCAGCCACAGATCCCGCGCGTGTTATTCCTTCAGTTCCCTCGCCTCTTACCCCTCGCAACCGCGCCTGAGAATGTTCTACGTCTCGTAAGGTGGGAGGACGGCGCCCCGCCACATTTCTCTCCAAGTTCCGTATTCCCCTGCACGGTGGCGTGCAATCTTCGCAATTGTCGCGGAACAATGAATACAGAACCGACTAACCAACGATCTATAAGCAATGGAATATTTGCAATTCAGACAATGTAAAAGCTAATATATAAATGTTAATGTAATGTTTGTTCACTTGTGGTTACACACGGCAGTGCGGCGTCCGTATCGTCCTTATGAGCGGCCGCCCCTGATTGCAAGGCAACGACGCTACCGCTGCGCCATCGGGGAGGCCCAAAGTTCAGTAATTTGTACTTACGTCTCATCAATTCCGAGGGAAAAATTTTCGTGCTCCGAAGGAAATTTATGTAAAAAGGGATTCTTTTTAATGCTAAAGAATCATTGATCTTGTCGCCAGTGGGAAAATAAATTCAAATACATACAAACGCACTTATTTAGAATTATTACTGGGGGGAGGGAGGGTCTGAACCAAAAATTTTCAATGATAATAATCTTTAAATTAAAATAATTATCTCATAATTACAGAACATTGTTCGAATAATATTAATTAAATATGTAAATTAATATTGTATCGTTATTGCTACACGAATAGGTAAATAGGCAGTATAAGAATTATTATTATTATTTATATGTTCAGCACAGGATACATTTCCCAATTATGTTGAACATAAAATGAATAAATAACAAGATCGAAGAGAGAAAGAAAAGAATACATGAAAGTATGAACGTCTATGTACACAATATTTACATCAATTTATGAACTTATTGTTGTGATTTCAGCACAATACGTGAGTCTGTGAAGATATCAAAGTCTACAGTTTTTAATAGTTCATTCACCGTGTCCTGCATGCGCACTGCAGGTGAAAACCTATGCGTGTTGACCCTTGACCTGTCCGTGTAGAATAATTTACGGTTTCTTGCACTGTGTCGGCCTACATTAAAGTTTATACTTTCTAACAGTGCAGAATACTCACAGCCGTGATTAATAAGTTTCTGTAAAAAAAATGACATCACTGACGACTCTTCTGTTGAACAAAGTTTCCAGACCGAAATGCTGGCATAAAGATGTATAGTTCTTTTTGTGATATTCAATGTTCACCTTGAAGCACAGCCATTTCACAAACTGCCTTTGGACGCTCTCCACTTCCTCTTGGCATGTTTTGTCCTGTGGATTCCATATGGGACTGCAGTATTCCAGTACTGGACGAACGAGTGCGACGTATATTTTTACAACCGTAGGCACAGAAAAAATAAACAGGAAATTTCTTCGAATGAAACCAACTAGCTTTATACACCTTTTCACCAAGGCTTGATAATGGGTGTTGAACGACAGGTCAGATGTGAAGTTGACACCGAGGTCAACGACAACTCTCCTACGCCTCACCGTCGAGCTGCCAATTTTATACTCGTGTGTAATGGTTGTTTTCTTGTTGGTGAATGACATTACGTTGCAATTATTCACATTTATGATCATTCCCGTCTGCTTACACCAGTTTGCGAAGGAGTTCAGGCCTTCCTGCAGCGTGTGACAGTCATTCAATGAGCTGATTGGGTAGTACAGTTTCATATCGTCTGCGTACATTACAATATTGACTTTTTGCAGATGGCTCAAAATATCGTTGACGAACAGAAGGAAAAGGTATGGACCTAAATTGGATCCCTGGGGGACTCCCGACGAAACTCTTCTCTCGGCCGAGGAGAACCCATTTAGTACAACTGCTTGTGTGCGATCACAAAGATAGCTTGCTAGTAATTTATGCAAGTTACCAGAGATTCCAACACTAAGTAGTTTCTGGAGAAGGATGGAATGGTTTATTCTGTCGAATGCTTTGCTGAGGTCTGTGTAGATTACATAGTCATATAAAATCACCTATTCATTATCTAGCTTATATGTAGTTAAGAGCGCCAAAATTTGTATAAAAACTGCTTTCGCAAGGAAATTAATGTTAAACAGATAGAGAATTGAATATTTATGGAACAACAAAGAATGTGAGATCCAGTTGACAAAAAGTAAAGTTATTAATTAATATTTTATAAATTCTTGCAAAGAATAATAAAAATCCTTGCTTTCCAATAAGTTCGGCGGAAATTAATAAACCATTGATTATACAACAAATGCTAAAAAGTGTACTTTGATAATGCAATTTTAGTACTTGGGAAGTCTTTCGGGGGGAGGGTTCGGACCCACTGTACCGCCCTAAATACGTCCTTGCATACAGAGAGGGGAATGTTTGTGTACAAAATAAATGTATACGTAATCAAAACATGCGGAATTTTATTGTTGTGAGTAATCTCTAAAGTCGATGGAAATTGGAAATCTGGTACAGTGGGATGCGTAAGTATTATGAAGCAAATTGTCCATTACTGCAACAGTATACTAAAAAATCCATTCCGTGGGATGCAACAGAAAAATTAATGAAAATATTCATGGACAATTTACCGAGCAATACTTGTGCATCCCACTGTACGACGAGATAAATTTAAGTTTCCCTACAAGAAATTTTCGTCCTCCGAAGAAACCATCACCCGCGAGCAGTGTTGCAACAATGTGCGGGTACAATTTGTGCCCAATTTTCCCCCTTATCTAAATTGGATTGATTGGATTGATTTGGTGTTTTAAGTCCACTTTATGCACAGTAAGGCTAATTGGGACTGGACCTACAGCTTAAAGTTGGATCCGAACCACTATGTGCCTCCACCGGATATCGAACCCGGGACCCCTTGATTACAAGGCGAGGACGCTACCACTGCGCCATCGGGGAGGCCTACCCCCTTATCTAAAGAAACATAATATTAATACTACTAATAATAATATAAGTAAAAATAATAATCGTAATAGTAATACGTAATAGTAGCAACAATAGCAGTGGTGCTTTCTTATACATAAAAATGTTAAATTCATTACATACATTCTTCTTGTTACATGAGTCAGATGTCCTAGGTTTTTGCATCACCCATTTCATAAGTTCATAATTTATCCTCATCGTCGCTATTTACTATTTACTGAACAAAGATTGAGTCAATGTCTTCAATTTTCCCTGAAATTTTTAGTATTTTTCATCGAATTTCCCTTTTTCCCTTAAAATTCGTTCCAAAATTTCCCTTCAAAATGAAAATTCACCGGTAAAATGGGAAATTTTCCTGCAAACAGGGAAATTTCCTGGCCAAAGGGGAAATTTCCCTTCATGTGGCTACACTGCGTGCGAGGATCCTGCGCGAGCAACAAACCCCGCACCGCTCCGTCGCCTGCCACCCAGGTGTCGCTAGTGGTCCGAGGAGAAGAAACCGAGACTCCTCCTCCGGGGGCAGCCGGGCATGAAATTCCGCCGCTGACCACCCACCCGTCCCCCGCCAGCATCCCGACTCGGCCTGTCCGGATCAATTGACATCAAAGGAGCCGGGCCGGGAGTCGGGGATGCGAGCTGTCACGAGATCGGGTCCAGATCATCTGTCTCTCAGCATCCGCGAAAATGCATCATCATCTCCGGGAAGAGGCGGGTGTTTGATGTTAAGGACCCCTTATAGCTGCGAGTGGATTCACAGTGTATTCTCCTTATCGGGAGTAAAGGGGTTTCTAGGAACTGCAAAGCTCTTATAAATAACGATTAATACATGAATTGATTGATTTTACTTCGCTTTTCTGCAACTTTTGGCTAATCGCGACGATGATGAATTCGATGAAAGGCACACAAGATCCCCACGCAGGATTTTACTGGCCGGGAGTCCAGACGCCAGGACCTCGCTAGCTGTAAAATGAATCCAGGGTGCACTACGTAAGACTTAGAAAGGCAGGACATGTACCATGAATAGAATTGGAAAGAAGGGTTTGCAGTATTCTTGGGAAACCTGATGGTAAGTGACCTGTAGGAAGGCCAAGACGAAGATGGAGGGATTACACTGAGATGGACCTAAAGAAATTCGGTAAGGATGGAAAAGATTGGAATGATGGGAGGTTTGTGTTGCTGCAGCCATAAACCTTCGGGTTTAAGAATGCTAGAGAGTACGTAAGTAAGTAAAAGTGCAATACCTGGAAAGGGGATTGATATCTATCAAGGGAAGTGAGAGAGAGAGAGAGAGAGAGAGCGAGAGAAATATTAGTTCTCTCTTTTCGCTCTCTCTCTCTGTCTCTCTTCTTTCTTTTTCTGCTCTAAGAAGGAAAGAAAGAGAGAGAAAGAGAGAGAGGAGCCTTCCTTCCTTCTTTCTAAGAGACGGAGAGAAAGAGAGAGAGAGAGAAGAGAGAGAGAGAGAGAGAGAGAGAGAGAGAGGAGCCTTCCTTCATTCTTTCTAAGAAACGGAGAGAAAGATAGAGAGAGAGAAGAGAGAGAGAGAGAGAGAGAGAGGAGCCTTCCTTCCTTCTTTCTAAGAGACAGAGAGAAAGAGAGAGAGAGGAGCCTCCCTTCCTTCTTTCTAAGAGACAGAGAGAAAGAGAGAGAGAGAGAGAAGAGAGAGAGAGAGAGAGAGAGAGAGAGAGAGAGAGAGAGAGAGAGAGAGGAGCCTTCCTTCCATCTTTCAAAGAGACAGAGAGAAAGAGAGAGAGAGGAGCCTTCCTTCCTTCTTTCTAAGAGACAGAGAGAAAGAGAGAGAGAGAGAGAGAGAGAGAGAGAGAGAGCGAGAGATAGGAGCCTTCCTTCCTTCTTTCTAAGAGACAGAGAGAAAGAGAGAGAGAGAGAGAGAGAGAGAGAGAGAGAGGAACCTTCCTTCCTTCTTTCTAAGAGAGAGAGAGAGAGAGAGAGAGCTTTCTCTCTTTTCTTCATTCTTTCTTTCGAAGGAAAGAAAGAAAGGAGGAAGCAAAGAAGCTCTCTCTCTTTCTCTCTCTATCCCTCTCTCTCTCTCAAAGAAAGAAGGAAGGAAAAAAACAATCCCTGGAGCGGGCCCCGTGGCGGAGTGGTCAGCACATCGCGCCGCGACGACAGGGGTCCCGGGTTCGAATCCCACCCTGCGCAAGGATGTTTGTGAACGCCCATTCATCAATTTCATCATATCATCACTCATCCCCATTTTCGCAAATTGGCCAAAGAGTGGCACTAAAAGGGAAGTAAAATAAAGCAAATTAATCGATCAGTCAATCAACAAAACAAGATTAGGGTAATTCATGTCATTGGTGAGATTTGCAGCGGATACCATGTGTTTTACAGTGCTATCGGTGCGCGAAATGAAGGGGATTGTATCCCCCGAAAGCAAAATTTTCGCAGAGCATCTCTCAGCTGTCTCATGGTCACCATGTTAAATCACATCTCCCAGCAGCCATTTTCCAATTCGGAGGCTGAAGTGCGGTTAATTTGGGGAAGTCGTTGATGAGCTATCTCCCGCACTTTCAATCTTCGGTCAGCCAGCACCATATCGTGGACTTTACAGATTGTTTCTGGTGTGATGGCGGTTGGCGGACGTCCACTGCGGGGGTCATCTTCAATGTTTCCTGTCCAAGCTTGAACAGCGTCCTCCACTTGCTAACAGTGGCAAATGACGGGTTGAGTCTCCCAACACTGTGTTCAATTCGGCTTTGATGGCTGTCGCATTTAATCCCTTCTTCACCTGAAACTTGATGACCACACGAACTTTCTTTTGTTCCATGTTGTCACGTCACTTGCACTTTTGCTCCTTCACGTGCCTATGGAAACCAGACTATTGGAAGAGTGGAGATGAAATTTGAATTCGCTTTTTATGCAATTTTTGGCTAATTTGCGAAGATGGGATGAGTGATGACATGATGAAATTGATGAATGGACACTCACAAACACCCATACCCATGCCGAGATTTGGACCCGGTCCCTGGTGTCGTAGCGCGATGTGCTAACCACTCCGCCACGGGAACCGGCACCAAATAACCAAATAAAAATAGGAACGTACCACTATAGAACTCTCAACATGTTAATAGTAATTATCTTCATAAATTTTCCGATATGATTTCTTAGGTTCAGAGTCATTTTATCCGATTTCGTGAAGACCAACCATAAAAAAATTAAATTCTGAACATATGTAAATACAGTTTTTTATAACGTTTTTGTTATTGTTGCCATTTTTGGCTCCTACGTTTGTATACATCGTCCCTGAAATACGCCACTGAAAAGGCGTGTGGGGTTGCAAATATATATTCGAGCTTCTAAAGAATAATTATGTTCTTATGGCATGGAGTCGTTGTTATTTAAAGTCAGTGGCGTGTCCAAGGAAGGTAGGGTTGGTGGGGGTTATAACTCCCTCCCCCATTAGTCCAGTATTCCTAAAAGGAACGTCGGAAGCGGGAAAAGTCGTCAAAATTAGGGCTGAATACTAAACAAAGTATATCCCCCCCAACACACACACACACACACTTTAAGAAAATACGGGACACGACACTGTTTAAAGTATCATTAATTTTATTCATTTAAAATAGGAAGAAAATATTATTATATTATAATAGAATTATTGAAAAACTAGCGCCGTACTAAACTTATAAACTTAACAAAAGTACACTGATTACTTTCCTTAATTTAGCGAGGCATACGCGTATTATCTTCGTTGCAGAGCAGTTTCAGCTTTTGGAGTATTCTAATGTTTTACACAGTGCAGTCGAAGAAACTTGAGAATAGTGATGTTTATCATGGAGCGTCACACTCCGAATAAACATCTGTGGATGTTTTACAGTGAATATATTGGATATACTGCAAGTTTCTTCGTATTTGCGATGGTTATTGTCCTCCGTATAATGTGTCATTGATATGTGTTGACGAGTCTTTGAGGATGGCGACAAAACTCCGTTCCAGAGGTGGCAATACTTGCAGGAAGGAAGGAACTTTCCGCAGAGCTCTACAGAGTTGCCAATTGTCTAAGTAGCTTCGCCCATCGGTAGTCAGAGTGCGTTTTTGTGTAAAAATATTGGCTATTAATAAGTGCGGCTTGTTATAGCTAATTCTTGTGTAATTTTTCTGCAGAATTGTTTGGTGAAGGTGATATGCAATAAGAGGAACCGGCACATTTTTATTATTTGAGTGCGCGTGTTTGCTTGATTGTTTATGTTTGTGTTTGTGTACTGTGGCCTGGACTGAAATTTGCGTTCTCGTGTAATATAATATAGGCAATGGAGCCAACATCACCTGAGTGCTATAAACAGGGGACGAGGAAACGTGTGTTAAAGGGCGGGGAAAGAAACATAATCTTAAATGTATATTCTTATTTTCGCTCACAAATAACAAACAATTCACCTACTTCCGTAAGAACTGCAGTAAAAATGACAGCTGATGCAACTGGTGTTAGCCCTTCCACAGTGTTTCAAATAAAAAAGGAATTTCTCGATAAGGAAGGCAAGTTAGACACCCCTAACAAGAAAAGACCAAGAGACCAGCGTAAAACACGGCTGGACAATTACGACAGTTTTGCTCGCGGAGCAATAAGAAGACATGTGCACGCTTTTTTCAAAGAAAATAAACTGCCAACGCTGAATAAAATTCTCCATGTCCTAAAAAAAGACGACCAACTTCCGTCGATATCGAGAAGTACACTATATCGTCTCTTAAAAGACGTTGGCTTCAAATTTGTTAAGCACAAAAGAGAGTCAATGCTAATTGACAGGGAAGATATTATAGCGTGGAGGCACAGATATCTTCGTGCAATTAGGCGTTTCAGAAACGAAGGCCGAAAGATCATATACACCGATGAAACTTGGGCAAACAGAGGCCATACCAAATCCAAGAGGTGGGTGGACTCCAAAGTTACGTCTGCGGCCCAAGCATGGAGTGAAGGTCTCTCGGTAGGAGCAAAAGCGCCCACGGGGAAGGGCGAGAGGGTGATATTGGTCCATGCTGGATCCGAAGATGGTTTTGTTCCGGGAGCAAAGTTGATTTTCCGGGGGAAAAGGGGGAACAAAAACAGCGATTATCATTCCGAAATGGATTCGCATGTGTTCGAACGTTATTTCACGGAAAGGCTGTTACCTAATATCCCCCCCAATTCTGTAATAGTGATGGATAATGCACCGTATCATAGTGTCAGGGCGGAGAAAATTCCCACAAAGAGCAGCACCAAAAAAGACATTCAAAATTGGTTTACTGAGAAAGGGATTTCGTGGGAAGCACACATGAACAAATTTGAATTGTGCGAAATTTTAGACAACGAGAAAATTAAATACATGAACAATTATAAATTGGACTTATTAGCTAAAGCTGCTGGTCACGAAGTTCTTCGCTTGCCCCCATACCACTGCGAGCTCAATCCCATAGAATACGTTTGGAGTTCCGTGAAGAACCACGTCGCCATGGAAAATGCTAAATTCAAATTGGACGAAGTAGAGCAGTTAATGGAAGAAGGAATAGAAAAAGTGAGCATTGAACAGTGGCGAAGAGATGTGGAGAAAGTAAAGCAAACCGAGGAAAGAATGTGGGAAGCTGATGGGCTGATTGAGCGTGTGCATGATACAGTTATCATTAATTTGGATACAGATAACGAAAGTAGTGAAGGAAGTGACAGTGACGACTTGGGAGTGTCAACATTAGCAGACGACGATTAAGAACTTCATTTTGGTGAGTACAATGTAGCTATTTATTTTTATTCTGCACATTTTATAATATATAAATAATTATGTCAACCGATACGCTCGCTAATAATACGTGCTGCCGGACACTAAATTAATGCAAGCTATAAAAATTTACAAAACTCTCCCACATCGATAATATCGCAAAGTTTTGGCTCAAATCAATAGACGTAATAACAAAAAACGAGGGAGGGTGATGCACAAGTTATGAGTCGAAGCAATAGGTTGAGTCTGCTTTAACTATTTATCGTCGTCGATACGTATATATGTTTTAACAAAGATTTTTGTTTGTCGATGTTATTATATCGCTATGGTGAAAATGATGAAATAGACGATAGGAAAGCATGAAAGTACTATTCATTGTTCTGTATTCATACACATCAGGGCAGGACCGAGGTGGGTGCGAGACCCAGGGCATGCAATATACGCAGGGCCTATAACCAAAATTTTCCAGGTCTGAGAAAATCTAACATTTTTTTCTCCCTAGTATGAAGTACAGGTGTCCTACATAATCGCAATACAAAAATTATCATAATTAATACAAAATTTATATGTATTTCGTATTATTACCTAAGCTGCAATAAACAGAACTTGTTGGAGGTTTAACCCAAAAATTATAGTGGACTAATTAAAGTTTCTAAATTATTGTTTCTATTCCTTTCAAAGGTGCCACTGGGGCGCAAAACTGGATGTGTTCAATAGCAAACTATTATTTTAACTATCCAAGTGACAATTTTTAATCATATTCAATAATATTCTCCAGCATGATTCTCCTTTGTTTACTTCTAGGGTCTTGTGTATAAAAATATTTCCACTCCATGATTTCATTCGACGTATAATTAAACGAATTCTGTATATTAACTACTTTTAGCTGAAATATTTGAACATGATTTTCATACAGTACTTAGTTTAGAATGTGATTTCAGTAATTTTGGATATTTTTAAGTATGTCAAAACCATGCACGTGAAGTTAGGAGAAATCGGGTTAATTTGTTAAATTGCAAGCACCAGTGTCCCATAAACTCGTAATAAACAGTGAGCAAACAAATATTTTACTTGGCGCGGGCCCCCATAAAGCGCGGAGCCTCGGGTGAGTGCCCGAGTTGCCCCTCCCAAGGGGTATCTCTTAATCATGTACCTTTACAATGCACCATACGGTACATGAAGGGGTATTGAAACTCTGCATTATAATCCTTAGACTCATTCTATTTATTATTATTTTAAATTGTAATAGCGCTTGATTTTAAAATGTGTTAATTACACTCTTATAAACAACAGATTGGGAGTTACACAAGATTACCATACGTTAGCATTGGTATTTAAACAAAATAAAGACGAGACTTTGAATGTTAGCAACTTGACTCGGTACTTGACGGCGGAATATAATCTTTCAAAAACTAATAAAGACATCAATTGACACTATAAATATTTACCGGTAACCTTCAGTAACTTTTTCGTGTTGTTTGCATGTGTGTGTGCGCGCGCGAGAGAGAGACAGAGATGTACTGAGTATAACTGATCTGTACTTAGCCAACTCTGAACGAGCTGAGTTAGCGGTTAAAATTACTGTCTTAATCAAAGTTATAAATAAAGAAAAAATATAAACAAAGTACAGTGTCTTCCTTTTTTTCTTCTTTCGGGGTATTGACGGTAGAAGTGACCGCGCTGCGGCAAAGCGGTAGGCGATGACGGCAACGTCGCAACTCTGATTGGCACCGTGTTCACAACTCCCCTCCAAGAAGCAGGATGCACGACGGAACTCGAAGTGCTCGGTTCCTACGCTGACACCAACTTTAGTTTAGTTTGTTTGCTACTAGATGGCTTTGATTAGGAAAAAGGTGAGTGGCTAGGAAGTACCGGAGGTCGGTGGCAAGCGAGCCTCCAGTGGGAACTTCACTTCGCACTGATTAGCGGAGGTTAAGGCACGTTGAGTTTCTTTGAGGGTAAAAAAGGGACATACCCGGAATGGATCAAAGACCAGGGGTAGCGGTTTTTGTAGTGGTTTTGTATTTAAGTTGTTTTATGTAAATATCTATATAGTGAGTGTATACGTAGTTGAGTTGGTTAAATAAAGTATCAGGAAGTTATTGGGACTTAGTAAGACTACATCATAATATAATGATTTAATTGTATAATTTGCTTTCTGTAAATTTGTTTCTTGGTTACTTCAATTATTGAATGTCAATTGGGGTTTACATTCTTTTCATTACCATTTATGATGTCTCAAATGCTTCTGGAAAACCTCTTTACAATCAAGCCATTCCGTATTCTTCCTCAAAACCTACAATTTTACGGCTTAAGCCTTCCACAGCCGTATTTAAGTTATATTTCTGCTAGGTAAATATACCAACTTTAGTTGCAAGCAAGGACGTATTTAGGGGGGTCCAGGGGGTCTGAACCCCCCCAACAAAAGATTTATCAAGTACTAAAATTACATAATGAAAAAATTTATTCGTTTAGCCGTTGTTATATAATTTCCTCTGAACTTAATGTAAGACAAAGATTATATTGGGATCATACGGCTTTGAATGACATTACAAAAAAAAATTATGTGCACTACTACTCAAAATAATATGCATAAAATATTAATCAGAAACTTACTTTTCTCCAACTACATGTAACATCATTTTCGATATTCGATAAATATTCAATTATTCATCTATTTGACATTAATTTCATTGCCATGCACTTGTTTTTATATAAATTATTCCGATCTTAACTATAGGTAAGCTATGTAATGAATATACGCTGTTATAGCTCTATTCTTATACGGTACATATCTTTTTACCTATTTACCTATTTGTGTAATAATATAATATTAATTTATGTATTGTTAGTAGTATTCATTTGATTTAATGTAACTATTTTAATTTAAACATTATTATTATTATTCCTGAGACACTTGGTTCAGGACCCCCCCCCCCCCCAAACATATTTCTAGATACGTGCCTGGTTGCAAGCCATGTGTTCTACTTTAAAGGATAATATTTCTTAAGTAAATAATTCTAAAGGACGTTCAATAAGAAGCTGGTCATAAGAGGTTTGAGGTAGTGTTGCCAACTTAGCTCTTTTGGAGCCAGATCTGGCTCTTTCGTGCACTCGTTTGCCTGTGAACTGGGGCGCCTGCTCCCGTGCCCCACTATGATGTCATCACTGGTTCCGGCCCACATAGACCAACTTTTTCCATGATTATGCATTTTGCACAGTGACGCGATATTGTTATATTGGCTGCGTCGCCCCATCCCTTCTTATATCCCCAGCTACTTTTTTATAGCGCCGTGTTGACGTGAAATTGACATAATAGTATTGTTATCAGGGAATCCTCTATTATAGATTTCGTACGACCATGAGATGGGTGATGCCGCCAGATTTAGATGGCAAAAACTAAGAATAAATTTAGAGTTAACGATAATAGCAGCGCCCCACCCCTTTGACAACTAACATTACTCTAGGAAGCACTTCGTAAATCTAGCTCCTTGAAAGTCAGTTTTAACTAAACTTAAAGTGAAATGTAGCTCTTTTATGTGCATTAGGTTTGGCAACACTGGCAGGATGGCCGTAGGAGGCAAGCAAAAATTCATTGTGTTGATGGGAGTATCATTTGATTTGTTCTCTTGGAAATATCAAGCTTCCGATGGAATAGAAAATGATATCAACTGAAAGAGGGCAGTTTGAAGAATTGATTGCCCAGCAGAAAAGTCGAAACTCCATTTGATTATCCGTAACTTGATGTTGAAGTTGATTCCCCATAAGGAATACATGGGATTCCGAAAATTATTTTTCATCACATTTTTCAAATATCGTGTCCAGCTTAATAATCAACATAAAAAAGACGCTTCCACTTGCAACAAGTAGAAATTCACACACTTGGATACACTCAGGTCTTTGCTTTAGTAGCAGTGCCCATTCGGGCGATATTGAAATAAATGCACAATTGGTGCGTAACTGTACCTCTTCCCCTTAAGCCAGTTCCATATGCTGATGAGGTTTACTTAACACACAACAAAATATACAGTGAGGTTATGCTAGCAATGTTTCGTGATACAACATGATAATGTCTTCCCACGCCCGACTTTATTCTCTCCCTCTCCGCGTTGATTTATAATAAACACTATTTAACTTTTGAGATTTCATCCATCGACCTGAAAATCGGTTATTAAGCATATCCCGAACTTCGGTGAGGTAGTGTACCATCTTGTTGGAAGTTGATGCGGCCTTCAAACCAAAACACACGGCGAGCTCGCTCTTGGAGCCTTGAAAGCAGCCATTTTTAATGGAACTGCCGCTGGCGCTTGCGGTGGCGGAATTCGGTACTATTCCACAACTATAGTCAAACTTGATGTATTTCCTTATAAAATGACATCACAACCAGTTCTGTAACGTTCCAGAATACATTTTTTTGTACACTTACAAAGTTGTAAAGTCCTTTTTGGACCACCCTGTATGTTAGGGTAATTTACATACTAATACGATACAATGTTATCACGTGACTTAGATTATCTTTGATAGGTTAATCAAGATGCTTCATTGCTAAAAGTTAGGTTATGCCTCTTACACACTAGGGCCCTCATTCAACTGTTGTTTTCTGATTTCTTGAGTTCTTTTGTTTCAACCCTTTCATTGCAGAAAGCACAACGATTTGAAGTTTTTGTATTCAAGTCCACTTTATACACAGAAAGGCTAATCGGGACTACATCTACAGTGGGATCTACACTAATGTGTGATGTGTCTCCACCGGGTATCAATTGATTACAAAACAACAATGTTACTACTACGTCACTAGGAAGGCCCTAGAAAGCAGAATGAATGTAGCCACGTGCAGTTTGTTATGTGTGTTGCCTAACTCTCCGGCGACAGCAGAACTTCCTATTGAGAAGTTGCTATTGAAGTCGGCTCATTGCCGTACGGATAGGCAACATTGCAGGGAAGCCAGTATTTCAGAATCTACGTGCCCCTTTTTTTATTTGATTCGATTTGATTTTCTTTATTTTACTTCGCTTTTCTGCAACTTTTGGTTAATAGCGAAGATGAGGATGATGTGATGGCGTATTTACAAACCCTATAGCCTCCAGCGATATACTGATTGGCTGCCATTCCGGAAGTTGATGAAGCGTTCCTTCCAGTTAACGCTAGATGGCAGTGTTCAAATTAACAGTGTAGATTTCAGATATCCATCCCAACAAGATAAGAAACCCATTTACAATAAGGTTCATTTCTTAGCAAAATTATTTAAATTAATGTTTTAGAAGACAGAAATTAGAACTCTTCTTGAAGTGAATGATTTTTCTATTTAAGTCACATCAGTGCAAACATTGTAACTACCAATGACTATTGAGAAAATTATGTATATCCAACGTATAGCATTTTAATCATTATATTTTATTATATAAACGTATATTCCTTAACATAATTTTGACAATCTGTTTACAAGCTTTATTACTATATAATCACGAGTCTAATTTTTCCATACTTTTGCTGTAAATGAAGAAGCAAGGAACAATGGACACGGAACATAAACACTTCCGGTTCACACAGCCAATAAGAAAGTGTTTACCTCTGGTTCTGCAGCACAGGGTTTGTAAATACGCGGCTGGGATTCCAACCCAGGACTCTTGGCGTCGTAACGCGGTGCGCAAACCATTCCGACACGCAGGTTAGCCGAGCGCTGATGCATTCATCAAAATATACCTGGCTTCGTTTCTAAATAGAGAACTCTTCATTTCATCTCTTCTGTTGTCTTTAAATGGGTATTGCTGGAAGGGTTGGTTAACAAGGATACTTACGATTCATTTGGCAGGTTCCCCCTCACCGCCCCCCACCTCCAAAACGTTTCCCCGCCTAGCACACGCACACATATACACACACACACACCTTTAATTCCCGCTCTCCTCTTTGGTTTTAAAGACAGCACAATAGAAGCCTTTGATTCCTGGTTTAAGGGGGGGGGGAGCGGTGCACGGGAAGTCGGAAGGAGCAATAGCGAATGGCTGGTTCTTATAAAAGACCGTGTTGTCTTGTCTTCCACGAGGTGGAGGGGGAGGGGGGTAGAGAGGAAAAACCGCCCGTGCAGTGTTATTTCTCGATGTGTGGGAGAGACACACGGATCGACGTTGTCCGGTGATTCCTACTCCTCTGGTGACGGCAGCGCGAACTTGAGGACACCGCGACGCGACGCGACGCGATTTTCGGCTCAGTCGTCGAGGGATTTGCCGAGAGCGCAGGCGTTCGAGTCGTGAGTGTTCGTGTGCGCGCGTGTATGTGTATGTGCCGTGTGTCTTCACATACTGGAGGCTACTGGACGTAGAGCAAATACGTAAACCACGGTAGCCCCTCCCCCATCTTGTTGATTTTGACGGTAAAAGTGCGACAACGCTCCTGGTGCATGAGAACACGATTATGTCAACTTCGCATTGACAATTTGAAATCTAAAACAGTGCACAAGATCTCAATCAAAATTCGTGTGACAATGTTTCAAACACGTTACGACACCCAACTTCCATGCCAGGACATGTCCAACTAAATATTCATCTCAGACAGACTGAACAGCCCCCGGTACTTCCTATTTGATAGAGCAGATAGAGCCTTGCACTGAAATACGACTCCGATAACAACCATGAACACGACGTGTAAACTTCAGTGAGTCGACTTGTGGTCATGCCGTGACATGTCAGCTTCTAGTGTAGTGTTGTGCCTTCTTTTGTTCTTTTGATTGGCAACTACGTCAACAATCAGCGACAACAATGTTCAAGAATGGTCAGGAGAGTGAGGGAGCAGCGGAAAAATCTGATGTGGTGACGTCATCTGATAAGGAAAGTGCAGCTTTGGATGAAGCAGTTGGAAAACTACTTGAAGGTAAGGTGTCATCTTTTCTGTGTAAATCCTTAAACGTTTCCCAATGTTACTGCTAGAAAATATTTAGTTACAGTATCCTAGGGAATTGTAGGATATTTATACAATGAATGTCTGTAAATGATAATTTAGAAGAGTATTACAATGTCGACAGCGATAAAAAGGTGCTGTGAAGAATGATCCACCTTTGAAAGAGAGACTTTTTTATTTTGACTTCTTGAATCACTACCTGGCGGCCGTCTGTGATGATTATCCAAGAGCGGAAAAATGTTTCTTGCGTGTTGTCTTGGCGTTAAAGTTTCTTAGTGATAAAAATAGGAAATAGCATATCCTCACGCAAGAGTAATGGAACATGGATCTGTCCAAGACACTAGCGGAGGTGGTGTTGACATTATATAGTTGTGATCTAGGAGCGACACTAAAAAGATTTTGTTTTAACCTTAGTTTTAAAAAGTTGTTCAAAGACAAAAATAGCAATCGGGGTTAATTTTAAGGGAAATTTGCATTTAACACTTTGGTTTCTCACGAGTTTTTTTACTGCTTACATTTGAAAATTTTGATTTCTCAAAATTTCGGGACGGGCTGTGACCCCATCAGCTCCCTCCTCCCCATATATACGCCAATGCTCCAAGAAGCTATACTTAGGTCTTAGAGTTGTTTCTTTTTCTTCAAAAATATGATTTTCTTGTTCGTAAAATCTCCAAAAAAAAGAATAATAAGAATGAATTTTCTTTTTAATCCCGTAGTATGAAATTTCTTGGCAGAAAACTGGCTGAAAACTTCACTTATGAAATATTTCACGAGCACAAACATTCTTTGAAAATCCAGACCAATTTTTCCAGATCTCTTAGTTTCTTGGATCACATCATATCATTTTTGGGTACATTCAGGAAGCTACATCACTTGTCACTGCTGTTCTTCTACCTTACATTTCTCGGTACTAAAATCTCACAAGATACGAAAACGCATAACTCAGTAGAAAATATGCACAGAAGGTGCTTTGCATTTAAACAATAAGTGTATATCTACATTTTAATTAATTTAACCGAATATATACCACAAATAAATGAATCGGTAGCTTTATGCTTGGCAAATTACATCTGAAAACATTTTTTGATTGATTTGCTTTATTTTACTTCGCTTTTTGTGCCACTTTTGGCTAATTTGCGAAGATGGGGACGAGTGATGACATAATGAAATTGATGAATGGCACTCACAAACATCCATGCCCAGGGCGGGATTCGAACCCGAGACCCCTGGCGCTGAAAACATTTGATTGCCTGGCTGGGCAAGTACGTAGGCTATTTTTGTCTGTCACGCAAAACGGGGATAAGCTCCTTCTAAAACAAAATTGACGACAGGACATCTTTACAAGAAAGTAAAATATCTATGTTAAGAACTGAGTTTTTAAAACTAATACAGTCATAGATTCCTTAGAAGGAACAAAAACTATACAATCTCTGAGGATAAAATTTCATATATTGTTAAAACCTGAGGCTGTAAAAAACACAGAACAACACGACCCCACATAGGTTTGTAATGGATGTTGTTCCGGACGCCAGAGCCTCGTTGGCTTGCAAGAATGCAGCTACTGGAGGCAGGGGTGCCACCCCCCCAAAAGTAGAACATTCCCCCCCTTTATGCCGTATAATTTACTGAAATTATTTTGGTCAGACAAAATTTGCTGAACAATATGCAGACATATTTAAGCGATATATATTTACTTTATGTATTGTTTACAATATAGAAATTTACATGTATATTGTACACTTTGACATTGATGGAAATAACGTTTTACATAAATGATGATAACTTCTGACGCTACAAAGTTGTTTCAGCAAACTTATTGATAATTTCTTCATTTTGCACCACTTTTAAAATTTCGGACTCGCAGGATGGAATTGATATATTGCACCACCCAGCAGCCATATACGGACGTAGTCTATTTTCATTCTTATGACACTCCTTGTGCGTTCTGCAGAGCAACTTGTCACTGGTATGGCGATCAGAATTTTATACAGTACAATACCTGCACATTTGGAAAGTTCCAAAAAAGCGGTTGTTCAAAGAGATTACTGTGCTGATTCTTGTTTTCCTTCGAACTCTCCTTCTCCAATATCACTTAGGTCGATGGTGTCCAACAGACATAAATATCTCTCGCAACTTGAACTCATTCTAAATTATAAAAATTGCAAATAAAACTAAAAATCAATAACAAGTTGATCCCCCACAAAAAATTTCCAGGACACCTCTTACACGCTCCCAAAACATTTGATATTCAAATTATATTTTATTGTTTTCAATTACTTGGAGCCTTTAAGATCCTCATAGTGTGGATAGAGTATCCAATTTCCTTTTCTTTCTGATATTATAATTTTGATGCAATCAATAATTAAACTGAAATATTTTCAAATACTGTTTCCGTTGTGTTCATATCTCACAATGGCAACTTTTAATAAATGTAACTGTATCTGACAACCATTTTATTTCTATATTTCGATAATATAACTTGGGAAACTGAATTTAATTACAAAACAACTACATTTTTTTTTCGCTTTTATACATGATTTGCGCTACACACACAATCACAACTCCATAAGTACAAGGCCAAGGCAGTCATTTTACCGAACATTGCTGCAGACCTATGCGTTAATGTTACAGTATAATCAGTAAAGACGTCTAACGAATGTAAAAAAAACAATCTGAACATAAAAGTTTTAGAAACCCATATGAACACTCTATAATAGAATTGAAGAGTACATATAGTACAGTAGATGAAACTATAAAGGACTTTTCTGTACTTTAATTTTTGTGCAATTTATAACAATTTTCTCTTGAGAAGGATATGTATAAACTAGGTTTGTAACAACAGCAATTTATATGACATCCATGTTCTGATTTTGAAATAAAGGTTTGAAGAGTGGAGCCTAGCAAGGGCGCATATATAGTTCACGTAAGGGGGAGGGGGGTTCAACATTTGGTATGATTAGGGTTGCTGTATTTCTTAAGTGAAAATCCGGGACACTGCTGACCGGAAGCTTGTTGGGGAGCGGTGAGGAGGGGGGTACTGGACCAGACAAAGTTATGTGTATGTACATATCCATTATAATATTCTTTACACTTCTTAAAAGGAAACAGTAATCCACTTCGAAGTATATCATTAACCTTGAAATTCCTTTTCCGTGCAATAATGAACTAAGCTGCTATCTCACAATGTCGAAACTTTATTTGAAAACTGTGGACTGAACAATGCGGGCACCCAAGCAATGACTGTTTACAGTAAATAGCTTGCTATGCAATGGAAGAGATTTGCAACTGAAATTCAGTGCTGCTATAACAGACGGCGGCGCTATCGTGAAGTCAAATATCTTTGCAGCATCTTCTTGTAACTCGATAACTCTTGTATTATCGAGAGGGAGCGGTTCAATGAACAGTTAGATTGTTTAGTAAAATTAGCATTTTTATATTACGCATTTAAATATAAATAAAGTTGAGGAAAGTATAGTCTTAATCATTTCTTCTTTCCCACCCGATTCCAGGACATTTGTGCATCCCCAAGAAACTATTCGGGACACCAGGACAAATGATATCATTCCGGGATTGTCCCGGAAAATCCGGGACGTATAGCAGGCCTAGGTATGATCAGGCTATCAAAATCCAATCTATCAACTAGGCCATCCAACATTTTGACACACTGTTCCAATGAATGAGGGATAGCCATTTCACATTTTTGGAATAAGTTGTTGCAATTTTGCAATGTGTTGACTGTGTTCAGAGAAACGTGAGTTCAATTCTACTACAAAATGGTCCAAAAATAGACAACGAAGGTTTACTTTGTAATATTCTTTTGTGCTCTCAGCAGCTGCCTGCATTGTTCCCTCAGATTTGACGGCTGGGTGTTCTAAGTTTTTTCATTTAATCATCATAGTATTTAAGTAGTTTCTCTGCTTTGGATTAAATTTCCTTGAAGTTCTCAGAACTCTCTCTTAGTTTTTTTTTAAATATCTCTATTAGAATACTGACATGTTCACAGTACTGAACAGTCCACCTTTTGAGGTGCACAACATAATCTTGCACTGTATGAAAACAATTTGCTTAGAACAAGTGGAGATATTTCAAACTCCCCACAGGTTACACAGTGAAGAAACTGAAGAGCTTGGTGAAATATTTCTCTTCTACTAGTAAATTGTAACGTCCGTAAAGTTTCCACAATTAGTGATACAATTCCACAAGTCCCTCTACTTCGTATTGATACTTTCTTGTTCATCTTGTGTCAAATAACTTGAGAATGTTACGGCGTTTCCCTGGTTATCTTGCACTGCGTTTTTAAGAACCAAATTCCTTTAAGAAGACTCGAGGGGGAAAAAATATATAACTGTTTTGACAGTCCAAATGCAGTTGCCTATCGCAGAAATTACGAAACTATCAGAAAATTGCAGACATTTGGTCTGCAGTACCATCTGGTGTGTGGATTTACGTAATTTCCTTCCCATCCGTATCCCGTCCTAATTTAGGAGAATATAATAAGTCCGAAGAAATTTTTATGAACAAGCGGATAGAACAGGGAATCTAGTAATTTTACTGAACCAAAAGGGGGGCGGGGTTGGACACGTTGACTCCCCCTTTAAATACGCCAATGGAACCAACATATTTTTAAACGTAACCAAAAGCAGTGATTTTATGCCTATAAAACAATAGTTACAAAGCAGAAAGTTAACGTACACAATGCAAGCAAAATGTATGACTTTAATTGTACAAACATTTTAAACTAACGCTTTTTCTTTGCATAGGATGATCTGAACGTTATCAATGATCTACGTTTGTATGGCGTTCAATTGATTACATGTGTACATTCATATTATCTATATTCCAGATGCTTTAACTTATTTATCAGTACTTATATTCAGTGATGTGCCGTAGACTATAAGTTTACGTCTACATACGTTGTCTACACGTAATCTACGCGTAGATTACATTGACTTGTAGTTTACATAGACTACGTAGGCAATCTAAATTGCATTAAAATTAATTTTCAAGGCTTTCATGAAAGGAAAGTGACATTTTCAACTATATTGGTTCCTAACGAACTGAAAAGAATCCTATTTACAACAAAATTTCTCTTCTCTTCCATCATCAACTATGGAAGAAGATAAATAGTATGCAAAAAACAACAACAACAGATGGCAGTCGTGAGCCAAGAGTGGTCTTTTCCCATAAAACACTAGAATATTTCCTGTATTAGGTTTCTTCCTAGGTGAGAAATTGTTCGAATTTAAAAGAAAGAGCATGAAAAGTTCTTTTCACACATCAGCAACTGATACGCAGTATAATTTTCTTTTAATTCCACGGTGTCCTTTGCTAAGTTATCACCTTTGGCCATGTTGTTTACATAGATTACGTAATCTACGTGTATAAAATTGTCTACGTGTAGAATGTAGACTATCTTTGTTTACGCGTAGACGCACATCACTGCTTATATTGAATACATTTTATATTAGATTGGTATATTTGAATTTTAAGAAATACACTTTTGATGTTAAAATTTAGAGTCCTGAAATATAGATTTTCTCGCCTGTATTGTGCAACACTTTCGAATGACTATACCTAAGTATATTCAACTCTTCGGATAATGTTTTGTACTTGAATACATAGTTAAACAGTGACGGTGGCAGATTTTTCAGTTCACTGAATGACTGTCAAAGATTTGAATGGGCCACGTTTTAAAAATAATGTATTTAGATATTTACTTTGATAATATGTGCTCCAAACAAGAATTAATTAATCAATAAGATGAGGTTTAAATATTGCAGGAAAGAAATATACAAATTCAAAACTGCATTGAAAATGTGTTAAGTTTTAGCTTCGACATTTCACAAGATACAGTAATAATTAAATATTATAAACAATTTAAAGTTTAATATGTCAATCATAAATATGTAATATTGTACTGGAGAGCTCCATGATCCAGAAATTAGTAGAGCGCGCTCCGAAACCAGACATCCTGCGTTCGAATCTTCAAAGGATTCCCATCAGAATCATCCTTATCTACATAATATATATAATATTATGTCTATATAATCTATGTAATTGACTTGCTGCATTTTTGGCAGGTTAGGCCACACCCAGAGCTCACTATTGTTCCCCCTTGGTGCTATCATTGTGAACAAGATAATGTGTAGTATCTTTCGGCTTTCTGTAGATAACAGTGATCCAAGAATGATACCGAATATTTATCTAGATATAAAATATCTAGATTATATTCATTCTGTGTATTTACCGTGCGTTATTGTCAAAATTTTCCGTCTACAGACCTCAGCCAAAGAAAGATTTTTTCCAAAAAATATAATTTTATTCTCCATCTTGTTGTAAAGGAGGTTTTTCTAAGCATGGACGCTGGCGGCATCCTGCCTATACTAAGAAAATATATTTCATATATTATTATGTATTGTATATTGGGACAGCTCAATAAAACAATTAGGTACGTTCGTGAACAAGGTATAAATTCAGTCTTAATGTTGAATGACAATTTCAAAGTTTCAGAAATTAAACTAAACGTGTATCTCACTGTGGTTATAGCTAGAGAACTTTACAGATCCGAAACACAAGAAAATTCGTTAACATTTGAAAGGTTATGGGGAAAAAAACAGCCAAGTCAATTTTCTGTCGTAAGCAAAGTAGTGGTGATGCTGTACTGGACTTTACAACATGTTTTCTTTCCTTTCATACATTTGAAACGTTCATTCGTCAAATCATATGCTTTTTTGTACATTTTTATTTACATGTTCAGTAACGTTTTGTAATTTCATTTTGCGAGTTTGATGAAAATTGAGTTACCTGGTTTTCCCCCGAAATTTCTAAATTGTTTCTTCTATTCTCTTTACGGAGATAGAACCTTAAAATTTCCTTCTGCGCGAAAGAAATAACAACGAAACTTTTTCAATTTCCACTAGTATCAAAATTCCCTTCCTCCTTGTACATTATCTGAATTTCAGTTTCTACTAGAAACTGCAATATATAAAACATGCTATTAATAAATTAATTTTGATAAGTTTTTCAAGGTTGAATTTTATCCTATAAGAAAACAATTTGGAGCTTTGTTTACTATGTAACCATGATATACTTCTCCGGTCCCAAACAGAAGGTGATATATCAACAGTTAATTGAATATAAAGATTAGATTCATTACACAAACATTTACATTTGTAGTTCCTTAAGGTTCTTAAGTACGTACTTCAAACGAGATAACCAGCATTCGAGCAGACTGATATGTTGTTCCACAAATATTATATATTTATAGTTGTTTCTGCGATAAGAATAGACTTCAGCAGTGCCGCTGGTAAATGTTAATTGTTTGACTCTATTAACTGATCAGAACAATACCCGGTTATATTAGACTTTGTTACTTGTTTGTTACGACATTTTATTTTTGTCTGCTTCTCATTTCTATGCCTACATGCGTCTGTTTATGCGTAATGTGCGATGTTTGTACGGATGCAGAGAAAAATGAAACTGCGTCATATGCATCAATTGATCTAGGGCACGGGACTTTATGTCCTATAAAACTTTAAAATATGTATGTAATTATGTTATAAATATGGAAAAATATGTCATGAAAAATTAAAAAAATATGTCAGAAGTATCCCCAAAAATATGCACAACAGTACTTTCGAATGTCTCATTATACGGGATGTCAGTATCTTCCAGCGTATTAAATGAAGTCAGAATCCCTTTAACCATATAATGTAGTGGGAAAATACTGACAATATATTGTGAGGTTCACTGCAATTATCCAAAATGTTATTTGCTATTATGTCAGATTTACACCTTTGTGGAAAGTAAAGGATAATTGGCAGCTCGCTATAAAAAAGGGGATATTTTTTGTTCTGTACTAGTTGGTAAGAAGATGACATCTGCTTTAATTTCTTCGTTCGTAATTTCCTTATCCTGCCATCGATAATATGAACTATCCGTTGTGCTAAAGGTACGAATTATAAAATAAAAATAAATAAATTATAAAATAACTGATTATATGCAAGACAATTACGAAATTATGCAGAAATATGTCTTATTACGAGAAAATTGAAGAAATATGTTGTTAAAAACACGAAATTGGTAAAATATGTCAAAATATGCCTTATCAAGTTTGTCTATTTCGACTGATTTTCATCAGATCTGATGCCAAATAAAAAATATGTTATAACATAAAGTCCCGAGCCCTAGATGTAACCGTCGTGTCGTTGTTATTTTCTTGGTTCATCGCAGATATGGACGTATACCTACAGAAATAATGGATGGAATTCAACTTACAGCTGCACGGTTGCAACCCTAGAACCATGATAAAATTCAAGAATTATTCCGGGTTTTCAAGACACACTTTTCAACAATCCAAGGGTACAAGCAGATGTTTTCTCTATTTCAACCTTACGTATTATTGCCTCTTACCACCAACACACATTCACACACAATTATACGTATTAACAATATAAGGGACTTTGTGATTCGAACGTATCCAAAAATTCCAATTCAATTCAATTAAACTATATACAGGGTGTTTCTAAAGGTCGTTTACAACGCTTGGGAGGTGATTCCTCACACGAAAACAAGCAAAAAGTCTAAGTTCCATTTTTACGACTGAGGCTTCGTTTCCGAGATAGGAGCCTCGCAAAAGGTGACAAAGTGAACGTCACACTTAACTGGGACGAATACTATCACAGATAGAGAGGCGGTTCCAAGGGAATCATAAAGGAATCGTATGTGCTTAGTCCGGAAGTCACTATGAAAAGTTCACTGCACGCATGCGCAATGGAGTCCTCAAAGGAATTGGGGATTTCCAGAAAGAACAATGCATGGAAAGGGTATGTAACGCAGCAAGAAGGACCGTGACAACGAGAAATGCGTTAAAGACAACACATCCCGACCTCAAACATCAAAACATGAGCACGGAATACAAAATCGGAAAAGTTGAGCACGGTTGCATACCCCAGTTACACGCGAGGAATGAACGAATCTTGTCATGTGCCATACGAGAGACACATTACTCCACCAGGAGGAGGGAAATAAAAACACAATATCAGATGATTGCGACAACGTGTATTTTTACACGCGACAACTACAATTGATTGATTGATTGATTGATTTAGTTTATTTTACTTCGCGTTTTGTGCCTCTTGGCTAATTTGCGAAGATGGGGATGAGAGATGAAATGATGAAATGGATGAAAATGGACATTCACAAACAACCATACCCGACCGGGATTCGAACCCGGGACCCTTGGCGTCGCAGCGCGATGTGCTAACCACTCGGCCACAGGGTCGGGCACGCGACAACTACGTAATACCCCCTCCCCACACGCTCAACAAACAACAAATGGTACAATGTCTTACGCACAGACAGTGCGTGTCACTTTCAGTCGTGCCAGACGTGTTCCAGGTGCTGGGATATGATCAGCAGTTCGCTCTAATTTGTCATACGCATTGAAGAGTACTAGTATGTTGTATTGAAAGTTGATGTGGTGGAGTGGGCAAGTCAAGTATCGCAACAATTGGTCTGTGGTGTTCGTACTGTGATACGGCCAATTTGCGCAGTGTGCCAGTGTTGAACAAAAACGATACTTTGCAGTTCCAGCTCCCTATTACACAGATGGCTGCGTATACGACCCAGCAGCTAGCAGACATGCATCCCATGTATGGGGAGGCACGTGGTAATAGCCGTGAGGCGAGGCGTCTTTATGGAGAACGCTTTCCACATAGACGTTTACCGTCTCGCGCCTTCTTTCAGGTAGTGGGCAATCGACTGCGTGAAACAGGGTCGGTGTTACCACCGCGACAAGAAGTTGGAAGACCCCGAAGTGTACGCACACGTCAGTTTGCAGAAGATGTGTTAACAGCGGTCGCAGAACATCCTGGCACTCGCTCGGGCACGAAACACGTCTGATGTGAATGTTTGGCGAATGTTGTCAGAGGAAGGAATGTACCCTTTTACACTGCAGAAAGTACAAGAACTGTTACCTCGTGACTTTCGCCCTCGTATGGAATTTTGCCAATGGCTGTTGCATCAGCTGGACACAAACCCTCACTTCGGGGCAAAGGTATTGTGGACAGATGAAGCCATTTGCACCAGGATGGATGTCTTCATTAGTAGAAACAGTCATGTCTGGGACTTTGACAACCCACATGCACTTTTTGTGGCCCATCACCAGCACAAGTTTTCAGTGAATGTGTGATGCGGGATAGTACATGATAATTTAATTGGACCATACATTCTCCCTGTTCGCCTGAATGGTCGCACGTATCATGCATTTCTTAGTGAGGTTCTGCCGAAACTGTTGGAGACTGTACCTTTTGCACTGCGGCAAGAAATGTGGTACCAACACGATGGGGCACCAGTTCATTTCGATCGTAATGTAGTACATTTCCTGTATGATGTGTTTCGCAATAGGTTCATTGGTAGGAATGAGCCTGTGCCTTGGCCACCGAGGTCGCCAGATCTCAACCCTCTCGATTTTTTCTTCTGGGAAGAAATGAAAACCCTCGTATACGACACACCTATCACATCAGCTGAGGACTTCGTTGCTCGCATCAACGTCGCCGCCGCGACGGTAGCAGATACACCTGGCTTGTTTGCCCGTACTCGACAATCCTTGATTCATCGCTGTCATCTCTGCGTAGAAGTGAACGGCAGTGAACGGGATGTGTTGTCTTTAACGCATTTCTCGTTGTCACGGTCCTTCTTGCTGCGTTACATACCCTTTCCATGCATTGTTCTTGCTGGAAATCCCCAATTCCTTTGAGGACTCCATTGCGCATGCTTGCAGTGAACTTTTCATAGTGACTTCCGGACTGAGCACATACGATTCCTTTATGATTCCCTTGGAACCGCCTCTCTATCTGTGATAGTATTCGTCCCAGTTAGGTGTGACGTTCACTTTGTCATCTTTTGCGAGGCTCCTATCTCGGAAACGAAGCCTCAGTCGTAAAAATGGAACTTAGACTTTTTGCTTGTTTTCGTGTGAGGAATCACCTCCCAAGCGTTGTAAACGACCTTTAGAAACACCCTGTATATATATATAAACATTCAATTTTTAAGTGCGAAGTTTACATTTCACATATTTACATTCGAAAAATTGTATAAAAATTTAAACTCAAATTTACCTAGTCAAGCTAGTCCGTCTGTCAGATAGGTTGCTTTGCAAAGGACACTCCCAAAGTAAACGGATTGAGAGAATTCTGTTATATTTTCCACACAGCTTTCCTTTTTTCGTCGATAAAAGTAAAAGCTGAACTGCGAAAAACTTGTCTCAGGGCGTATGTACAAATTCAATGAGATCTGGATTAATAAGAGCGGCAATTTTTCACGTCTAAGGAGAAAAATATACGCAGAATTCAATCACAATTCCCGGAAACAATAATTCGCATCTTCCAGGAATTCAAAGAATTCCCGGTGGGTAGCCATCCTGTGCAGCTCAAGAATGGTACGGTTTTAATAGTTATAATCTAATTGTTACTATTCATTTATTATTAATAAACAATTTTAAATTATGTATTTTCTTGCTAATCAATTTTAATATAAACATTAGCTTTATATAGGCCTACATTAATTACATTAGAAATAACAATATTGTTTTTATATTTAAGCATATCTATTTTTATTTTTAAAAAACCTACTGTTGTGTGCGTGTGATATTAATATCAAAATCTATTCAACCAATGTAGTTTTTGAGCAATTTTGAGATGGTGATGACAATTAGTGCAAAATGTTTAGTAAACCAATAGGAGGAATGTGAACCCGTTAAATCCTTCCATTACATACTGCCATGATCGCAGATCAAAACTTCTTATTCGATGCATTTTTAATGCATCAATAGAAAATAAGTGTTACGATGATTGAAGAGGCACACCGGATTGCTTTTATCTACTAGAATAACGATTTGATGCATTTCCTTGCAACTTATGAATCATTAGACTACTTTACATGCATTTTCCTGTTATTCACATTTCTTGTTAATTTATTGGTAAAGATCTAGAACAAAAGTTCCCGAAACAGCACTTAAGAATTAACTACGTTATCCAGTATATACGAGTAATGTTATTTGGTGCATTCCGTTCAGTGGCGTATTATGCCAAACCAACATTTTTCAAACATAGAAATTGTGTGAATTTGAAGTTGCGGAGCATCTGTTTTTGGTTTACTTTCATGCCTGCATTAGTATTTTATTTTCATTATATCTAATTAATATATAATAAACACATACAATAAGTAAGAATTGTTGCGGTAAAGCAGGTCAAATTTTCAGAAGATTTCATAAAAGGGAAACATTTCACTAAGCATCAAGATAGACAAATATATTTGAAGACTTCAAATTATGTTTACCTTAACCAACAATAAAGGAAGAGTCAAAATAAACAGGGAACTGAGTGAAGAATTCGAAATAGAAGGTGGAGTCAAGAAAGGTGATCCCTTATCTGCAACTCTGTTTAGTATAGTGATAGACTCTGTATTGAAACAGATGGAATTGAGAGGAAATATATCAACAAGATTAAAACAATGTACACACGCCGTCTCCGTGCGTACACAAGGCACACAAAATATATTTACAATACTGTTTTGAAACAAAAATGCAATTTGTAAATCATGTTGGTACATATTCAGAAAGTAATCCTCTTTACAGAATAAAATTCCCGCTTTCTCTTTAAAAAATGTACGTCACAATCGTGAGATAAAAGTGGTACATTTTTCAATCAATCACGAGAATATTTCACATATTCTCCCTGACACTTAGTAGAAAACTGCTTATAATTGCTAAGGTCGGGACTTTTATGTAGTCCAAACATCGAAATGTGTACATAAAAACGTAGGAAAAATCACCGAAATATGTAAAAATATGTAAGTATATTAAAATGTTTAATGTGTACTGTATTTTCGTAGTCTTCAGTAATTTCCCCTCATTCGATTCCCGACAGTAAATACATAATTTTTAAATTTATTTTATTATAAGAGTTTACTTTGAAATAATAGAATTACAGTGTGCTAAATATCAGTAAAAACAGTTAATCATTGTGATAAATTGAGGAGAGGAATCAGAACAGTTTTGGATACAGTTCAGTAACCTGGTGTGGTCCGGCAAGAGATGCATTTAAATTTCTACAATATGCCAATATGCAAGAATATTCTCATTGAATGAGGAAAATAGCCTGACACAATCATATAAAAAATAGGGAATTTTTGGACAAATCATATTTTAAATGTTCGTTTCGCAAATATATCTGCATTATTCAATTATTTCTAAAGGAATGGTTTGTAAAATACTGCATTTCATGTGTAAAATATTTACTCCGAACGGAAAATATGCGACACACATGAAATATAATTTCATTATAACACCATTAAGCCTTGTTTCCATGATATGAAAAACTCAATATGCTGAACAAGGCAGTAATTTATTTTATTATAAAACATAAACTAAACGTAACGTTTCAACCTTCTAGCAAGGTCGTCTTCAGACTCTGCACCAAGTACAAAAGTAGCAAGGTACAAAAACAGGACTTTCTAATAGTCTGTGTATATATATCGTCCTGTGTTGTACCTTGTTACATTTGTACTTGGTGCAGAGTCTGAAGAAGACCTTGCTAGAAGGTTGAAACGTTACGTTTAGTTTATGTTTTATAATAAAATTAATTACTGCCTTGTTCAGCATATTGAGTTTTTCTTATAATTTCATGTGTATAATTCCTAACATTGCAATTCTCGGATATTAATAATTTTACCTTGGCTACATACGAAGGAAAAATAAGTCGCTCTATAAGAATCCGAGCTCAGTAATTGCAAAAAAGATAATGTAGTTCTCACACTTCAACGACTGATACACAGGATAAGTCTATTTCATTAACGTCGTTGCCTTGTTCCCGGGTTCGATTCCCGGTGGAGGCACATAGTGATTCGGATCCCACTTTAAACTGTAGGCCCAGTATCGATTAGCCTATATGTGCATAAAGTGGACTTAAAACAACAAATCAATCAATCTATTTCATTTCTATAAGTTCCGTTGTTAATTTCACCATAACCGTTATTTTGTTTATATAGTCTGATTACGACGACAAGGATGAATGACGATTAGACGAAATCGATAAAGATACTCTCACATAGAAATGCCCAAGCCAGGACTAGAAGCTGGAACCTTCGATGGCGAGATTGTGAGTCTGCTCGTCCACTGAAGCTACAGTTGATCTTTGTGTCTGTGTAGTTTCTTAGCAACAGGTATCGAACGGTTCGACTGGATCGAGATCCATTTTTGGCCCTTTATTTGACATTCAGATTAAGATCATTATCGCATTAGACTTAGAATTTCATTCATACTATCTTCCAGTTCACCAAGTAAGTTTTCACACACAGTACTTTCTGAAGTAATCAGTACATACATACATACTGTATATTAGTTTCTATGGTAGGTTAAGGCTAGAATGACCAAACTGGAGGGTCATTCTAGAGATAGAAACGCTTCCAGTTGATACTTTGTAGGTTTAAAGTGTTCAAGAGAGTTCTGGAGTGAAGAATATTTTTTTAAGGTGAATTCTAATGGCATTTCATCTCTTTTACCTTTCCTATTCCTTTCATTCCTTCCATATTTCATTCTTACCCCATTTTACTTTGTCTTTCGTTCTTCCTCTGTTTTATTATGTTGCTTTCTTTGTATCTTATATTCTTCCTCTGTTTTATTCTTTTCCTTTTTTCGTTCTACCTTTCCTCTTCCTTTCTTTTTCTTCCAGATTTCATTCTTACCCCATTTTACTTTGTCTTTCGATCTTCCTCTGTTTTATTATGTTTCTTTCTTTGTATCTTATATTCTTCCTCTGTTTTATTCTTTTCCTTTTTTCGTTCTACCTTTCCTCTTCCTTTCTTTTCCTTCCAGATTTCATTCTTACACCATTTCACTGTGTCTTTCGTTCTTCCTCCGTTATATTCTGTTTTTTCTTTTTATCTTTTATTCTTCCTCTGTTTTATTCTCTTCCTTTCTTTCGTTCTTCTTTCTATCTTTCATCTTTTGTTTCCACTTTCTTCCGTTATTTTATTCTCTTTCTTGCTTCCTCTGTTTCCTTCTCTTTCTTTTGTCTTTTCTTTATCTTTTTATCCTCTTTCTCTGTTTTACTTCTTCCTTTCTTTTAACTTTCCTTCTGATTTTACTCTTTTTTCTCTTCGTTCTTCCTCTGTTCTTTCTTTCTTTATCATTCCTCTGTTTTATTCTTTTTCTTTCGTTTTCTTTCTATCTTCCGTTCGTTTTTGTTTTCACTTTTTTCGTTTTTATTCTCTTACCTGTTTCACTTCTTTATTTCTTTTACCTTCACTTTTGATTTTATTCTTTTTCTCTTTGTTCCTGCTCTGTTTTATTCTCTTTCATTGTGCCTCTGCTTATCTCTTTTGTTCCTTCTAGCCATCTATTCTTCACTGTCACCGTAAAAACTTGACTGCTGAAATGGCGGTAAAAGTCCGTCAGTTTCCGCTGCTGTCCAACTACCGTGAAAAACGACCATGAACATTTTAAAAGTATTAACGGTATTACCTAATTAATGTAATTTTAATGATTCAGTTTTTAAACATATGTTTACATTGCACGCAACTACAAATTTATAATCATTGTCTATATTTATGCATGATAAATATTAAAATTTGAATACAAAATGGTTGCTTCTTTTTCTGTAAATGAACAGGCTGACCGTTAAATTTTAACGGTAAAATGTAAATTTTACGGAATTTCTTACAGTGTATCTCTGTCGTAAACTGCACGAGGCGGTTGCTTCTCTCTGCACTTGGAACAAAATAAAATACCAATTTCCATTTGTAGAATGCTGGCAGGCAATGCGAAAATCCTGTTTATCCGTGACAATTTTAATTAAATTTTGAAAATATAGAAAACTATTTTTCATCGCTGCATTAAACATAATGTGCACAAGCAATTCCACGTCATATTAATAATAATAATATTGTAATAAAATTGACTGGAGACGGTCGAAGATCGTCAATTAGCTCTGCCATCAAAGTGCAGTAAACAAAATAAAGGACTATGACAGTTTTTTAACCGCAATTATGTGACGTTGACGATTCAGTTTTAAAAATATATGCGCACACACACAACTGTGCAGCATATCTCTGTGTGTGTTTAATAATCCAAGAGTGTTCTATCCACGCTAGATTTTCTTTTAATTGTAGAGAGTTAACGAGACTAGCCACTTACGACTTCCAGATATGGAATAGCAGAAAACAAGCTAAAAAGAAGGAAATTCATTCACCACGAAGTGAAATTCAATGGATATATACTGGAAAATTAATAAAGTAGTACAAGTAGACCAATAGGCTATTAGAATGAGAGACAGACATAACTAAAAATAATTCACGAGTCAAGTACAGACTTAAAAAATGCAAATGAGACAAAGCTACACATTTTGAAATGTGACCTTAAAACCTTTAATTTATTAAAATTAGTTAATTCTTGCGTCGGAGTGGACTCCCTAAAGAACTCCATATATAGGGTACACATGGCTTCTCTGGTAACAATATGAATAACTATGCAATACATTCTAATATGTAACTGACTACCATATTGTTGCAGATTTCAAAATTCGGCTAGCAACAGTGCAAACAAAAAAAAACGTAATAGATATTTCCATGTATTTGAAAATATTCTTTTTAGAATTGAATTTGAAAATTCAGACGCCAGGTGAAAATTTTCAGGCGTCATGACCAGGAACCCTGTATTTTTCTACCCCTGATTATAATTATTTAAAAATTTAATTGTAGATACGTGAAAAGGCAACACAAATAAATTAAACACATTAGTACATTGTAGTTGTGAAAAGTAGATCCCTTAGTTTTGGAACCCAATCACCGCTACTGCAATCAATTTATTGGGAAAAGTCGTAACCTGCTATTCCCTGACCCTTCACTTGTTACTTGGAAACGAATCTTGAGGAACAAATGCAATCTTTCATACTGCACATGCCGCTTATTGCTTACGTTTCATTCGGACTACACAGTTTTCTCGTAAGCGCGTATCGTGTCGCCTCGGTCTGTTTGTGCAGTGAACGCTATTCTACACACCCGAAGAGCCCGTGCCGATTGTAGTTTGTTTCTTCGGTTTGAAACCTCCGTGTCGTGTGTCACTAACTTGTCGATTTGAAAGCTCCCTTTGGAAAATACATTTTCTCTTAAAACAACAACAAAAAAAACAAACATTTCAACACTACACAGAGGAAAGTATTTTGTTTGGAATAGAAAGAAAAGTATCGTAACCAAATTATGTTTAAGTAGACAAACAATTGGTTCTTCACCAGAACCAAATTCTTTTATAGTCGTGCACATTTCCTTACTAAAAATTTAGTCAAAATTTACAAGGTTTTCTTTACGATTACATGAATATCAAACCAGACGTGTTTTTTGTAGATTAGGCACACACAGGAGATGTACTACGTAGAAATTTTCAGCGAAAAATGCATGCTCGACCAGGACTCGAACCCGGGTCTCTGGCATACCATGCCATTTCTCTAACCACTGAGCTACCGAGCCGGCCTGTTTTGTTACACAGAAAGAAACAAATCAGTTTTTCTTTCTGAATAAGAGCCCTAAAAAAAATGATTTTTTTCTGAATATAATATATGCAAGCATGAAGACTAGGTTCACAATTGCCACCAGCAGGAGCTAGAATTGATCTCCAGGGGGGTGGGGGCTCACGAGTTATCAGGGGGGCTTTGTAGACCAAGTCCATTTTCGAAAGTTTAACACCATTAAATGAAGTTAAATTATGTATGTGTGCGTGTGTGTGGAGGGGGGAGGGGCTTCAAGTTAATGTAAAACATAAAATTTAAAAATCTCAGCTAATATTGGGTTGACCCATAAGTTCTGGCGTTTTTTGTAAGTGAAAATTTTGCGTGAAAAATAAAATGTGTTGGCAATGCGTTTTATGTTATTCGATAGAGAATTATGTGCTCTACAAAATAGTGTGTTTAGTTTTTTTATGCTGATATACTTTTTTGTTCTTTTCAGGTCATTAAAATGTAGTGTCAAGTCGACAAAAAAGAGCATTTTCGACACCTTCTGCTCTTTGCGTTTAATCGAGGTGCCAAAGCCACAGAAGCTGCTCAAGAGATTTGTGAAGTGTATGGCGAAGAAGCGATGCCTCTTAGGACGGCTCAAAATTGGTTTAAGCGATTCAAAGACGGCAATTTCGACCTCAAAGACATGCATCGCACCGGACGCTCCGTTCAGTTCGATGAAGAGCGACTGAATCAGCTTATTCACGAAGATCCACGCGAAACGACGAGGGAATTGGCAGAGATAATGGAATGCTCCCACAGTACCATAGAGCGTCACTTTCACTCGATGTGAGAGGTTCAAAAGTTGGGCGCATGGGTTTCGCATGCTTTGAACGACAACCACAAAAATCAACGAGCCACGATATCCGCCGATTTGATTGCCCGTCATCGGTCAACTCATGGACACAAGCAGCGATTCCTCTACCGAATTGTAACCGCCATACACTTCACAAATCTCTCGAACAGCTTCTGTGGCTTTGGCACCTCGATTAAACGCAAAGAGCAGAAGGTGTCGAAAATGCTCTTTTTTGTCGACTCGACACTCCATTTTAATGACCTGAAAAGAACAAAAAGTATATCAGCATAAGAAAACTAAACACACTATTTTGTAGAGCACATAATTCTCTATCGAATAACATAAAACGCATTGCCAACACATTTTATTTTTCACGCAAAATTTTCACTTAAAAAAAACGCCAGAACTTATGGGCCAACCCAATACTACATTTTATTCTATATATTCTAAAACATATCTTGAAGTGTTAATTGACTTCTACTGACATACAGATGATACAGATATTTATATCATGCAAGAAAAAATACACAATATTCAATCATAATGCTTACAGTACATTCCACCCCTGCCCGAAGCAATAAAACTCGGCTTCGTTCTCAAAAATTGGGAGCTGTTGTCCTTTGACGCAGAAGTGGAAGAGGCAGCGAAGATACAACAGCTGAAAACAGCTCCTCCTTCTATTGAAAATATCTCCCAACATATGCTTCCAATTTCTGTGATACTCTGCAGGACTTTTCTAGTATAATGTATGAAGTGATGTAATTTATGAACATTTAATTTGGGGTTCTTGTTTGGCGTACAAAAAAATAGTAAAAATAGCATTTAGGGGGTGTGAAAGCAATGGGGCGTTTGAAGAGTTTTAAAATTTTATAACATTTAGGTTCAATATTGTGGATCTTAATGTCGTGAATTTATATGCATAACTACAAGCGTTTACCCAATATTTTCAACAGAAATCACATAATGTTACGACAAAAAAAACAAAAAAACACAAGAATTAGATTTGGACCTGTTGTCACGGGTTCTAAAAATTCGATTATTTTCCGCCTATGGCGCTGCTGTCGCTTCTGGGCTAGAGTGCCTGGATGTATGACTTGACGTCATATACAAGTACTCGCGACCGCAATTTTGGAGGTGAAAATCCTTTGTGGGCGCTTCAAATAGCATTGGTTCTTATGGAACGCAGAGCATCACGAAACTTTATTTTCTTCAATTATCTTGAATGTAATGGCCGAATTTCAAGTATTACTTCAAAGATGAAGAAATATGTAAATATTTAAAAATTTATGCCTAAATTTTTTTTTTTTTGTTAAAAATGTGTAAAGTGAGACAAGGAGCTAGCAACTCGCTCTCCGATACACATTACACGTAATTACGGAAACCTGGAAATTCGATGTTTCACACATAGGATAATAAGGCGTAAGGCGTAATCGGTGGCGGCGATTAGGGGGCATGGGGAGCAGTTGCGCCCCACTTTTTGCCACCTTTGCCCCAACACTATGCTAACTTTAACTCAGGGTTGTTAAAGGTACAGGAATTTTAAATGAATTTAATTCCGGTCCAGGAGAGAAAATCAGCAAGCGTGAATTGGTTCTGGACCGTAAATAATCTTTTTGCCTGTAAAGTATTTCAATTCGGTCCAGGAACCTCGTTTCCGGATCAATTTAAATTCGGTCCAGGAACCTTTTTCGGATCAATTAAAATACGGTCAAGGAACCTCTTTTTCTTTGGATCAATTTAAATTCGGTCCAGGAACCTTTTTTTTCGGATCAATTTAAATACTGTCAAGAAAACTTTTTTCAATGAAACGCCCTTAGTGTTTCAAAATTTTTCCTCGGTGCCAAGTGAGAATGTAAGCCTATGTAACACTTGCAATGCTCAGTTAGTGTGCTTAGGTTGCCTGCCTTAACTTAAACAATAAACACTTATTTCAAATTCAGATACATTTTATGTGTAAAAAGTACTAACACCATGTGTAGACTAACAAAGGAAATGCCATTTCAGTGCAAATATTGGAACATTTCACGGTGCCCCTGTAAGCCAGCGACGGCGCCCCAGGGCGACAATTTGGGACCTAAGAGATATCTTGCTAAGACGAAAATCCTTTCCTGTCACCTGTCAAGAAATTTTCTCTTCGGAAAGATGACGATATTAGATGCGATTGCCTGAAGGGGGTGTCAACTTTAAAATGAAAGTGAATGACAGATTAATTCGATAATTGATGATTTTGTGTGAAGAGAAATTACTTTCTTGTCTTTTGCATGTTTTTCATATGTCAGCAATGGGGCTGCATGTTGGTAAGAAATAAAAGCATTAGAAAATCACACAGCGGCGTGCAGTCAAGGTGCAAATTCACGTCTGCATGTCTCGCTCTTCTTACACATTGATAAAACAGAATATGGAAACAAAAATGTGAACCATCTCAGCATCCACAAAGTATGAGAGGCTGCTTAGATTAAATCTTGTAAAGCCATTTGCCACATCATTGAACAGATGCCACATCTCGAAAATTAAAACTGAAACGTGGGTCAAGAAATGCACTAAAGCCCGCATCACACGGAACTGGATTTCCAGTAGGTATGTCCTAGTTGGCGCTGGACTGGCTACCAATTTGCTAGTTTTCGCCTCACACGATACTTATCAGCGTAGTTGTCGATAGACTTTTGTTCCCATACGAGGGAAGTTGTAATGGCGGCCGCGTGAAATGTAAACAATGTATCACTTCACATTTTTAAAAGCCGATAACTATTCAACCGAGAGGATGAACGTTTCGTATAAACCGTTATTAGGTACAAATCAATGGCGCTGCTTAAATACATACTTTACAACGTTTACTGTACACGTATGGAAGAATATTTTAGTTGTTTCAAATGTAAACACCGTGCACTCAGCATAGATGGTGTAACTCAACGCGCCTTTCATGCTGTATACGTTATACATTGCTGGAGTAACACTCGGAAACCACAGACAAAAGCGCTCCTTTGCACACACGCAGATTATCTTCACATGGCGAAACTTTGCTCTGATTGGCTGTTCCACAGAATCCAGTCGAGGAAAGCAAGTAGGAATTAGAACCTGTCCTATTCCTCCAAACCAGTCAAGCAGTCAGCCAGGCGGCCATGATTGATTGCTACCTAGAAAGTTAGTTCAGCGCCAACTAGGGCATTCCTACTAGAAATCCAGTTCCTTGTGATAGGGGCTTAAGTCTGTTCAGTGAAGATAGAAGAGACAAGTTGCTCAGATTTAGAAATGGGGAAAAGGGGGGTTTCTTGAGTATTGTTATGGCGAGAAAGGGAAGTAGTGAACATGATGGACAACATCAAAAGTCTGGGGGGGGGGGGGGGTGTTAGTTACATTGTGACATATGTTGTGCCACCCTTGCGTGCTATGATAATAAAGATCCTAGGGTCGAATCCTTGGTAACAGATAGGCATATGAGTATGTTTTCATTTCATGCGATCATAATTAATCTCATTGGTTTGAATAACCTATCAATGTAGGAGGGTAACAAATAAGCAGACAACTATGCATGAACCAAGAACGTATTTAGGAGGGTGTCCAGGGGGTCCGGACCCCCCTCCCCCCGAAAGATTTGTCAAGTACAAAAACTAAATAATGAAAAATATATTATTTTAGCCTTTGTTGTATAATTTCCTCTGAACTTATTGGAAGACAAGGATTATATTGGGATGATACGGCTTTGATGGACAGGAAGGACGTATTTAGGGGGTCCGGACCCTTCCCCCACCCGAAATACTTATTAAGTACGAAAATTAAATGAAAATATACTCGTTTTCATTTGTTGTATAATTTCCTCTGAATTTCTTTGGCCTTTAACTATATCCTCTTGGCTATAAAACGCTTTATTATTTGGAATTCTCGAACAAAGAACCTATCCCCTGAGATTAAGACACCTATACCCGTGGTAAATAACATTTATGTACGTACCCCCAGGGTCGTATCAATATTCTGAAATTGAAACTTCCAATATATCAAATAGCGTAAGATCATAAGTCAGCGTGTGCGACGCAAGGCATGGGTACTTGGATTCAGTGTTAATTTAGTGTATTATTTATGTGCTAACGTAAGATTGTGCTGAAATGTTGCCAATTAGCCTTGTTACGCTGTCCGGGGCACAGGGTTCATTATTTTAACATCTTTTTTCATTCAGGTTAATCACGATTACGAGGTAGGGTAATGGTAAATTGATCTCAATACTTTGATTAACTAATTTTGTTTCTTTTACTTCGCTCATGACACTTTTGACTAATAGCAAAAATGAGGATGAGTGATGATGAATTTGATAAAAGAACAATCACAGAATGCAATCATGCCCAGGCCGGGATTCGAAACCGGGAACACTGGTGTCGTAGCATGTTGTGATAACCACTGCCACAAAGGTTTGGCTTGATCTCAAAAGAACAACCTCAAAGCAGCATAGGGATGATAGAATTTCTTGAAGAGAGATTATGTAATTTGAGGAAAATATCCACAAAATATCACTGTTCACGTTACCCATAAAATCGCTATTTCTAAGCCCGTGAAATGCAGAAAATGACTTCTGTTGGTAGCAAACCATAGATTGACATGGCGCTAATCTAAAAACTTTGAATTATGATCCCTGCAATAATTACTTTAATATATTATATCGAACGAATTTGGTATTCTGGTAAAAAAAATCCATCAGATTTAAACCATTTATTAATTCCTAGAATCTCCTCTAGGATATGAACTGGCAACAAACAATGTTAAGAATAAATTGATTGACGGAGTTATATTATGCATAAAAAAGCCAGTGAACGTATCTTCTAATGTCTGTGTTATATGCGGTGATTTTTTGTGCGACTTTTATACGTTTACTATAAGCATTTTTTCTGAAAGGTCGCGATCCAGACATCATATCCCTTATGTTCTTAGAAGTGGAATTATGATAGTATTTGGTTAATGCAGAGTATATTCGTGACTGAAACAAATAACAAAAGAAAAACTGCTTGCGTAACGAGCACAATACTTGGCCTGAATCGAGAATACACTTTCTAAAAGTTGTGATACTAACCAAAATTTCAACCTAGATTCCTAGAAATATAACTGTATTATAGAAAATAATTTAGTAATTATTGCATGCTGTGTGGCAAAGGAAAGCAATGTCCTATCCTAACTGCAAAATTGAGATCATATTATTAGTAGAAAGAATAGTTGTATTGTTAAATTAGGTCACAGACTGTCATGTGCTAGATTGTTGTGTTATGTTCAGTGATGTGCCGTAGACTATACGTGTACGTCTATATGCGTTATCTACACGTAATCTACGCGTAGATTACATTGGGTTGTAGTTTACATAGACTACGTAGACAATCTAAAGTGCATTAAAATTAATTTTGAAGGGTTTCATGAAAGGAAAGTGACATTTTCACCTGTATTGGTTCCTAACGAAATGAAAGAATCCCATTTACAAGAAAATTTCTCTTCTCTTCTATCATCAACTATGGAAAATGATAAATAATATGCAAAAAACAACAACAGATGGCAGTCGTGAGGCAAGAGTGGTCTTTTCCCCATAAAACACTAGAATATTTCCTATATTAGGTTTCTTCCTAGCTGAGAAATTGTTCGAAATTGGAAGAAAGAGTATGAAAAGTTCTCTTCACGCATCAGTAACTGATACGCAGTATAATTTTCCTTTAATTCCACGGCGCCCTTTGCTCAGTTATAACCTTTCGCCATGTTGTTTACATAGATTACGTAACCTAAGTGTATAAAATAGTCTACGTGTAGAATGTAGACTATCGTTGTTTACGCGTAGACGCACACAACTGGTTATGTTACAACATTGGTTAATTATTTCTAGCATACCAGTCCTATAACCTTTTAATTTAAAACGTATGGAATAAGATATATACATACATGTATAAACAGCAGGCAACATTAATTTCCTAAGCGGTGAGCTTTTGCCCTTTGTAAATATTTTAAGAGAATGTTCTGGTGGAAGCATACTTCTATAGTTCCTGGTTCAATTTAGCTCTAGGAGAATTTCCGAGTAAGTTACCTGTTCCTAGTTAGGCTAATCGCGTCTTGAATATTTGGTTATTCTCTCTCCCTCAGATGTGTAAGTAGATATGTGCATGGCTCCTTATAGCTTAAAGGTTAGAGTCTTCGTTTGCGAGAGCTCCTGGTTTGATTCCTGACGGTAGCTCCAAAATTTAAGTGTTCACCTAGAATCGTGTGGGCAATTGCGAAAGCACTAGAAAGGAATGGTAGTGGTCTTGTCTCTTGGAAACCAGAAAATGTGATTCTGGGGCTCGACGCGCTGACCACCACCAACTGGTAGAAAAGCAACTTCACAAACTTCAGCCATCAAGGAGCTGTTTGTGTCATGAGGTTTGTGCACTCTATGTGTGAGTGTATGTGTATTCAGTGCAACGATTCTTCACACTGAATATATAGCCTATTGTACGCGATGGATGAGCAGACTAACACAATTTTAAAATTAAATTGCAAGTCCTCAGCGCTCAACTGGTTTCATAATGTTATTACACTTACGTTACAAGAAATTAAACAATACAACTCACCTACCTAAATATTATTTCACTTTAAATCATTCGTACAAACTCATTTCTGATTTGGTAAATATGCGATATCGCCCGAACGGATTTCTTCAAATTTACAGGAGAAACTACTTACTGAAATCAGTTTCTGTAGCATTGTCGAAGTTCTTCGAGGTATTTTCTTTCGCAGAAACTGAAAACTTCACCATAGACTGCTGCAGAACAAGAATCACTTTTTATGTAAGGAACTTGCATTTTCTGTAAAGCGACAACATTATGACGTTGTTTCCATTATGTGCCTGCAGATGGTGCGAGCGTCGAAAGTCACGTGGTCACGCCAGTGTTTCCAAACGTGCCTTTTTGTTACAATTTTTTTTTTTTTAACTAACCCAACCTAACCTAACCTTGCCGGAAATGGTCCGTGGGGCTATCGTGAATGGTTTTTGGGGCTATCCGTCAATAGTTCGTGGGGCTATCGTGAATGATTTTTTGGGGCTATCCATCAATGGTTTGCGATGACATAATGAACACGAAAGTAGGTATTTTTCGATTAAGAAGGTTGAAACACTGCATACCCACTCCAAATCGACAAAACACAAGCACGATGCGCGATGATCCATGACGAGTGCACGCCATATTGTCTGTTACCCAAGCGGAACAAGGAAGACAAATAATGACTCGCAATATGAAAAGTTGACACTATTTTATGGAAAAAGGCATAACATCACCTTAAGGAATCTTCCGCAATGTAGAATAGATAAGTATCAATGCTAAAATTAACGAAATAAATGAGTGAGAGGTGTTCGGGCCTTATCGCATTATTACCTCTGATTTTTAACAAGAACTTTGTAAAGTCTAGAGAATCTTCTACCTAGACTTCGGCTTATAAACAGAATGAATGAATGTAATAGCTGCATTTTTACTTATCTCTGCCAACAAATTATACAAAAAATATTTTTTTCTTAATGACCTAATGTCAAGGGGGCTGAGGGCAGTGCCAGGGTGGGGACTCAGCCCCCTCTGGCCCCTGCCTGGCTACGGGCCTATCCACCAGTGAATTGACTTTGTAACTACCAAAAACAAAACACATGAGTCATCTGCAAATAATCAGGTAAATATCGATTTTGTGTATATGAAGGCACAGTAATAAATTTGGTTTAGGTAATTCCTTTGAATATCTTATCAAAGTGTCGAACGAGACTGACACACTTAAGTCTCGGTCTCGTGTCAACTGTACCGAGGTTTGTGTTGTTCTCGTCTCGATTTTGACAAGCTCGTCTTTGAGTTCTAATATTATTTGTCAAATTTCTGCGATGTCTCTCCCGCTGCAAGTATTTGAAGGTTGGGAAAATTTTTATTAACAAATCTTAATGGCAGAATTATAAGAAGGGCGGCAGAAGAATTGTACCTGGGCAGACCATCTGTTTGACGCATCTCTTCAAACCTTTCAAGATATCCATCAATGTTTTAGGATATGTAAATCTTAATGCAACTGCCCTTATGGATTGAATAATGGGCTCATTATTCACGAAACCGCTTGATCGTTTGAGTTTTTGGTTTAAGTTCACTTTATGGACAGATAATTCGAACCACCATATGCCTGTACCTGGTGTCGAACCTGGGATCTTTTCATTACAGATAAACCGCGTAACCTGTTTCGCTTTCATATCTGTTAACGGAAAATTATAGCATCGTAAGAATCATCGAGTGATAATTTACAGAATTGATTATTTAGAAACATCGATGTATCAGGGCATAGATTTTATAATACAGGGTGTCCCAAAAAAAGGTAACCGAAATTTAGAATCGTTACCTTATGTTCTTTTACTTTTTTTTGGGGTCACCCTGTATTTCTGTTGTGTGTTCAAACAGCTTGGTTACCAGACACGTATACGGATCCTACTTCGAACCAAGTGTCACACATGTAATAATAATATTAATTGTTACTATCATTTAACAATTATAGCAGGGAGGCCACTCTAGGACCATCCTAATTCAAGTATAATTCCCGGTTTTCAAGGCGAACTTTCCAAAAATTCAAGGCTACAAGCAGATGTTTTCTCGCCTCTCACCACCCTCACACATACAAAGACAAATATATTAACAATATAGAGGGTCTATGTGATTCCAATGAATTCAAAAATTCTATTTCAATACAATTAAACAGTATATATATTTAAAATATTAAATTTAAGGTTCGGAGTTTACGTTTGCCGTTTCACATACTCAGACTCGAAATACATCTACAAACACAAGTCACACTAATTTACGAAAAACTGTTAATTGTATATGAATTTCTAACTCAAATTTTAACTAATCAACTTCAACATATGTTATCTTGTAATAATCTTCAGTCTGTCAGCTAGACTGTTCTGCAAAGGACAGTAAAAATATAAACGTATTGAGAGAATTCTGTTCTATATTCCATGCAACTTTCTTTGCCTTCCTTCGAGATGAAAATAGAAACTAAACTGTGAAAAACCTACCTCAGGGCATTTATAAATATCTATTAATTCAATTATATTTTGATTTAATAAAAGTTGCAATTTTCCACGTCTACGGAGAAAAATTCACGCAGAATTCCCGGAATTCAAGGAATTTGCGGTGAGTAGCCACCCTGTATAGGTATACTAATATAGCAACATATTTTATTAAGAATAAATGTATTAATAATAATAGGGACTAATTATTATTACACAAGCAAGTATAACAGTATGTCATACAGTTTAATTTCTAATTAAGACTACTAAAATTAGTTTAAAAATCAGTAGTTATGCCAAAGAGATTTTGCCAAAATACTGAAATATATACAATAAGAAAAGTACTGTTATGCCAGATGGTGGAAAGTGTATTGTCTCATGAATTATACGAGGGCAATTCGGAAAAAAACCTCCGTTTGCACATGCGCGAGAAATGTCCGGGAAGAGCGACGTCAGTCCTGTGGCAGTATGTGCAGTAGTCCAGTAGACAGTGAGCAGTGGAAGGAGAAGGTTGTGTCGCAGTTCACTCGTCCGTTACAACAATTGAAAATGAACGTTCCAATAGCAAAGCCCGCCAAATGTGAAGTGCGTGCCGTAATTCGATTTCTGTGTGCGAAAAATCTTTCGGCGGCTGCGATTCATCGCGAACTGTGTGATGTTTACGGACCAAACGTGATGAGTGACAGTGTCGTACGTGAATGGTGTCGCATGTTTAAAGATGGACGAACCGACGTGCACGATGCGGCAAGAAGTGGGCGCCCATCTGTAGTCAGCAACGAACTCATGGAGGAAATTGACAAAACTGTCCGTGAAACCCGTCGGTTCACGATATCGGAACTTTCTCTGCGCTTTCCCCAACTTTCTCGGACTGTTTTGTACGAGGTGGTGACAGAAAAGTTGGGTACCACAAGTTCTGTGCTCGTTGGGTTCCAAAACTCCTTTCGGAGGAGCACAAAAAAAACAGAATGGGCTCTGCTTTGGACTTTCTGTCGCGTTATGCCGAAGAAGGAGAACAATTCCTTAACAGAATTGTGACTGGCGATGAGACCTGGGTGTCGTACGTGAACTCTGAAACCAAACAGCAATCAATGGAGTGGGGACATACGCACTCACCAAAGAAACCCAAAAAGGCTCGGCGAACATTGTCTGCCAGAAAGCTTATGGCAACAGTCTTCTCGGATGTGAAAGGTGTACTGTTAGTGAAGTTCATGGAGCGTGGATCGACCATCACTTCAGAAGTCTACTGTGAAACATTACGACAACTCAGACGAGCCATCCAGAACAAGCGTCGGGGCATGCTGACTTCCGGACTTCCGGTGTGGTGTTGGTTCACGATAACGCTCGCCCGCACACTCGAAATTTCTCGAATCTATGAGATTACGAAAAGTCCGGATTTGACCTTTAATTCACACCACGTCATATTCAATTATTATTATTATTTTGGTACCAGTTTCATAGATCGGAGACACATTAAAATCGGGTATTTTGTGTTTCGCATGGTTCGTACTTACCAATTGTGTATTGCGGATCATAGTTCAAGGTGCCATTATGCTTTTTAAACGAAAACAAACGCAATTTTTCACATTCTGAGTGCTTTTTTTATTCCTTTCTTCGCTTCCGGAACACACAATATGGCGGGCACATCTTGACTCAAGTATGCAGTGTTTCAACCTCCTTCACCGAAAAATACCTACTATCGTGTTCGTCACCGGTGGAAATTATACATTATGCACGCGTAGCCGACGTATAGCCCGGGTAGCTAACGGATAGCCCGACGAACCATACACGGATAGCCCCACGAACCATTTCCGATAAGGTTAGGTTAGGTTACGTTAGGCAAGCATAATAAAAAAAAAGGGGGTTTGAAACAATGACAGGGGCTTACGTCATCAAACGTACGCAGCATCCGGTTGTAGTAGGGCAAGCAAATGAAAGCAATGGCAATCGGGTGAGATATTTCTCTTGAAAAATACATGATTTCCCGGTCAAATATATTCCACGATGAAAGAAAATACCTCGACGAACGTTGAAAAGCTTAGAGAAACTCATTTTCGTAAGTAGTTTCTTGTGTAAAATTGAAGAAATGTGTGTCCTATGTATGAGACTGTTATCATTATTTTTTTAAGTACCCGTTGACGTGTAGAAACATGGACCAAGAGTACCATGAAGGACAGCAGATTAAGTGGTATCTGGATACCTGTGCATTGTGCAAATGTACAAAAGTGCAGTGACGGCGATTAGGGGGGTCATTGCCCCCTGCTTTTCACCACTTTTGCCCACGCACTATGCTAAACCTTATGTACAAAGGGAAATATACTGTCTTTGCCCCCCCCCCCCCCCCCCGGTTTTAGAACCCAATCGCCGCCACTGCAAAAGCGCATAGTGTTTCACGATTTCTGACACAAAGCAAAACTATGAAAATTCTTTCATAGTCACCGCGATAAAAGAATGGAATCAACTCCCTCCACCACTGACCTCAGGGAAGCTCCACCCCGCAACAAACAGAATAAACTTAAAGAAACACCCACTGCGCATACAATAGTACCTGGCTTTGTCTTTTATGTAATGAACAGGAATGAGGTATTGGTCATTGAAAAACCCTGAAATAATAATATTCTAATTGTGATTTGAGACAACTCGTATTTTCAGTATATTAATTGTTTACAGTAAGTATAAATGTTTTATTTTTCTACTGTAACACTGATTTTCAGAAAGTGTAAAAGTGTCAATTGTAACATGTAATTGTAATTGTAATTTGTATTTGTTGTAAGAGCGGTCCACGAGGCGGAAAAACGCCCGCTCAATAAAGGCGATTATATTATATTCATAGTTATTCATCAACGAAATGATAGATCTTTTTGAAAAGAAAGCAACGCGATTCCAGTTTCTATTTAAACACTCGCTAAAGTATTCTCAATACAATTTGAATTTCAGAATTTGTAAAATAATAATAACAATAATGATAGTTTCTGTGAATGAAGGGCAAAATATGAAATCTTACTCTGTATCTTATACAGAATCTTTTGCATAAAAAAAATCCCCGAAAATTTATTCGAGAAACTAAAAACCAGTCAAACACTCACTGGAAATTTTCAAATCGTCTTTTACACTTTCACCGCAAAAACATGGAATGAACTCCCGCCCTCCATTACCTCCCTCCCCAGTCCTAACTAACTAACTAACTAACTCTCTAGCCTTCTTAAACCCGAAGGTTCATGGCTGCAGCAACACAGGCCTTCCATCTTTCCCTATCTTGAGCAAGATCTATATACTCTTTTCCATCCCTACCGATTTCCCTTAGGTCCATCTCAACGTTGTCCCTCCATCTTCGTCTTGGCCTTCCTACAGGTCTCTTACCATCAGGTTTCCCAACAAGAATCCCAGTCCTAACAAATTTAAGAATAAACTAAAGGATTTTCTGTTAGATGAGCAATATCTCTGTTCAAGCTCCCACGAGTAACACTACACAATACAGTTTAGACAACATACGAGCCTCGCCAATCCAATCCATGATTTTGTTTATGTACACCAGGTAAATGTGAAGCAGGGTTAGGTGGGAGAACAGCCACAGGCTGAACCTCGCCCTTTAATAAAGAAAATTTGAATTTGAATTTTACCGCATCGGGAATGCTGAAAATTTTTCTACCTAGTCGGGAAATGGTGTGTTTCTTCAGTGCCAAACGTCGGGATTACAAAATATCCCCTTTCTAATCCCATCCCGACCAAATATTTTCCATCCCTCACGCTCCTCGGTAAGGCAATCAACATGATTCTAATGTCTCTCGTGAAAACGTTCTCTCGTTATTTTCTTGGACACGACAGTTAATTGCTGAGACTTACAGCCTGTAAATCACAGAAAATAATATTATCTGTAATAATATGTCGCTACAATTTCACCATTTGAATTACATAAACTTTTTCCAGATATCTCAGGGGGCAAGTGTCCCCCTTCCTTGTCTAAGACCGTCTATTTCCACTCCTATCCAATTATCATAAAAAAATTGACCCTTGCCGATTTAAAGTATTGGCAGCCATTACAAAGTTAATTAATGTAATTTTAAAGCTTCAGTTTTTAAAAACATTTTTACGGTGGCCGAAACTGCAATGTATAATCATTATCTATTTATGCATAACAAAATATTCAAATTTAAGCAAAAAAAACCGGTTGTGTCTCGCTTTTGTAAATTAACATGCAGACCGTTAAATTTTAACGGTGGACTGGTCCAAATATTACGGTAACAATTACACCGGGTCACGAGAGGTTCATTAAATCCAGCGGTGACAACTAATTTAAACTTAATTTTACATTTGACGAGTCCTGGAAAGAAACCTGACAAGTCACATTTCCCGCTTTTTAAAGAACAAATTCAAACTTTCAAGTCGCATTACCTATTTTCCCGTTATATACCATTTTTAAAATTTCACATTTGTAAGGATTTACCGAGTTTTTCGTTTGAACAGTTGCACTATACATAGGCACATTGACGGAGCTATTTAATGCTATAGATTGATTGATCTGTTTTTTTTTTTACTTCGCTTTTCAGCCACTTTTGCTTAATCACGAAGATGAGGGTGAGTGATGATATGATGAAATTGATGAAGGGACACTCACAAAGAACAACCATGCTCAGGCCGAGATCCGATCCCGCCACGAATGTCGGCATAACATTGAGTCTAATTACGTTTATTTATTTACACCAACGTACTTAATTATACTAGAATCCTGTGAAATACTCTATAGAAACCACGCATCAACCGAATACGGATAACTAACCATGAATTTTTACATTTATTAATTGCAATTTTTTAATAAATATATTGTCAAGATATTACGGTCAGTAGTGCAATAAACCCGGTTCACAAACCGAAAATGAGGCTCGGTGAGGCTCGCCTTAATGGATTTCTCTCGTAAGGCATGAGCCTCATTTTCTTGCAGTGTTGCCAACTCCTCACTCGAAAAAATCACCAAGGTTTTTTTTGGGGTTTAACCTAGCCTAAAGCAAGGAGCTGGCAATCTTGCTTGAGGCTCGCCTTAATGGTTTGCTCTTGTAAGGCATAAGTCCTATTTTCTTGCAGTGTTGCCAATATTTTACTCGAAAAAATCACCAAGGTTTTTTTTTTTGGGTCTAACCTAGCCTAAAGCAAGGAGCTGGCAATCTTGCTTGAGGCTTGCCTTAATGGTTTGCTCTTGTAAGGCATAAGCTCTATTTTCTGGCAGTGTTGCCAATATTTTACTTGAAAAAATCACCAAGGTTTTTTTTTTGAGTCTAACCTAGCCTAAAGCAAGGAGCTGGCAATTTTGCTTGAGGCTTGCCTTACAGTGCATAAAGCAAGGAGCTGGCAATCTTGCTTGAGGCTTGCTTTACAGTGCATAAAGCAAAGTTGCCAACCTACTGGTACTTTTGCCATAGCTTTTTACAAAAAAGAGAGAGGAGAGAGAGAGGGAAGAGTTAAACAACCGACAGCTGCCAACACCCACCTACAGCTTTTTTTTTCTTGGTCTAACCTAACCTAAAGCAAGAAGCTGTCAATTTTACTTAAGACTTGCCTTACAGTGCATAAAGCAAGGTTGCCAACCTACTGGTACTTTTGCCATAGTCTTTTACAAAAAAAAAGAGAGGAGAGAGAGAGGGAAGAGTTAAACAACCGACAGCTGCCAACACCCACCCTAACCTAACCTAACCTAACCTAACCTAACCTAACCCACCCTAACCTAACCTAACCTAACCCACCCTAACCTAACCTAACCTAACCCAACCTAACCTAACCTAACCTAACCTAACCTACCCTAACCTAACCTAACCTAACCTAACCAGGTCTAACCTAACCTAAAGCAAGGAGCTGGCAACTTTACTTAAGACTTGCCTTACAGTGCATAAAGCAAGGTTGCCAACCTACTGGTATTTTTGCCATAGCTTTTTTACAAAAAAAAAGAGAGAGGAGAGAGAGAGAGAGGGAAGAGTTAAACAACCGACAGCTGCCAACACCTACCTACAGCTTTTTTTTTTCTTGGTCTAACCTAGCCTAAAGCAAGGAGCTGGCAACTTTGCTTGAGGTTTGCCTTACAGTGCATAAAGCAATTTTTGCCAACCTACACACACTAAACAAGGAGAGCCGGCAACAAACACGCACTGCCGTAAAAGAGAGAGAGATGGGCGGATGGTAATATAGTATGTGTGTGCGTGTGTGTGTATAATATGTAGCATTATTAACTAGAGTGTGATGGCAATTTACTTACAACTAAAAAAAAATAGAGATGCCAACGTTGCTGTAAGATGAAAAGAGAGAGAGAGAGAGATTTATGGCTGGCAACAGTGGTGAGCGAATGCGCCATATCGTAATTTTCCAACTCCGACAATGTTTATATATCGTGACTTTTGTAAACCTCTCTCTCTCTCGGGGGAACGATGTGCCACACACACACACACGCGCGCGCGCGTGTATTGTGACGCAAGCAAACAAACAAAATAATAATAATTGTTGTTTTTTAGGATTCCTGGCCCCCATAACCCCGCCAGGAGTGCGTGGTGCCCAACCAAAAAAATAAAGGTTTTCCCGTACGACCTTCGAACGTAAAATTGATTGACGTGCGGGCGAATCTCTTCCGGAATGTTTTTCAATTCGTACATCTGACCATACATGCTATTCATCATCAATTTAGCCGTGTTCTGTTTGGCGTCTATTTCGAGCAGTTTGCCCGGCGGTAAAGTTTTATTGTTTTTAAATTTTTTGATTTTTTTTACGCAAGGCCATGATCTTACGGATGTACGTGGCGTTTAGCGTGTCCTGTGAGAAATACACGTGAAGATCAGCTTCCGTGCAGCCGGTTGGATTCGTAACGCCGCGATAAACATCAACTTCCGTGCCGGGCGGAACGCCCGTTCCGGCGTGGAATTCGCGCCACTCCCAAGTTCACGTTGAAAGGGGAGAGGCCAGCTGCTACCATGACGCTCGGGTAGAGTGACGTAAAGTCCAATGTCAAAATAATCTCATCCTCTGTTCTGTTTTTGAGTGCCACGTTCATGTGAGGGTTACGGCGTACGTAACCCCCGACCAGCTTGTGATGATACTCGAGATACTACCGTGGGAAACACAATCATCGCTTGTTCTGCAACGCTTCGCTGAAATAGTAATGCGAGAGATGCAAGTTGAGTTTGTGCCCTCGAACCTGGTCCGCACGCAACACGCTCTGGCAGCACAATTCGGGTCGCCCTAAACTCAGAGGCCTAGCGAGTTGGCAATACTGACACGACCTAGTTTTTGCTTATATTGTCACCGCAACCGGATGCGACGACGGGCATTATCTTCTCCCCACCAGGTTGAAGTACAACGAAACATACTTCAGCGTGTACGAGGAGAGGTTCCCGAAAAGGTAACGCACCACTTCGATGCCGTCCAATTCGAGTTTCGGACGACCAGAAAATCAGAGGCAATATTGATACGGCCTAGTAAGTTGGCAACATTAGTAGACCCAAATGGAGAGTTCTGCGACCGAAAGTGAGGCTCGGTGAGGCTCGCCTTAATGGTTTGCTCTTGTAAGGCATAAGCCTTATTTTCTCGCAGTGTTGCCAACATCTTACTCGAAAAAATCACTAAGGTTTCTCTCCACGTTCCACTGCATAGGGTATCCTCGGGCAAACGCATGGGAAAGAGCACCGTGTGACTTCTCGTCGATATTTTGGTTCCCGCTTTGAATCCTCCCGCCTGATAGTATGCTGCGTCCGTTTTGGATAATTTCAAAGTTCCCACTGCCGTCGACGTGATGCCTGGATAATCTATTCTGTCGATGACGGTGTTGTGTTTCCTCGCCTCCACCTGCGAGAACAGGTGAGGCACGAAGTTGTCCACGAGTATCAAATTTGCTGCTGCGGGGAACGCGTATCCGCTTTTCTTCTTCACCACGTCGAATTCAAGGTAGAGGTCCGCTCTGTGAGGATGAACGAACCCGTCCCCTACGTCCACGTCGTATTCGATCTCTCTGTTCGCTTCGTTCAAATTTCCGAACATAGGTTCTATTCATATTTTTACTTACGTATAGGCGTACATGATGAATCAGCAAACATATTTTTTCTAAGTTTTGCTGTTTCCAAGATAACCCTATTTCCGGTCGCTATTTTCGATTTCCGAGCATAGGTTCTATTCATATTTTACTCACGTATAGGCGTACGTGATGAATCCGAAAACAGATTTCTCCTAAGTCTTACCGTTTCCAAGATAACCCCACTTCCGGTCGCTATTTTCGATTTCCGAGCATAGGTTCTATTCATATTTTTTCTCACATATAGGCGTACGTGATGAATCACCAAACAGATTTTTCCTAAGTCTTACCGTTTCCAAGATAACCCCACTTCCGGTCGCTATTTTGGATTTCCGAACATAGGTTCTATTCATATTTTTTCTCACGTATAGGTGTACATGATGAATCACCAAACAGATTTTTCCTAAGTCTTACCGTTTCCAAGATAACGCCACTTCCGGTCGCCATTTTGGATTTCCGAGCATAGGTTCTATTCATATTTTTTCTCACGTATAGGTGTACATGATGAATCACCAAACAGATTTTTCCTAAGTCTTACCGTTTTCAAGATAACCCCACTTCCGGTCGCCATTTTGGATTTCCGAACATAGGTTCTATTCATACTTTTTCTCACATATAGGTGTACATGACGAATCCGCAAACAGATTCTTGCTAAGTTTTACCGTTTCCAAGATAACCCCACTTCCGGTCGCCATTTTGAATTTCCGAGCACAGGTTCTATTCATACTTTTTCCCACGTATAGGTGTACGTGATGAATCACCAAACAGATTTTTCATAAGTCATGAATTGGAGGGTTCTATGACAACCTATATTAATTCTCGTAAGAGAACAGAACGTGTCCTACGGGGCAAGTTAAGGGGCATGTGCATGGCCAAAGGGGAAGTTCCTTTGCGCGCTCAAGCATGATTTAATTTTATTATATTTTCAGATTGACCACAAAACAAGGTGTTGACAGGCAGTGTGTATATATATTGTAAGAAGATGTTTCATTATCAACCTCTACTTCTTGCAGTACATCCTGGACACAGCGTTGCAGGTTAACAAAGGACCTTTGGTCAGTATATATTTTTTTTTCTTAAAACTGTTCGGTTACTCGCTCGTTCCTGACATCATACACAAAAGTTTTCTCCGCGATGAGGATGACGCTACACAGAGTGTCGGCAGGCAAGGCATCGTGGAACTCGCACACAATCTTGATGTTGGTGCGATCGTTAACAACCACCTGCTTTCTTTTAGATGTGTTGATGACGAACATGGGTCTGCGAGCTATGAACTCGTTTGGATTGTAGTACACGTCCACGTTACCGGAAGTCACTCGTTTGTAAGCTGTGTACACCTCGTACAGTTTCAGGTAGTCCTCTTCTGCGATGTTTAGGTTGTAGTTCTCACGTGGGAAAACTTCGTTCCTGCCATTTTTGAGGTAAATGTTCTTAATCTTGCAGTTGTCGAACTGGCTTGAATTTTTCTCCTGATTGTTACCCCTTCCTGTCTGGAAGAGTACGGCTGCAAACTCGGGCATGTCGTACCGAATGTTGTTGAATTGCGTGGTTACGTCAAATTCGAAATGATTGCCGGAAGCAGGTTTTTGCACACACTGGTAGCCATAAAACTGAATGGACACTTGAGGATTCTTCAGGATGTCGGCTTTGTACTTGAGAGCATAGTTTGATTCGTATTCTATTACTGGCACGCGCAGCTCCATGGACCTTACAATACACTTGGCAGCGTCGGGTAGTATGTTGGGAAGCAAGGTAGTCCCGTCCGGGCCCAAAGTGCTGTATCGCATCAGTGCGTCGTTGTCGTTGGCAGCTCTGCGAAAAGTGACGCGCAAACCACCCTTCCACATGATCTCCTTGTAGTCCGAGAAGAAACCGGGCAGCAGACGCATGGGAAACAGTACTGTGTGACTTTGAGTTTTGATTTTTGTACCTGCTTCGAATCCCCCTGCCTGGTAGTATGCTGCATCGGTCTTGGAGAGTTTCAGTGTTCCCACGGCAGTCGAGGTAATCCCGGGGTAGTCAACCCTATCGATGACGGTGCCGTGCTTTCTAACTTCCACCTGCGAGAATAGGTACGGCACAAAATTATCTACGAGTCTTAGGTTTGCGTTGGCAAGAAATGCTTCGCCGTTGTCTCTCTTCACTACATCAAACTTGACGTACAAATCAGCTCTGTGAGGGTGAATGAATCCATCCCCGACGTCCACATCGTATTCTATCTCTCGATTCGCTTCGTTAAGGTTGGCAAACGTGCGACGGTTGGGAGGGAAGGACTGCAACTCGTAACTTTCGATTTGTTCCATGATGGCTATTTATTATATGTTAATCTCCACGACGGCAGTGGTCGCGGCTCCTGCAAAATCAACCACCTCCCCCTTTTTTTGTTTGTCACTGCTAATTCTATGTTGTCTATGCGATTACGATATACAGGAAAGTATATCGGTGGGGAGGGTGTGTAGATAATTGGCTCCATGAACTCAGAGTTTGGTTTGAACGAAACGATAATACCTGTCTGCTTGTGACTCCCTGGGATGCCGTCAGAGGATTTGGTGATCATATTTTGATTATTTTTTACAGAGCAGTTCGGGTAGGTTGTTATTTATAGACCCCACCCCAATTTTTTTTTTTGTTTTGTGTTCATGGCGATGGTCGTACCTAATGCGGCGACCCGTTCGCCCAGCGAGACGTCTCTGCTGACGAGTCTCCCGAAAGCTGCGTGCTCTAACTTTCTGTCAGCATCATGACGTACATCGAGATCGGTATTGGTATTGTAGGCAATATCGTGATCCTTGCATGCAGCATCCAGGGGATTCACACCCTTGTCGCCTCTTTTTAGTCGCTGTTCGAGTTTGGTACCGGGGCCGCGGTACTGGTAACCTGGCAAGTGCATCTTGAAGGGTAGCTTGTTGATGATGTCGTTCACGAGACCTCGACCTTCGGCCACGTTCCAAAATTTCGGAGGTAGGGTGTTGATGATTTTGATGAGGTACCCTATGCTTTTGTCGTTATTCACAATGAAGTTGGCAAGCTTGGAGCTAACCATGTCCACAATTTCTACCTTCTCGTTGCGAAAGTTGCTGTTGCCTGCATTCTCCTCTCTTGCAATAACCAACAACCTGTCTATGAGCTTGCGCACGTCGTCAACCCACACAAACTCTTTGGGCAGGTTGTTGTAGAGTTTGACGCTGCTGCCTGTTTTGACCTGGTTCCATATCGGCTTGATGAGGTTCTTGTATTTTTCGCCGCTGCTAGATTTGACGCGATTCTGCGTAGCCTCGTTGTTTTGGTACAAGGCATCCGTCATGATCAAAATTTCCTTGTAACTTTGGTAATCTTCGTCTGTGTAATCTCTTGGCTGCTTTTTTGGTGATGAGTTCCCACAGTCCAACCGTGCCGGGATACCTGTTCCAGCTGTTTTTCTCACCCAAATTGACTTTCACGTTGTCACCCTCGAACGTGACTTTCGATTTTCCGATTTTCCAAACCACGCCCTCGTTGAGTTCCATGGTTGGGTACAATCCGAAAACCTCGTTTTTCTCGAACTAAACTCAACGGCCTGTTGATCAATCAATTTTCGGAACGCTGCTCTTCTTGCTGGAACAGAAACGTTTCTCACAACGTTGCAACGTTTAGAAAGTCGTTAATTTTGTTTTTGTATTTTCCGTCGTTGGGTTTCCTCGTCATGTCGATCGTCGCGAATCCGAAATCGTCACTGTTCCAGCAAGAAGAGCAGCGTTCCGAAAATTGATTGATCAACAGGCCGTTGAGTTTAGTTCGAGAAAAACGAGGTTTTCGGATTGTACCCAACCATGGAACTCAACGAGGGCGTGGTTTGGAAAATCGGAAAATCGAAAGTCACGTTCGAGGGTGACAACGTGAAAGTCAATTTGGGTGAGAAAAACAGCTGGAACAGGTATCCCGGCACGGTTGGACTGTGGGAACTCATCACCAAAAAAGCAGCCAAGAGATTACACAGACGAAGATTACCAAAGTTACAAGGAAATTTTGATCATGACGGATGCCTTGTACCAAAACAACGAGGCTGCGCAGAATCGCGTCAAATCTAGCAGCGGCGAAAAATACAAGAACCTCATCAAGCCGATATGGAACCAGGTCAAAACAGGCAGCAGCGTCAAACTCTACAACAACCTGCCCAAAGAGTTTGTGTGGGTTGACGACGTGCGCAAGCTCATAGACAGGTTGTTGGTTATTGCAAGAGAGGAGAATGCAGGCAACAGCAACTTTCGCAACGAGAAGGTAGAAATTGTGGACATGGTTAGCTCCAAGCTTGCCAACTTCATTGTGAATAACGACAAAAGCATAGGGTACCTCATCAAAATCATCAACACCCTACCTCCGAAATTTTGGAACGTGGCCGAAGGTCGAGGTCTCGTGAACGACATCATCAACAAGCTACCCTTCAAGATGCACTTGCCAGGTTACCAGTACCGCGGCCCCGGTACCAAACTCGAACAGCGACTAAAAAGAGGCGACAAGGGTGTGAATCCCCTGGATGCTGCATGCAAGGATCACGATATTGCCTACAATACCAATACCGATCTCGATGTACGTCATGATGCTGACAGAAAGTTAGAGCACGCAGCTTTCGGGAGACTCGTCAGCAGAGACGTCTCGCTGGGCGAACGGGTCGCCGCATTAGGTACGACCATCGCCATGAACACAAAACAAAAAAAAAAATTGGGGTGGGGTCTATAAATAACAACCTACCCGAACTGCTCTGTAAAAAATAATCAAAATATGATCACCAAATCCTCTGACGGCATCCCAGGGAGTCACAAGCAGACAGGTATTATCGTTTCGTTCAAACCAAACTCTGAGTTCATGGAGCCAATTATCTACACACCCTCCCCACCGATATACTTTCCTGTATATCGTAATCGCATAGACAACATAGAATTAGCAGTGACAAACAAAAAAAGGGGGAGGTGGTTGATTTTGCAGGAGCCGCGACCACTGCCGTCGTGGAGATTAACATATAATAAATAGCCATCATGGAACAAATCGAAAGTTACGAGTTGCAGTCCTTCCCTCCCAACCGTCGCACGTTTGCCAACCTTAACGAAGCGAATCGAGAGATAGAATACGATGTGGACGTCGGGGATGGATTCATTCACCCTCACAGAGCTGATTTGTACGTCAAGTTTGATGTAGTGAAGAGAGACAACGGCGAAGCATTTCTTGCCAACGCAAACCTAAGACTCGTAGATAATTTTGTGCCGTACCTATTCTCGCAGGTGGAAGTTAGAAAGCACGGCACCGTCATCGATAGGGTTGACTACCCCGGGATTACCTCGACTGCCGTGGGAACACTGAAACTCTCCAAGACCGATGCAGCATACTACCAGGCAGGGGGATTCGAAGCAGGTACAAAAATCAAAACTCAAAGTCACACAGTACTGTTTCCCATGCGTCTGCTGCCCGGTTTCTTCTCGGACTACAAGGAGATCATGTGGAAGGGTGGTTTGCGCGTCACTTTTCGCAGAGCTGCCAACGACAACGACGCACTGATGCGATACAGCACTTTGGGCCCGGACGGGACTACCTTGCTTCCCAACATACTACCCGACGCTGCCAAGTGTATTGTAAGGTCCATGGAGCTGCGCGTGCCAGTAATAGAATACGAATCAAACTATGCTCTCAAGTACAAAGCCGACATCCTGAAGAATCCTCAAGTGTCCATTCAGTTTTATGGCTACCAGTGTGTGCAAAAACCTGCTTCCGGCAATCATTTCGAATTTGACGTAACCACGCAATTCAACAACATTCGGTACGACATGCCCGAGTTTGCAGCCGTACTCTTCCAGACAGGAAGGGGTAACAATCAGGAGAAAAATTCAAGCCAGTTCGACAACTGCAAGATTAAGAACATTTACCTCAAAAATGGCAGGAACGAAGTTTTCCCACGTGAGAACTACAACCTAAACATCGCAGAAGAGGACTACCTGAAACTGTACGAGGTGTACACAGCTTACAAACGAGTGACTTCCGGTAACGTGGACGTGTACTACAATCCAAACGAGTTCATAGCTCGCAGACCCATGTTCGTCATCAACACATCTAAAAGAAAGCAGGTGGTTGTTAACGATCGCACCAACATCAAGATTGTGTGCGAGTTCCACGATGCCTTGCCTGCCGACACTCTGTGTAGCGTCATCCTCATCGCGGAGAAAACTTTTGTGTATGATGTCAGGAACGAGCGAGTAACCGAACAGTTTTAAGAAAAAAAAATATATACTGACCAAAGGTCCTTTGTTAACCTGCAACGCTGTGTCCAGGATGTACTGCAAGAAGTAGAGGTTGATAATGAAACATCTTCTTACAATATATATACACACTGCCTGTCAACACCTTGTTTTGTGGTCAATCTGAAAATATAATAAAATTAAATCATGCTTGAGCGCGCAAAGGAACTTCCCCTTTGGCCATGCACATGCCCCTTAACTTGCCCCGTAGGACACGTTCTGTTCTCTTACGAGAATTAATATAGGTTGTCATAGAACCCTCCAATTCATGACTTATGAAAAATCTGTTTGGTGATTCATCACGTACACCTATACGTGGGAAAAAGTATGAATAGAACCTGTGCTCGGAAATTCAAAATGGCGACCGGAAGTGGGGTTATCTTGGAAACGGTAAAACTTAGCAAGAATCTGTTTGCGGATTCGTCATGTACACCTATATGTGAGAAAAAGTATGAATAGAACCTATGTTCGGAAATCCAAAATGGCGACCGGAAGTGGGGTTATCTTGAAAACGGTAAGACTTAGGAAAAATCTGTTTGGTGATTCATCATGTACACCTATACGTGAGAAAAAATATGAATAGAACCTATGCTCGGAAATCCAAAATGGCGACCGGAAGTGGCGTTATCTTGGAAACGGTAAGACTTAGGAAAAATCTGTTTGGTGATTCATCATGTACACCTATACGTGAGAAAAAATATGAATAGAACCTATGTTCGGAAATCCAAAATAGCGACCGGAAGTGGGGTTATCTTGGAAACGGTAAGACTTAGGAAAAATCTGTTTGGTGATTCATCACGTACGCCTATATGTGAGAAAAAATATGAATAGAACCTATGCTCGGAAATCGAAAATAGCGACCGGAAGTGGGGTTATCTTGGAAACGGTAAGACTTAGGAGAAATCTGTTTTCGGATTCATCACGTACGCCTATACGTGAGTAAAATATGAATAGAACCTATGCTCGGAAATCGAAAATAGCGACCGGAAATAGGGTTATCTTGGAAACAGCAAAACTTAGAAAAAATATGTTTGCTGATTCATCATGTACGCCTATACGTAAGTAAAAATATGAATAGAACCTATGTTCGGAAATTTGAACGAAGCGAACAGAGAGATCGAATACGACGTGGACGTAGGGGACGGGTTCGTTCATCCTCACAGAGCGGACCTCTACCTTGAATTCGACGTGGTGAAGAAGAAAAGCGGATACGCGTTCCCCGCAGCAGCAAATTTGATACTCGTGGACAACTTCGTGCCTCACCTGTTCTCGCAGGTGGAGGCGAGGAAACACAACACCGTCATCGACAGAATAGATTATCCAGGCATCACGTCGACGGCAGTGGGAACTTTGAAATTATCCAAAACGGACGCAGCATACTATCAGGCGGGAGGATTCAAAGCGGGAACCAAAATATCGACGAGAAGTCACACGGTGCTCTTTCCCATGCGTTTGCCCGAGGATACCCTATGCAGTGGAACGTGGAGAGAAACCTTAGTGATTTTTTCGAGTAAGATGTTGGCAACACTGCGAGAAAATAAGGCTTATGCCTTACAAGAGCAAACCATTAAGGCGAGCCTCACCGAGCCTCACTTTCGGTCGCAGAACTCTCCATTTGGGTCTACTAATGTTGCCAACTTACTAGGCCGTATCAATATTGCCTCTGATTTTCTGGTCGTCCGAAACTCGAATTGGACGGCATCGAAGTGGTGCGTTACCTTTTCGGGAACCTCTCCTCGTACACGCTGAAGTATGTTTCGTTGTACTTCAACCTGGTGGGGAGAAGATAATGCCCGTCGTCGCATCCGGTTGCGGTGACAATATAAGCAAAAACTAGGTCGTGTCAGTATTGCCAACTCGCTAGGCCTCTGAGTTTAGGGCGACCCGAATTGTGCTGCCAGAGCGTGTTGCGTGCGGACCAGGTTCGAGGGCACAAACTCAACTTGCATCTCTCGCATTACTATTTCAGCGAAGCGTTGCAGAACAAGCGATGATTGTGTTTCCCACGGTAGTATCTCGAGTATCATCACAAGCTGGTCGGGGGTTACGTACGCCGTAACCCTCACATGAACGTGGCACTCAAAAACAGAACAGAGGATGAGATTATTTTGACATTGGACTTTACGTCACTCTACCCGAGCGTCATGGTAGCAGCTGGCCTCTCCCCTTTCAACGTGAACTTGGGAGTGGCGCGAATTCCACGCCGGAACGGGCGTTCCGCCCGGCACGGAAGTTGATGTTTATCGCGGCGTTACGAATCCAACCGGCTGCACGGAAGCTGATCTTCACGTGTATTTCTCACAGGACACGCTAAACGCCACGTACATCCGTAAGATCATGGCCTTGCGTAAAAAAAATCAAAAAATTTAAAAACAATAAAACTTTACCGCCGGGCAAACTGCTCGAAATAGACGCCAAACAGAACACGGCTAAATTGATGATGAATAGCATGTATGGTCAGATGTACGAATTGAAAAACATTCCGGAAGAGATTCGCCCGCACGTCAATCAATTTTACGTTCGAAGGTCGTACGGGAAAACCTTTATTTTTTTGGTTGGGCACCACGCACTCCTGGCGGGGTTATGGGGGCCAGGAATCCTAAAAAACAACAATTATTATTATTTTGTTTGTTTGCTTGCGTCACAATACACGCGCGCGCGCGTGTGTGTGTGTGTGGCACATCGTTCCCCCGAGAGAGAGAGAGGTTTACAAAAGTCACGATATATAAACATTGTCGGAGTTGGAAAATTACGATATGGCGCATTCGCTCACCACTGTTGCCAGCCATAAATCTCTCTCTCTCTCTCTTTTCATCTTACAGCAACGTTGGCATCTCTATTTTTTTTTAGTTGTAAGTAAATTGCCAACACACTCTAGTTAATAATGCTACATATTATACACACACACGCACACACATACTATATTACCATCCGCCCATCTCTCTCTCTTTTACGGCAGTGCGTGTTTGTTGCCGGCTCTCCTTGTTTAGTGTGTGTAGGTTGGCAAAAATTGCTTTATGCACTGTAAGGCAAACCTCAAGCAAAGTTGCCAGCTCCTTGCTTTAGGCTAGGTTAGACCAAGAAAAAAAAAAGCTGTAGGTAGGTGTTGGCAGCTGTCGGTTGTTTAACTCTTCCCTCTCTCTCTCTCTCCTCTCTCTTTTTTTTTGTAAAAAAGCTATGGCAAAAATACCAGTAGGTTGGCAACCTTGCTTTATGCACTGTAAGGCAAGTCTTAAGTAAAGTTGCCAGCTCCTTGCTTTAGGTTAGGTTAGACCTGGTTAGGTTAGGTTGGGTTGGGTTGGGTTGGGTTGGGTTGGGTTGGGTTGGGTTGGGTTGGGTTGGGTTGGGTTAGGTTAGGTTAGGTTAGGTTGGGTTAGGTTAGGTTAGGGTGGGTTAGGTTAGGTTAGGTTAGGTTAGGTTAGGGTGGGTGTTGGCAGCTGTCGGTTGTTTAACTCTTCCCTCTCTCTCTCCTCTCTTTTTTTTTTTGTAAAAGACTATGGCAAAAGTACCAGTAGGTTGGCAACCTTGCTTTATGCACTGTAAGGCAAGTCTTAAGTAAAATTGACAGCTTCTTGCTTTAGGTTAGGTTAGACCAAGAAAAAAAAAGCTGTAGGTGGGTGTTGGCAGCTGTCGGTTGTTTAACTCTTCCCTCTCTCTCTCCTCTCTCTTTTTTGTAAAAAGCTATGGCAAAAGTACCAGTAGGTTGGCAACTTTGCTTTATGCACTGTAAAGCAAGCCTCAAGCAAGATTGCCAGCTCCTTGCTTTATGCACTGTAAGGCAAGCCTCAAGCAAAATTGCCAGCTCCTTGCTTTAGGCTAGGTTAGACTCAAAAAAAAAAAAAGCCTTGGTGATTTTTTCAAGTAAAATATTGGCAACACTGCCAGAAAATAGAGCTTATGCCTTACAAGAGCAAACCATTAAGGCAAGCCTCAAGCAAGATTGCCAGCTCCTTGCTTTAGGCTAGGTTAGACCCAAAAAAAAAACCTTGGTGATTTTTTCGAGTAAAATATTGGCAACACTGCAAGAAAATAGGACTTATGCCTTACAAGAGCAAACCATTAAGGCGAGCCTCAAGCAAGATTGCCAGCTCCTTGCTTTAGGCTAGGTTAAACCCCAAAAAAAACCTTGGTGATTTTTTCGAGTGAGGAGTTGGCAACACTGCAAGAAAATGAGGCTCATGCCTTACGAGAGAAATCCATTAAGGCAAGCCTCACCGAGCCTCATTTTCGGTTTGTGAACCGGGTTTATTGCACTACTACGGTCTGAAATATTATTAAGGAAAAATAAAAACATATGTAATAAAACTTTGAGTTATTTTATCAAACTTTATATTTTCTATATTACTTTAATAAGAGGAAACGAGTGTGTGCTCTGAAATATAAATTACTATATACATTTTTTTTCTTAAAGACGCCAGTGCCATCTATATTTTCATTATTATTTGAAACTGTCAACGGCTGGTAGCTGCACTCACGTCACCTCTCTCGAGTATATTGGTCGAATCCTCTCGATTGATTGATTTGCTTTATTTTACTTCGCCTTTTGTGCCACTTTCGGCTAATTTGCGAAGATGGGGATGAGTGATGATATGATGAAATTGATGAATGGACACACTCGAGTCACAAATTGCACAGAGACGTGTTTCTGTTCGCTTGCTCTAGAGCTTCCTGGTATAGAGTTATAAAACACACCAGTGGCGGAGATTGGGTTCCAAAACCGGGGGCAAGGTGTACAAAAATTGGGGGGGGGGGGGCAAAGGCAGTATATTTCCCTTTGTAGATAGGTTTAGCATAGTGCGGTGACAAAAGTGTCGAAAAGTGTGGGGGGGCAACTGCCCCCCTCGCCCACCCTAATCGCCACAACTGAAACACACACACACACACACACACACACACACACACAAACATAAAATCCACAAACATCTCTCATGCACGCGAGAATCCATGTGCATGTACGGGCAGGGTGTCAAAGTCAGCACGTTGACACCCTGGCAATATCGGTAAATTTTCTTCCCTGCCATAATAATTTTATTCACCCGCAACCAGTGTTGGCTGACGGCTACTATGATGGGTAGTGCCAACGTGATCAAGAAATCGAAAAAAGAACCCTCGGCAATGCCCCCCACCCCCGGTCCCTCCTTGTGGTTGCGCCACTGGCCAAGGTGTCTAACTTTTAACATATCCTCGTTTGTTAACGTGGAAAACACTGTGTGTAATAAGTAGAGCCCGGAATTTGGCAAAATGCCTCTTTTTATCTACTGTATTGATAAAATTTTTCCGGATATACGTTTCTTATGTTGTTTCGAATGTTTTGGAAGACTTTTCATTTTGCCTATTTTGCCTATTTGGGACCCCACTGCCTATTTTTAATTATAATGCCTTTTTTTGCCTTTTTCAATGAAATTTGACATTTTTTTTTAAAAAAATGTGTATATAAGTTATTTTTCTCCCAAAAAACGTTGTTGGCATTTATTTTCTTCCGTTTATTATGTGAATAATTTTCGCCTTATTTAAGTAATATTGAACTCACGCACGTTTCAACATTGCTGAAGGAGAAAAGTGTGAGAAAAAAGTATTCATGCTGAGTCAGGATATTGCCTTTCGGTTAACATTTCTTGTGCATGATTGACTGCTGAAGTGGACAGGTTGATTTCGAACACAAAGAAAATATTTCTGAAATCTCCCTCTCGAACCCGAAAATTTCAGGAAGTTGCGATTGAGCTTAGTTTACCTCAGCAACCAGTCTTGACGAGATAGGGAACCTGGATATCAGCAGCTATATATTATGCTAACAACCTTCAAAAAATCAGTGAGGTGATCGATGCTCTTCCAGAAAATGAAGCGGCTTCAATTCGTGAGTGAAAAAACTCCTGTGCTATTCAAGTTTACTTTTGTACATTATGGTGCATTGCCAGAGACAATTACAATTATAGCATCCATGAAAATCTTCGAGGAATCTATGCAGCAGATGATGGAAGTGCCAGGAGAAAAGTAGTGTTGCCCACGGGACGAGACGGGACAGGCTTTTAAAAATTCGAGACGAGACGAGATTGATCATGTGTCCCTTTGACAAACGAATATTTTCTTCGAGACGAGACAGCATTTCACAGCATTTCCACGAGACGAGACAGGCCAAAGTCTCGTCTCGTGGGCAACACTAGAGAAAAGGGGTCAGCTGTTGCGGAAAAGTGCTAACGGGTAGTGAGTGCAAATGAGGACTTGAAACAATTGAAAACAATTTGTGATATTCTAAAAGGTGAAAATGCTGTTACCAAAATGAGTCCAGCTACATTAGCTTGTTATACGTATGCTCCAATAACTTCTGTCGAAGTAGAAAGATCATTTTCTATTATGAAAAACATTCTCTCTGACAGACGACTATCAATGAATGTTGAGAACTTAAAAAGCACCTTGTAGTTATGTGCAATCAAGACGGAGAAAATTGAAATGCTCTTCCCAATGCAGATTTTAACATTTTGCCAGAAATTATAGATAAAAGTAAGCGACTTCTAAATGTGCCTTTTTTCGGTTTATTTTGCCTTTTTTTTCATTTTTAGTGCCTATTTACCACATTATAAATGCCTTTTTGCCTGCCTATTTTAACGAAAATAAATGCCTGAACTTCCGGGCTCTAGTAATAAGTAACAACGCACTAATCCGATTAATCTTCACTCACTAACCTATATCTTATATAATACAGGACACTTCGCTAAAAACACAACAATTACAGGAGAAAGGGGAAAACAAATCCTATCACCTTCTCGTTCCCCAATGCACACGTATCCCAACTGTTCGTCGAAAATATCCTAGACATTTGTTGTAAAAGAAATTGTCGAAATGTGAAAGGAAACTCACATCGCCATATGATTACTTTTTAAAAAAATATAAAAGTCTGGATGTCCCTTCGGACGCATCTATCTTATATCTAAATGTTCATTTAACTTCGGATAAACACTACGTTCGTTTTTTTTTAAAGTAGGCAGAAAAGTAGATTGTACCTTTCTCGCAAACTACTTCCCAACGGGTCTTACAAATCAGTCATATTTAGCGTTTTATCTCTAAAGGTGGCAGCTATGCCCCTCGTCGTGCCAAGCGAAAACGGGCTCGGCTGGTGTCTTATGACTTACTTGACTTAATTCCTTTTGCTCGATCAGGAGCATATGGCTTCAGTGAAACGCCTCCATTTGGCTCTGTGAAGTGCCAACTCCTTGACCTCTCTCCATGTTTTTCCTTTCTCGGCTGCTTCTTCTTCTACTGTTCTCTTCCATGTCTTCTTCTTCCTTCCTGGCCATTTTATATTGAGGATACGCCTGAGACAGCGATTAATAAAGGTTTGTATCCTTTTCGTGTTAGCTTGTGTGGTTTTCCATGTTTCGCAAGCATACAGTAAAACTGATTTTACATTTGTATTGAAAATCCTTATTTTTGTCTTTCTAGAAACATTGCAGGTTTTCCAAATGGGATACAGTTGTATAAATGCCACATTGGCTTTCTTGATTCTATTTTGTATGTCTTCCGCTACCCCCTTTCCCCTCCCTCCACCTTGTTCCCCGCTGAGACTTCATCAACCCTCTGCACATGTGTCAACTTGGTTAGGCCAGCTCTTGGACGGCTCGGACCGTTGCCTCGCGAGGGTACGAAAGAGTGGTTTGAGTTGGCGCGTGGAGTTTGAGGCGGTCGTCAGCTTGACCGATTGCTAAATTCGAATCTCCTTGTATGTAAATTATAAATGTATTAATTCAACAATACTTTGGCGAGGCCCGAGTGTAAGGGTAGTGCCGCAACAATACATATAATACTTGCAAATATTTCCATTGGATTTTAAAATATAAATTTGTACATGAAGATTTTAAATATGAACATTACAGCTGACAGCTCATCTAGGCATTGTGAAATTGTTAAAGGATACAATACCGGAAGTATCTCCAATTTGTTTAAAATTCGGCATACTCGCTAATTTTAGCCTCGTAATCACGAATCTGCAGTTAAAATTTGGCGGTCATGTCTACAAATTGCAAAATAAGCCGAAATAAGTGGGTCCGTGAACGGAATAAACACCCTTGATTTATGAAGGAAACAAATATTTTATGCAATGATTAGCGTTTAAAAACTATATTCATGATGATCCTGAACTTTAACTATGCTTGCCTAACCTAACCTTACCGTGAATGGTTCGTGAGCCAAATATTCTTTCCTTTTTTACGCAAGACGCCATTTTCTCACATGCAAATCAACGGGCCCTCACTTATTGCACAACACTTGAGCAACCTTCGCATGTCACTTGTTCATATCATCGAACATGGTTACCATGTTAGCGTATGGACAATCAGAGCTGTAATTTCTGCCCGTTATTTTGCAAATTGTAGACGTGCGTGACCGCCAAATTTTAACTGCAGATTCGTGATTACGAGGCCTAAATTAGTGAGTATGCCGAATATCAAACAAATTGGAGATACTTCCGGTATTGTAAATTTATACCTTGATAAATATTTGAAGTTTCTGTGACTGCTCGCTAAAAAACTTTATTAACTGTGTATATTAATACATTTAAGAATATGAGAACGGGAAAAAATGTACACCATTTTCAAGGCGTGTCGGGAAGTTAATATACTATTATTGGAAATGTAAAGCAGCAACTAAATATGTTGTAGAACGAGAAAACTGAAATATGAAACTGAAAAATTAAGAATCAGTAGAACCAACTGCCGTTCCCAGTTAGTGTTGTTAATGATAATAATAATATTAATTTTATTTCCATCTTGTATCGTTGCCTTGTAATCAAGGAGTCCCGGGTTCGATGCCCGGGAGAAGGCACATTACACAGTGTTTCGGATCCCACTTTAAACTGTAGGTCCAGTCCAGATTAGCCTATACTTATGCATAAAGTGGACTTAAAACAGCAAGTCAATGAAGCAACAAAGGAATGTCTTAGTGCAAAATGTGAAATAAAGCGTAAATATTTTATTTACTGCTGAATCAGTAGCGGATTGCATTCTTTTATACGAAAATGTTTGTTACACCTGATACACTAATATTCACACAGTGTACAGGGCCGGATTACAGGGCCGGATTAAGACGAAATTGGGCCGAAAAACCGTCGATTTTTTTTTGTACAACTAACTTTCAAGGTGAAAAATTTACTATGTCGCACTTACCGAACAATAATAAAGTGGCAACAATCGCCAAGATATTGCAAAAAACGCAGCTAAATAACTAAGCAAACTGTTTAAATTCTCGTCTGTTTTCATCTGGGCCTATTTCAGGAATGGGCCTAATGCTGCAGCGTCAATAGCACCAACCTTGATTCGTCACTGGTATCAAATAGGTGTGATTGTTTGATGTGTTTAGTCATTACATTATAATCACCAATCACTGACGTAATGCGACAGCCCGGTTAATCTAGTGCTATAAATAGAAGCCTGAAATAACTAAAGTTTCATCTTTTACAGTTACCACAGCTGGAAAATTGGGAGGAATATGTCTCCTCACGAGAGAAAAAAGGTCCTTACAAAGGTATCCGTATCAAAATGAGGCTATCTGGAAGTTGCAAGGGTAGATAATATTTCATTGCCAATGTCGTGACGTGAGAAGTTCAATATCAACCAATAATGGGACCATTATCATTCGGTCAATGAATAGACTGATTCACTGAGAAGTAAATTATTTTCTTCAAGAAAAGTATTATGTTATAAACAGGGTGCGAAATAATTGAAAACTGGTGGGGGGAGAAAGTTCTTCATCTTCAACCCCCCTCTCCCACAAACATAAGTGTATATTATTCGATATACATATTTGTAATGTTAATAAAGGTAAAAATAAATTACTCAATTAAAATATATTATAATTATTATTAATAACACTATTATTATTAATTACATAAAGGAAATTAATTTGTTACTTTTATACATATCAGATATTGCAAAGAAGCTAATTTCTTTACTAACTGGTTAAAGATATTAACTAAATTAGGAAATAGTTCAAGTGGCTTTATTATGTGTAAGTTTTTGTTTAGTTTGTGCTTTATGTTAATCTCGTACATCAATTAGATTTCATAGTTATTTTTGTTTTGCATTCTTCTTTTACTTTTATTGTGCGTATTGATGTAGATTTGTTAACGGTCTCTTGAGAAAGAATGCATTCAATACTCACAAATACACTAATTTGTGTGTTTTTCATATTATTCTTAGTAAAGTATATTTGAAATTCAAAGTAATTGCTTACCTTTTGTTTGTTATAACAAAAACTCCCCCCCCCGGAATTTTTTGGTGGGGGGATTTTTGAGGTCAAGATTGTTGGTGGGGGATAATCCCCCGTTCCCCCAGGATTTCGCACCCTGGTTATAAATGCTTTAGAAAGACAATTCGTGCATAACATAGTGACATGCGAAATTGTCAGGTTTGTAATAAGAAATTATACACACGTGAATGCTCTTTAACACACAAAATATTCTGAATTTACTAGTGTAACCATTAGTTTCGTGATACACTTTTCTTATTATGAGAACGGTGCTAAATTTTCTGAGCAAGTTCTAAGTTTACGTGCAGTATTGTTTGTAGGTTTCCGTAGTGTTAAACACAGCCCTGTATTCGATTCCTCGGTTGATCGTATATTGTGTATTTGAATGTAAAACTGCTATAGGAATAGTAGAACACTATTTCGAATATCATGAATATTCAGCGTTCCAAGTCTGTAGGCCATCCAATTCAAAGGATTTGCTTTTTCATTTCAATACTTGTATTTGGTAGGGCACCTTTTCCAGCATCCTTGCGACAAGGTACGTGCTTATTTCAATTGTAATTGTAACTGTAATTGTGAAAAGTGGAAACATTACAAAACAAGCGGTTTCTGTTACGGACTTCCTCTAACGCAATTTGCCCGGACCTGTTGCATGAAGGGGCCGCCGACCGGCCGACACGTTGGCGGTAAACGACTGAAATAACCTCCCTGTACTAAGATGTGGTGCTTTTTTGTTTTTGAAATATCATATTTACAGATGCATACACGCGTTCATGCGCAAATCTATCATACCGAGGTACCACGTCATACTAAACACCAACATTGTGAGGTAATTAGCAAATTACGTGTTTATTTTCAGAAGTAAATAAAAGTACTTTCTTCAAAGTATTTGAAAAATGCATTTTCTTAAAACTGTGCACGAAGCTAGCTGATTTGTTTCAACTTAGTTGACATAGATACGTTAATAAGAACTTTGATTCCTTCTGTGGAATAACCTCTAGATGTTTCAATGCTGAAAACAGTGGCGTGCCCAGGATTTTCGAAAGGGAGGGGTTACGTATACTTATTCTTGGTAGTCAGCCCTCATTTTGTCATATTTTCCTACCTTTGATGTTCTTTTATTTGGGAATACTGGGCCAAAGGGGGGGCTATAACTCCCACCAACCCCCCCCCCCTTGGGCACGCCACTGGCTGAAAATGTGCACTTTTTCTCAAAATATGCATTGGTGATGTATAAGTTACACCACAGAAGGAACATTGTTCTATACACAAACTGAAGTTCAGAAAGAGAACAATTGGGCACTTTTAAATAATGTTAACACGGAAGAAAGCTTGGGAATAAGGAAAATGGGTTGTTTAATCTTGTCTTGCCCCTTATATTTGTGTCTCAGATCTCCTTTTGTTTTGTTGTGTTTTCTTTCTAGCTTTTCTTCAGTCTTAACATCACATTGTTTGTGATGAAGTTTGTGACTTCGTATCTTCTACGAAGTTCCTGGCTTCGATTCCCGGGTTGGGTATGGGTGTTTTCATTCCATAAATTTCATGTAATCATCACTCAACCACATCGTCGCGATTAGCCAAAAGTTGTTAGAAATAATAAAAATAACAGATCTTATCCTCTTGATCATTTCTTTTCCCTCTAATTTTCTTCTTTATTATCTTTCTCTTTCTTTGCCGTTCTTGTTTCTTTCTATTATTTTTCCTCTCTCTCTCTCTCTTTCCCATTTTTGTTTGTTTCTATTTATTCCAGTCGCTCTATTTTTTCCGTTCGCTTTTATTCATTTTCCTCTTTCTGGCGTTTCCGTTCTTTTCCTCCCTCAGTTTACGTTCTTGTTTCTAATCTTTTCCTCTCCCTCTTTCTACTCTCTCTCTCTCTCTCTCGTTTCTATTCTTATCCTCTGTGTCTCTTACTTTCCGTTCTTGTTTCTATTCCTTTTCCTATCTCCTGTTTCTCTTATTTTTCCTCTCTCTTGTTGCTATTCCCTTTCCTCTCTCCTGTTTCTATTCCTTTTCCACTCTCTTGTTGCTATTCCTTTTCCTCTCTCCTGTTTCTATTCTATTTCCTCTCTCTTGTTGCTATTCCTTTTCTTCTATCCTGTTTCTATTCCTTTTCCTCTATCCTGTTTCTATTCTTTTTCCTCTCTCTTCTTGCTATTTCTTTTCCTCTCTCCTGTTTCTTTTCTTTTTCCTCTATCTTGTTTCTATTCCTTTTCCTCTATCATGTTTCTATTATTTTTCCTCTCTCCTGTTTCTATTATTATTCCTCTCTCTTGTTTCTATTTATTTTCCTCTCTCGTTTCTATTCCTTTTCCTCTCTCCTGTTTCTATTCCTTTTTCTCTCTCTCGTTTCTATTCTTTTTCCTCTTTCCTGTTCTTGTTTCTTTCTATTTTTCTCTCCCTTTGCCATTCCTACTTCTATTATTTTCTCTCTCTTGTTTTCCAGTCGCTCTATTTTTTCCGTTCGCTTTTATTCATTTTCCTCTTTCTGGCGTTTCCGTTATTTTCCTCCCTCAGTTTACGTTCTTGTTTCTATCTACTCTTTTCCTCTCTCTCTCTCTCTCTCCTTCCCGTTCTTCTATTCTTCCCTCCCTCTTTCTCTGCCGTGCTTCATTCTCTTCTCCCTCTTTCTCTGTCTGACCTCCCGTTTCCACTTCCTTTATTTCATTCTCAATCTTAGGGCCTCCCCATGGCGCAGTGGTAGCATCATTGCCTTGTAATCAAGGGGTCCCGGGTTCGATACCCGGTGGCGGCACAAGTGGTTCGGATCCCACTTTAAAAAACTGTAGGTCCAGTCCCGATTAGCCTTACTGTGCATAAAGTGGACTTAAAACAGCAAATCAAACCAATCATTCTCAATCATTTATGCTCCTCTTTCCCACCTTGGGAACTCTTCTGTGATCGCCCAAGGAAGGACGCAATCAGAATACAGAACCTATGCCAAATGGTTTGAAGAAGAGGATTTTTAGTGTCAGCAATATCATCATGTGCGCTCAGAAAAGGGGGGAAGAAAAGATTATCCCACGTCTCACCTGTGAGGTGCACAAAATAACACACACAAATTGCTCTTCATTTACCCTGAAATCATAACAAATCCGCCTGTGTGTAAACGTCACGTTGTTGAGGATAGGAAAAAGAAAGACTCGAATATCTTCTTCAGGAGACAAGTCACTGCGTAAAAAACCTTCGATGCACGCCGTCCACCATCACATGCACGGGGGAAGAACTTCAAACTCGTCGCAAAAAAATATCTGTATTGTAAATAAACAGTGTTCAATTCGCAATTTGGAACACCTGCAATTCTCTCTCGACCGAGCACTATGAAAACATACGAAAGTACACCCATTAAGATTTTCCACGTATTTCCCACTGGTAATGCATATATATACGTATATATCATGCCAAACAAAAAAGTAATGAAAACATTACTGTGGATTCAAAAATATTCATATACTAGCTGATTGCCCGGCGTTGCTCGGTCCAATCTTGTATTAGACAGGAAAAATAATGAATTCTAACTATAGTGTAAAATGAACTTGGAGTTGAACGGCATTGGGAGTGTCACTATTCATCTGAGCGACCCCGAAAACTATGGATTCCACATTAACATCGGTCATTTTCGATTATGTTTTACATGTCACCCCCTCCCCACCCACCGGGGTGCCAGGGGTGTCTTACCCTCACAGTATTTCTTTCCATATTGCAAGTGATACGCGTACCAAGTTTGGTTGAAATCGTTCCAGGCGTTCGAGAGTTATGCCGGAACAAACAAACAAACAAACACACACACAAACACATACACATACGCGTACATGCATTTTTATATATTAGACTCGCGTACTTTCGACGTGGCCTTTGGCCACGTCTTGTACGCTCGCATGCGTGACCTTCGGCCACGTTGTGGTCGCAATCATGTTATAGATGGGGTTCTTCATAGATCTTAATGACTTTGAAAATGTCTGCATGTTGTATTGGATGATGGGGAACATATGTATAAGTTTGAAAAGTTTAGAAAGTAACTTAATGTGTGTATGGGCTCTAATAAGGTACAAATTTTCAAATTATTATTGTCTATTTTCTTAATAATGAACTGAGTAAGTAATAACCGTTTCAAGATTAGTAGTTGGATGTTTTTCATTTTCGAATTAAATTGCGACAATAAATTGAAAATGTTATATTTACTTCTTTTTCAATTTTCACATTTTTGAACGTAATTGGATAATAACTGTTTTCCGTCATTCCCCTCTTTTGCCTGCCTTGCCTCTGTAATAAATTCTGATGCTCGCATTTTGAAATTCGAAGAGTCTAGCATAATTCCCTTCCAGTAGTTTCCGGGGTGAAAATAAACATTCTTTAGGTTCCCTAGCAACGTCAGTTTCCATGGACAACAGGTACGGCAAGCTCTAAGAAATTATACCTACTAAACATTTAGTTAAAACAAGCACGATGCAGATATTTACGCATTGAGTATAACAATATATACGTAATTGTATCTGGGCTGAAACTCCTTATTATGTAGATGTCACCCTTGTTTCAGGCACCTTTTCAAAGTCATGAGTTCATTCATCTGTGTGCTATTGATCTGTGAGAAATATAATGTAGCTAGACAATTAAGAATTGAAGGAAACAATGTGTGCAAAAAAGAAATGCCCGTGGCAACGGTTGCTAAGGACGTGAAAAAAGGGCATTTTCGCCCTTAAGGAAGGGCCGATTGAGCGATTTTTGAATTTTCTCGGACTTTTGGGACGATTTCATGGGGGGTCGTAATCGGGCGTTTTTCGCCTCCGGGGCTTCCTTCATGGAGAACATTTATGTCAGTGAGTGAGTGAGTGAGTGGTGGGATTGGGGCTATATATATATTGGACTCGCGTACTTTCGACGTGGCCAAGGCCACGTCTTGTACGCTCGCATGCGTGACCTTCGGCCACTTTGTGAGCGTAATCATATTATAGATGGGATAAAATGTCTGCATGTTGTATTGGATGAAGGGGAACAAGTGTATAAGTACGCTAATTTGAAAAGTTTAGAAAGTAACTTTGTGTGTGTATGGGCTCTAATAAGGTACAAATATTCAAAGTATTTTTGTATATTTTCTTAATAATAAACTAAGTAAGTAATAACCGTTTCAAGATTATTAGCTGGATGTCTTGCATAAACGAATTCAATAGCGACACTAAATTGGAAATGCAATATTTACGTCTTTTGTCATTTTCACATTTTTAAACGTAATTGGAAAATTATTGTCTTCCTTTATTTCCCTCAAATTCCTGCCTTGCCTCTCTAATAAATTCTGACGCTTGAATTTTGAAATACGAAAAGTCTAGCATATTTCACTTACAGTAGTTTTCGGGGTGATAGTAAACTTTCTTTAAGTTCCTTAGCAACGTCCGTTTCCATGGTGAACAACAAGTACCGGAAACTCTCTAAATATTTGTTTGTTATTATACCTCTAAACATTTAATTAAAACAACCACGATATAAATATATTCGCATTGAGTTTACTAATATAAGTACCTATACGTAATTGTACCTGGGCTGAAACTGCTCATGTAGTAGATGTCACCCTTGTTTGAAGCACCTTTTTTAACCAAAAGTTGATTCATCTTTTGTTGATCTGTGAGAAATATAATGTATCTCGACAATTAAGAATTGAAGGAAACAATGTGTGCAAAAGAAATGCCCGTGGCAACGGTTGCTAAGGACGTGAAAAAAGGGCATTTTCACCCTTAAGGAAGGGCCAATTGAGCGATTTTTGAATTTTCTCGGCCTTTCGGGACGATTTCATGGGGGGTCGTGATCGGGCATTTTTCGCCTCCGGGGCTTCCTTCATGGAGAACATTTATGTCAGTGAGTGAGTGAGTGAGTGGTGGGATTGGGGCTTTATATATATTGGATAATCAGTATAAACGTGGACCAAGAGAAATAGAAGCTGTTTTTAAAAATTAGTTCGGTGAAAAAAAGATCCGGCTTGTTTATCCATTTCTTTAGTTGGAATCGCCTACCTCCTGTTCTCTTCTATTCTCATTTAATATCCACCGTATTGTATTTTTTGGTATTGGCATTCTTATCTTACGCGGCTTTACTGCCTCTTTAGGCTAAGCGCAACGATGAATTGTGAGTACGTTAAATTGATGAAGGAATAGCCATGGCCATGCTACTCGAACCTGAGACCATCGGTGGCGAGATGCGAAATTGTGAGTCAGGCACTCAATGCGTTTCGCTGTCGAGGCGACAAGAAAGAAAGAGAGAGACACAGAGATAGAAAGAGAGAGAGAGAGAGAGAGAGAGAGAGAGAAAAGCGTAGAGAGAGATAGATTGATTGATTGATTTGTTGTTTTAAGTCCACTTTATGCAAAGTAAGGCTAATCGGTATTGCACCTACAGTTTAAAGTGGGATCTGAACCACTTGTGCCTCCACCGGGTATCGAACCCGGGACCCCTTGATTACAAGGCACCAACGTTACCACTGCGCCATTGGGGAGGCCCCTAGAGAGAGATAGAGGGAGACAGAGAAAGAGGGAGACGGGAAAAGACAGACAGACAGAGAGACAGAGAGAGAGAGAAGCGTAGAGAGAGAGAGAGAGAGAGAGAGAGAGAGAGAGAGAGAGAGAGAGAAGCGTATAGAGAGGGGGGAGAGAGAAGCGTAGAGAGAGGGGGAGAGAGAGAGAAGCGGAGAGAGAGATATAGAGGGGGAAAGAGAGAGACGGGAAGAGTAACACACACACACAGAAAAGCGTAGATAGAGAAAGAAACGTAGAGAGACGGAGAAAGAGAGAGAGAGAAAGAGACGTAGAGAGAGTCAGAAATAAACAGAGGGAGATAGACATAGACGGTGAGAAACAGGAGAGATAGAGATACGAAGAGAAACGGAGAGATAGAGCGCGAAGAGAAACTGAGAAAGAGATAGAGAAAAGAGACGGAGAGAGAGATAGAGAATAGACTGAGAAGTAGGACTTTATTCTAAACGAGTAGAAGATCTAGAGAAGGATAGTTTGCTTGATACGTTAATATATTTTTTTTTGAAATACCACAAGATTCCGAATTTTGCAAATTAGTCCATATTCTGTTAGAAACCAGGTAAAACAAAATCACAATGTTTGAATTAGAAGACAGAGAATTCCTAGTTACTGGTGCATCAGGTGGAATACGTCAAGCAATTATAAACATTATGTACAAAGTCAGATTAATTTCATGTATTTCTGACCTAAAGGAAAAAAGTCCTTGAAGCGATTGATAAACAATACAAAAAATAGACATATTCTCTTGTAACTTGTTGAATACTGAGAAAGTTCATCAGCCAAGTGAATCAGAAAAGGTTTGGCATATAGTTCGGGATGGATAAAATATTTATAGTTGAAGAAAGACTAACGAAAAGGAAGTTGGGCACGACAAAGAGAATATTCTGAACTAACTAAGAAAATCTTGTTTGAAAAATAGATTTACTAAGATTCAAATAATGAAATCATGGATTGATAAGCAATAGCAGAAATATTCTGGGTTGATAGAGATCTTTCACAAAACATGCCAATAATATTCTGGACTAAACTGGCATACTTTTCAAAAATGTCTTGATTAATCTAGAAGTTGAATAAGACTTGAGGAAAATATTCGAACTGAAGAAGAGCATTAGCTGGAACCAGAAAAGGGTTCTGGTTGATAAAGAAGTTGGATAAGACTAACAATTCTGGACTGTATGAAACTGAGAGAGAGATTGACTAAACATCGTGGTTGAGTAACGTATAAAACAAAAGTCTTGGATTGAAAAGAAGCATTACGAAGATTCAGTAAATCGTTCTAGGTTGATAAAAAAGTTGGACAAAACATACCATTAATTTTGGATTGATAGAGAAATTGAGAAAGACTTAACAAAATTTTGGTTGACTTAGAAGTTGAGCTCGATTTAAGGTAAAAAGTTGTGGATTGATCAAGAATATTTGGAAGATTTAGAAAAATATTTTGGATTGCTAAGGAATTTGGGCAAGACATAGCAATCAATTGGACATAAATCTACGTTGACATAGAAGTTGAGTAAGACTTAAGGAAAAGGTTCTGGAATGATCAATAATACAGGAAGAATTTGAAAAAAATATTCTGAATTGAGAAAGAAGTTGAGTAAGACATAGGGGCAAAGTTTGGAACGAAGAATTTTTATTTAGGAATAATTAGAAAAATATTCTGGGTTGCTAAGGAAGTTGGGCAAGACATAGTAATAATTCTGGACTGATAAGGGAAATTGAAAAAAACTCACCAAAATGTTGGTTGACATAGAAGTTGAGCACGATTTAAGGCAAAAAGTTCTGGACGAAAAGAAAAAGATTCTGGGTTGATAAGGAATTTGGTCAAGACATAGCAATAATTCTGGGCTGATAAAGAAATTGGACAAAAATCTAAGTAAGACGTAAGGAAAAAGTTCTGGATTGATCAAGAAAACAGGATGAACTAGAAACATATTCTGAAATGAGAAAGAAGTTGAGTACGACTTAAATACAAAGTTTGCACTGATAGGTAGATCCTGAATTGATTAAGTAAGGAAAGACTCTCCAAAATAAGACTGGATTGATAAAGAACGTCGGAAGACCACCGGCAATGCTCAAGACACCTAGATGACTACAAGCCGAGATAGAACTGCACAAAAACAGCACCTTATACGCACAACCCAAGAATCAACATTGGAGAGCTGGAATGAATGACTGTGGACCTGAGATCAGGCGTGGATAGGACACACTTACTTCCTCACGAACTGATTCGAGAGCCTAGGCTTGGCAGCGGTGTGACCAATGAACGACTCGGATGCATGAAGGCAATCTCACGTGCAGGAAACCCTCTCTTGTCCAAGCACTCTTGGAGCAGGCAAGCGTTCAGCGGCCATCGGAATGAACGGAGCTTTCACAATGGTGATGTCACGATTTTCCAACAATCGAGGAACATTTGAGTTCCAAAAATAACAATGTGGAAGTTGATTGAAACAAACTTTCGGCCGCTGGGGTGTTGTTTCATAACCTTCCGATTGCTTCAAGATTTACATTGTATGTTTGGACACCGTAGAGTTCTCATGAATGGTTTCGGCTCGTAAGGGATATTCTTGAGGGTATAAAACAATGGGACTGTTCAGTGTCAAACTTTCCGCTAGAGGCGCTGTTGTAGCAGAGTCGTTCTTCATTTTGTTGGCAATTGTACGTTTCTAATGCCTCTAATCAGGTTGTACCCAAGATTTTTTTTTCTGCAAACGAGCCGTTTTCGAGATAATCGTGAATGTGTGATTACAAGCCGCCACTGACTTCATTGTTTGTAAACGTCGTCCTAGTTGGTAAAATGCTAATAATGTGTGCGAATGTGTGGGTACAAGCCGTCATTGATTGCATTTTGTAAACACCGAGTGCTTTACATCTTGCGCGGTCTGAGGTTTGCTCTTTGTTTACAAAATAGAACATTTCCGGGAGGTGGTACGGCTTGTACCCACACATTCGCACAAATTATTAGCATTTTACCAACTAGGGCGACGTTTACAAACAATGAAGTCAGTGGCGGCTTGTAATCACACACTTGCGATTATCTCGAAAACGGCTCGTTTGCGGACCCATGTTTACTGAGACTTTTTTGCTTCAATTATCGTGTACTTTCACCTGTGTCAGTTTGCGCTTTTACTTTGAAGACACCCTGTATATAGAGGGAGAGAGATATTACAAAATGGTTGAAATATTTTATTGAGTGTTGATTTTTATTTAATTCTTGCTTTGCTATTCACAATGACCATACTTATATTAGTCTTGCATTCGTGTTTCATCTTTACTTTGCACACGTGAATATCAGAAATGCTGTTAGGGTGATTGAATTAGGTTATTTGCGTTGCTCTTCTGCCACATGTGGCTAATCGCGACGATGAGGATGGCCGAAGATGCAATGAAAGTGATGAAGGCATACACTCACAAAGAACATCTATACTCAGGCTGGGATTCAGACCCGGATCCCCTGACGTCATAGCACGCTGTTCTAACCACTCTGTCACTGTGGTTGGCGAAATTCTGTTGTAATATTAGATGTGAACACCAATGCTATGGTAATATTACCACTGGAGCTAAACGTACAATTGTAGAGTTGCCAAATTATGGTCGAAACTAAAGAAAGAATAATAAACTCACAGATACACCCCTCCCCTCTTATCAACAAGAGCCACACAGTCGCTTACAGACAAATACTGTCACATGGAGTACAGCTTAGTTCTTATTGCTTACATTAAATAGTACTGTATTCCGCAAATTAACAGTCTTTTCAAGTTTCCTTTAATTTTCTTAAACCACCACCATTTAACAACATGATAATTTATGTTTAAAAAATAGTATACAGTAAAACCTCTTTAATCCGGACCCCAATAAGCCGGACTTCGCTTAATCCGGACAGGCAAAAAAAAACAGAATGAAAGGTTTTAAATGTGGCTAGACGTCAAATGGGTATGGCGTATGTACGTACTGCATTGTATGTACAGTATTGCTTTACATTTTACTGTACTGTATAGTGTATTTAGGCCAATGCTCTTTAAATACACCATAATAAACTTGTTTTGTTGCTATAAACGGAGTTTTAATGCACTTTTTACTGTTCTTTTGGGTTATTTCAGTTAATCTGGACTTTCGTTAAACCGGTCAACGTATCCCCTTCATTACTCCAGATTAACGAGGTTTTACTGTAGTTACAAATTATTATTATTATTATTATAATAAACAACTCTAAATGTGAGTTAACAAAAAAAAGGGGCAAATGGGGGAAAAATTGATGAGGCCAACTGCATATGTGGTGAGGGTGTGTTGACTGTTTTACCGAAACACAGCGATGCATATAATTTTTACCCTTATAAACAGTGACTCATCTTGTTTCTCATCATTATTTCTTGTCTGTTGCAATGCTGCACCTAAACGCAGTGTCATGAAATTAGGCGGGTGGCAGAAGTTCGCGCTGTTGCCACGTCGGAGGTTTAAAAGAATGAATAGAGTTGGTCTTTGTAATCCACGTGATACACATTGACAGTATTTGATCGAAAGGTCAGGGATAACCTTTACTTACAAACCCTGCAGGGCTGCAGAACCTCCATCGATACGTTGCTTCTGATTGGCTGCCATTCCGGAAGTTAATGCGTTTCATTATCCAATGTTCCTTCAAGGTAAATGGTGTTTGAGAAAACGCTAGAGGGCAGGGTTTACCTTTAAAGTTTTGATTTCAGTGATCCGTCCCAGAAAGTTAGGAAACCGTTTTAAACTCAGGTTAGTTTTTGAGGATTTTTTAAAGTTAATATTTTGAGAGAAAGGAAACAAACCTCGTCTTTAAGTGAATGATTTTCCAATTTAAAATCTCATTGTAACTACTTACGATCTTTGATAAAATACAAATGTATCCAACTTATTGCAAAACGTATTGCAAACAATATCAGTGGTATAAAAAGTGCATAGTTAGAGATCGGTTAGTTCATCGAACTATCCAGCCTAACTATTGCCTATTTTAGGGGGAGCAGGAAAAGGTTTATAGTATCCTTGCCTTGACTCATCTCACCCAATAGGTCGTTAGGTGCCAGGGCTTGCCCCGAGTTGATAGCTTCCTGGAGATGAGGCCTGCTCGAAAAGTTTTATAGTATAATATCAGTGGTATAAATAATTAAGCTCTGTCCTCATGATATTACTATATAATTTATGGCATTTTCAATGGCATTTCCAACGATTCTTGATACTGTTCAACAATATTTTGCTTCTACTTGCTCAGCCAATATGAATGATTTTTCAATCACTTTCGCGCTGCGACGCCAAGGGTCCCGGGTTCGAATCCCGGTCGGGCTTGGTTGTTTGTGAATGTCCATTCATCTATTTCATCATTTCATCACTCATCCCCATCTTCGCAAATTAGCCAAGAGGCACAAAACGCGAAGTAAAATAAACTAAATCAAATCAATCACTTTCATGCAAACAAACAAACAAACAAGGAACGATGGACACGGAACATAAACTCTTCCAGTACGCACAGCCAATAGCGTTATATACCTGTGGTTCTGTAGCGTTCTACGGTTCGTAAATATGCGCCCCGGAGAGAGAGGTCGGTCTGACGCTCGAACTAGGCAACGCAGCCCGGTTGACGTTGCCACACGGTGCGCGGGAAACAGCGACTTTTGTCCAGCTCTCGCTTTGCTTTTCTCATATGTGGCACCAGCGCAATTCTGCCCAGCCGCCTATTTTCATGGCCTTGCGTTTACACTTGGATTATTGATTTTGCATAGTTGTTCTCCAAACACACACACACACCAGTGGCATATACTGAGCTATCTCACTACGTCACAAGGTCCTAGGCTATGAATAGAAATAAGTTTACCAACTCCTAAGAAATCAGGTTGCCAACTCATGAGAAATCAGGTTGCCAACTCATAGGATATCAGGGTGCCAACTCATAGGAAATCAGGTTGCCAACTCATAAGAAATCAGGTTGCCAACTCATAGGAAATCAGGTTGCCAACTCATAGGAAATCAGGTTGCCAACTCATAGGAAACCAGGTTCCCAACTCATAGGAAATCAGGTTGCCAACTCATGAGAAATCAGGTTGCCAACTCATGAGAAATCAGGTTGCCAACTCATGAGAAATCAGGTTGCCAACTCATGAGAAATCAGGTTGCCAACTCATGAGAAATCAGGTTGCCAACTCACAAGAAATCAGGTTGCCAACTCCAGAATCACCATCCTCATCTCACTGATATGAATAATTTTATTTACAATTTCTGAACGATTTTTCTCCTGTATTTTATTCTCTAGACTTCAGGCTTCGCAGATAGCCTAGCTAGCCTAGAATATACGCTCCTGACACACACACACACACACACACACACACACACACACACACACACGGAGAGAGAGACAGAGAGAAGAAAAGAAGAGAAAAGGGACATAAAATGTTTGAGAACCGCTGCATTAGGCTATATCATCAGTTATAGCTAGATTTTTTGAAAGTTATTTTTCCTCGACACATTCCTGCATTTAGAGCAAACAGTACTGCATTTAAGAGCAAGTAAAAAAAAACTGACCTCAACTTTAGTGAGTACATTCTCCAAGTGTGGCATACCGGAAAAAGAAGAAAGCATTGGTATCCAGACCGAGTGGGAAATTGAACAGGCGACAAGTTGGCCCCGTGCTCAGAGCGTGCGCCTTTCAAAAAATGCCCAAAGTAAACGCTGAGTGTTGATTCTGAAGGGGGACATGTTAGCTTACGTTTCGCCGCGACAAATATCTCTAAGCACTTGGGTTTACTTTTATTTACACCGCCGTTTAGGGCAGGGGAGACAGGCTACCTACGCAAGAAAAAACAATTTATGAAATTGAAGCTGGTCCTTCTTAGGTTGCTTGTTGGAGTCTGCATGTAGGTGGCGTCGGTGGACAAGAATTAGTGCATGTGGTTTGTATAAAATTTCAACTCGTCAATTTTGTCTGGAGTATAACTCAAGTACATTTAGATTAAGATTAGATTATTATATAAAGGGTGTCCCAACAAGAACGCCGGATTTGAATTGCGCCATAGCCTTGTCTGATTTTCTATCACAAATAGTAGAGGAAAATAACCAAAGCCTGACCCCACTCCCTAAGCCGGATCCCCTTCCTGTTTCCGTAAGTAGGTGCTGCCGCGTGGTGACAATGGGCGAAACACGTCAAGAATAACGAAAAGATTGTGTAGGGAAGGTATCAGCACTAACTTGTATCAGGTGCTGTAGTCCGCCATGACTTGTTTTTGTGTGAATGAAAGTTTGTACATCGGTGCACAACAGTGGGAATTTTGCTAATTAAGAGAGAGGTAAGTAGCAATCTTGTTACAATTTAGACACTAGTAAGTATTGTACTTTGAAATTATGGTAATGGTTTGTTTGAAGATACGTGTGGTCTTATTGTATAAACACTAACACTCCACGAGTAAAATGCCCTAAGTAGGACCCCTCAATGAATGCCTAACATTACAATTGTAATTGAAGCAAAGGGCCGTTACTCGTTAGTAAAGTCCTTTTACATATTGTTTCAAATGTTCAAGGAAAAAGGCAGTGCAGGTGGGAGATGGTGGGATGTCCAACAAATGAAAAGGGCGATTGACGCAGTTAGGATATTGATAGTCTATATTATATTTCTTTTGTACATCTATATTCTTTATGCAAGCTCAATAAATGTAATTCATTTACTACATATCATATATTTACATTTCTTTGCGTCTTTTCCAATTTTTGGAACTTGTTAAAGGAGGGCCAATTTTTCTCCCTTTTTACAGAAATGCTTACTGGCAAAGCATAATGCGCTTTAAGGTGGACAAGTTACTCAAAACGGTAACAAACATATCAAATAACCCATTTTATTAAATTTCTAATAGAAATAATATTCCATAATGACACCAGGGATGAAAAACAAAACGGGGGTCCTACTTTGGGCACTTTCCTCTAACGTCATAATAACTGTGTAAAGTTGCACCATTCATTTTGAATTACCCTGTATAAAAAATCCTGTTATGTAATCACAAAATACAGTTTCTATCACATAATACTGAAATGGAAACTTCTAATTTTGCATAACTTCCAGGATAATTAGTTTACGCGAAAGGGTCCCGCGGAATTTTTGTGGACCCCCTCGAACCATCAAAACACCGGAAAGGTATCGGTCGATATCGGTAAATAAAAATGCAACCGGTACTTTACGATACCAATGTATGGGTATTGCTATCGGTCATCGTGTGAACCAGAGGGACAGGGGTGCCCACAGGTGGGATTCATGACGCGCCTGCGTCATGGGAATTTTCTGGGGGGACAAAATTTTATAGTTTAGCTACCAATTTTACCAGGAGCGTATATGCTAGACTTCCTAGGCTATCTGCGAAGCCTGAAGCGTAGAGAATAAAATACAGGAGAAGAATCGATCTGAAAAAAAAATGTAAATAAAATGATTCATATCAGTGAGATGATGATGCTGATTCTGGAGTTTGTAATCTGATTTCTAATGAGTTGGCAACCAGATTTCCTATGAGTTCGCAATCTGATTCCTTATGAGTTGGCAACCAGATTTCCTATGAGTTGGCAACCAGATTTCCTATGAGTTGGCAACCTGATTTCCTATGAGTTGGCAACCTGATTTTCTATGAGTTGGCAACCTGATTTCTTATGAGTTGGCAACCTGATTTCTTATGAGTTGGCAACCTGATTTCTTATGAGTTGGCAACATGATTTCTTATGAGTTGGCAACCAGATTTCTTATGAGTTGGCAACCAGATTTCCTATGAGTTGGCAACCTGATTTCTTATGAGTTGGCAGCCTTATTTCTTATGAGTTGGCAGCCTTATTTCTTATGAGTTGGCAACCAGATTTCCTATGAGTTGGCAACCTGATTTCTTATGAGTTGGCAACCTGATTTCTTATGAGTTGGCAACCTGATTTCTTATGAGTTGGCAACCTGATTTCTTATGAGTTGGCAACCTGATTTCTTATGAGTTGGGAATTAGATTTCCTATGAGTTGGCAACCTGATTTCTTATGAGTTGGGAATTAGATTTCCTATGAGTTGGCAACCTGATTTCTTATGAGTTGGCAACCAGATTTCTTATGAGTTGGCAACCAGATTTCCTATGAGTTGGCAATCTGATTTCTTATGAGTTGGCAACCTGATTTCTTAGTAGTTAGTTAACTTATTTCTATTCATAGCCTAGGACCATGTGACATAGTGAGATAGCCCAGATCTTGGACTCAGTGTACGCCACTGAATTCTATATATCTTCACATAAAAATGGGGTGGATCGTTTCGTTTGATTGACTTGTTATTGATTTTTAGTTATGGTTGTTATGTGCAGTTGTTCCACCTGCCTGTGGTGATCGCGGGGATAGGATTAAAATGAAACACCACCTCTTTATGCGTTTAGAATCGGTTTGGAAAGAGGGGAGGACGTGCTGTTCGCATTAATACAAGGTTAATCAAGCAGACAAACTTTTAAGAATAAGGTTCAGCACACTATAAATTTAAAAAATGGTGCAAAATTAGGAAATTATCAATAAGTTTGCTTATGTAAAATGTTATTTTAATCAATGTCAAAACTCAAAGTAATATACAATACATTGCTTAAATACAATATATATCTGTATTATATTGTTCCGCAAATTTTGGCTGACCAAAAAAAATTAGTAAGTAATTCGGCGTAAGGCGGGAGGAATCTTCTACCTTTTTGGGGGGAGTGCGTCATAGGCCTTGGGGGGGGGGAGATGGGCACCTCTGGAGAGGGACATGACTTCAATTTATGAAATTTACAGAAGAGGGGCAATAATGTATTCTTAAGAATATATCTGACACTTAGTAAGAGTCAGTACATTGGACATATGTGACTCCACCTTACTGCTAAACATTACAAGTGGAGATGTGTCCATGACTGCAAATTGTCCATGACTATTTTCATTAATCTTTCTCTTACATCCTGTGTGTTTTTAAGCGATGGATTTTTATGTATGCTGGTGCAGAAGTTGTCAACAGCTTGTTTTGAGTTTTCTCTTCATTCTTGAAGCTCTTATTGGATGCACGAACATGGTGATGGATAATTTTCACGGTAATACTCATGAATCCCACTGTACGAGGATAAGTAATTAAAAAAAAAAAACAGGAATTTTATTTTAAATTTCATGGAGATTTATGCACAACGAAAATTTATATGTCGGGACTCGAAATGGTTCTTTAATAACCGCCATAAAGGTGTGACGATCGAGCAGTATGCGCCTGCGCACTAGCTCGTACAGTCAACGGCAAAGATAACGGTAGGCAAATTGTCTACAAAACGGATAACGGTAGGCAAATTTTGTTCTACATTCTATGTTGTCTTAATGAATGAAACTACGAGTGATCAAAAAGTCACGCAACCCATGGAGGGACTATAAAAGATGTTGGAAATGGCCACCATTCAGTTCCTCACACATGTGCACCCTTTCGATCATTTTCCTGAAGACCCTCTGGAGTGTATCACATGAAATGTTGTCCACAGTACGTTGAATATTCGTCTTCAGTTCATCCAAAGTGTGTGGATCCGTTACGTAGGCCGCAGACTTCAGAAATAGCCAGAGGGAAAAGTCCGGCGGAGTGAGATCGGGAGACCTGGGCGGCCATAGTGGCTTCGTAATGATGCACCCAGGTAACACAGATTCAAACAGATGTTACATGGGTTGCGTGACTTTTTGATCAATGTTGGTTCTAAGCAGGCATTGTTCTCTGCTTATTGACGTCATTACTTCAATTCACTCTCATCACATTGTGTAATACAGACCGAATGAAAATGATGGTGGACAATTCGCCTACTGTTTCTTTCGCCGTTGGGTGTACAACATTGCCGATCCACTGTTGACTTGCACCGTAGAAGAAGATCAACGAAGTGTAATTGGTTTTTTTGTGGTAACACCTTCTGAAATCTACAGCGGAATGAAGGATCAGTACGGAGACTCGCAGGGACGTCGTTAGGGAAGGGGCCAGGGCAACTGTCCCCCACTTCTAAACAAAATTTTGATCGATTAAAAATTCATAAATATTATGTAAAAGTTTCAGCGAAATTTTCAGCAGAACTGAAGCACTGCGCGGGGAACAAACTTGCTATTCTGATGAAAATTTTCAGAACCAAATGTAAGACACCAATGTTTTTACTCCATCGCTGCTTACCCGTTTGTAATCAGTCATACAATCTGCCTGCCTTGAGGTTACCCATGTTCCAAGTTCCTACACTCAGAGAACTAAATGCATCATATCGATTGATACACCAGAATGCATCGATTGATGCACTGAAGTGTATTTTGTAGCTTCTTCAAAGAATCAGATTCATGTTTGATGCATTTTGGTGCATTTTTGTATGTCGTGAAAGAAATACCGAACTGCATCATTTGATTAAAGTGAGGATTTCTCTAAGTCGAGATGCACTTAAATGCATCAGCTGATGCGTTTTGATGCACTTTGATGCACCTTGATGCGTTTTGATGCAACAGAATACATTGATGCAGGTAGGTAAATCAAGGTGCATCAACTGATGCATTAAAGTGCACCTCGACTGAAAGAAATCCTCACTTGAATCAAATGATGCACTTTGGTGTTTCTTTCACGACATACAAAAATGCATCAAATGTGAATCTGATTCTTTGAAGAAGCTACAAAACACACTTTAGTGCATCAATCGATATGATGCATTTAGTTTTCTGTGTGTAGAAACCAGAGACTCGATCTTTTCTTTACAAATGACCCTTCCCTTACAGTTGGAATCAAAATCTCTGCCAAGCTGTCAACAGTAGGGGATCGAGAGATACATGGAGTTCTCCAGTAACGGATAATGTTCCGAGATTTAAAATTTCTCCCTGCTTCAACTTCAGAGCTTTGTGCTCTTGCAAGTATCTCGAGTTGCCGTGGGTGAATACATTTTTGGTGATATATTTTTTTAATAAGAATCAATTATCTTGGACCTGTCTAAAAACAAATCATACTAAACCCCATGCTTTACATATATCAGGAGGCTATATTTCAGGCTAGCTAGGCTATATGAGAAGCCTGAAGGCTATAAAGTAAAATACTGAAGAGAAATCTATTAGAAGCTGTGAATTGACCTGATTTCAAAAATATGATAATGGCGATTCTGAAGTTGGCAACCTGAATTGATGGAGTTGGCAACCTGAATTCTTGGTAGTTGGCATCCTGAATTCTTTGGAGTTGGCAACCTGAATTCTTAGGAGTTGGCAACCTGAATTTTTATTAATTTGCAACTACCGTTGCGATGGCAACGTGACTTCCTTGAAGACGTAGTCTTCTCCCTTCTTTCATAGCTAGTCCAGGTCTTAGATTCAGCATATGCCACTGATTGTATATAATATATATGTGTGTATGTGTGTCTGTGTGTCTGGAGAGTACAAGGGAGACATCATAAAGAACCACAGTTTCCAAGCCATCCATCGGACCTCGGTCAGTCGTAACAAATAAAGCCCCTATCACACGGAACTGGATTTCTAGTAGGAATGCCGTAGTTGGCGCTGAACTAACTTTCTAGGTAGCAATCATGGCCACCTGGCTGACTGCTTGACTGGTTTGGAAGAATAGGACATGTTCTAATTGCTACTTGCTTTCCTGGACTGGATTCTGTGGAACAGCCAATCAGAGCAAAGTTTCGCCATGTGAAGATAATCTGTGAGTGTGCAAAGGAGCGCTTTTGTCTGTGGTTTCCGAGTGTTACTCCAGCAATGTATAATGTATACAGCATGAAAGGCGCGTTGAGTTACACCATTTACATATGCTGAGTGCATGGTGCTTACATTTGAAACAAGTAAAATATTCTTCCATACGTGTACAGTAAACGTTGTAAAGTATGTATTTAAGCAGCGCCATTGTTTTGTACCTAATAACGTTTTATACGAAACGTTATTCCTCTCGGTTGAATAGTTATCGGCTTTTAAAAATGTGAAGTGATACATTGTTTACTTCTCACGCGGCCGCCATTACAACTTCCCTCGTATGGGAACAAAAGTCTATCGACAAGTACGCTGATAAGTATCGTGTGAGGCGAAAACTAGCAAATTGGTAGCCAGTCCAGCGCCAACTAGGGCATACCTACTGGAAATCCAGTTCCGTTTGATGCGGGGTTTACATTCCGCTGCAAGGACACAACGCACAACATTCCTAATTCACTGCTGATCTGGATGCGTTCACCGGATTTTGGATTGCTGACAGGGATCGATGGGTGAACATTTACTTCAAGTCAGACGATAGAGCGTTTGATGGTATATCGGTCCCCCTATAATCTCCCTCGATAGCCCCGTGACAAGGTGTGGAGAGAAGCAAGGAATGTGCAGCCAGTCTGGAGAGTCTGTCGGGGATGATTCGCAGATTCGACCAGCTTCCTCGACAGGCTGGCATTGATCATCCCGGTGAGGCGCAGGGCTAACCAGGCACTGGCGATCGGACATCGTGGGTAGTCTGGAGCGGCCGGACAATGGACTTCGGCCCGTAGGCTGGTGAATGGGAATGGCCTCGGGCGTGATTCCCAGGCTGAAGCTCGCTGCCTTGCTGTCACGGCCCTGAGGCCGAAAAGCTCGCCGACTCTCGTGGTTCTTGGATGATTCTTAGCAACTCTCCCTTTCCCAAAACCATTTAGGTTTTTATTCGTCTTTGGCGGCGTGACGTATTGCTTATTAATCGTTCCTGGTCGGCGGCTGTTTACTTGTTTATTTCAGCCGTCGGACCCGGCAGCGAATTAGGAATGTTGTGCGTTTTCCTACGTCACTGCTGATCTTGCAGCAGAATGTTATTTGTCACAACTGACCGAGTACCGATGGATGGCTTGGAAATTATGGTTCCTTATGATGTCTCCCATGTACTCTCCACAATAGATTAGCTTCCGTTTCTGCTAACAGTTGCATAGGAATAAATTTCAAAATTTCAGATCCCCTCTTTCCCCCCACAAGCTGAATAGCCTAGCTACGTCCCTGGGGGAGAGTGTACTAAATTAACGGATTCGCTGGTCGATCTGCTGTTCCGTTGCCTCAGTTGCAAACTGGTCTCCCACTCCCGTGTTCATCACTGTCATTTCGTCTTCCGTTTTTGAAAACGGATCTTTCCACCCATTCATACTCTCTACCTTGACTTAAACAATTGTCTCCGTACTTAACCTTCATTCTGCTGGAGATTTCATAATGCTTGGGATTTTTCAGTAGCAGTGCCCATTCTGACGAAATTGATTGATTGAGTTGGTGTTTTAAGTCCACTTTATGGCACAGTAAGGCTAATTGGGACTGGACCTACAGTTTAAAGTGGGATCCGGACCACTACGTGCCTCCACCGGGTATCGAACCCGGGACCCCTTGATTACAAGATGACGACGCTACCACTGCGCCATCGGGGTAGCCTCTGACGATATTGAAATCAATGTAAAACTGATGCGAAACTGTCACGGTTCAACATTCAATTCCTGGCATGGCATATCTTTGTGACAGAAGCGTATATTCTAGGGTAGCTAGGCTATCTGCGAAGCCTGAAATCTAGAGAATAAAATGCAGGAGAAAAATCCATCAGAAATTGTAAATAATACTCGTATTGTTCACATCAGTGAGATGGTGATGCTGATTCTGGAGTTGGTAACCTGATTTCCTATGAGTTTGGCAACCTGATTTCTTATCAGTTGGCAACCTGATTTCGTATCAGTTGGCAACCTGATTTCCTATGAGTTGGCAACCTGATTTCCTATGAGTTGGCAACCTAATTTCTTATGAGTGGGGTGGGCAACCTAATTTCTTATGAGTGGGGTGGGCAACCTAATTTCTTATGAGTGGGCAACCTAATTTCCTATGAGTTAGCAACCTGATTTCGTATCAGTTGGCCACCTGATTTTCTATGAGTTGGCAACCTGATTTCTTATGAGTGGGCAACCTAATTTCTTATGAGTGGGCAACCTAATTTCTTATGAGTGGGCAACCTGATATCCTATGAGTTGGTAACCTGATTTCCTATGAGTGGGCAACCTAATTTCTTATGAGTGGGCAACCTAATTTCTTATGAGTGGGCAACCTAATTTCTTATGGGTGGGCAACCTAATTTCTTATGGGTGGGCAACCTAATTTCTTATGAGTGGGCAACCTAATTTCTTATGGGTGGGCAACCTGATTTCTTATGAGTGGGCAACCTAATTTCTTATGAGTGGGCAACCTAATTTCTTATGGGTGGGCAACCTGATTTCCGATTAGTTGGCAACCTAATTTCTTATGAGTGGGCAACCTAATTTCTTATGAGTGGGCAACCTAATTTCTTATGGGTGGGCAACCTGATTTCCTATTAGTTGGCAACCTGATTTCTTAAGAGTTGGCAACCTGATTTCTTAAGAGTTGGTAAATTTATTTCTATTCATAGCCTAGGACCACGTGACATAGCCCAGATCTTGGACTCAGTATACGCTACTGCTTTGTGAGTGTTCCCTCATAAATTTCATGTTATTGGTCCTCATCGTCGCGATTATCCAGAAGAGGCAGAAAAGCGACGAAAAATAAGTGTTCCAAAGACAGAGTAGCGATTGGTTGGGCCCCAAGTTAAATACAATGTGAGAAAGGGGAGGGGGGAAAGGATCTTGACAGCATTCTCTTTTATTTTCCTCTTTCGAATAATCGCATATAACACTGGGCAACAAAAAAAAATATTTGGAAAATCGTCTAGGGTTTTTCAGCTGAATTAGACTAATTTTGATGCCCTGAGTCCGAAAATGACCTTGGTTTTGCTCAATCAGGTCAGGATTTTTTTCTACAGAAATTTCAAAAAAATCTGTTTTTCGTAAGAAAATCTAATTTCTGCTGATAAACCCCTGACAATTTTTTCCGTTTCCCTCAAGAAATAAAAGTCAACGTATCTAAATTAATTCATTATTTATTTACTACATTAAATTTGATAAGCATAATCATAATATAATAAGAATGAGCGTTACATGACACAAAAGTTCAGAGTTCAAGGCAGATATCGGCGTTTCTTCGATTTCCGTGTGTGAGCAGCTGCTGGGTTGTCTCTCTTCAGCGACCAGCAGTAGTCCGCCAGCATGACTGCGTCCCACCTCCCCTGGTACCTCTCCTCCATTTGGCGCATGTCCTGATGGAACCTTTCTCCCTGCTCGTCGCTCATCGCCCCAAGGTTTTCAGGAAACCAGTCCATGTGTGAGAACAGGAAGTGCATCTTTATACTCATCAAACACCCGAGTTTTTGGAAGGCCTCTATCATGCTGCTGATGAGTGTGGCGTGGTTTGGTGCCTTCGTGTTCCCCAGGAAGTTGTTCACCACCTGCACAAACGATTTCCAGGCGGCGCACTCAAGCGTGTTCATGGAGTTTTGGAACTCAGTGTCCTGTATGAGCTGCCGTATCTGTGGGCCATCAAAAATGCCGGCCTTGACCTTCTCAATGGTCAGTCGAGGAAATGCTCGGCACATGTAGTTGAAGCACCTCCCATCCTTGTCCAGAGCGCGCGTGAACTGTTTCATTAACCCAAGCTTCATGTGTAGCGGTCGGATCAATATCTTCTCCCGGTCAACAAGAGGTTCGTTTATGATGTTTCTCGCCCCAGGTACTAACTGCTCTCGCGCCGGCCACTCTTTCTTTACATAGTGCTGGACTCTGTCTCGACTGTCCCACATACATATAAAGCATGGGTACTTCGTGAACCCGGACTGCTGACCTAGTAGAAAGTTCACCATCTTGAAGTCGACGCAGATCATCCATTGGTGCTGCTTATATTGGATTTTGTCAAGCACATACTTCACTGCTTCATATTTCTCTTTGAGAGTTGTGGAGTGCGCAAGAGGGATTGAGGCGAACTGGTTCCCGTTGTGGAGGAGCACACACTTCAAAGAGCGCTTGCAGCTGTCAATGAAGAGTCGCCAATCTGTCGGATCGTATGTAGGAGTGCCGAGTTTATGAAGAAGACCGGCGACATCTCGGCAGTACACGAGGTCTTCCTCCTGGCAGAAGTAGCCCATGTACTCCTCATGCCTTCTACGGAAGAAAGTGATACGCGCGTCCTCGCCAAGTAAATTTTTCTCTTTGAGTCTGGAGGCCAACAGCTCGGAGGAAGTCTTCGACAAGCTGAGATCCCGAACCAGATCATTCAGCTCACATTGTGAAAAGGGCTGCGGACCATCTTGTGTTTCATACTCCTGTTCTGTATCTCCTACGTCGTCTGAAGTGGTGGCCTCGTCGTCGGTGTGTGGAAGCTGTGGGAACGCTGGTACAGGTATTTCTTCGCAGTGAGCAACTGGACGGCGGGCAGATGGAAGGTCGGGGTACTGGAGGATGTGCCGATTCTTCCGGTTGATGCCAGTAGTATTGATGGCGCAGAAGTAACAATCCGATGCATGGTCAAGCGGCTCCCTCCAAACCATCGGAATCCCAAACTTCAGTGAAGTTTTGGCGCCCTTAGTCCACCGCCTGAGGTATTCCACGCACGTCTTGCACACCGTGTGCGGTGCCCAGGACTTATCTTGGTCACCTAGCTTGACTTTAAAGTACGCCTGGTATGCGTGCTTCACGAATCTTGTGATGTTCTTCCTGTCCGCTGACAGCGTGTATTCTCCGCAGATGTAGCAGAAAACGTCAGGATTATTCCTGCATGAACGTCGCGCCGAAGCCATCTGAAAGTAATAAATAATATTATATTATTATAATATATATATATAAATTAAGTGGTGTGAAAGTAATTAAAAAATATTATATTATAATATTATAAAATATATATATAAATTAAGTGGTGTGAAAGTAATTAAAAAATATAGGACACTTCGACCCCTGCTGTAGCTCAAAAGGTTGACCTGATTGAGCAAAACCAAGGTCATTTTCGGACTCAGGGCATCAAAATTAGTCTAATTCAGCTGAGAAACCCTGGGAAAATTCCCTAATCGGAAGTCTCGTGGGAATTGAGTCCCGATATCATAATGCAAACATACAAATGCGGTATAAGAATAAGTAATCTCTGCCACTTGAAATCTTATTGAGAGGGAGGGGAAATGTTTATTAGGTCATTAATCTCTAACGCGACCTTGGCCTCCCGATAGCGTGCAGGCTGAATCTGTTATCTGAGCAACCAAGGCAGACTGCGATTTTTTTCTTTGCTTTCTGTGGGGGAGTAAACATATCAATTTCTCTTTTTCTTTCTCTTCGTCTCTTTCCCTATCTTTTTCTTTCCATATATTTTGTTTTTCCTATATTTCTCTCCCTCTATTTTTCCCTCTTCTCTTGCCGCTCTCTTTCTCCATAAATTTTCGTTCTCTTCCTCTCTGTCTTTCCTTATTTTTATCTCCGTCTTTACATTCTTCTCTCGTTTTCTCTTGTTGACCCCATCTTTCTCTCTCTTCCAGGGTGTGAAATCCTCGGGGAAGGCAGGGGGATTTCCCCCCACAAACAATCTTGGCTTAAAAAATTCCCCCCATCAAAACTTTCCGGGAAGAAGTTTTTATTGTAACAACAATAACATTATTTTTTACTTCAAATATACTTCACAAAGGATAATATCGAGAACACATACAAAGTAGTGGGTTTGTCAGTGTTGCATACTCTCACAAACATTCACTCACTATCTCTCTATCTCAAGATACCACTGACAGATCCATACCAATAACAACGAGTACAAAAAGCGCCTGCGTCCGCTTTATTTTCTTCACAAAAGTAAATTGGATCAAATTAATTGTTCGGCGAGAGGTACACAACCTCAACCTTCTGTATAGGGCAATCAGTTCAAAAGAATCGGCTTATCTCTCGAGCAGATTCTCAATGCTTTCCGAATCACACAGCCTCGACACCAGATCGCGCGGGAGAACTAAACTATAACTTGGCAAGTTTAAACACAAGACGCTGAAAATAGTTGTTGCGCGCACCTCACACCTCATTCCCCACTCCCTTCTCCGCGGCGACGTTGGTTCGCAGTGTTGCAACCTGGAGGGAGCGGAATGGTCTGAGTATTTTTAACGAAATTTGAATGTTTATGTATTATATTTATGTATTATGTATTTCTTTTTATGTTTATGTAACTCCTTCCGATTTCGCAAAAATGTTGCAACATTGTAAACAATTTCTCTGGCCTGTCCTCTAAGGAGCTTTCCAGAGCAGATTGTGGATTTCGTTGGACCCGGCATGATTTGATTTTCAGAGACAACAGTCACCTAATTCGGCTCACGCACTCACCATTGTTCTCACACACAAACACACTATTTAACAGCAGAGAAACGCCTCCGAAAACAATAACCTCTTCCACACGAATGACGGGGTCAGACGGGGGTGAAAATAGTACCTGCAGTTGTGACGTTAAATAAAGAAAGATAAGGTTAAACAACGGTGTAATATTGTTCGCATACTGATATCGATAAGATATAAAAGAGGAGCTTGCATTTAAAAAATATGCAGCCAAGAGTAAGGAGCAAGAACACAGGCAAGCGTGTTATCAGATTGCCTTCTCGTAGTGATTGTTGTACGATAAACAAAATAACCCCCACCCCACTCGACTTAAAAAAAAAGCCAGGCCACTGCTCGATGTCGCATTCAGAAAATGAAGTCATTCGCCCTGTAGTTTCTCTTCGTTATAAACCTTAACGCGTGTGCGTAATACTACAGTTTACAGCACCGCAAGCATTTTCAAAGGCCGGATTAAATAAAATCAGCCACTGATATAATATGAGCCGGCACAGTCACGATAAAGAGTGAAAATCGTTTGTCATATTTGTTTTAGCTTAATTTTGCTGAGTTGGCACCACTGGTACTCTGAAGGCCAGACCACTGCGTGGAAGAGTGGTGGGGAGGATGACGTAGTAGGAAGTGCTCCGCAGCGATCTGCGCATATTGTCAGGTTATAGTCATCCCGCTTCATAACTCAAGGTTTTATTCAAAATCTTTCACCGTTTCCACATCTCGTCCTTGGAACTCACTGCCCCTCGGAACTCATTTTCAGCATATGTCTTTAAGACACAAAACATTTTTTTTTATTGGGCACAAATAGTTAGCACATTAGTGCAAGCTTATACCTTAGTGACATATTGAATGCAGTTAGGTAAGTGCAGAATAACACTGAAAACCCTTATTCACCTTAATAAAGATTTGATATCCTTGACTACTCTCATGAATATGTGAGTGAGTGTGTGTGTGTGTGTGTGTGTGTTTTGTATGCTCGTGAGTATAGGTTAGGTTTTTATTTCCGTATGTACTTTTATCCTTTTTTCGTAATTTTTCTTTGTAATTTTATATTTTCCTTTCTTTATTTTCAATATTTACTTCTGTATTATCTTTTTTAAATCTTCTTTTCTAATTTTCATATGCTAAAATTTCGATGAAAACATGGTTAAGTTGTAGAAAAGGCTACAAAGCCTAATAAATAAACAATATATGCATAATGAAGGTAAGATAACAATGCAAGACAAATATAACTGTGAAATCTATGTGATTTATATTAATTTAAAGCAAGAACTAAACAAAACTTACAACTATTTAGTTGTAAGTTTAGGAATTAGTTTGATACTTTAGAAATGTCTGATACATATAAAGGTACATTTTTATTAATAATAATAATAATAATGTATTTTTAAATATTTATTAATTTACTTTTATATTATTATAAATATGTATTATGTATATATTTGTGTGTGTATGTATGTGTGTGTAGATTAAAATATTCCTTCCACCACCAGTTTTCATTGATTTCGCACCCTGCTGTCTTCCCTTATGTTTCTTTCTCCGTTTGTCTATCTTCTCTCTATCCTACTCTTCATTTCTCTAACTTTTTATTTTTTTTATCATTCTCTCACTATCTTTTCACTTCTTTCTCTCTCTCGTGTGTCTTCTATTTTCTACCTCTTCCATCACATATGATTTTCACATGAAAACGTGTCTGCAAAATATTTTTTTTATCGCGTTGACTTTAAAAGGAGACCTGCCTCGTGGCACCCTTAGCTTACTTAGCATGGGCGTCGCCAGAAATTTTTGTGTGTGTGTGTGGGGGGGGGGGGTCGGGCTAATGATAAAAGTTGGATAGTAGATAAATAACAAGTATTATTACCACTGTTATAAGTGTTATTATACAGTAACAAATACTACAAATTAACAAAAATATTTTTTTTCGAAATAACAATAATAATAATTATTATTATATAAATGTGGGAGAGGTGGGGAGGGGGCAACTGTGAAATTTTAGATGGAAACCCCCATTTTGTATTGTAGAATCGGAAAGAGGACTTCATTCCGAGTCCAACGAGCTATCAACCATCATCCTAGCTCAATTAGGAACGGAGATATGGCAATTTGAAATTTTCGCCAAAACAAAAAGTAAAACAAAAAAAAACCTGTACGTCAAGATCTTTCAATAGAGTATATGGAAAGGATAGGGAGGGGGGTCTACGATCACATGCAGATTCCGAATCTGCAATCGCTTTCACTCTAGCTCAATTAGAGGCAGAGATACGTTTTTTTGAAAATTTTTTGGGTTTTATGAAATTTTCGTTTTTTGTTTTTGTTTTTTCGAAAATTTCAAATCGCCATATCTCCGTTCCTAATTGAGCTAGGAGGATTGTTGATAGTTCGTTGGACTCGGAATGAAGCCCCCTTTCCGATTCTACAATACAAAATGGGGGTTTCCATTTAAAATTTCACAGTTACAGGGGGCGGGGGTGTGATATCATTGAATAGCTTTCTTTCACTTATTAAACACGTATTTTTTCGTTTTCCGATTCGATGTGTATTTCTCACGATATGTGACCGTTCCGGGACTTTTGGGCCACCCGGTATATAGACGTATTCTCCGAAATCTCATCGTTACATTGATGTACGATGCACATCACATTTTTTTTCGTAACTGCAGTCACGATTCTTAAAGTTACCCTTTGCGATGGTAAATTCAATGGATTTGGATAGGAAAAAAACACGTTTTAATTTGTTTAGACTCACATCCATGTTGTCGTCTGCTGTGACGTCACACTAATATGGTCCACTGTGCTTCTCGGGAGCCTTTCGTAACGTAACGGCGAGCTTGCAGATTCGGAAGGTAAGAGAAATAGAGACACAAAAACATAGAAACTAAGGGAGGAAGAAATCCGGCAAAGATGAAGTGAACAAGAAATACATGTAATACGAGCGGGGTTCAAAAAGTTTCCATATCCGTATAGAAATAATTCACGTAGGAACACAAACTTGTGTAAATTGAATAGGTACAACCTTGTGTGTGTTATGTGCCAAATATGACCGCAGTTGAATAATTACTGTATCCGTGCCAGGTGTTTCAATGAATGAAGCTGCGACAATGCACAAATTGGAATACAGAGCCGTGATCCGATTTCTCTTTCTGCAAGGGCAAAGCTCCCAAACAAATCCATGAGGAAATGTTTGCTCTATATGGCGAAGAGTGTCCATCCTGTAGTGTTGTTGCTGAAAGCAAAGAGAGTTCAAAACAGTGGAAGCTTTGTGATTCCTCCCCTCCTAAAAAGGCAAAGGTCAAAGTGTCTGCCAAGAAGGTGATGTTATCTGTTTTTTTGGAATGAACATGGTGTTATCCTCACGGATTACCTTTCGAAGGGCCACGCAATTACTGGGAACTGGCAGAATACGCAGACCTGGCGAAATTGCGTGAGAAAATTAAAATTTGCAGACGAGGAATGCTGTCTAACGGTGTGCTCATCCTGAATGACAATGCACCTTCCCATGCATCTCATCGTGTTCTCGTCAAAACACTCTCCATACTCCCCGGGTATTGCAACTTCGGTTTTCTTCCTCTTCCCCGATATGAAGAAGTTTTTGCGGAGCAAGCATTTTCAAGACGACAATGACGTCATATCCATGACAGAGGCGTGGCTAAACGCTCAATATCCAGCGTTTTACAAAGATGGTAATTGCAAGTGTTTGTAACGGTGGTAAAAATGTGTAACATTGATAGGTGACTATGTAGAAGAAACAATCTTTCTGCCCAGGTTCAACTTTCTCCGACATTTTGAACTAGGTGAATATGGAAACGTTTTGAACTCCCCTCGTATAGGCGCCTTCCACCTCTTCCTTCCAACTCCACCTGTGTTGCGGATTCGGACAGTAACTGTACAGGGATTTCGCGAGTGGAACAGTGTTGTAGGCGAGAGAAGCTGTCGATTCGGACACAGCCTCTTTATCAACTTCTCTCTGATCCTTGCGTCAATAACAACAAAAATACAAACTGTACCGAACTCTCGAACGACCTGATTTTTGTTATTTTGCGTCGCTTCTGGCTAATCGCGGCCATGAAGGTCAGTGATGGTATGATGAAGGAACACTCACATAAAAACATCATTTCGAGATTCGAACCCGAGACCACTGGCATCATAGCGTGCTGTGCTAAGCATTCCGCCACGGAGGTAGAAAGTCTCGAACAAGACGAGACTCTTGAGCAGCAAGTGTCGATCTCCAGTGGCGTGCCCAAGATTCTGAAAGGGAGGAGGGGGCCACGTATACTTTTTCAGCCCTTATTTTTCCAATCCTTTCCTGGCTTCGACGTTCTTTTTTGGGGGGAATGTTGGGTCAAAGGGGGGTTATGACCCCACCAACCCCTTTTTTGGCACGCCACTGCCACTCGTCTCGGTACCACCCCTCCTCCAACCAAGTTTCGAACCGTCCTTACTATTCAGAGGCACTGAAACCAATATCGAAGGTGCGATTTAAACCAACGCGGCAGTTAAAGCATTTATGAGTACCCTGTTGTTGGTAGCAGTGGAGGAATTAGTACCCCCTCGGTTGCAGCCACTGGGGAGCCTTTGTGCACCGACACAAGGACCTTTTGTTACCGATCCAACAGCGAAAACTTCACAGCAATTAAAGTCTCGTAAAACCCTGTTTACCTCGCTGGCAATTCATACAGTCATTACCCATCGGCCTTCCATAGCTTTCAGAGATCGTAGAAACAAATTGACGAGCTCAAAAGACAAGCACGTGGCGTAAAATAGAATGACAATTGTTGTACCTTTTCGTAATTTCGTGAAGAGAAAGTCACATCTATATTGAATAGAGGATGTTATGTTTCATGGCCGACCTCCGTGGTGGAGTGGTTAGAAGGAACGCTACGACGTCAGGGGTCCCGGGTTAGAATCACAGCCTGGCCACTGGTGCTCTTTGTGAATGCCCCTTCATCAATTTCATCATATCATCTCTCATCCTCATCTTCGCTATTAGGGCCTCCCCGATGGCGCAGTGGTAGCGTCGTCGCCTTGTAATCAAGTGGTCGAGGGTTCGATACTACCTGGTGGAGGCACACAGTGGTTCGGATCCCACTTTAAACTGTAGGTCCAGTACCGATTAGTTTTATCGTGCATAAACACCAATTAAATCAATCAAACCCATCTTCGCTATTAGCCAAAAGTGGCATAAAAGCGAAGTAAAATAAACTAAATCAACAATTATGTTTTTTGATTTGCCTCCCAGTATCAGGAGCGTCTGATCTATTTGGGGGTCTGTAATGAATTGGTACCTGGGTGTAAAGGCGGACGGAGCATGGTGCTGATCACATCACCTCCGCAAATGCAAAAGAGCATGCAGGACCACCAATCCGAACCGACACTATGTACACTATTGATAAAATGGCCCAGTCCAAGCGACACGTGCATATTGCCTTAAGGGTATTTCACACCGGTTGAACAGAGGCTTCTACGGCCTGTCATGCCGCTAAAGTGAGAAACGTTGCTGTTGATTGGTCCTTTCCAAAGCTGCATGTGTCGCGTGTCGCTTCGGTCTGAAATCTCCCTTAGTCTCGTGACTCCCGTTCGAAAGAGTGCATTTATTCCTGTACGTTCGTTTCGAAGTGACACGTGTCGCTTTGTCAATTAGGTTCGCAGGCTCATGCCTACCGAAACTTCCAGGCTTGAGTTCTGGTTTGGACATGAGTGTTCCTTTGCGAGTTTCCATTTCATCTTCGTAGTTATCATCCACTCTCAACGTCGCGATTAACCTAAATACGAAGAAAAGCGACGTGCAAATACGAAACAAAATAAAAGCGTTTAAAAGGAAATTACAAGTGAACCGCTGCCTGGTCCCCAAGAGTGGCGATTTGAAAATTTTACATAGGCGCAAACAGTGGCTATTACTGAGTCCAACATCTGGGCTATCTCACAATGTCACGTGGTCCTAGGCTATGAATAGAAATAAATTTACCAACTCCTAAGAAATCAGGTTGCCAACTCATAAGGAATCAGGTTGCCAACTCATAAGGAATCAGGTTGCCAACTCATAAGAAATCAGGTTGCCAACTCATAAGAAATCAGGTTGCCAACTCCTAAGAAATCAGGTTGCCAACTCCTAAGAAATCAGGTTGCCAACTCCTAAGAAATCAAAGAAGAGACTGCGCCGGTTTTGTCTCGGTACTGTCTGTCGCCGCCTACTTCCCAGTCATGAATTCGGGGAGGCCTCAGAAGGGAATTAAAAAGGACCCCCCATCCGAAAATTTGAATAACTTAGCAGAACATTCGAACAACAGCTAAGAAGTTTGACGACCACATTCACTTTGACTTTCTTTCATTCACTTCAATTTAACGTAACTTAGAACCAGAGTTGTTAAAGGTCCAGGATTTTTAAATAAATCCAATTCCAGTCCAGGAGAGAAAATCAGCAAGTCTAAATGGATTCTGGACCGTAAAGAACATTTTTATCTGTAAAGTAATTCAATACGGTCCTGAAACCTTTTTACCAGATCAATTTAAATACGGTCCGAGGACCTTTTTTCCGGCTCAATTTAAATACGGTCTAGGAAACTCTTTTCAGACTGAATTTAAATTCGGATTTCCTGGGATATCCCGTATTAAACTTTTTTTTTTTATCCTCCCTGCTTCCCAAAGACGTATTTAGGGAAGGTCCAGCCCCCCTCACGAAAGACTTACTAAGTTCTAAAATTAAATAATGAAAATAACGAAATAATAAAATATGCGTATCTAAAATTCAATAACTTGTTCCTTAATCGAGGATTATTCATTTCCGCCAAACTTATTGAAAGGCCAGGATTATATTGGGATCATACGACTTTGGATGACAGCACCAAAGAAGATTTATGCAAAATTTATTACTACTTCTTATAATATGCATAACAATATTACCAGCAATTTACTTTTCGTTAACTAGATCTAACATCCTTTTTTGATATTCAATAAATATTCAAATCTTTATCTATTTGACATAAATTTCCTTGCCAGGGCAGTTTTCTTTATATATATATATATATATATATATATATATATATATATATATATATATATATACAAATTTTGCTGCTGACCTTAATTACACGCAACCTAGATAATAAATACGCGCTGATTTATCACACATATTCATGTAATAAAAATACAATTTAAATTAATTTGAATATTTTAATTAATACTATTTTAGTTAATTTAATATAATTATAATTATTTAAATTTAACATTATTATATTATATTATAATTATTATTTTGAGACTTTTGTTCGGACCCCCCCAATTTTTTTTCTAGATACGTGCCTGCTGCTTCCGTATTGCCATTCTATTAATCCTGTATTTTTTATTAACTACCAAGAACGCGAAATGTCAACTCATTCCGAGATCGGCGAACAATACAAAACTTCAAGTGAACTGCAAGATAACCTTTAACCTTTCGCGTGCGGAAGTGACGTCATAATGTTGCAGTAGTTCATTGATGCTTAGTTCTGCAGCAGCAGTGAGGAGATCTGGGTTAGGACTAAGAAGCATGCAAATTTGTGAATTTTTATTCTCTATTTGATCTGTATATTGTAAAAATATAAATTGTTTATTATTATCCATCCCGCGCCGCAAAAAAAAAAAAAAATGCCCAAAATCTGTCGCGTCTAAATTTCCCTTAAATTCATTGCCGAAAGTTGATCACTATACTACTTACACTTAACTTAATGTAATTAGCAGGGGCGTATATTCTGGGCTAGCTAGGCTATCTGCAAAGCCCGAAATGACGAGCCTAAAATACGGAAGAAAAATTGATTGGAAAATATGCAAAAAATTGTTCATTTCAATAAGGAGACGATAGTGCTTCACAAGTGGCCAAATTACTGTAATAACACATCTGGTTATAACATACTTTTGGCTATTACCATTAAAGTATAAGTATTTCGTATTGTTTTGCCAGGTAGATAATTTCCCATATCAATAATCCTACTTTTATCCTCCTATTGCCTCATTTACCTAGGTATTCATTCCATTAAACATAAATTATATTCCTTCTTTTGATTAACGTTTTCATCCTTAGGAGAAAGATTAACAGAAACAAAACAATAATAATGACAATAATAATAATAATAATAATAAAATTATTATTATTACTCTAATTGTTGTTGTGATTCTTGATTTCCATTTTTAATCTTAAAACTTGAACGAGGAAGAACCCATCACCACACTTTTTTCCAATTCGATCATTACAGAACTTATAGTGAGATAGCCCACATCTTGAACTGAACATACGCCCCTGGTAATTGCATATCAGAGGAAAGGGACAATTTTAAAGTATTAGTATTATTATATTGGGATTATAATTTGATGCACATGGCATCCCCTCCATGAAATTGATGTGACTCTATTCAACACTGCTCCATTCTCTTGAGTTCAGCTTTCTAGCCGGCGAATGCAATAAGGAAAAAGGAACACCGGGCAGAGAAATGCCTCCCTTTGTAAGACATTCTTAACGGGTTATGTCAGTTAGTACCGACGCGTCAGATGAATACGGGCCCTCATGGCAATTTTCCGGAATGCATTACGCACGGCACCCGCCGTGCAGAGACGCAAGCGTGACTCGAATTCCGGTACCTCCGTACGCACCTTACGCGCACAAATGGATTCGCCACGTAATTTATTGTTCCTTTAATTGGGTAATAAGAGCATGCAAAACGATGCCCGCGATTCTAATTAGAGATGTTGAATCCGCAGAGAGAGGAAAATAAGTGACTGGTCCTGTCCAATGATGCTGCGCAGAGAGGAGATAATTGAGATGAGGATGCCAGGTGTACAGGAAGTGGTCCTTTAATGACTTGGGACTCCGAAATAAGTCAACTTGTAGGTTTACCCCGCTTCAATTTACGAAGATGTTGACCTGCCACGCGAAATATAGGGTTTCTGGAGCGTGTAATATAGTCGCGCACTGTTTAGCGCATGGGCCAGTTCAAATTGCGCAGAAATTACGAAATTTAGGAGGGGTTACGTCACGGTTACGCTGTCGCGGGAAGAAATACGCGGCGTCAAATAGCTTCGGCTACCTCATGCGCTGAAAAAAATAAGGTGTTGATGTAGCGTCGAGGCGCCATTGTTGCTTGAGTGAGAAGCTCACGGAAATGTTCGGCTCCATTTGCGGTAGAGCGTAAGCGTCTACCCTGCCTTGCCTCAGATTTACTGGCGATCGATTCATTTAGTTGAATTGCTTGTATTCACTTGTCCCATTAGAAACGGTCTGGGAAGAACACAGTATAATTTATTTTTATCTTCTGTGTAAGTTCTCAGCACTGTTAGAAATTACTGTCAAAATTACAATATTCTGTCGTTAAAATTTAATAATATTGTTTGAATGAATTGAAAATTGTGCGTGCATCAGCACTTAAGCTATTTTTCACCCGTCACATTATATGGTGCCCAGCCCCTTATCTTAACCTAGGACTAAAATATTCTTGAATTGAATTGAATTGTTGTTTAAGTCCACTTCATGCACGGTAAGGCTAATCGGGACTGCGCCTACAGTTTAAAGTGGGATCCGAACCACTATGTGCCTCCGAACCCGTGACCCCTTGATTACAAGGCGATGACGCTACACTAAATTATTCTTACATTGGATAAAAGCTGAGGGACACTCAGCACATACCTATAACGAAAAAACACAGGACAACACAGCCCTAAAGAGGATTATACTGTCCGTAGGTCCAGACACCAGAGCCTCGTTGGACTGCAAAAGGTAGTTACAGAGGTGTACAACATGGAAGTGAAGTTGACATTTGGGTACCGGCCTCCATTTATACACCCAAAAATTTTACAATATTCCTGCAAATTTACAAATCATGATGTAACAGTTTCTTACTTAAATTATGCAGATGCGTGCGGCATAAATATATATCTTTAAAACTGCATCGCAAAAATTACATTAATTTAGTTGCCGAAACTCCGCTCGGGAAAAGGGTGGAAAACAAGGATCAGAAAGAGATCCAAGCAACAAACCGAGGGTAGAAACTCCTCTCGGGAAAAGCAGGTGGATAATAAGGATCAGAAAGAGATCCAAGCAAGAAACCGAGGGCAGCAACTCCTCTCGGGAAAACCAGGTGGATAATAAGGATCAGTTAGAGATCCAAGCAACAAACCGAGGGCAGAAACTCCTCTCGGGAAAAGCAGGTGGATAATAAGGATCAGAAAGAGATCCAAGCAACAAACCGAGGGTAGAAATTCCTCTCGGGAAAAGCAGGTGGATAACAAGGATCAGAAAGAGATCCAAGCAACAAACCGAGGGCAGAAACTCCTTTCGGGAAAAGCAGGTGGATAACAAGGATCAGAAAGAGATCCAAGCAACAGACCGAGGGCAGAAACTTCTCTCGGGAAAAGCAGGTGGAAAACAAGGATCAGAAAGATATCCAATCAGCAAACCGAGGTCCAAAACTCCTCCCGGGAAAAGCAAGTGGATAACAAGGATCAGAAAGAGATCCAAGCAACAAACCGAGCGCAGAAACTCCTCTCGGGAAAAGCAGGTGGAAAACAAGGATCAGAAAGAGATCCAAGCAACAAACCGAGGGCAGAAACTCCTCTCGGGAAAAGCAGGTGGATAATAAGGATCAGAAAGAGATCCAAGCAACAAACCGAGGGTAGAAATTCCTCTCGGGAAAAGCAGGTGGATAACAAGGATCAGAAAGAGATCCAAGCAACAAACCGAGGGTAGAAATTCCTCTCGGGAAAAGCAGGTGGATAACAAGGATCAGAAAGAGATCCAAGCAACAAACCGAGGGCAGAAACTCCTTTCGGGAAAAGCAGGTGGATAACAAGGATCAGAAAGAGATCCAAGCAAAGGCCGAGGGCCGTAACTCCGCTCGGAAAACCAGGTGGAAAGCAAGGATCAGAAAGAGATACAAGCAACAAACCGAGGACCGAAGCTCCGCTCGGAAAAGGCAGGTGGAAAAGAAGGATCAGAAACAGATCCAACAACAAACCGATGGCGGAAATTCCGCTCGGGAAAAGCAGGTGGAAAACAAGGGTCTGAAAGAGATCCAAGCAACAAACCAAGGGCCAAAAGCAGCTCGGCAAAATCAGGTGGAAAACAAGGATGAGAAAGAGATCCAATCAGCAAACTGAGCGCCGAACGGAACATACTCTATCTTAGTGATGAATTCAATGGTAGCAATCCCCTCTCCCCGAAAATTTCAGTAACCTGCAGAGCATTTGGACAATAGCTAAGAAATTTGGGAACCATTTTCACTTTGGCTTTCTTTCATTCAATTGAATTTAACGTAGGACGTACTTTTTCTGTTGTTTTTTTTTCGTATTAATAAGCACTGATTCAGTCCTCTTTATAATTAAAAATCAAAGTAATGAACGAATTTAAATTATTGCCAATTTTGATAACTCCTAAATTAAGAAATCCGTATCAGGATACTCTTCAAGCTTGTGTGAAAATGTCAACTGCTGAAGGGGACGAGGAACCCACAGAACCTTTCATTCTTAAAACTTTAGTTAATTAAATCTAATTACACTTAATTTAATTTAATTACTAGGGCTGAGCCGATACCACTTTGAACCAATACCGATACTTGAAAATTGCAATAATTAAAATTTGTTCACAATGTTGATCATTATTGGTGTGTAAATATTCTTCTCCAATATATGCATCAACTGACCAAGAAATTTGGTTTCGAATATTCAAGAATTACATCATAATATTAAATAGTTGTTAGGTAATCAAGAATAGAGTTTGTGCAAAATAAAAATAAAGTTTGAATTTTGCATAAATTCTAGGATAATTAGACCCCGTGAAACTGTCGCGTGGCATTTTTGCGGACTCCGTGGAAGACTAATATGCCGGGAAACCAGTGGCGGCGATTAGGGGGAGCGAGGGGGGCAGTTGTCCCCCACTTTTCGCCACTTTTGCCCCCGCACTATGCTAAATCTTATCTACGAAGGGAAATGTACTGTCTTCCCCCCAGTTTTCGCACCTTGTCCCCGGTTTTGGTACCCAATCGCCGGCACTGTGGAAAACAATCGGTAGATGAATTTCAACCGATACTTTCGGATACCGATTTCACTGGTATCGGCCGAAACCGATACATCGGCATCGATTCAGCCCCATCAAAAGTAAGGGGCAATTTTAAAATACTAGAATTGCTTATTGTGTTATAATTTGATGCTTATGACATTCCCCGTGAAGTTTGTTGTCCCCTCCCCTCCGGACAAAACACTGCTCCCTCTACACGGCAGTCAGACGTGGTGACGAAATCCTAGGAAACACCGCGGTGTGGAAGAGGACGAATTCAAGATGGAAATTGAAAAACAGACATTCGTAACTGATTTTTGTTTTTACTACGAGGTGCTGCCGCTTCTTCTTCTCGTCCAGGATTCTTCAACTTCCGTTAGTTTTTCCCAGAATTCAATTCGAAATAGCACGTGCGCGCGGTGCAGTGTGGGAGATGCAAGCCTGTCCCTCCAAAGCACGCCCCTTCCTTCTATTCTGTGCAGTGTTGCCACACGAAGGGAAATTTCGTTCGGCGAAGGGATTTTTTGGGCGAGGAGAGAAAAAGGTAAAGTTCGTGAAAAATATAAAAATGACAGGGAAATTTGAAGGTTCTCGGTCCATATATTTGACGCAGTGGTTATCACAGCACGCTACCACACCAGGGGTTCCGAGTTCGAATCCAGACCTGTTCATGGGTGTTCTTTGTGAGTGTCCCTTCATCAATTTCATCGAATCACTCATCCTCATTTCTGAAAGTGGTAGAAAAGCGAAATTATACTGTCATAAGCTTGAACTTAATATGTGAGCTGACTGATAGATTGATTTGGTTATCTTAAGCCCGCATCACAAGGAACTGGATTTCTAGTAGGAATGCCCTAGTTGGCGATGAACTAACTTTCTAGGTAGCAATCATGGCCGCTTGGCTGACTGCTTGACTGGTTTGGAGGAATAGGACATGTTCTAATTGCCACTTGCTTTCCTCGACTGGATTCTGTGGAACAGCCAATCAGAGAAAAGTTTCGCCATGTGAAGATAATCTGTGAGTGTGCAAAGGAGCGTTTTTGTCTGTGGTTTCCGAGTGTTACTACAGCAATGTATAACGTATACAGCATGAAAGGCGGGTTGAGTTACACCATCTATGCTGAGTGCACGGTGTATACATTTGAAACAAGTAAAATATTCTTCCATACGTGTACAGTAAACGTTGTAAAGTATGTATTTAAGCAGCGCCATTGTTTTGTACCTAATAACGTTTTATTCGAAACGTTATTCCTCTCGGTTGAATAGTTATCGGCTTTTAAAAATGTGAAGTGATACATTGTTTACATCTCACGCGGCCGCCATTACAACTTCCCTCGTATGAGAACAAAAGTCTATCGACAAGTACGCTGATAAGTATCGTATCGTGTGAGGCGAAAACTAGCAAATTGGTAGCCAGTCCAGCGCCAACTAGGACATACCTACTGGAAATCCAGTTCCGTGTGATGCGGGCTTAAGATAACCAAATCAATCTATCAGTCAGCTCACATATTAAGTTCAAGCTCATGACAGAATAATTTCGTCACGTTTTAAATTTGGCTTGCTAACAATGAATACATTCCCACAATCGTTTAACTTTTAAAATTATTGTAACACAGCCAATTTCAACCTAATTGTTTATGAATTTTCATATTTCCGCAAAGTGTAAAACTTGTTAAAAATAATCCACTAAGATTTCTCTGTAAATAATGTTTTATCTAAAAGTAATAATTGTTATAATTTTAATGTAACAATCACTATTAAAAGTAACAATAATTTATCAATTTTGTGTCTATGATATCAAGTTCTCTAAGATGAAGGAGCACGCTACGACACCAGGGGTTTGGGATTCGAATCCCGGTATGGGAATTGGTGTTCTTCGTGAGTGTTCCTTCATCAATTTCAACGTCTCCAACTTCGCGATTAGTCGAATTGGCGGAAAAGCTAAATAACAAAAAAGAATCAATCCAAGATGAATTAAAAGTTGATACAAAAGAAGGGAAATTTTGCCTTCTGGTTTTGGCAACACTGCTTTGCTGCTGCACCAGCAGAGCTTGCGGGAGTGATCGTTTCACAAAGCAAGATAAATACACGGTTCGTTCAGGAATCTCAGTCTTAAAACTTGAACGAAAACCCTCATAAAAGCTGCACTCGCACAGTCCATCTGCTATGGTGTGTGTGTGTGTGTGTGTGTGTGTGTGTGTGTGTGTAAACTCGATTTTCCGGTGCTTCAAAATCGGTTGCAGCGTGAGGGACACTCGAGAGTTTCGTTTTCAAATCCAAGAACACCAGAACGACATAGTTAATTGTTATTACGCGCAAGTTGTACCTCTAAATATGAACTTTTATGACAAATGTTTACATTGTCTCTTCTTTAATGCATACGTTAATACTTATAAAGATATCCTGATCTATTTGAGATTTAGATTTATTCTTTCATGTGCGAGCCATAAGCTGTACGCACTACATAACATTTGGATTTCTTCTACAATACACACACACACACATATATATTCGTCAATATATATCTATATATATCTATATATATTGCATTTAGTTTATCTTATATGCTCTCTTAGTTTGTCCCCAGTAGAGCAGTGGCACCGGTTCGCAAACCGAAAATGGGGCTCGATGGGGCTCGCCTTAATGGATTTCTCTCGTAAGGCATGAGCCCCATTTTCTCGCAGTGTTGCCAGCTCCTTACTCGAAAAAATCACCGAGGGTTTTTTTTGGGTTTAACCTAACCTCAAGCAAGGAGCTGGCAACACTGCTTGAGGTCTGCCTTGCAGCGTTGCCAACATCTTACTCGAAAAAATCACCAAGGTTTTTTTTATTTGGTCTAACCTAGCCTAAAGCAAAGAGCTGGCAATACTGCTTGAGGTCTGCCTTGCAGTATTGCCAACATCTTACTCGAAAAGTCACCAAGGTTTTTATTTGGTCTAACCTAACCTAAAACAAGGAGCTGGCAATACTGCTTGAGGCCTTACAGTGCATAAAGCAATTTGCCTACTGGTTTGCCATAGCTTTTTACAAAAAAAAAAGAGAGAGGAAAGAGAGGGAATAGTTAAACAACCGACAGTATTACCAACACCTACCTACAGCTTTTTTTTTTCTTACTTAACAAGAACTATCTTGCTTGAGACTTAACTAATTTATATACTGACGTAACATACACACACTGGGCAATAGAGCCGGCAACAAATATATACTGCCGTAAAAGAGAGAGAGGGATGGATGGATGGATGGCAACACAGTATGTGTGTGCGTGTGTGTATAATATGTAGCATTATTAACTAGAGTGTGTTGGCAACCCACCTCCGACTAAAAAAAAAGATAGAGATACCAATATTGCTGTAAGATGAAGAGAGAGACTAAGCTGGCAACAGTGGTGAGCGAATATGCCTTATTTCCAAGTCCCCGGCGCCAATGTATATCGAGACTTTTGCAAACCTCTCTCGCGGGAACGATGTGCTGCACATGCATATGCGCGCGCGCTTCTTATTATTTTCGTATTGTGACGCAAACAAATAAATAATAATTGTTGTTTTTTAGGATGCCTGGCCCCTAACCCCGCCAGGGTGCGTGGTGCCCAACCAAAAAGGTTCTAACGGCTGCGGTTGTAGATTACCGCACCTCTGTAGAGTTTCACGTGTTTTTTTTTTTCCCCCAAACTTCCATGAAACCCTACAGAGGACCTCCGTAATGCATGCAACGTGTACTAACGACTCTAGTGTTATTTTGATGTTGTAATATTTTTGGATATAGAGTTTTATTGTGAGATATAGATAAAAATAATTATGTTTATTATAATATTTTTTTGATGAAGATGGAGAATGTATGTGTGTGTGTTACAAATAAAGTTGCATGCTTTTTTCTAGTGTGTGTGTATGTGTTTTTGATGTTACGACAGCATCTGAAACGATAAAAAAAAAGAATTTTATTGTTAATTTCCTTGTGTAAAAAACAACAACAAATTTTTTTTGTGCAAATTTTCTGATTTGTCTCTCGTGCTATAGTGCAAAAAAGATATTGTAACTGATAACTAATGAAATCGACATTTGTAACTGATCTGAACTAGTAAAATTCGTATTGTGCCATTGAAACTGATTGTGCTAGTACAAAAATTTCTTATTGTGCAAGAAAAAAATGTTAAAAACTTGTTAAAACTGCTCTGTGACCCTCTCGTTCTTCACGTCGTGGACGAAGGACTTCTCGGCGACCAGGATGACGCTGCATACGGTGTCCTCGGGCAAGCCTTCGTGGAACTCGCAGACGACCTTGATGTTGGTGCGATCGTTGACCACCACCTGCTTCCTCTTCGTGGTATTGATGACGGACATGGGTCTGTGGGTTATGAATTCGCTGGGCGTGTAGTACATGTCCACGTTTCCCTCGGTCACACGTTTGAAAGAGGTGTAAGCTTCGTAAAGTTTTAGGTAATCGTCTTTGGTCATGTCGAGGTTGTAATTCTCGCGCGGGAACACTTCGTTTCTACCGTTCTTCAGATAAACATTCTTGATCTTGCAGTCGTCGAACTTGCTGGAATCTTTTTCCTGGTTGTTATCGCGCCCGGTTTGAAAGAACACTACGACGAAATCTGGCATGTCGAACTGTATGTTGTTGAACTGAGTTGTCACGTCGAATTCCATGTGACTTCCCGACGCCATCTTCTGCACGCACTGGTAACCGTGAAAGTGAATCGGCACCTGCGGATTCTTCAAGATCTCCGCTTTGTACTTGAGGGCGTAGTTCGTCTCGTATTCCACGATCGGCATTCTCAATTCCATGCTCCGTATGACGCACTTGGCCGCTTCGGGTAATGTGTTGGCTATCGGCGTGCCGTCGGCGTTCAAGTTGGTGTATCGCATCAGTGCGTCGTCGTCGTTGGCTGCTCTTCGAAACGTGACGCGCAATCCTCCCTTCCACATGATCTCCTTGTAGTCCGAGAAGAATCCCGGCAGCAGACGCATGGGAAAAAGCACCGTATGACTTTTAGTTGATATTTTGGTCCCTGCTTCGAATCCTCCCGCCTGGTAGTATGCTGCGTCTGTTTTGGATAATTTCAAAGTTCCCACTGCCGTCGACGTGATGCCTGGATAGTCTATTCTGCCTATGACGGTGTTGTGTTTCCTCACCTCCACCTGCGAGAACAGGTGAGGCACGAAGTTGTCCACGAGTATCAAATTTGCATTGGGTGGAAACGCGTCTCCGCTTTCCTTCTTCACCACGTCGAATTGAAGATAGAGGTCCGCTCTGTGAGGATGAACAAACCCGTCGCCTACGTCCACGTCGTATTCGATCTCCCTGTTCGCTTCGTTGAGATTGGCGAACGTGCGACGGTTGGGAGGGAAAGATTGCAATTCGTAACTTTCGATTTGCTCCATTTTTACTATGCGTGTTATTTATTATACGTTGATCTCCACGATGGCAGTGGTCGTTGCACCTGCGAAATCCACCACGTCTCCTTTCTCGTTTGTCACCACCAACTCTATGTCGTCTATGCGGTTGCGGCATACTGGAAAATAGATCGGCGAAGAGGGTGTGTAGATGATCGGTTCCATGAATTCGGAACTGGGTTTGAATGTGGCTATGATTCCTGTCTGCTTGTGACTTCCTAACAATCCGTCCGAGGATTTCGTGATCATGCCTTCCGCCACGTTGCAGTGAACGTTTAGAGTTTCTATGGCTAGAAATTTAGGAATGTTGGTTGCCGTATGTTTGATGCCAGCTTCGAGTTTGGTGTTGTTCTCGAAACCTAAAAGTTCTCCCATGGTGCCCAGGTCCACGGTCTCCGTCGCCGACACGATTTCCACTCTGTGCGTGACCGAATTTTGAGAAAAGTACGTGCCTTTGGGTAACTGAGCTTGCAAAGTGGAAAGATTGTATTGGCCTGGCGTGACGACGATGTGTTCGTTTCCGACACTAATTTTATTATTGTGCTGCGTGACGTTAGGTATGAGGTACATGCTGTAGAATGCACGGAGAGCTACGGATTTAGGATAGACGATGTCGTCGTGCAGCGTGAGTTTCAGGATCGAAGATTCGCTCGTGAGATGAAACACGCCCATCGTGTTTAAGATTCCACAATGCTTTCTGGAAATGTTCCACCGACGGGTTATTTATTTTAGACATGTATGCGAGAACGGAAAGGCATAGGTGGCCGCAGTTAACATCGGTGAAACCCTGAATGCGTTTGTCATTGTAGTAGAGGTTGGCAACACTGAGATACTTCACCAACCTGGCAGGCGGTGTGCCACCGAACGAATCGAAAACAAATGCATTGTTATCGTCAATTTTGAGGTAGCATATCCAATGTGTACCAGGATTTTTGTAACTGTCCAGGTTGACCACGCCATACTCCTTTTTCTTCACAGCAGAGGGTAGAGAATCGGACATGAAAACACCCCTGAAGTTTTTTATTCCCAACAGTTCGATTAGAGATTCAATATCGAAGTTGGACAGGGCTTCTTCTTTTTTTTATATTTCTTTAAAGCATCGAGGTTGCTTTTTTGTTTTTTGGTTATACCTTTCCCTTTCTTCTCCATGGCCAGGTTGTGACGTTTCTGTTCTTCCAACTCGGCTTTGTTCTTCTTCGAGTCGATGACGGTTTTCGCGATGGCGGCACTTCCGCCGGCCAAACTTCCAACGGCCCCCAATGCTGCCAGGATGGCTGGGATGCTGAATATGAAACCTCCGATTTTTTGCTGTTTCCGCGAACGCTGCAAGCGTCTCAATTGAGGTGTGCTGAGAAGTAATTTCATTCCGTGTCCTTTGGTCAAGCAAGAACGTTTCTTCTCGCGTTGTTTTTTGGTGAGTAAACCATCGAGTGTACCTAGATTTTTCAGATTGGAGTAAGGTATCTGGTACACGACACCTTTGGGCTTCATGTTGATGCTCTATATGTTATCTTCACGGTATGTTATTTATATATATGTTTTGAGATTTTTTTTTGTTTTGTGTAATTTTTTTCGGTATGTTATTTATATATAAATGTTCTGAGATTTTTTTGTTTCGTGTAATTTTTTTTTTCAAGGATATACTCCGCGCAGAGCTGTTACACAAATTCTATTACGTGCTTTGTTTTCTTACCAAGAAGTTCCTTTGTACCCTTGTACACGATTTGAGTTTTGTTCTCGATTAAAATAGCTAGCTTCTCGTCGGATAACATGTTAGCGTATCGATCTGGTAAAAATAGACTGTATTGTGCGTTGAGCAACAAACGCGCCTTGGGACCATACTGGGTAGAAACAATTGAACCGGAAGTTATCGCGTAAGGTTTGTCCACTTCCAATTCCTGAATTTTTACATATTCGACTGATGAATTTAGCATTTGTTTTAATGCTTGGGCGTCTAGTGATTGATTACTCATTTTTATAAATGGCAAACACAACTGGAGTTTTTTTTTTGTTTTTTTTTTACGTAGTGTTATTTATATACCGAAGAAATTTTTTTCAAGGTTCGAGAATTTTTTTTATTTCTACACACCCCACCCAAGTTTTTGTTTTGTGTTCATGGCGATGGTGGTGCCCAGTGCTGCAACTCTTTCTCCCAGCGAAGCGTCTCTGCTGACGAATCTTTCGAAAGCTGCGTGCTCTAACTTTCTGTCTGCTTCGTGACGTGCATCCAGTTCGGTGCGAGTGGTGTTGTAAGCGATGTCGTGATCTTTGCATGCGGCGTCCAACGGATTCACACCCCTGTCTCCTCTCTTCAATCTTTTCTCGAGTTTGGTACCTGGTCCGCAGTACTGGTAGCCGGGTAAATGCATCTCGAAAGGTAACTTGTTGATGATGTCGTTCACAAGTCCCTTTCCTTCGGCCACGTTCCAGAATCTCGGAGGCAGCGTGTTGATAATTTTAATGAGGTAACCTATGCCCTTGTCGTCGTTCACGATGAAGTTGGAAAATTTTGTGCTGATCATGTCCACAATTCCTACCTTCTCGTTGTAGAAATTACGATTGCCTGCATTCTCCTCTCCTGCAATAACCAACAACCTGTCTATGAGCTTGCGCACGTCGTCCACCCACACAAACTCTTTGGGCAGGGTGTTGTAGAGTTTGACGCCGCTGCCTGTTTTCACCTGGTTCCATATCGGCTTGATGAGATTTCTGTACTTCTCGCCGCTGCTGGATTTGACCCTATTCTGCGAGGCGTCGTTGTTTTGGTACAAGGCATCCGTCATGATCAAAATTTCCATGTAACTCTGGTAATCTTCGTCGGTGTAATCTTTCGGCTGCTTTTTGGCAACGAGTTCCCACAGTCCCACCGTACCCGGGTACCTGTTCCAACTATCCTTCTCGCCTAAATTAACTTTAATGTCGTTGCCTTCGAAGGTCACCTTCGATTTTCCAATCTTCCAAACCACACCGCCGCCTTCGTTGCCCTCCATGCTCGGATACAATCCGAACACTTCATCCTTGTCGAATTTCCCCGTGCTCAGGTAGTCTCGTGCCAAAGGTCCCAACTCGATCTTATCCAAAGACGACGACGTGCTACCTATGGCTCGACGTCGTGGCGGTACGTCTCTTAGTTCGAACGGCGTCGAAGGAATGCTCGAAATGGGCGTGGGTACGGTGTAACTTTTAGCTGCAAGTGGTACGAGTTCGTTGATCAAATTTTTATTTTGTTCCGTGACGCCTTTAATTTCTTTACCTAGATCGCTGATGGCGTCGATCACAGGTTGATCTTGACGTTTCTTCTCTTCGTAGAATCCGCGATTCTCGGATTTCCAACCTTTGAAGCGTTTCGCGAGGTAATCGCGAAGCTTGATATTTTCGTCTTCGATTTTTCGTTTCGTCATAACGTTATTTATACACGTCGTTTCTCACAACGTTGCAACGTTTAGAAAGTCGTTGATTTTGTTTCTGTATTTTCCGTCGTTGGGTTTCCTCGTCATGTCGATCGTCGCGAATCCGAAATCGTCACTGTTCCAACAGTGGGAGCAGCAGCGTTCCGAAAATTGATTGTAGTTCATGTCTCCGCCTACGTAGTCATCGTACGCGTGCTTGAGGTTGGTGTGATCTTGACGAAACAAACATATGAAATTAGCGTTGTCGCGTACTAACTGTTTTGGAATTTTGGAAAACGTTTGAGCTAGGAAGAAGCAATCTATTCCTTTGTGACGACCTTGCGTGAAAAAATTGCGAATTTCATTTTGATTTTCCAGGATGACATCGTCGAACACAACGACTGAATTTTCACGACAATCGTCGAGTGGCTTTATTTCCGAAGCGAACGTTGCAATGTCCAGACCATCGTACAGTTTCATCAGTTGCTTGTATTTCGCTTGTTCGAGACTTTTCGAAAATACGTAGAGGTGCCTGTTCTTCCAATCTAACCAATTCGGTGCGAGGAGAAAATTGTCCACGAGCAGTGTTGTTTTCCCACACCCCGAAGGACCTACGATCAGACAGCGGATGCTGTCGGGAAGCAACTCGCCGTTCTTTTTTCTTGTTTGACTTTCCGAATCCGGTAGACGTTTCACCACGTTCCACGTACTTACAAGATCACTTCGTTCGCGTTGATCCAACTTTTTTCTGGAAGTCCCAGCCATTTGACAAACAGTTTGTTGCCTTTTCTACGCAATACTTTCTCGATGAGGTACGTGTCGGGATGTTTTGTTTTAGAGAGTTCCTCTTCGTAAAATCTTCCTTTCAAAATCTCACCGCTACTATCTTTTATTATATACGTGTGTCGGTTTCCGGGTAAAACTCGAACCACCGTAAAAAGTTCCGTGCTCCAATTTTTTGTGAACCCCTTCTCGAAGGTGCGTTTGAATTTGCTGATCCTCACCTGGTCTCCAATTTTGAATTTTGATTTCTTGGTAGTCGTGGGAGTGTACTTTGGACAGTAAACTGTAGAAATTAAACGCTGCTCGTCAGATTTCGTAACGTCAGCTGGCTTCATGCCTATCGTTCTGTGTACTGTATTATTATAGGTGTCGACGAGTTCCGGCAGTATGTCGGCCCATTTGTAATTTCCTCGAAGCGTGAATCGTTTCCACATGTGTGTTTTCAAGGTTCGATTAAATCTTTCCACGATGCTGGCTTTGATGTGACTGAAGGTTGAATAATGTCGAATGTCGTGTTTCCGAATAAACTTTTGGAATACGGCATTGTAAAATTCCTTCCCCTTGTCCGTTTGCAAAAACCGAGGTTGTCTGTCGCTTTCGCGAAAAATTGTCTTGAATGCTTCCGTGACGCACGTTCCTGTTTTGGCTTTCAAAGGTAGAGCCCATGCGAATTTCGAAAACGTGTCTATGACGGTGAGGAGGTACTTGTTGCCCTTGTTCAATTTATGCACATTTTTTAGATTGCCGCTACTCATCTCCACGAGGTCACTTTGCCAGAGGTCATCGATTCCCTTGGTTACCACAGCTAAACGTTTGTAGTTGCGGCGTGCAGGTTTATGCAATTCTTCGACGATGGCTTGCCTAGACATTTTTTTTTTAAAGATTACGTTTGAAGAGAAGCACCAGCGTGATGGGATTCAAAGAGGGTGGCACTTCGCTCGTGTTTTGAATGATCAGCTTATCGCCGGCACTCACGTCGAAAACGGTGAGATCTTCGTCTTCGTGTATTTCATATATGTTGCGCGTTTCGTTCCAACGTGCCAGAGGAATGTTTCCTGCTTTCTGAACACCACGATTCGATATCAAGGTCATGGTGGGAACGCTAGCTTTTCTGCCGTGAGACCAGTACGAAAATTCGTTTATCTGAATTGTACCATCGAGGAGAAACTTGTAGTACGGATGATAAGGATGTAACATGTACAGTTTGTTACCTTCGACGAACGTGGAGATTCTCTGTTGATTGGGTACGCTGTTGATTTCGATGGCTTGCAGAGAATGCAGTTTAGCGAATTTAGTATCGACGCTAACGAGGTTGCTGTGAAGCTGTCCCAGTGTATTTTGTACGGGCAACAAATGTTCGACTATGGTATCCGTTACGGTAGAAAATGACGGTTTGATTTTCACTTCCACGTTCAACTGCTTGTAGTTTTCGTTGAGTTCTTGTAACTTGGCACCGAAAGAGGCCAGCGTCGATTCCTGCGTGGATTCCAGCACTCCAACTTGATCCCTGATGTTGACGACAATACTCTGAAGGTTCTCGACTTGATTCAATTTCGAACTTTTCTCGGTAAGATCGTTCACGATGCTTCGCATTTCGGTAAACTGTGTGTGAAGGTCGGCGACGCTCTGCGAAGTGGGCAGCGTCGACACCAGCGAAGCAAGTTCGTCTCGAATCTGTTCCACGTTCGCTGTTTCCGTTTCCAGTCGTTTCAGCATACGTGATATGCTCTTTTTCAAAGCGTGCAATTCTTTTGAGGTGGGGAGATTGGCCACCCTACTCTCGAGATCACTCAATGAACTTTTGACGTCACTCGAATCGGATAGTGCCGTCACCGCCGATTTCAATTTTTCCAAATCTTCGCTCGAAGGTACGCTCGTCCGTAACGATTCCAAGTCACCCTGTATGTTGTCCAGTACGTGATGAAAATGAGCAAGATTCGTTTCGACGTTCAAATTTTCTAAATATTCGATCTTCTGCTGAACCGTGCTCAACGTGTCTTGTATGCTCGTCAACGCACTGGCTTCAGCGTGAATATTTTTAATTTCTTCGTTGATCAACTCCAGAGACGCCTGAAGCGTAGCGATGGTGGTTTGAATGTGTTCGAAATCTTGATAAGCCTCCAATTGAATTTTTATGTTCGCGACGCTTTTGCCGATGACCTGCAGTTCGTCTGACGATGGTAGGTTCGTCATGGTATCTTCCAAAGTCTGTAACTTGGATTTAATTTCTTCCAACGTGCTGGCGAATTCTTCTTGTAATTTGGAAACAACAACATGCAAGCGTTCTACATCAATATCCTTCACGACGGTTTGAAGTTCAGAGAAATTCTTTTCGATTGCGGAAGTTCGTTCTTCGATTTCGAGTTTCAATTTTTCCAAATCTTCATTTTTCGATTGAAATTGTTGTAATTTGGCCAAATCATTTTGAAGCTTATCCACGCTCAACTGTATATTTTGAACGTTGTCGTAAGAAGGTACGTCGACATAATTTTTTATGAGCGTTTTCAGTTCGGAATCGATTTTCAGAATGGGGTCCAGACATTGCGTTTGGAGCGTAGCAATCTCCGACTCTAAACTTTTGTTTAAGGTCTCCTGCAAAGCGATCAAATCGCTCCTCAACTTTTTAATTCTGACGTCCAACATGAGAATCTCTTCTGCGTGGTCTACACGTTTGGTGTGGCCGAAAATATCGTTAGGCATTTTGGTTAACGGTTATTTATAATAGGATAGACGATTCGTAATTCTACGAAGAGAGGAATAAGTTTGTCGTAATCTCCTAGGAGTTCAACGTATAAACAATCTCCTGCAGAAACATCGTACGTAATGTTAGAAAGCATCTTGTCGTGCTTGATTCGAAAAATGTTCTTGCCGGTAGATATTTTGATTTCGCCTACGTTTTCCGGATTCACGGTGATTTGAAGTTTTCCATCGATCGGAATTTTGTAAAAATGTAAATTGTTGTTGAAGACGTAAAACATCTTGCCCACATCGTCATCCAATTTCGTCCAAATGCTGTTAAGGTGAACAATCAGTAGACCGTTGAGTTTAGTTAACATGGAAGGTAGAAATTCATGATCTGTCGTCGCGCGGTGTACAGTCTCCATGTTGGTTTGTTTTCGGAAACCAAAGAGATTCATAGGTATGCTGGTTATTTAAGAATACGGTCAAAGTTTTTTTTTGTAATAACAGTCAGTGTTGTTTTTTTTTTTGTAATGACTAACAAAATAATTTTTTTTGTTTTTTTTTTTTTGTTTTTTTTGTTTTGTTTTATGAATCTTCTGTTGAAGATGGGCACATGTTGCAGGTTTTGCTTTCTGCTAAGCGATAGTGCCCCCACGGCAGTGTGTGGATTCCACATTGGAGAACGCACCTCTTGTCGTCGTTGGGATCCAGGGCAATCTTCCTCACTTTGTTGGTGGTCAACACATGGTCGACGCTCTGGATGCGCTGTTCTGCTCTTAGAACCGACGACCTGGTCTTGAGGCAATCCACGAAGTCCTCGAATGTAAGATGCTCCCGAACCACCTGTCTGCCGACACCCTTGGCCTTCTTGGTAACGCCACCCTCGGCTTTGATGGTATAGGCCTTGGCGCGAAGACCTGCAAACTCGAGAATCACATCTCCGTCCTTCTCATCTTTGAGTTTGCCAGGCACCTTCTTGTTGCGGGCCAGGATGTCGTACTGGTTCGGCTGGGGATAGCCCGAGGTGTCGAAGAGCTCTTCAAGAGCTGGAACTGTGGCTATATCCCCGTATGCGTCGGCTGTGCGAATGTGGTACACCAAGCTGTCCGTGTCCGTGTAGAGAAGCGAGATGTTGTGGCCGTAGTGTGGACGTAATATGTCGTAGTATGTCTCGAACATGTGGAGCTTGCTCAGATCCAGAACAGTGGCTCCAACGTAGATGGGCTTGGTGAGTTTCACCACACCTTGCCTCATGTGAATCAGAGCCAGCTGCTCGTTATAGATTGTTCGAGACTTGAACAATGGACTCGCGACAAGCTGACGACATCGCTCTTTCCTCGTTACCAATTTTATGTCCACGCGATTCCGTACATTCTCCATGGTCTTGCCAAACACCGCATTATTCATGAGCTTGAAGAAATCCTTATCAAGCTCGGACGTGGCTGCGGTGCGGTGTTCAGTGTTGACTTCAATATATCGACGCAACCATGGAGAATGCTCGAACTTGAGGATGTGGTGAACTGCGTGGACTGTGACTCCTTGCTGCATCAACCACCGGAGATTCCGGTAGTGAAGGACGTAATTCTTCTTGGGTTCGAAATCCATGACGAGCTTCTTCTGGTTGGAATCGGGTGGACACTTGAACTCGGGTGCAGGGGGAAGATCGCAGAACAAATCCTGCAGCTTCTCGGAGAACTCAAGGTCCACCTCGGCGAAGAACCCATGTTTCGAATCGTCGAAACCTTCAACGTCGAAGTTGGAAGGGTCAGCCCACTCGAACCCTCTAAAGGGGAGTGGCTGCATCATGGAGTGCCCATACAAGTTATTCACGTCCGTGTGCATGATGTAGCTGGACGGTTGGGTGGAGTCGTAGCCAGTAGCCATGTGATGGTTGTTGGCGCGCGCGTGCCGTTGCGACACCTGGACCATTCCACCCCGCACGGCGCGTTCCACAAACAGCATCATGTCTACGTCTGAAAGAAGCTCCAGCTTGATTTTCGTCACCAGAAACATGGCTGACCACGCCAGTCCGGGGAGACTATAGAAGTAGGCGGGGTCCAGGTGGTAGATGTTCATTGCGGTCGCCCGGAACGTCTGGAACACGTCGGCGAGGAGCGTCACATCAAGTCTGAGGTAGGCATCGTGGTAGTCTCCGAGAGTTCGACAACCTAGCTCGCGCCACATGGACTGGGCGTGATGATATTCTTCGTCGGTGATGTTCGAGCCTCGTAGCTGACTGTAGAACTTCGCCTGGGGAGGTAGCGACGTCTCCGCAAACTTGGTAGGGTCTGTGATGTATTCGTAGGGGTTGACCCCCTTACGCCTGAAGAGACCGGCGTCCAAGTTTGGAAAATTTGCAGAGGTAATAAGCATTTGTTCGTTGCTCAGCTTCCCTGCAAGAGCATCGAGGCTGGCTGGGAGGAACCTCAGGGAGTCGAGGAAGCGAAGCTCGATGCTCCTGCTTTTTGAGTTGGGGATCGGCACCCACTTGCTGACGCTAATATAACGCTCCTCATTTTGTGCCAGGACATTGATTCTTGCATTGTCGTATCCAAGATGTTTGATCAGGTGGTGAAAGTCGTACCCCGAGCCATTGTGAAAAAACACAGGGATGAAGCGCGGGTCCCGGGCCAAGCGGTTGCAGTCGTTGCACCAAGGACCAACGTACCTACCGTTAAAGTGATCGTAGTGTCGGACTTTATAGTTGTTGGCGGTGTACTCCTCAACGCAGACAGGGCAAGTGATGGCCTCGTCGTGTCTACGTTGATCATCGGGGGACAGTGGGAGCATAGACTTGGGGGTCAACAATATCTTCCCTATCTCGTTGGCTTCCACAACCATCCTCTCGAGGAAGTGTTTGGCAGCGTCGGGACCACGGTACACGTAGGGCTCGGGGGCGATGTGTTTATCTCGTCGCACCACAACATATGCAAAACTGGATGCCTCGTGGAGTTGGTAAGGGGTGGTGGAAGAAACTTCAGGATCGGGATCGCAAGTGGACAGGGGTTTGAGGAAGGCCTCGAAATCGGCGATGATGATAGCAGGGTGCTCCACCATGGCACCGTGCATGTGGAAACGCTTCACGGTGCCAGGTTTGGGCAAGTCTGCCACCCCCGGTTCGTTGGCTTTGCAGTAGAGCTTGTGGTTAGCGAGCTTCTCGGCAGCGATGTTGGGACCTCTGATGCGCTGGTAATCCTTCCGTTTTTGATTACGAAATATAGACAAGCACCTGGGACAAACTTCTATGTGGTGTTCGTCTTTGCTCAGCTGGCTCGAAACAAGCCGAGAGAGGGAGCGAATGAGGGTGTAGTGGTGATGGGCCTCGTTCTTGATGAGTAGGAGATGGATTTCTCGAGCATCATTGTCCTCTACGTCGCTCACCCGGATGGGGTACACTACATTTTCACCAGTGAGGCCATAAACATTGATGGCCAACCGAGGGTTGTGTGTACGGGCCTCGAACTTGCGAATATCCGAGACCTCCACCGGGTAGTTGATCCCAGCAATGGCATCTTCCAGCTCTGGCTCGTAGGGTAGGTAGTGGTTAACTCGGCGTGGTTGTTTTTTCCAGTGAACAGGGTGCAACGCTGCAAGCACCGACCAGAGAAAGCACTTGGTGTCTCTGTTCTGAATGTTCAGGACGGCCATCTTTTCCGCAATTGCTTCTGGTAAGGGGACGTAGCTGGAGGCGGAGAGAGGCACAAACTTTGAAAGTTTGACGCGCAGTTCGTGAGGCTCCCCACACAGCGAACCCCCCGAGCCCTTGGCTTGATGTTCTTCTTGCGTTGCCACCAGCTCCTCGACAAACTTGTTGTAGATGTCCTCGAGGTTGTTGACATCCGCCAGATGCAGCGTCTTCGCCTTGGTGTTGTGGCAGAAGCTGTAAATTTCATCAGACGGCCTTTTGTACCAGCAACGAAGCGATGCGTAGAATTTAGTGGAGGAGTGCGTAGCCAGTGCATTACTAAAAATAGAAACTATTTCTGCTCGCTTCTCCTCTAAAAAGCTACGCACGTCGCATGAGCCATCCGACAATTGAACGTAATCTCCTAATATTCCCCCGAAAGCAGACCGGTCTGCTTTTGGAGGCTTGACGCGTTTAGCGGGTGGTGCATTGATGGAGGCTGCTTCTGCCTTCCTCTTGGTGGAGGTCGAAGGCTGGGCCCCAGATGTATTTTTGCTTAGACAAGTAAGCTTATGCTTCTTGACATACGCAATTGTAATATGTTTATTGCATCCGGAACACAGTTCGGTGGCAGCCAAATGCTTGCCTGGCACGCAGGTGCGACAATGTCTTGCAAAATGTTTGCTTGATATGGCTGTTTTGCACACAGGGCAATTTTTCATGGAGCGCATTTTTTTTGGGTATGTTTATTTATATGTGATCTGTTGGTGGTAGAGTGTTGTCTTCCTCAAATATATGTTTTAATCAACCCTATAAAAAAATAAAAAAATATATAAGAAAAATATGATTGTAGATAGAAAAAGCACAATAAATATTGTATGCATGTGTAATTCTATTTAGCTTATTTTTGCTAGACACGAATCTTCTTCAGATTTTATTACCCACTAGTATATTTTTCTACCATTCTAGTAGAGGTGTAAAACTATAAAAAATGTTCTTGTTTATATATATTCTTTTGTTTTGGCTGATATAATAGCAAATATATATATAGCTATTTTGAAATTCTAAAACTTTCAGGTATACTTATTTTTTACATGCAAACATACATCATAAAAATTACACAACTAGCCTCTGCGATGACACAGCAATAGCCTCGTAATCAAGAGTTCGATACCCGCACAAGTGGTTCTTGAAACTGTAGGCCTAGTCCCGATTAGCCTTACTGTGCATAAAATAAACTTAAAACATCAAATCAATCAGTACTTCCACTAGCTTCTGCGATGGTGCAGCGATAACGTTGTTGTCTTGTAATCAAGAGTTCGATACCCGGTGGAGGCATAAGTGGTTCTTGAAACTGTAGTTCCAGTCTCGATTAACCTTACGTGCATAAAATAAACTTAAAAAACACCAACTCAATCAATCAATCAGTACTTCCACTAGATATCAAAAACACGCAACTCACCTCCATTTTTTTTGCGTTCCTCTAACAATTTAACACATTTATTTTTTGAAATATGCCCCCGCACACATATTTCCTACCTATCAACAACGGTACACGGAGGAAAAAAAAATATTCCAGCTACCAAGATGCATGCTTCAAATATATAAAAGCATAAAGAGAAACATGAAAAATCTTCTATATTCTTTCTCTTTTTGCATGTTTTGTGAGTATATTTTTTTCCACAATACATAAGAGCTGTCTGGTTTTTCAAGAAGTTACCTTCCTTCCACAATCTCTTATATCTGTTTTGCTAGTTTCAAAAATCAACTCAACAAAAGCAATACCATATTTATAAATCAAAACCAACTCATGCAAGCTAAAAAACAAAATTACTCACGCTAGTTAATTTCAATCACAATCACAATGTTCTCCGTGCAGCTCACAATAAAAATAGGACTTGATGCTTTCGAGCTTCTAGTTTTATTAGTTGAGGAGTAATATGTAGGTTAACAACGCGGACTAGTAGAAATCCGCTCTAGAAAATAGTTCTATACTTCAATTTTAGCAATGTCATTTTCCTACTTTCGTAAATTCATCACGTCACCCCCACTAATGCTGTTACCTGACGTCATTATTTCTCAACAGATGGCTGAGCTGATGTGAAAATTATATAGCATTATCTGTGCTGAACACGAATTTTTGAACAAAATAAATGCGTCAGCATGAAATTCCATCATTATTGTTAGCTTTTGAAAAAACAAGAAGTACACTCGCTATTGTGAATAGCCGGAAATACTGCCCCCAGTCATCTATCTCTCTTACATCAGTGTGTGCGTGCTGGCAACTCTCTCTAGTTGTAGGTTTTTTAGTTAACTCGTAATCCTCGTCAAAAACTACAGTAACATCATAATGTCATATTGCACAGAAGAGGGAGGACATCGCACACCACTATTGTCAGCTTAGTCTCTCTCTTTATCTTACAGCAATATTGGTATCTCTATCTTTTTTAGGTGCAGGTGGGTTGCCAAAACACTCTAGTTAATAATGCTACATATTATACACGCACACACATACTATGTTGCCATCCATCCATCTCTCTCTCTTTTACGGCGGTGTGTGTTTGTTGTCGGTTAGGTTAGGTTAGGTTAGGTTAGGTTAGGTTAGGTTAGGTTACGTTAGATACATTGGCGCCGGGGACTTGGAAATAAGGCATATTCGCTCACCACTATTGTCAGCTTAGTCTCTCTCTTTATCTTACAGCAATATTGGCATCTCTATCTTTTTTTTAGTTGCAGGTGGGTTGCCAACACACTCTAGTTAATAATGCTACATATTATACACACACACGCACACACATACTGTGTTACCATCCATTCATCTCTCTCTCTTTTACGGCAGTGTGTGTTTGTTGTCGGTTAGGTTAGGTTAGGTTAGGTTAGGTTAGGTTAGGTTAGGTTAGATACATTGGCGCCGGGGACTTGGAAATAAGGCATATTCGCTCACCACTATTGTCAGCTTAGTCTCTCTCTTTATCTTACAGCAATATTGGCATCTCTATCTTTTTTAGTTGGAGGTGGGTTGCCAACACACTCTAGTTAATAATGCTACATATTATACACGCACACACATACTATGTTGCCATCCATCCATCTCTCTCTCTTTTACGGCAGTGTGTGTTTGTTGTCGGTTAGGTTAGGTTAGGTTAGGTTAGGTTAGGTTAGGTTAGGTTAGATACATTGGCGCCGGGGACTTGGAAATAAGGCATATTCGCTCACCACTATTGTCAGCTTAGTCTCTCTCTTTATCTTACAGCAATATTGGCATCTCTATCTTTTTTAGTTGGAGGTGGGTTGCCAACACACTCTAGTTAATAATGCTACATATTATACACGCACACGCACACACATACTGTGTTGCCATCCATCCATCTCTCTCTCTTTTACGGCAGTGTGTGTTTGTTGTCGGTTAGGTTAGGTTAGGTTAGGTTAGGTTAGGTTAGGTTAGGTTAGATACATTAGCGCCGGGGACTTGGAAATAAGGCATATTCGCTCACCACTATTGCCAGCTTAGTCTCTCTCTTCATCTTACAGCAATATTGGTATCTCTATCTTTTTTAGTTGGAGGTGGGTTGCCAACACACTCTAGTTAATAATGCTACATATTATACACGCACACACATACTGTGTTGCCATCCATCCATCTCTCTCTCTTTTACGGCAGTGTGTGTTTGTTGTCGGTTAGGTTAGGTTAGGTTAGGTTAGGTTAGGTTAGGTTAGGTTAGATACATTAGCGCCGGGGACTTGGAAATAAGGCATATTCGCTCACCACTGTTGCCAGCTTAGTCTCTCTCTTCATCTTACAGCAATATTGGTATCTCTATCTTTTTTAGTTGGAGGTGGGTTGCCAACACACTCTAGTTAATAATGCTACATATTATACACACACACGCACACACATACTGTGTTGCCATCCATCCATCCCTCTCTCTCTTTTACGGCTGTGTGTGTTTGTTGTCGGCTCTATTGCCCAGTGTGTGTATGTTACGTCAGTATATAAATTAGTTAAGTCTCAAGCAAGATAGTTCTTGTTAAGTAAGAAAAAAAAACTGTAGGTAGGTGTTGGTAATACTGTCGGTTGTTTAACTATTCCCTCTCTTTCCTCTCTCTTTTTTTTTTTTTGTAAAAAGCTATGGCAAACCAGTAGGCAAATTGCTTTATGCACTGTAAGGCCTCAAGCAGTATTGCCAGCTCCTTGTTTTAGGTTAGGTTAGACCAAATAAAAACCTTGGTAACTTTTCGAGTAAGATGTTGGCAATACTGCAAGGCAGACCTCAAGCAGTATTGCCAGCTCCTTGCTTTAGGCTAGGTTAGACCAAAATAAAAACCTTGGTAATTTTTTCGAGTAAGATGTTGGCAACGCTGCAAGGCAGACCTCAAGCAGTGTTGCCAGCTCCTTGCTTGAGGTTAGGTTAAACCCAAAAAAAAACCCTCGGTGATTTTTTCGAGTAAGGAGCTGGCAACACTGCGAGAAAATGGGGCTCATGCCTTACGAGAGAAATCCATTAAGGCGAGCCCCATCGAGCCCCATTTTCGGTTTGCGAACCGGTGCCACTGCTCTACTACACATTCGAACCGGTGCCACTGCTCTACTACACATTCTTTCCCCTCTCCTAACAGCTCATTCATTCCACTCGTTCTTCCTTCTTCTTCTCCTCGCTTCTCTTTTCCTTCACTTTCACCAAAAACACTCCCACTTTCTCTAACTTTTCCACACTCTGTTCCACAACTAATTTGAGGGCTCCTTTCTTTTCCCACACCCTCCAGCCATTTGTCCTACAAGGCGCGCGTTCCCGGGCATGCAAACAGGTGATCCGTCCCGTCATTCCCCTTACATATTATACATTCATATGTACCTCCCTCTCTTTTCACAGCACTGTGTCTCCACCCCCCAATCTCAGCCATACTAATCTCTCTCTTGCTTCCTTTATTCATATAATTTGCTTGTCCCCATTCCCGAATGTCCCTTGTCTGGAGGTCTAGTGGATAAATGGATAAATTTAGTGGTTAAGATGGATAAATTGCCTATCTCCGCATGGGAGAAGTTAGCTCGAGGAGGGGGTGGGGGTTTATCAAATTTGGGCTCCTAGGATATCCTTTGTTATGGGCCCTGGCATTATTATTATTATTATTATTATTATTAACAGTTTTGTTATCATGGCGCTTCACTTCTATTTTTTGCATACCCTGTATCAATAATACATAAAGGGTGTTCATAAAGTCCCGGTACCATTACAATGTACATTACATTTGTAATGGTATCGGGACTTTATGAACACCCTGTACTTCTAATCTTTTAAAATGTAGACACATCTGACCAAAAATTATTCATTAAACTTCGATAAAACAATGCACTTTGATTTAACACTTGCAATTGTTTCTGCAGACACTTCCACTATGCATTTCGCCACACAACACTAATACCGCACACACACACCAAAGGAAAAGAAACTCACTACATTACGGTAGCCACACTCATGGGCGTCTGCAGGATTTTTTCCAAATGGGGCAAACAAGACGTATTTCCCCCCATTATAGTTCTGCCCCCTCATAAAACACTTATTCAATTTGAAGCTATTATGTTTCTGCAACATCCTTCCAATAATTAACATAAATTTCTGCCAATGAAAAGAAGTATACATGTGTAATATATAAGTTTATGGTAACGTCCATTTTCCAGGGGGAATGACCCTCCCTTGCCCCCCCCCCATCCGGACGCCGATGGCCACACTGGACGTGAACTAAACAAGGATGTTGATTTCAACCGTCAATTGTGCGAATGGACCTTCATGTTGTAACGTTTCATTTCTAGCATTAAAATTTTTTATGTAGCATTTTTAAAGTTTGAACATGAATAGCTATTTATATTTAGACGTATACCAATTACCCTTACATATTTTGTACAGACACATCCCCGTCTAAGTCTCTTACTGTTGTAATCCATTGGTCCTGAGCTCTACTCCCGGTGGAGATACATTGCGTAGTGATTTGTATTCCACCAGTGGCATTGCCATAGAAATATTTTTGGATAAAGTCTGCATCGGTTGCCATTCTGTTTTAATTACTCTATTTCTCTATTTTTTCATTTATCTTGTCTACTTTCTCTATCTCCTGAACACACCTAAAATATTGCTTTACTTTAATTTCTCCTTAGGTCTCTTCACCTGTCTTTTTTCTATCTCACTTTAACTATTTCTTTATCCCTTCCTCGCCCTTTCTCTGACTTAATCCTTTCTCTGTGTTCATTTATCTCATAATTTTCTGTTTCTCAATCTCTCTCTCTTCAAATATTCCTGTACCTTCACTTCTCCTTCTTTACCCATCTTTCTTCTTCCTCTCTAACTATTTAACTTTCCCCTCCCCCTCTCTCACTTAACCCTTTCTTTATCTTAATTTATGTGTTTCTTTTCCTCTCTTTCCCACCATTGTCTACGCTTCTTTTCTTTCTCACTTTATTTAATCTCATTTTTTCCGTGCTTCTTTTCCTCTTTGTATCTCTCATTTCACTTCAACAACTTCTATTCTCCATCTCTCTGTTTCTTACTTTAAATATTCCCTTTTCTTTATTTCAACTGTACCCACTGATTCGATGTTTCTACTCAAAAGAGGAAGTGGATCCCTCATGGTACATGGAGGCACATAGTGGTTCGGATCCCAATTTAAACTTTAGGACCAGTCCCGATTAACCTTAGTGTGCATAAAGTGTACTTAAAACACCAACTCAATCAAACAAATGAACAATACGAATGAAAAGGGAATTTGAAGCTGTTACTAAAACTTTAAAATCCAATCCAAATAAATTGTTAATCGTTATGTGGAAGACGTATATATAAACAGGTTTCTCAATATTTAAGAATATAAGAAAGAACAGTTCTATTTTTAAAAATCTGTTAGTGAGGGTGAGGGCGTGAGGTGGTTGTGTAAACAATCTTCAGAAAGTAATGATTTTGTGCTGAAATCTGTAAGGAAATTAAAGTTTAAAATGTAATATTACACAGGAAAATAATGAATTCTAACTATAGTGTAAAATGAACTTTGAGTTGAGCGGTACTGGGAGTGTCACTATTCATGTTAGCGACCCCGAAAACTATGGATTCCACACTCATATCGGTCGTTTTACATGTCACCGCTTCCCACCCCTTGGGGTGCCAGGGATGTCTTGGAGTTGAACAGCATTGGGAGAGTCAGTATTCATCCTAGTGACCCCGAAAACTATGGATTCCACACTAATATCGGTCGTTTTCGATTATTTTTACATGCCATCCCTTCCCACACCCACCCCTAGGTGTACCAGGGGTGTCTTACACCACAGCATTTCTTTCAAGATTGTAAGTCATATGTGTACCAAGTTTGTTTGAAATTGCTCCAAGCGTTCGAGAGTTAGGTTATTTTTGACTTTTTACTTTTCACCCCCTGTCAACCCGCATGCCGATAGGTGATGAACTAGGAGTTGAACGGCATTTGGAGTGTCACCATTGATCTTAGCGAGCCAGAAAACTATGGATTCCACTCTAATATCGGTAGTTTTTGACTATTTTTACATGTCACCCCTTCTCACCCCCACGTAGTGCCAGGGGTGTCATACCCCAATAGTATTTCTTTCCAGATTGTAAGTCATATGTGTACCAAGTTTGGTTGAAATTGACCCAGGCGTTCGAGTTATGCCGTAACAAACATACATACAGCTATTATTTATATATATATATATATATATATATATAGATTTACAGAAGAAAATTAGTTTTTTAAAAAAATCTGCGTAAAAGCTGGTTTTCTACGCGAAGAGTAAATTATCTTGCCAACCCTGGTAATGACGGACAATCACTGCAGAATTGGCATCGATCTTCACCAAGAATCGAACCTGGGCGCGGCAGAATCGCGATCCAAGTCGGAATTCCTTGGCCTGGTCCTCTGGATGTCGGCGACGCGAGGAGGCCGAGAAAGGGCTCGGGGGAGGGAGGGCGGCAGACACACAGAGAGAATCTCTCCGTCGCGGTTGGGTAAACGCAGTGCTGGGACGCCGGCAACGTAATGTCCCGTGTCCAAAAAGTCCCCGGTGACGAATGGCGACAGAGATGGCAAGAGACTTCGCGTCGAGACCCGTCGACCTGTCTGGCTAACACAGCTGTCGTCGGCTGCGACATATGGAGAGATATAATGCGCCGTGCCAAGAATAGGGGAGGGGCCTCTTGTGAGTTTTCATCTAAAGAGAACAGCATTTCGCTTTACGTCATCATCATATTGTTTCCAACTTCAAGTGTTCCATTTTGTTTCTTGAAAGAAAACATACATTTTTACTACGACAGAACCGATACCACTTTGACCTGATGTCGATACTTACTTATTTATTGAAATTTCCAGTACAGCATAAGCCATTTTCACCGGACAGAAATAATAATAATAAAACACTAAAACACAACAAAACACTATCATGATAAACAGAGTTTCAACTATGTTCAACTGTTTGTAGGTTGGTGACAAAAGACGAATAACAGCTGAAAATATCTATTTGGTTTCAGATGTTGTTAAACTGATAAGGAAGCCTGTGGAATAATGAACGTTGTATAAGTGAGAGTCTGGGAGTTGCAGTCTGGAAGTTTTCGTGTTTTTATGTCCAGGCACTCTGAGGGCGAGTTCGTGAATTGGGATGCTACATATCAAGTGTCCTTTTATGATCGTATATAGACATTTCATAACTGCAATGTTTCTCTGGCAGGGGTGCCCACCCCCCTCAAGGCCTATGACGCACTCCCCTCCAAAAGTAAAACATTCCCCTCCCCCCTTTTTGCTGAATTATTTACTAAAATTATTTTGGCCAGACAAAATTTGCGGAATAATATAATACAAACATATTTAAGCAATATATGTTTACTTTTACTTTACGTACAAAACTGCTCAGGCACACTGCCACTGTTAGTGTACTGAACATTATTATTGCTTAACTAACCTTGTATTAATGCGAACAGCACGCCCCCTCCCACTTCCAAACCGAGTCTTAAGGAATAAAAAGGTGGTGTTTCATTTCAACCCCATCGCCGTGATCATCCACAGGCAGGTAGAACAACTGCACATAACAACCATAACTAAAAATCCATAACAAGTCCATCAAAGGCGCGTCATGAATCCCCTCTGTGGGCACCCCTGTTCTCGGGTATTCATGTGTACGTTTTCGAGATCTCTCCTGGATAGGTGTCTTTTTATACTCTAAACCGAACGATGGAGAGGAAAATCTTACAAATTGGGGTATAAGGGATGACCCTTTGCAAAAATACCCATTGTCAACCTCCTTTCCACGTAGTACACCCTGCAGACTAACGAGGCTCAGGCGCATAGACCCATGGTCAGTATAGTCCTCTAGAACTTACGTTGTGTGCTGCCCATATGTGTTTGTGATTGCCCCTGCATCTCTTTGATCTTATCGCCAACCATCCTCATCAGCCAAAAGTGGCACAAACGCGAAGTAAAATGGAATCAACCGAGCAATCAATACATCAATCAACCCTGACCAATTCTCGCCGATACAGATGCTTGAAAATTATAACGATTAAAAGTTGTTCAAAATATTCGTGGGTGAGTATTCTATTTCAATTAGGAGCATGATGTTGGCAGAGTTTTGCTTTCAAATGCTCAAAAATTACATCAGAACATAAAAGTACGTCTTATGTAATCACTAGGCCTCGGAAGTTGAGGAAAAATCCTTTTTTTTTTCCTTAGTGTCCGAAGACGAGGCCCAACATATGTTCATTTTAGGTCATTGTAGGCCAGAAAAAGGTGGGTTTTATTTGTCCTTTTCTGCCTTTTTCGGTGTTTTTTGGCTTATTGGTCCTTTTTTTGCCTTTTTTTAGGTCTTAAGGGCTTTTTTTTGCAACTTCACCTTCATTCGACAACGTTTTTACTGCCCATTCTCAATTCGAATCATCATCAGTTCATCACCTCTTAAACATCCTTTCTGTAGTAAAGAATAATATATATATATACAGGGTGACAAGAAATAACCCGTACAAAGTTTGGCGTATCCTGCCAAGAATGTAGTGTACCGTAGCCAAATAATTGTTGTGTTATTGGATTCTCCATAGTCTTTTGTAACTGTACTTGTTGTTTCGGCTTCATAACGATTACAGTCTTTGTGTTTCAGACTGTCAACTAAACGCAGTGCATTTTTTTAACTGTGGCGTCAGGGAAAGCGTCAATGTGAAATTGTTAGTTTGCTGGGTGTTCCAAAAATGACAGTCTCAGACGCAGTTCGGCCATTCAAGGAGCTCGGCCATGAAGGCGACCGTCCCAGAAGAGGAAGAAAACCTACCATCAACACGTCCCAGAACCGCAAGATCATCAAAAAGCGAGTTCAGCGAAATCCGAGGGTCTCCATGAGAAAAGTCGCCCGTGAGATCGGGATCAACCGCGAATCGGTGCGGCAAATGGCGAAAAAGAACCTCAACCTCAAGACGTACAAGCTCCAAAAAGTTCAGCTTCACACGGACGAAATCAAGCGCCTGCGACTCAAAAGATGCCGCCCTCTGAAGTGCCGGGCCGCAGGTCAGCAATGGAAGCACATTCTTTTCACAGACGAGAAGCTGTTCACCGTGGAGCAGGCGCACAACCACCAAAACAACAGGACCTGGTCTGCAGAGGCTCCCGGTACCTCAGCCATCGTCCAACACCGCCAAAATCCGCAGTCGGTCATGGTGTGGGGCGGAATTTGCGCAAGCGGCAAGACGACCCTGGTTCTCGTGGATCAAGGGGTCAAAAGCAACCAAGAAGTGTACCACCGCAACATTCTCGAGAACGTTGTCCTTCCGTGGGCCCAGCAGCACTTCGGCGATACACAATGGACATTCCAGCAAGTATCCACTCCGGCCCACAGGGCAAAAATGACGCAAGCGTGGTGCAGAACCCATTTTCCGGACTTCATCGCATCGACGGAATGGCCGCCCTACTCGCCGGACCTCAACCCAATGGACTACAGTCTGTGGTCGATTTTGGAGGCCAGGGTATGTGCTAAATGCCACCACAGTTTGGAGTCGCTGAAGCAATTGCTGCATCATGAGTGGAACCGATTGTCGCCCGAGGACCTGCGGCCCATTGCCCAAAATTTCAAAGCCCGTTTGGACCTCTGTATCGCCGCCCAGGGAGGCCACTTCGAAACCAGTTGAACATCTTGTTCCTAAGGTCCCATGTCATTGTTCTTCAGTGTTGTTTTGCTCAATTGTTTCGGTTTAATAACTTTGTGATCACAAATATTAGTACGGGTTATTTCTTGTCACCCGATATATACCCAACTGAGGTAAGGTTTCGGAAGTCCTATTTCTGTAACCCTAGTGTGGTTAGGCCAAATATGATTTTTCAAATTATGTTAATCTAAAAAAAATATATATTGTCTGAAAGAAGATGCATTTCATTCATATAGTTTTTTCGCACTGTGTGTTCCATACCACCAGAATTTTGTATTTTTTTATTCATTAAATATGTAATTAAAGTTATTAATTAATTTGGATCACATTTATACGTCCTTTTTTCCGTTTTTAGGTCTTTTTTTTTGGCAATTTATAGGTCTTCAACTTCGGAGCCCTAGTAATCACAAAATACATACTTTTCAAAATAATATTGGTTAAAAAATATCAATGGAAACTTCGAATTTTGCATAACTTCCGGGATGATTAGACTTCGCGCAAGTGACGCGCGGCATTTTCACGGATCCCGCGAACGAACATAACGCCGGAAATTTCGGCCGGTATCGGTAAATAAAATCCAACCGATGCGTTCCGATACCACTGTTGTCGGCTGATACTGATACATCTGCATCGGCTTAGTCCTGATTTTTATCCATTTACCTCCACTATACCCTGTCCCAGCTAACTGTGGAGCAAGGCTTCGCACAGCGTCAGACAAGCAAGGGAAATCGAGTGGCCAGAGCAAAGCAGTACACGCCGCTCGAAGGCTGGTAACAGCAGTCGCTTCCCCCCTCCCCCCTCCACGCATTTCTGTCCCTCTCACGTGCTCATTGGTGGAGCCGTCTCGCGTCACTGCTTGTGCAGAGACTTGTTTTCGCTCGCCTGCTCCAGAGTTAGCTGGAACAGAGTATAGACTGAACTGTCATCGGCAACAAAGCTACTTTCTTATTCCTGGCAGCGATGATTCTCTCCCCTGAAAAGAATATAATAGCCATGACGAACGAAACCTAGAATTTCAGACAGGTATTAGCATTCTAGGAACATACATAATTGCACAAAGCAAATGAACGGAAATAAATAGTTGAATTATAATACGTCCGAGCAAAAATAAAAAGAACCACGTGATCAGTGAAAACCGTAAAGAGAGAATGCTTTCATCCTCCATAAGAACATCCTCCATTTATTGATGTTTTTAATAGCCACTGTCTAGCTTAATTATCGACATACACGTGGTTCTCAACCGTCGTGAGACGGCGCCCCGGTAAATTATTTATATAAAAAAGAAATCAATAATTTTACTCATAGATACCTTTTCTTTAAAATTAATTAATATGCACGCTTGAAAATATATATTACTAAAAAATGATGGCATAATCATAAAAAGCAGTAGTTCGGTTATGTCTAGACTTCCTGACAAATATAATTAGGTTTAAAATAGATGTCACCTCTGGATCTAATGAAATTTTGTAGTTTCCTCAGTTCAACACCAAGAAAATAATTTGGTAAGTGCTAATTTTTATTGGCATGTTGCGTTCTGAACGCCGGTAAATTCAAAATAATACTAATTGGAAAATCGATGACAACATTATTGTACTCAGAAACTACAAGCGAGGGTCAAATGATAACCTCAATTTGTTTTTTGTTTCTTATCTATTAGACTTCTGTATGTAGGATTGCACCAGTTGCTGCATTTTAGCACAGGCCTATTGCCGATCAACATATATTTTCAAGTTTGAGTCAGTGCCTGTGTACCTCATGAAGAATAAGGCTTTGGGGTCCATGTGCTGTTACTTATGAGCCACTGCGGAGGCCTTTCCACCCATCTGCCTGCGAACTGAGGCCATTAGGGGTGTCCGGGATCCCGAAAAGTCGGGACCGGGATCGGGGAAAAAATTTCCCGCCCCGATCCCGACTTCGGGAAATGACTTCCCGAGTTTTCGGGATCCCGAGCAGTCGGACAATACCGAATGGTCATTTTAAAAGTTAATTCTAGACGTTTTTTGCATTGCAAGTGTGGAACTTATTGGAAATTGTTTGTTTTTATCCCAGAATTGCAAAAATAATCACTTAAGTTGAAAACGACGTGTAGAATTCGAGATTTTCAGAGCTTTGGGAAATTTCGAACATATCCCGTCCCGAAAATTTCCTGATTTTGTCGGGAAATGGCGAATATTTTCGTCCCGAATGTCGGGATTAAGAAAAATTCCCGTCCCGATCAAAAACACTCTGTCGAACTAGAGGTCATTGTCGAATTTTCTTCTTTGGTAAATTTGCTGATGTGGTAAACATGCAAAAGAGATATTGCCGAGAAATTTGTGTAAGTTTTAGGCTGACTCATGGCAAGAAACCACTCCTCTTCACTGATGCAAGTGTGTATAGGAGGCGCCATCTTGAAAATAACAAAAATGGCGCTTTGAAGCTCACTTGATTAGTGTTGCAGCCTTTGTAAATAACGGTTGATACCTCTTGTAAATTTGAGCTGTATGCAGTCTGCCCTACATTTTTTATTGGACTATTAAGGTTTTCATTCCACTCTTGTAATACATTATTAATTTGGTTGTAATGACATTGGTTGGGAAAAAAATGTTTCAGGAAGACCTCTCGCTGTCCAGCGGTTGAGAAACACTGTTCGAGACTACATCGGAGTTATTTTGAATATTCAAGTGCACATCGACAGAATTGAAATAATTGAGTACCTTATTCAAAACTGCACAGCGTGTCCTGAAGTAGTAGATAGCTTCCACTCCACCTCTTTCCTCCAATGTCCTAGAACCAAAGAAAATGTTACGTTTATCATCACTTGTAATAACTATACTAAGAGAGACAATAATTTAAGTTTATAAAACCACAAAACTAGAAACAGAATACGAGAATGGTTAATTTCATCTTGAGAATTATCACTTGAGTGATCTCTCCTCTCTCTCCTCGGTTCGAATCCTGATCAATGCATGATTGTTGTTATTACGTTTGTCCTTCCGTCTCTTTAATCTACCCCTCATTTAGTCTCATCGTTGTGAACAAGCTGGAGAACTAGAATACCGATGGTAAATAGCGCAAATGAAAATTATCAGATCAGCTACATTAATGTAGCTGCAACAATAACATTCTTGACAATCGTTCTTGTGAAATGGTCGTTCGGGGGTAGGATTTTTCTTAAGTTCAACCTGGAAAAGCTTCTTTCAGAGGATGCAATGGTTACAGGAACAGTCAGAGATGGCGATTCGGTTCCAAAACTTGGGGGGGGGGGGGGCAAGGATAGTTTAATTTCCCTATTAGATAAGGTTTGGCAAACCTTATTAGATAAGCAAAAATGGCAAAAGGTGGGGAGGCAACTGCCCCCACGCCCACCCTAATTGCGCCACTGGTCAGAACGATTCTCAGCAATAATACAAATATTATCTAAAGCCCGCATCACACGGAACTGGATTCCCAGTAGGTATGCCCTAGTTGGCGCTGGACTGGCTACCGATTTGCTAGTTTTCGCCTCACTTATCAGCGTACTTGTCGATCAACAGTTGACAGGAGAAGGTCACCTGCTGGAACACCTGGAAAGGAATGTACCAGGTAAACAACTTTCTAATAATCTTGTGTCTGGAGGGGTACAGAGTCTGAAGAAGACCTTGCTAGAAGGTTGAAACGTAATATTTAGTTTTGTGTTTTAAAATAAAATAAATTCTGCCTTGGTCATGATATTGAGATTTTGGTTATCATGGAAACAAGACTTAATGGCGTTATCAAATATTTGGATACATCTCACAAAGTTTTCGTCGCACAATATATGTAAACAGTTCTTTCATTCCGCATATGTTTGAAGGAACTACAGCAACATGGACTTGTAGTTCTTCTAGTCAATATCACAATCACAGATTCGATACAACAACAAAAAAATATTCATAGCTTATTTATAGCGGCCTGGGTTCTAAATCAGACCACTACCGCCCAATTTATTTAAAATATTTGATGTATTAATTCATATTGCAACGTTTAACTAGAATTTAACGCCGAATGAAAACAGAATGTTGTAGTTTTTTTGGCCACAAAAATTAGCGTCTTCCATCTCTTTTTCTCACTTCTATGTATTACAATTGCATGCCCAGGTCGGGCCAGCCCTGCGTATGGTGACAGTAAACCACATAGAGGAAGGTGCTAAGGATGCAGATATTCAGTAATAAGAAACAGATCCATCTATGGTGAGATATCCGTAGGTGAGGGTGAGCTTTGTCATCCCCACGTGCGAACAGCAAATCCTTTGTCCGCTTCGCGCGCGCGGGAACTCCCAGAGACTTGCGTCACGCGGCGCTGACACGTGAGTATGGGAGGAGCAGGTGAGACGTATCAGCGTCCTCATCACCCTACCAGAAGACACCCCTTTCCTTCGTGGAGGCATCCAGAAGTGTGGCAATTAGGGAGTTGCGGCGGGGAAGAGTCCTCCAAAGGCGATTGTATCTTGCTGAAGCGTCGGGGAGGTGCAGGATGACTCCAAGATCACCTCATTTGGCAGTCGTCGGCGTTTCAGTCGATGGACACCGTAGATAGCGACTCAAGAGTCATCTTAATTGCCCTGCGATACAGATCAAAACACAGGCAAGGGAGATATATTGGATTTGTCTGGAACCAACCACAATATGGCGATCTTTTGGCAACAGTCTCACTCAAACGCAGGGAATCCTTGTGTATTTCGTACGCACCATTCCATCCATTACACATATGCGCCATTGTATCCACAAGCGTACGCAAAATTTTCTTTTTTTCGGAGGGGGCTGGAATTTTAAAGGTTGATTGCATAGGTGTGTTCTAAGGGGTGGGCGTTATCCACTATACAATATTTCGTAATTATCATTCTTAGTCCTCGTTGCAAAATTCGTTCGAACACAAAAATGATAATTGGAGTCTTTTCAAGGTCTTTCAATTTACAACTTTGCTGTTTCACAAGTTCTTTACTGCTTTCATTTGAAAATTTAGATTTTCTCAGAATTTCGGGAGGGGCTTTAACCCCATAAACTTCCTCCCGCGTGCTCCAGTGATTTTATACACCCTGGATGAAGGAATCCTGTTGCTTTCCGTTCATAATTTTCATTTGATAAGGTTTAATGCAGGGTTGCTAAAGGTCCAGGAATTTTATATAAATTCAATTCCGGTCCAGGGGAGAAAATCAGCAAGCGGAAATGGGTTGTAGACCGTAAAGAACCTTTTTATCTATAAAATATTTCAATTCGGTCTAGGAACCTTTTTTCCCGATCAATTTAGATACGGTCCAGGAACCATTATTCCAGGATCAATTTAAATTCGGTCCAGGAACCTTTATTTCAGGATCAATTTAAATACGGTCCAGGAACCTTTTTTTCCGAATCAGTTTAAATAGGGTCCAAATTCCGTATTGAAATGAAACAATACGCAACTTGGATCGAATACGGACCTGACGATAAACAATTATCCACTTGTGAGGATGAAAGACTAATCCAGGTGCTGGCTGTCTCGACAATCTAAGGTACAAGGTAGGAATGGGCGAGACGCAAACGCTGCAATCACGTTATCCCTCTCCATGTAGCCCCATTCTCTCGCGCGCGTTCCTTCACTTGGTTGTAGCAGCACTGCCGTTTCCTGTTGTAATATCTGCTGGTAACACAGCAGCCTCACGTTACCTCATCGACGGCTCCTGGATCGGATGCTGGAGCAACACGTGACGGGTTTATTTGAACTCAATGTGACGCCATATAGTCCATTGCGTTATGTACAGTAACTCTTCGACAAGGGAGTTTTTGAACCTGGCCCACGAGAGAACAACAGCGTTTTCATTTATTCCCTGCGCTACGTTTTCTACAACAGCACCGTGACATTCCAATGTAAAACGTACTTGCGGACATTTTTAGAAGGCAACTTTTAATCGGTCAACCCTGGCTCAGGAATTGTAAATAATTTCAATCCCGGACTGGGAGAGAAAATCACAAACGTAAATGAGTTCTAGACAGTGTATAACCTTTTCATATTTAAATCATTTCAATTCGGTCCAGGAACCTTTTTTCCGGAAGAATTTCAATTCTGTTCAGGAACCTTTTTTTCCCCGCATCAATTTAAATACGGTCCAGGAACATTTTTTCAGGAACAATTAAAATACGGTTCAGGAACCTTTTTTCAATGTAACAATACGCAACTTGGACCGAATTTAAATCGTGGGAGAAAAAGGTTCCGGCCCTGCAGTGGAACCCATTAGAATTTATGGGTTCGTGGACCTTTTACAACCCTGGTTTAATTTACTTCGTTTTTATGCCACTTTTAGCTAATCGCGACGATGAGGATGAGTGATTATATGATGAAATTGATGTAGAGACACTCACAAAGAACACCCATGCCCAGGCCGGGATTCGAACCCGGGACCCCTGGCGCCGTACCGTGATGGGCTAACCACTATTTATTTATTAATTGTTTTGTTATAAGGTGCAAAGGAAACCCGTAGTCGGTAGTTTCCCATGCCATTCGTTTTTTCTGGTTTTGCAATTACGACAAACAAAGATATCCCATGTCTTAACCGGGTTTCGAACCCGGGACCCCTGGAGTCGTAGCATGCCTTGCTAACCACTCATCCACGAAGGTCGTCCCCGTTCAAATTCGCACAAGCGCCATTGAGTACGGGATAAATGGTAAAATAACTATTGTTGATTTCAAGTTATCTCTTCCGTGCATCATTCACGCGATGTGTGGGTCCCGGGTTCGTATCCTGGCCTGGGCATAGATGTTTGTGAGCGTTCATTCATCAAATTTAATCATATCGCTCATCTCCATCTTCGCAAATTAGCCAAACGTTGCACAAGAAGCCAAGTAAAATATAGCAAATGAATCACGCGATGTGTGTTGCTCATATCTATTCTGTCTCTATCTGCTGTAAGAAGGAGATAAATGTAATCAAATATACAGGGTGAGCATAAAGTATTTCCCTGATTACAAACTTTTATTGCTAAAGAACTATGCTAGATACAGATAAGCTACCATTTCCAACAAACCGCATAACTCATATAAAGTTTTTTATCAGTACACTTCAGTATACTTCCACATGTGCTCCCTTTGTTGCCCTTAGAACGTCTAGGCGATACTCAATTTCTCTCCATGTCTTTGCCAACATCTCTTCCGTCACTGTCTCTATAGCATCCCGTATTCGTGTCTGAAGAGTTTGCATATCAGGAACTGGTGAACTAAACACTGTGTCCTTAACGTAATCCCATAAAAAAAGTCAAGAGGGGTTATGTCCGGCGAACGCGGTGGCCATTATATGGGACCGTCTCTACCGATCCATCTGACTGGAAAGGTGTCATGCAAGAACTGGAGAACAGTTAACTCCCAGTGTGGCGGTGCACCATCTTGTTGAAACACTACCCATGGTTGAAGTTCATGTAACTGAGGCGCAACGTAAAGTTGAGATAAATATTCATAATCAGGGAAAGACTTTCTGCTCGCCCTGTATACACGTGGCTTCTGAGAAATTCTATTGTTTATTCCAATGGCAGCTGCGCAGAAATCCTGCGCACATGTATATATCTAGTACAGTGGGATCCATAAGTATTGCAAATTGTCCATGACCATTTACGTTAGTTTTTATCTTCATCCTACGTATTCTTAAGGACTGTATTTTTACGTATACTGGTTCAGAGGTTGTGAGCAGATTGTTTGGTGTTTTGTGTCAGTTCTTGAAGCTCTCATTGCATGAAACAAAGGGAGTAAACATGGTGATGGACAATTTATTTGGTAATACTTAGGGATCCCACTGTACATTACCGCTCAACATAAAAAAAGTAAAGTAAAGTGTTACCCTGTGCATAGCACCACGCCATGAAGGGGGTAACGCGCCACACTTTCTTGATCCGGTCGTGAGTGGGGGTGATGTGATCAGCATCACGCCCCTGACCGCCTTTACCCCTCAGGGTTTCCCCCAGGTACCCATGTTATTCGACGCTGGGTGGGCGCCGGGGCTGCTTCCACCGTTAGAAAAGTTCCCGGATTTGAACCGGCCGGGGATCGAACCCGGGACCTTTAGCATGGTAGTCAGACGCGTTACCGACTGAGCCACCGCGGCCACCTACCGCTCAACATAGCTGCTACATTGAAGTTGTGGAACTTTGTATTTCACTGTTCAATAGTAAAAATGTAAATGAAATTGAAGTAGTAGCTTGTTATCAGTTTGGTGGCGCTGATAGTGAACTACTCTAATTTTCATTCTACATAGGGTGGTTATAAATAAGGGAAAATGTGTACCAAGTTAGGAAATTACTACAGGTGGCTACTCTAGGACCATGATAAAATTCAAGTATAATTTCCGGCTTTCAAGGCGAATTTTCCAAATAATTCATGGTTACAAAGTAAAGGATTCCATGATAACAATATTATGCCAATGTCACGTCTGAGCAGATAAAAATGCCGCTAGATTGTGTGTTTTCATTTCATCATCACTCATTCTCATCTTCGCGATTAGCTAAAAGTGGCAGAAAAGCGAAGTAAAATAAACTAAATGAATTAATCAATCTTCATAAAAAGAGCACAAATTATCATTCATTAGAAAATAAAATTATGTATTCCTAATCAGGGTTCAAGATAAAACTTAGGCACTGCACGTTGTTTGTATTTACGCCAGCAATCATAGGAATTAGATTAGTGCGAAAGGACATTCAGTGCGCTTTTCAGTGCCCATGATTTGGAAAGAGCACTCTGGCGACGTACGAGATTGCCCTTCTTCCCCCTTAACTGAGATGCTAGCCTCACAATTGCAAAAGTGGAATGTATTCGATGAAAATATTGAATCGACTGGTGAAAATACACAGCAATGACGGGTGAACCGTGGAAACTGCGGGCTGACACTGCGAGTCAGTGCGTGCGGTGTTGCGACGTTTCACGTACAGTTTTACTCCGTTGAATAAAAATCTGTATAAAATTGGTTTCACAATGTGAGTTGACACCCCGATGGCGCAGTGGTAGCGTCTTCGCCTTGTAATCAAGGGGTCCCGGGTTCGATACCCGGTAGGGGCACATAGTGGTTCGGATCCCACTTTAAAGAGCTTCAAAACAAGCCCAATGTTGTATCTCTAGGATACCCAGTGCTTTATGAGAAAAGTTGTTTCGCAAAATTGATAAGAAAGTTTTTTGACAAACTTTAAAAATCTGAAAATTAAGAATTGTGTTTAAAATCTTTCCGACTGCACCCTATTAAAATGTCATCACGATCGGACCAACCGTTTTTTATTTAGTAAAATTCAGTTAGAGCGATCTTTTGCAAAACAAAAAAAACGCACTTTTTTGTTCTCACGACGATAAAAAATTGAACGCATGCTCGAAAAGAAATTTGGTTAGCATAGAATAACGCAGAATTGAATAAACTAAATTTTGATGTAACTTGTTTTTATGTAGGTCTACTGGTCAATTCTTAATTGAAGTCCAAACTCGAGTATCTGTAATTTTTAATCCGACAGTAGATCTTCGAGTCTTCATACGAGCACGAAACTTGTCTCGTCCAATTCTCGATCCCATTCTGTGCCATTCTTCTAATGTCTTGGTAAGGTATCCTCACCGTTCGAACCAGTGACGTCGCCACACAATTTTTTTCAGGTTGGCTCAAAGGTGAACGAAACATTTTCATATGGCACTGTTTCCTGTGGTCGTGGCTCCTAGTAAGATTCTTTCTCTCTGTGTCTCAATTTTCCTCTTCTGTTTCCATGTTTTCTTGCTATGTTTCCCTTTTTTCCTTTCAGCTTCTTTTCTTGCTTTGCTCATTTGACTATATTTTTCTTCCTCTTCTGTTTCCATGTTTCTTGCTAATATTTAACTTTTTCCTTTTCTTTCTTGCTTTGCTCATTTCTCTATCTTTTTCTGTCAGCCTCTTTCCCCCTTCTTTTTTCTTCCTCTGTTCCTCCATCTCTTTCATTTTTATTCTTCATTTTTCGTTTTCTTGAGCCATCTCTCATACTTTTTTCTTTATGTTTCATACTCTCATCTCCTCCTACTTCCTTGGTTTTGTGTTACACTGTCATTTTCTTTTCTTCTTCTTCTTCTTCTTCTATTTTCTTTCCTTTCTTCCTGTTTCTCTGTAATTTGATTTTTCTACCTATATTTCTCTCTTTCTTCCATTTTTATATTCCTCCTTTTCTTAATCTTTCTGAGTCTGTTTCTCTCTCTCTCTCTCTCTCTCTCTCTCTTTGTGTTCCCCTGTTTATGATAAGAACTCTTTATATAGTGAGTAATATTAGTTTGAGTGTTGGTTTTATGTCCACTTTATGCACAGGAAGGCTAATCGAGACTGGACCTACAGTTTAAAGTGGGATCCGCACCACTTGTGCTTTCACCGGGTATCGAACACGGGACTCCTTGCTTACAAGGCGACGACGTGTTGATTTCCGTTACAAGACTAGACTTATTTGGTCTATTTAAACTCGTCTCAATACCCCCTTGTCTACAGCACACGGCGGATACAGTCCTATTAAATACAGGGTGTTTCACAAGTCCGTGAAACAATTTAGAAATTTACTACAGATAAACGATCAACTGAAAGTGATTGATTTGGTGTTTTAAGTCCACTTTATGCACAGTAAGGCTAATCGGGACTGGACCTACAGTTTAAAGTGGGATCAGAACCACTGTGCCATGTGCCTCCACCGGATATCAAACCCGGGACCCCTTGATTACAAGGCGACGACGCTGCTACTGCGGATCAACTGAAGGCGTTAATTCTGACATATTCTCTTAGTAGTCACAAATGCTCTCTCTACCTTTGCTGATATGGCAGATAACTAAACGATGCCACATTTCGTCCCACACCCACCGAAGCGTTAGCATATCACGGACAGCCTTCAACTCACACAGAAAACGGCTTGTTAGCGGGATATTTACTACTACTGCCTCCTAGCGGCAAACCATGATAACTTTGCGGTTTCCTACAAAAACTTGTCGAGTTTGAATTTACTTTTAAGTCCACTTTATGCTCAGAAAGGCTAATCGGGACTGGACCTAAAGTTAAAAGTTGGATCCGAACACGTACGTGCATCCACCGTGTGTCGAACCCGGGACCCATTGACTACAAAGCGATGACGTCACCACGGCTCTTTGGAGAGTTTGTCTTTCTATCACCGTCAGAAATACTAATATCCGTTGCATTTCGTTGCAACCGGTGAATTTCTAAAACGTTTCACGGACTCCTGAATCACCCTGTAGTACTGTTATGTTCCATTGCAATGTTTACATTACAGAAACGTAGTTGTGATACATCCCACATTCTAAATGTGTTTTGTAAACATCTGTAATACAAACTCTCCTTGTTCTTTAATCGTTTGCACGCTTCTCTAGCTTAAACTGCGCGTAGATTTATATAAATACTTTCTTGTCAACGATGTGCAACGTTTCTTGTAGGTTAGGTTCATCCTTTGATATTGTAAAGGCTCGGGACCGCAGCGAATCTCCGATCCTGGATTAACGTGAAAAAAAGAAGAAGAAGAACGATTGCTTTTTCCTGGTGGCAACCTGGTGGGAGGAGCTGGAATTAAAATCTCGGCAAATGAGGCGAGGAGAAGTTATTGCCCATGAGCAACGCTCGTCTTTTAAACTTTTCCTCAGCTCTCTGGAGCAGGAAAAATTTGGCAACAAATGACTGTCGGATGGCTCGAGTACCGTGTGGAACGGCGAAGCCAAACCACATTTCATGGTGTTCGAACCAGGGTTGCCAGGTGTAGTGAAATCTCACTAAAACAGGGAGATTTTGCGAGAAAGTTTGATTTTGAAGGGAGATCTGTACCTATATGCCGCTAACTCATATGAAGAGTAAATAAATGTCCGAAATCCTGGATCTCCAAGTCTGTGCGATAATGTATCCTATATCCAGATTTGACCAACTCTTGTAAATAAACACAATTTTCAAGTGTTCTGTTTAGACTATTGTACAGAGCATTCCCTGACATTTGCTACAAGACTCGGCGGCAAGCGGCCCCGCATCAGCGCTTGTCTTTCCCGGTGAACGGGGTCCGCGACAGTCGGTTATTAAAATTACAGTTTTCATATTGTGTACTAACCTTGATTACGGAAGGTGTTGAAATTTTAGCGGCTCTAAATGCTGTGGTTTTTGAAACACCCGTTTCTTGTGAAGGCGGCGGGATAGATTTCCGAGGAGACTGTTCTAACCCTTGTCCTATCTCATTAAGTTTTTCCTCAGTAAGTACACGAGGGTGTTTCTTTCCACTTTTATTCAGAACTGGCCCTGTTACTCTAAACGTTTCTACGAGGTTTAATATGTGGAACGGGAACACCAGTAAATTTCGTTGCAAAACGTTGTCGCACTTCTCCACAATTCCTCTTTCCGAAGTAACACTCGACAAGATAAATCCTTTGTTGTAATGTAAACTTTTGTGGTGCCATATTAAGCCACAATCTTCAACACACGGACACGACACAACGTCCGAGGGAGGATTATACTGGCGTCAGTCTGCAACGTCAACAGAAAGGGAAAGAGAGCGAAGGCAGGGAGAGCGAAAAAAACAGACTGCAGCGTGCGACTGTCGCGGAGCCGTTCGCCGGGAAAGACAAGCGCTGATGCCGGGCCGCTTGCCGCCGAGTCTCGTAGCGAATGCCAGGGAATGATCTGTATTAATATAATGCAAATTAACACAGACTATACAGTAGTTATATAGCTGTTCATAGCGCTGGAATAAGACATGTGCCGAAACAAGGTCACAGACTATTCTAACTGTTCCTTGTTGTTAGTTTTAGATGCGTTACTATGGAGACAAGACTAGGGACGTCTCGGTTTCGCTTCGTGTCTTAAATGACTTTTCGTCTTGATTTGTAAAGTCTTTATAATAAAGGGTGTCCCAATAAAAGCGACGGATTCAATATGCTTAAGAAAATACTTTATCTTTACAAAATGGCAAATATTTTTACATCATTACAACGGGTAAATGTTCCGATTTAAGAACGAAAGATTTTTTTGGACTCGCAATAACACTGTCATACACAATAACGATGTTCTCAACAGAGCGGCTAGATTGAGAGCGCGGTGTTCTGCTGTCGAACCTGTTTCCTCAAATTTCTTGATCAACTTGCGAACTTACTCTTACTAGGTGCACATTCACGTCCAAGGATTGCACAAAGCTTCTACAGTCTCTGCATAACACTCACCATTTTTGTAATGAGTTTTCACTATCAAAACTCGATGTTCCTTTGCGTAACTCTGCGTAACTCTCCATGTCAACTAAGCTGCAACAATCACTGATAAAGGTATTGTTAGAACATGTTACGTAAATCGAACTTGGCATCCTTAAATTGGAGCATTTACCCGTTGTAATGATGTAAAAATATTTGGCATTCTTCTTTAAAAAAAAGTGTTCTATTCAGCATATTAAATCCGTCGCTTTTATTGGGACACCCTTTATATCCGACTGTGAATGGCCACTACGGTCGCCAGACGAAAACCTCTGGATTTTTACTAGTGGAGACCTCTTGTAGTGTAAGAAAATAAAGGGCCTCTTGGACACCTCAAATAAAGGAGCACAGGTGCCATATCCCAAATCCTCACCACCACACTAGCAGACGTCTTACGCAACTAGGAGCATCAAATTGAAGCACGCATAATTGGTGCGCATATTGAACATGTATCGCAACGGTAACCATCACATATAAGTCGTGTGCATGTTTGTATGCACGTATTTGGTTTCCTATTTGACTTTTGCCTCACCCTGTGACATCGAGTAACCGCACTTACATAGCATATCCTACCACGTTGCAAATGACACTAATTCAAGAGTTGGTGCAAAACGTTCTAAACGCACGGCCATGAAATCAGGCGGGTGGCAGAAGTGCGCGCTGTTGCAACGTCGGAGCACAACCTCGTGTGTTCGGAGATTTAAGAGAATGAAAGATCTCGTTGTAGAGTTGGTCCTTGTAATTTGCTCGAAAGGTCAGGGATAACAGAAAAGTGGACGGGATTGAGGTCAGTCTGACGCTCGAACTAGGCAACGCAGCCCGGTTGACGTTGCCACACAATGCGCGGGAACCAGCAACTTCTGTCCTGCTCTCTCGGCTTCATTTCCCGTATGTTGCTCCAGCGCAATTCTGCCAAGCCACCTATTTTCGTGGCCCTGCGGTTAAAAAATAGTTTGCTTGATGCCTCGTTTCAACGCTACGAATCCTAGAGAAACGGAATTTTATCCTGAATATATGAAACCATACAAGACAGTATTACAAATGTCGTTACTCTCCGTTCACTTTATTAACGGAGTTAATGTAGAAAGAAACAATCGACTTCTAAGGATGTACATTTTCTGTGTGTTAGTTGCCTATGAACTTTTTGTACATAGCTGTACGTCCCACAACTTCATGTAGCGTCCGCTTATTATGGCACAGGTCGCATAGTTAAGAACATTTGGTTATAGTAATATTATTAACATTATTGTGCCAAGTCTTTGTCTCGATTTGAGATTGGTCTGGCTTGTTCTATAGTCGTTTTCACGTTCAGAAGACACAACGGCGCTTATGGAGAAACCGCACAGTGTTGCCAATACAGCGCTAGCTCATGTCGCCGGGAAATGATGACCTTCCTTCACAATGAAGGTGTTACGTATTTTGTATATATAATGATAATTATATGTAAATATTAATATTATACTGTGAACGTTACAGTTACCCTTTTTACTATGATCCTTGCGATCACTACACACGCGAGTGTAATGCACGAATATGACACTTCAGAAATCACTTAAAAAAGTAAAAATCACTGAGCGCTCACACAACTGAAAACACTTTTTCGAGAGAGGAAAAAAGTAAACAGACCAAAGCAGATCTCTCACTCAAGTAAGGGGAACCTGGCACGTGGGTTAGATTCAAGTTGCAACCCAAACAAACAAATGAGTTATGGCCCACGTGAACTGATAAGACGTGAATGACTCAAGCAAGGCATGTCATATTTCTATCTTGAAGCCCCATATTTTGTCACGTGTTGGAAACCCTTTCAAAGGTTAATATGGTGTCTATGAATTTATGTGTACGTTGGAAACTGAAAGGTGATCTTCATTTCAGTATTAATGTCGACAGTAATGTAAACAAAAACAACGTGTATTTGCGACAGCACTAATGTTGCTCACAACAGCAGCATTGGAAATAATTGTCAATTATTAAATTTCAGTAATTTCAATTCTATTATAACAAACTGCATGAAGTTCATATTTTTACTGAATGGAAATAAAATAACAACTCGAAAACTTGGTGGTGATTAGCCTGAATGCTGCGGTGAGCCAGCTCAAGATGGCCAGACAACGTCTCCTTACTTCGCGCGCGGTTCGGGTTAAAAAGAAACTCCAAATGCATGGAAGTAATATTTCTGGGAACCTTTGAGTGGTTATAAAAAATAATTTCATTATTTTCTCCACAACTTTGTCGCTGTAAGTTTTTACTTGGAATTACAGAACAAAAAATGGCCAGCGACGACATTTTCTACTGCATGAATATAAAAAATCTCCACATACTTTATTTGAATATTTTTTAATGCAAATATGCTTTAAAGTATTGATAAATTCTGAGTACCACCGTCACCTATAACAATTAAAAAACAGTGTCAATTTTTTTAATAATGAAAGCTTCAATTTTACGGCATGTTTCAACGTTAGGAATGAAAACAATGTAAAAATTGTGTTTTCACAGAAAATTTGCGTTTTTAATTTATCTAAAATTATGTAAGCAAGTTACCAGTTTTTTGTGTTCACTATCGAATTCTCTACAAAATTTCCTGCAAAACTGCAGGTACCGATTTTACTTAAGCTAAATTTGTAAATCCAGAAATTTCACAACAGCGCGCTCATATTTCCCATAAGAAAAGCATTGCCCATAAGAGCCCATTGTGTCTTCTGAACGTGAAAACTACTTTAGGTCTACGTCTTGGTGCTTTGCACCACACCATATAGGGCCCCACACATTCTTGATCACGGTGGGGTGATGCGAACAGCACCCCGCCCCTGGCGGCCTTTACCCCACAGAGTTTCCTCCAGGTACCCACTTTTTTCCACTTGAACAAGTGGAAAAAATTCCGGTTCTCCCCGGCTTCATTATGTCAGTGGTACAGTGGGATCCATAAGTATTACAAAGCAAATTGTCCATCACCACGTTTACTCCCTTTGTTTTATGCAATGAGAGCTTCAAGAACTGACACAAAACACCAAACAATCTGCTTTCAAAATCTGAACCAGTATACGTAAAAGAATACGTAGGATGAAGATGAAAAGCAACGAAAATAGTCATGGACAATTTGTCGAGCAATACTTATGGACCCCACTGTACAAGAAATGGAATTGTATTAATTAACAGACTGAGATGGGGTCATTTATGTTCTATGCGACATTTATTCAGAATGGAAATAAAGAACAATAAGAGATGTGAATGTGGCTGGGAAAGCGCTGACGCGCAACATATAATACTGGAACGCATAAATATAATAAAAGAGAGAGAAATTTTTATATAATTTAAAGGTTCAGTTTCCACTAAATGTGTCAAGTTTGGTTCGGATGGGTTTTGTTAACATTCTTAAGAAAGTGTAACAACATAAAATTGTAAAGCGGTACTTTTCTCTTTTCAAATCTAATGTCTGTGAAATAGGGGGAGAAAGAAAATATGTTTATTTCATGTAAAACTATTACGTGTATGATAGGTTCGAGTGAGGAACATGGTAATGCAGTTTAACATTTAGTTGCACAAGATAAAACCAGACGATGAACAAAGAACATATTTAATTGTAAACTGAACGTGTGTCCGAAACATACACATGCGTTGTAGCACGATACAGAAAGATTATACTCAGAATCAGTGCCGGCGATTAGTGGGGAGCGAGGGGGTAGTTGTCCCCACTTTTTTTGCCACTTTTGCCCCGGCACTATGCTAAACCTTATATACAGGGTGTACCAAAAGTCCCATTACCCCCCCCCCCTTTGAATTGTATACAAACCTGCAAAATGTTATTATAACAGCATGCGTATGATGAGAGGATGGTATACCATTAAATCAGACCAATGACCACTATTTACTCCAGAGGATCTGTGTGCACACCGCCATTTCCATGGCACAGTATTATTTGCCTCCAGATGCGATGTGAAATCCTCCGTAACATAAGATGTCAGATCCGGATTTCGGGATGGCCATTTTAAGAGAATTCCTCAATGATGTGTTCAGAGACAAACGGATTGGTCGAGGATCGCCAAATTTACCAGCACCTTTAAAATGGCCACCCCGAAGTCCAAATCTGACATCCTGTGATAATGCGCTATGGGGACACATCAAATAGAAAGTCACCCATAATCGTTATCAGACAACTGAGGAACTTCAAGTAGCTGTTCGCAGTGCGTTTGCTTCCCTCACGCCAGCCAAGTTACGGAGGATTTCACATCGCACATGGAGGCGAATAATACTGTACCATGAAAATGGCGGTGTGCACACAGATTTAATGGTATACCATCATACTCTCATCATACGCATGCTGTTAAAATAACATTTTGCAGGTTTGTCTACAATTGAAAGAGGGGGTAATGGGACTATTGGTACACCCTGTACAATGTGAAATATACTGTTCCCCCCCTCCCCCAGTTTTGGCACCATGCCCCCCGGTTTCAGAAACCAGCCGCCACTGCTCAGAATTCATCTGTTTATGGTTTCTCTTCTTCTAGCCGTGAAGGCCAAAGCCAGTACCCATATACTTAATACCTGGACCGTATCAGTATATTTTATATGCATATTATAATGGACAAAAACCGGCTTAAAAGCTATTCGGTCCAATGAATTAATGAATCAATTTCATTGGTTACGATCGAGCGTGGGAGACTTGTACAGTCAACGGCAAAGATAATGGTATGCAAACTGTCCACCAATATTTTCATTCCTTTTTTATTCTACATCCTGTGTTGTTTTAAGGAATGAAAATATGTTGATTCGAAGCAGGCATTGTTCTCTGCTCATTGACTTCATTATTTCAATTCATTATCATCGCATTGTGTACAGTAGTGGCATTAATTCTGGACACTTTTAGTAAAATGTTAATTTTTAAAAAAAATCTCGAATGTAAAAACTATATTCTGTATAGAAATATTAAACAAGTTTAAATGACATCGTTCGGTAACTTCAATAATTGCATCTGAGTGCAGCATTGTAGTCTGATTATTATTGTTATTGTTATTTTCAACCAACAGAACGCTTGTGTGCGATTGTTGTATAGTAGGTCAACTGGGAGCATCATTGTTGTACATTGTTCAGTAGCTTCAAGAATTTCATCTTACTGCAGCATTGTTCTCTGATTTTTGGTATTTTCTGTATTGTACTGTGGGTTAAGTGTGAGCTTCATTGTTTGTTGCAGTTGGGAAGTTGACCTACTATACAACAATCGCACACAAGCGTTCTGTTGGTTGAAAAATAACAATTATAATCAGTAGAGACCGGATGATTAGGCACTAAAAAACATATAAAACAGGCAGGCAATTAAGCACTTATAATTTTCAAAATAGGCAGTAAAATAGGCATTAAAATACAAATAGGCAATAAAAAAGGCAATGAAATTTAACTCAAAATAATGAAGATAGACATACAAAGAGAAATAGGTGTTTAAATAATATAGAGACATACCTGTACATTCTTTATAGTTGCTTAAAATAAACCAGGAGCTCATCATTAGAGACAGCAGTTCAATATTGTACTTAATAAATCACTGCAAGCAGGAGTCACGTCAGCCCAAAATTTTTTATTGTATAATGGCTACACACAATAGTCTGACAAAAGAAATTGTTGGCTACTTCCAACCAAATTATTTAAATATACACTTTATCACTGCACACAGGGTTATTTCAGTTAAAAAAATTTACACTGTATATTCCACACAGCAGTTCGAACTAAGAAACTGTTTAAATGCATTTCAAGTTTGTACTGTACAGTTTGGCAGTATCTGAATAAGAAGCACTAATCGCGGTTGCACATCACAACAAGGTATTTCTTCAGGTGATCAACCGACAAGTTATGTCTGCAATCGGACAACACATTTTTTAGAATTGAAAAAGATCTTTCAAACTCCACAGATGTTACCGGAGCATACTTAAAGCACGCGAGAACATATGTATCTAACTCAGTTTGTATATTTTCACCTTTCAGAACTTGTTGAATTGCCCTTAATTTGTCTAAGTTCTTATTAGCTGCAATAACTTGCTAACTGTTACTTTTAAATTTCTTGGAAGCATCGGAAACTAATCCTGGGACCAGGAAATTGTATGCACAGAGTTAAGTCATGTCCCAATTTTAAAGAAAATGACTAAAATAGGCAATATCTGGCATTTATGAAATAATATAGGCAATATCGTATGAAATAGGCAAAATTAAATTGCCTTTAAATGAAGCTAATCCCTCCCCCCTGGCCTTCGCAACATTCGTTTTCATCATATCTCTAACAGGAAAGAATAGGCATTTTGCCTAACATCCGGTCTCTAATAATCAGACTACAATGCTGCACTCAGATGCAATTATTGAAGATACTGAACGATGTCATTTAAACTTGTTTAATCTTTCTATACAGAATATAGTTTCTACTGTACATTCGAGATTTTTAAAAAAATGATCGAATGAGAATGGTGGTGGACAATTCGCCTACTGTTTCTTTTGGGTGTACGTGTTCGAGCGAGCGACTGGTCTCATGCAGTCTGTATGCAGCGTGTATCCCCTTCTTAGTAATTCGACTCCTGTCGCACGTAGAGATAAGAAATAAACCGTTTCTGGACAAAATGAGAAGACTAAGAATGCCACAATGTTGGAACGTCGGAACAATTTGAGTCATTCAATCCCTCGCCAGCTGGGTTTCGATTCCACGCCAGGCCGGCAGACACAAACGATAAAGAGTTCATCAAAAGGTCATCCATGTTTTGGATTCATCCTCGGTGCCCAACCCAGGATCATTTCCTGTCCCATTCATTAATCTGCTTAGACCTGATCTCGAAACATTCAGTTGACAATATCCCACGGTCTGGAGCGGTGACACGTGACCTCGATATGTTGTGATTCAGTTCGCTGCGAAATAACTCGTTTCCTGTTGATATTCTTGGGTGTGTGTGTGTGACATGGACGTCCGCAAGATTTTTTCCAGGGAGGGGCAAGGAATGTATTTTTTTCCAGGGGGGCAAACAAGGCACATTTTCTCCAAAAATATTGTTGTTCCCTAAAAAAACCCGCTTAAATTTGAATTTATGATGTTTATGCAATAATTAACACATATTATTGTGGCTAAAATGAAATTATATGTGTAAAATACATAATTTTTGCTTGACTGTAATTTTCCATGGTGTGAGAGAGAGAGAGAAGAGGGAGGGGGTGGGGGTTGTAGGAAGACGGCAACTCCTTTTCTTTTTTGCCAAGATGAAGATTTCGTCATCGTTATACATAAGTATGTTTTTTCACCCGCGCTTAAAAAAGAGAGTAGTGCAAACCCCACAAAACTAAAATATGATCATCCAATAATTCTATTCAATAAGATTAGTGATTCTTAATATAAATCATCCTAAAGAAAATCTAGGAATATAATTAATTATTTCCCTATTAATTAACATACTACGACTACCCAACTGTTCATAAGTAATATTTACTAAACAAAATATACCAGAAGAACAGAGACCGTGTAGAATTTTATCATTTCGTGTAAAAATGTTATAGTGTAACAATTTTGAGTTTAGCAAAGATTTTTAACACCTTACATTCTACTTTAGGTGGGTGAGCGAAGAGTGACCGAGATATTTTCTAATTGGACTCTGCTTTTGTTTTACTTTTTCTCTTTCTGTATCTCTTCTATTAACCATCTTTAATGGCTACGATGAGAATGATTAAAGAAATTGATGAATGGATGCACCGCCCTTGGAAGCGTAGCATGTTGTGCTAACCACTCCTCCACGGAAGTCGACGCATTGTGGCTCGAATACAACTCAAAAACTGTTTCCCCATTGCAAAGCGAACTACGACGCCAGGGGTCCGTGGTTCGAACTCCGGCTTGGGCATGGGGTGTTCCTTGTGAGCGTCCCTTCATCAATTCCATCACATCACTCGTCCTCATCTTCGCGATTAGCCAAAAAGTGGCAGAAAAGCGACGTAAAATAAAGCAAATCAGTCATCTTTCTTATTCAGTTATCCCTACCACATTTCTTCTCTCTTATTTTCCTCCCTTGACTTTCTCTCTTTTTTATCTTCCGTTCGTACTCGTATATTTCCATCTCTCTTTCTTTTCCTCTGCTTCTCAACATCATTCTAATTTTCTCTCTCATTCTCTCTCTCTCTCTCTTCTCTCTCTCTCCGATTAATGCTCTGGGAAATTGTCGCTTGTAGGCTATTCTGAAGAGGGTAGGTGGTTTGTTAAAACTATACACGACAGATTCCTTGGTAACTGCCCTGTAGTAGTTTCGGGGAGGGTTGTTAAAGGTCCAGGAATTCTAAATAAATTCAATTCCGGTCAGTTTTTTTCCGGATCAATTTAAATATGGTCCAGGAACCTTTTTTCCGAATGAATTTAAATACGGTCCAGGAACTTTTTTTTTTCGAATTAATTTAAATTCGGTTCAGGAAGATTTTTTCCAGGATCAATTTAAATACGGTCCAGGAAACTTTTATCCCGATGAATTTAAATTCGGTCCAGGAACCTTTTTCGCAGAATTAATTTAAATTCGGTCCGGGAACTTTTTTTTCTGGATCAATTTAAATATGGTCTAGAAACCTTTTTTTCGGATGAATTTAAATACGGTCCAGGAAACTTTTATCCCGATGAATTTAAATTCGGTCCAGGAACCTTTTTCGCAGAATTAATTTAAATTCGGTCCGGGAACTTTTTTTTCTGGATCAATTTAAATATGGTCTAGAAACCTTTTTTTCGGATGAATTTAAATACGGTCCAGGAAACTTTTATCCCGATGAATTTAAATTCGGTCCAGGAACCTTTTTCGCAGAATTAATTTATATTCGGTCCGGGAACTTTTTTTTCTGGATCAATTTAAATATGGTCCAGAAACCTTTTTTCCGGATGAATTTAAATACGGTCCAGGAAACTTTTATCCCGATGAATTTAAATTCGGTCCAGGAACCTCTTTTGCAGAATGAATTTAAATTCGGTCCGGGAACTTTTTTTCTGGATCAATTTAAATATGGTCCAGAAACCTTTTTTCCGGATGAATTTAAATACGGTCCAGGAAACTTTTATCCCGATGAATTTAAATTCGGTCCAGGAACCTTTTTCGCAGAATTAATTTAAATTCGGTCCGGGAACTTTTTTTTTCTGGATCAATTTAAATATGGTCTAGAAACCTTTTTTCGGATGAATTTAAATACGGTCCAGGAAACTTTTATCCCGATGAATTTAAATTCGGTCCAGGAACCTTTTTCGCAGAATGAATTTAAATTCGGTCCGGGAACTTTTTTTTCTGGATCAATTTAAATATGGTCTAGAAACCTTTTTTTCGGATGAATTTAAATACGGTCCAGGAAACTTTTATCCCGATGAATTTAAATTCGGTCCAGGAACCTTTTTCGCAGAATTAATTTAAATTCGGTCCGGGAACTTTTTTTTCTGGATCAATTTAAATATGGTCCAGAAACCTTTTTTCCGGATGAATTTATATACGGTCCAGGAAACTTTTACCCCGATGAATTTAAATTCGGTCCAGGAACCTTTTTCGCAGAATGAATTTAAATTCGGTCCGGGAACTTTTTTCTGCATCAATTAAAATACGGTCCAGGAACCTTTTTTCAATAAAACAATACGCAACTTGCACCGAATTTAAAATTGTGCGAGAAAAAAGGTTCCGGTCCTGCAGATCTTTAACAACCCTGGTCTCTGGTTCGATACCTGGTGGGTGGGACCAAAAATTGTCGGTATTGATCCAGCATCTTGAGGACAATTGAAGCTTGAAGCCAATATGTTTTATTTATTTGTTTTGTTTTACTTAGTTTTTCTGCCACTTTTGGCTAATCGCGACGATGAGGATGAATGGTGAGAAGATAAAGTGGATGACCTGCAACATTGCTGTTACCGGAAATGAGATTGACTTTCGGGCAGGGTTGTTAATGGTCCAGGTCCCCATAAATTCTAATGGGTTTCGCTGCAGGACCGGGTCCTTTTTTCTCTCGCACAATTTAAATTCGGTCCAAGTTACGTATTGTATCATTAAAAAAAGGTTCCTGGACCGAATTAAAATTGATCCGCAAGAAAAGAAAGGTTCCTGGACCGTATTTAAATTGAGAATAAAAGGTTGCTGGACCGTATTTAAATTCATCCGGGAAAAAAGGTTCCTGGACCGAACTGAAATACTTTACAGATAAAAAGATTCTTTGCGGTTCAGAACCCATATACGCTTGCCGAATTTCTCTCCTGGACCGGAATTGAATTTATTTAAAATTCCTGGGCCTTTAACACCCTGCTTTCGGGTGCTGGAATTATTATCGTTCCGTACTTCTCGTGGCGTCTTCATCCACACTTCTCACCAAGAATAACCTGTACGACTTCGCCATAAATGTATGTTTCTCTATGGATACAACATAAATTCTTTCTCTCTTTCGAGTCGGCCTCCCCGATGGTGCAGTGGTAGCGTCGTTGCCTTGTAATCAAGGGTTCCCGGGCTCTATACCCGGTGGAGCCACATAGTGGTTCGGTTTTCACTTTTAACTGTAGGTCCAGTCCCGATTAGCCTTACTGTGCATAAAGTGGACTTAAAACAGCAAATCAATCAATCTTTTTCGAGTCATGCGTTCAAAGGTTAGGCCTTACACCACTTCAAATCAGAGACAAGTTACTGGACATAGACAGACAAGAAATAATAGCAGACTGCCAAACAAAGACCTCAATCAGGGAACAGCTAAGAGTAGGAGAATGGGGGAAAGCGAAATATATCCAGGTTGTGGGAAAAATGAAAGAGGCGCGCTGGCATGGTTCAGATTAGGGGGATGGAAACAACTAAGAAAGAGAAACGAAGCAGGGGACACGATATGTCCTTTGTGCGATGGGGAGGAGACGGACGAGCATATCCTACGGAACTGCCCTTCTACACGTGACCTAAGGGACAAATGGATGACAAACTTAACAGGGAGGGAGGTGATAGAAGTGGTAGACGACATAATAAAGATAAAGGAAGCGGGGAAGCAAGTGGGGAAATGCCTGGGAGAAGTAAGAGAACGGCGGGGGAAAGCTATTAGAGAAGGCAACGAAATGAGTGATCATGCTCCAGACGAGCTATCTTTATAGTGTAAGTGTGTGTAAAGTAAAATGTATGCGTTGTTGGTGAGAGTGCAGGAAAAGAGAAGTGGGGCGAGGAAGAAGGAAGAAAGGCTGGAAGAAGAACTGTGGAGGGAGGGGAAGAATGTGTATATAGGTGACAAAGTAAAAGACAGCTTAAAGGAAAACTAAATGTAACAAAATATTGTAGAAAAATCAAAACTATGTAGTGCCTATGGTTCGCACAAAAAGAAAATAAATGAAAAGTCAATAAGTAGAGGAACACTTCCATCTTGAAAGCCACGAAGAGTAACGATGGGGTTCGATGCAGTGACCACGTGTTACCCGATGAAAAAGAAAGATTGGCTGGCCGGCCCTCAAACGGCAGTTGAGTCGCGCGGAGTTAATTTTCTTTGTTATTAAAAGATGATGCAGATAGAAGAACTTATTAATTTTAACCGTTTCATGCAGTTAATTCCATGAACGTGCACAGAGAACAGTGGCGTGCTCAGAGCAGGTTGGGTGGAGGCTATAACCCTTTTGAAGCCACTCCCCTCAAACCGCCAAAAACAGGAAAATGTGGTAAAATATAGTGCTGATTACTAAGTAAGGAAGACATAGCCCGTTTGGAAAGTGCTGGACACGTCACTGGTTGCAAGGCCTTCCTTTTTTTTTGTAAGACAAAAAAAAAAGACTACAAAACAGTAATTTTTGTGAAAACCTTATGGAACTCCAAGTTACACCATATCATCATGTTGGAACTTCTTAAATAGATATTAAAGAAGGATTTTTTTATGTCCACTTCGTGCACAGAAAGGCTGTACGCGCACCATTATGTGCCTCTACCGGATATCGAACCCGGGACCCCTTGATTACAAGGCGATGACGTTACCACTTCGACGTCGAGGAGGCTCCGAAAACAAATAAAAGATGGCCGACATTTCTAAAAATGTCAACTTCATTTTGTCCACTAGTACATGAAAACAAAACAGAATCTTGCAGAACGTTTGTTTGCCGTGCTTTTCTGCTTTCTTGTCGGTGGCTGAAATAATGTCCAAAAGCAAATTGTGCTGTAATTACTTAACAAGCTCTCATTCTGAAAATACATGCTCTGAATTCACATGTATTAGTTCTAATTGATCTTCGGGCAGCTTTGTATACATTTTCCCTAATAACATCATCTCCACCCTTAACACCACATATTAGGAAACTTAAGAAAGAGACCTATTAGGTAAATACGGCGTTTGCTGGCCAAAAAGAGTTCGAAAAGTTATTGGACGCATTTAAAGGTGTTAAGTACGAAGCGAGTCTCGGTGCTACGTGAACGTGTTAATAGGCCAAACCAGCGATCCTTTTTTTCTCCTTATTGGATGCCGTGGATGAAAACGAATCCATGTGAATTCCGAAGCACCAGTTCACATGTGGTCTCTTAGTACAATGCACAAACACCAGGTGGCATTAGTTACCACCGTTTAATGCGCTGTTTCAGCGTGGCTTTGTTTGTGTGTGGGTTTACAGTTAACAGGCACAGTGTAATGGCTAATGTGCGCCTCGAACAGAACTCTGGGTAGTTACATACCGTTTAGCGAAACAAGGCTTGTACTTTTCATGCGATAATTGAGAAATAATCTTTGTAAAAGGTTGAAAAATGCTGATCGTGCTTCACAACGTAAGCGGCTAATACTTGGTAAATGACAGAGTGAGGCGTTTACGGGCCTATGTTCATATTCTCGTTCCACCCTCTTTTACCTAAACCACCCAATCACGAATGCAGGTGGCTCGTTGCTAGACCACAGCAGTGTTGCCACAATTTCCCTTTCAAAGAGGCAAAATTTCCCTGTATGGATCATTTTTTTCCCTTCAGCTAAACAAAACACAATTAATTAATATACTAAATAATAATGATAATAAAATAAATTATTATTAGTAGTAGTATTTCCGTTGGTCCATGTTCTTATGAATAAAACATGTTAAACAATTTTTTTACATGCATGTCAGCTTCCTGACTAGATGTTCCAGGTTTGAATCCTGGTCAGGAATCCATTTAATCGTTACTATTACCCGAAGGTGCATAAAATCGACGTACAATAAAAACATATGCAGACATATTCAAATGAGCAGAAATAAGAAGATACAGCAAATAAATAAATAAATAAAATAAATGTGGATGTAAAGTCAGATGTCTTAGAATGTCCCTGAATTGTGATATTTATAATCGAAATTCCCCTTTCGCTTAAACTTCGATCCGAAAATCCCTCCAAAAGGGAAATTTCCCTTCATATGGCAACACTGGAGCAGAGAAGGAATCTTAAAACTCGAGGTTCTTCGGAAAAGAACTGTTATGGCAGGACGACGTCATAGCGACGATGCTCACCCGGAAGTCACCCGGGCCACGTGGTCGCTTGCAAGGGTGTTAAAAATGTGTGTCAGAACAATGAATTCGGGAAGGTAAATGAGCTTCTTTGTTGAGGGATCGCTGGCGCTAACTGACATACCACAACACTTGGAATACCTTACCACTTACTAACTTGCATCTTCCGAACTCAAAAGGCATTCACCCCTTACATTGTAATTTTAATTGTAAAAAAAAAACCTACTTTTGTGAACAACATTAATATAGCGGGTGGTCTAAAAGTCCCGGAACGGTCACATATCATGAGAAATACACATCGAATCGGAAAACGAAAAAAATACGTGTTTAATAAGTGAAAGAAAGCTATTCAATGATATCACACTTGATCCCCTGGGTGTGGGGCGGGTGGCAACTGTGAAATTTTAAATGGAAACTCCCATTTTGTATTGTAGAATCGGAAAGAGGACTTCATTCCGAGTCCAACGAGCTATCAACCATCCTCCTAGCTCAATTAGGAACGGAGATATGGCGGTTTTAAATTTAATGGAAGGGGGTCTACCATATACTCTATTGAAAGGTCTTGACGTGCAGATTCCGACTATGCAATCGGTTTCACTCTAGCTCAATTAGGGGCAGAGCGTCCCTTTGAAAATTTTTTGGGTTTTATGAAATTTTCAAGTGGTTAAAATGAAAATTTAAAGTCGCCATATCTCCGTTCCTAATTGAGCTTTCCATTTTTTTTTTTCACAATACATTTTAAGCCATTCAACTTGAAATGCGTTAACCGATTTCGCTCAAATGCAATGCTAGACCTGTCCTTATAGTAGGGAGACAAACTGGCCAAACCTTGTCACTTCGTGGGAACGTCACCGCCAGAAGCGGAGAGTCATCATGTAGAGTTAAAAAAAGTGATGTTTCCAGCTTCGCAACCTGGGACAGTGGCTGCCATATTGGATTGAAAATGGCGGCATGTCAAATACACTTAACTTGCTGTTTCTCATGATAGAAACGTTACTATGCTACACAGACTTGCAAAACTGGTGCCATTCGAAAGAGAAAACTCCAACAAAGTACAAAATTACCATTAATCTTCAGTTTTATTGTTACGCGTTGAATATAGAAACAAAAAACTTTCAAAGATAAATATTTTTCTTGCTCTCGAAATTGCATTTTGTTTCATAACATGGTAAATATCAATCAGATCGAAAATATGATTATGGTAAAAAGTAAAGTACAGTTTCTCATGATTATGTTGCAAGTTGTTGGAGGAAGTTATCTCTCTTAGTTCCGAAGTTATGAATCAAAACTTATTTGTCGGCGTTGTATTATAACGCAGATATCAAACCTGGCATTTCCGACTCTCCAGTTCAGTTTACCAAGATGTAAGGAAGAAAACACATAACCTTCATGTACATTTGAATACATGTTTCATTCGTAACGATTTACAGTTTTTGAGATGATATTACTTTAAAATAATGTGCGAGGGGTGGTCAAAATGTAAAGTTACCTATTTTCTATTGCGAAGTTAAACAAGGTACCATGTAACCACAGCAAGTGGATCTGGAATATGAACACTCAGGATATTTTCTGATATTTCTGCTCTGTTGAAATAAATATAGCGGCTACAACGCTTATCATGAGAGATGAGACAATCAATCCATGCTTATCGGAAATAAAAATATAGTTTATTAAACTGGAAGAAAAAGTAATCTCGTAAAACTAATGCTTTTAAATACATATTTCAAATTGGGGCCTCCCCGATGGCACAGTGGTGGCGTTGCCACCTTGTAATCAAGGGACGCCGGGTTCGATACCCGGTGGAAGCACAAAGAGGTTCGGATCCATCTTTAAACTGTAGGTCCAGTCCCGATTAGTCTTACTGTGCATAAAGTGGACTTAAAACACCAAATCAACCAACTAATCAAATGGAATGAACAAGTACTACTTTCAATAAAATTTAAGTGTGTACATATTATTGTTTTTTTGGAGAGGAAATTGGCTTATAAATTATTAACTACAAAATTGAGATGACAACATAACGAAGTGTTTACTTGAATTTCTTCCGTAAACGTTGTTGCAGAGAAAAAGTTTGCACTAAGAAAAATAAATTAAAATAGTTGCCCGTTGATTGATTGATCGATTGATTTGGTTTAGTTTACTTCGCGTTTCTGCCATTTTTGGCTAATCGCGAAGATGACAATGGACAGTTCATAAGATAGGTCCCATAGACGATTGTACTGGCAATGGGTCAAGACGCCAGTGCCTTACTAGTCTGCAAAATACAGTCCAGAATATACTACGTGGAAGCGAGGTTGATATGTGGGTGTCTTGAGGACGGGCCACTCTCACACCCCTGAAGTTGCCCGTGTATGCTCATTGTAGCACTCTTTTCCATAACATTCACAACCTGGACATTAGGAGAGCTTTGCCAATGTGCAAGAGCATCCTAATCCTTTAGTGCATTTGCAACATGTTATGCTCAGTAATTCACTGGGAAATGATTAACGAGTTGCCATGATCGGCATACATAATTATGTTATAACACCATTAAGCCTTGTTTCCATGATATGAAAAACTCAATATGCTGCCCAAGGCAGAAATTTATTTTATTATAAATCATAAAATATATGTAACGTTAATGCGATATTTAAACACACGAAGGAAACAGGACATGACATAGAGTGGGATGAGGCTAAGCAGATAGGAAGGGAGAAGAGAATGCTGGTGAGAAAATGGAAGGAGGCCAAGGAAATAGAGAAGAAAGTTGAAGAAGACACAATGAACTGGAATGGGGGACTGAAGATAAACAAAGAATGGAAGAAGAATGAAGGAAAAAGAGCATGAGATAAAGAGTCCAACCACATTCTATATGGAAGTAAATATGTTTAGCCTTTTAGGTGAAAGTACCGTTGACAAGGGATAGCCACCTGCTAGAATGTTCCAGAACAACTTTCTAATAGTCTGGAGGGGAGTAATGTTTGTATATATATATATATAGTCCTGTTTCAGTGGCGTGGCGTGGAATTCTTAAAACGTTACCGGTTATTAGTAGGACTTACAGAAACTTACTTACTTACAGAAACATCGAAGTAATTAATATCGCTTGTTAATTAATTGACAATGCCCGAAAACAACAAAAGGACGAAAGACACCACTCACAAAACTCGCACTGCACAGTCCTTCTCGCCAACAGTTGTTTACTTTTGTAACACGTGAAGCACCCTCCTTGCGCCCTCCCCTCTCAGCATCGGCACTTCCCAATAGCCAATATTTCCTTCGGAACCTTACACTGCAAGAAGTCCAGTTCTACTACTGTTGCCATCTTAGTTCTTTTCAAACCAGATTTGCCCAAATCGCGAAACTTTTCGTTTCAAATAAGACGTATGTAGAGTAGATGTAGTCTTCATCTGTTTCCTAACTACTCCCACTCCCATGTTTCGCTAAATCCACCGAAATCTCATTTCCGACACCACTACTATTTCGTATATTTTACGTCCCTTGCTACCTTTAAGGCTTTCGCTTTATAGGATAATCGTAACGATGAGGATGCATGGTGAATTATTGAAATAAAATTATTATTTATTTTTGTATGTAATTATTAATTTTATAATTATGTAAGTAAAAGAATAACAACGAACATTGAAATAACCATTTCTTGCTGAGGATTCGAACCTACGACACCTGACACTTTCAGAACGAGCTAAGATAACAATCGGGAAATTATGCTTGGAAGTAATGTTTTCACCCAAAAACAGTGCTGCTACCTCAAAAACATTGCTTCCTGCGACAACGTGTGTCAATCTCAATCGGCCCTTTCAACAATTATCACAAATTCCTGTAACCGAAATATTATTATATGTGTGAAATATAGAATTTTAGGTTGACATTTTTAGAAGGACAGTGGACCCCTTGACCATCCCCATCCCTCTACTCTCGTTCTCGCCCATGATGTCAAAGAAGGACAAAGAGGACTTTCGTAATCGCTGATATATTTAGTGTAAATACAAAATATCATTTGGTAGTTTGCTTTTGCCCAGTGTGAGTGGACACCTTCAGAGTAAGATAGACCCGATTAGGGGATTTAGCTCTTTTCTGTCAATTGAATATGGCAGCACTGATCTGTATCCGGTAAGGATCACCAGCAACTGTGGCGGTTAAACAGGCATGACAATAACCCGCCTCCTCTTCCCGCCGTAACAGTCTTTGTCGCGACGCGAATTCTTCCTGCGTGGGCTCAGGGTCCTTTCCTCATGTTGCCTCAGGAGGGTACCGGAAGAGTCCTCCTCTTCGCTTTTGCCGGTGTCAGAAAACATGTCAGTTTGCAATATTTACTTTACGACAATATTACCAGTTTATGTATGTAATAATATTTTAAGACCGGTTCTTCAATTCTTTATATTTTGTTGTTACCTGCGGTAACAGCGGTTACATGCACGCCACGCCTCTGTCCTGTTTTGTACCTTGTTACATTTGTACTTGGTGCAGAGTCTGAAGAAGACCTTGCTAGAAGATTGAAACGTTATGTTTAGTTTATGTTTTATAATAAAATAAATTACTGCCTTGGTCAGCATATTCAGTTTTTCATAATTTTGTTACCATAAAGTTTCCATCCATCTTCTGGCGAAAAAAAAAATTGGATTGATTTGAAATGTATTTCTCCAAATAAGAACTTCATTGGCTCGTGTTATGTGCAGTCGAAGTCGAAGAACATCTTGGGTAGGAAGAAGTTGTTTCATATAGACTTCCCACGCTGACTTTTTGTATGTCCTCTAATATGACGTACAGTATCACAATTAATCAAGCTATGGAATTCTAATAATAACATAACCCGTAGTACAACATCCCGTGAGGGCCTTGGCCTACCTACAGGCTGCCGACCACACTCTCACCTGCTGAGGTGGGAGATCACCCAGCCAGTTACAGGGTGAAGTGTGGAGAACCCGACGAACCCGTCATTGTTGTAGGTTTCCATAACCGCGTTACGCTACTCATTCGTAGCTCCCCAATTTCCTTACGATGGTGGGTGACCATCGATTCCATATACAGGCCGAAACCTCAGGAGAAAAGTTGCTAGGCTTCTTCCAGAAGAATCGCACATACGTGCATCTCGTACCCGTAGCCCAAATCAAGATGCCTTAGACCGCATGGTCACTGTGCGGGACAGAATCCTAATATGACTGATATTTGAAAGACAGATCTGCTGCAATCTTATAAATGGGTATTATACTTTAGTATTGCTCCTTTGCAACCATACTCCAAGAGCTAGATCTGTCAAGACATCGGTAATGTCACAAGAAAACACAAGCGAAGTGCAACTATAATCAAGCGCATGCTTGAAGCTGGACCAGGATTAAGGAAGAAGAGTTGCCCTGCTGCTGATAATTCTGCGAATATTTGTAGTTGTGCTGCATCTCGTTGCACTTGTGCATGGTGAAACATACTGAGCGAAAACATCAATTCTGTTACATGACGGGTAAAAATAAGACTCTTTCTCTATGAAGAGTCTGCAAGTTCTCCTAAACATTGTGCTGCTTTTGGTTTTCCAATCCTTTGGACAAGAGCCATATCATACACAACTGATTGTAATCAAACAGGAGTGATCCATATGCTTTGATCATTGTAAAAACTGGGTAAGTGTTATTTGAGTGAAATTGAATTGCCGATGATTGTTTGGAGAGGTAGTTCTTCCATTCAGAGAGAAAAATAGGTCTCAATTTTTATTTCTTTGCCTATTTAGTAGACACTTCAAGTCTTATATCATCGTAAAACGGACCTTTGGTAAATTTCTTATCTCCGGGAAAAGGCGTCGAATAACATGGGTACCTGGGGGAAACCCTGGGGGGTAAAGGCGGTCAGGGACGTGATGCTGATCACATCACCCCCACTCACGACCGGATCAAGAAAGTGTGGGGCGTTACCCCCACACCCCCTATACGCCTTCATGGCGTGGTGCTATGCACAGGGGAGCACTTTACCTTTTTTTTCATTTAATTTCAATATCCGTACTTACGTATTCTGCATTGAGAAACATTGCTGAAGGTGGCATTGTTTCCATGATTATGAAAAACTAAATATGCTGACCAAGGCAGTAATTTATTTTATTAAAAACATAAACTAAACGTAACGTTTCAACCTTCTAGCAAGGTCTTCTTCAGACTCTGTATCAAGTACAAAAGTAACAAGATACAAAAACAGGGCCTTATATATACACAAACATTACTCCCTCCAGACTATTTAGAAAGTTGTTTGGAACTTTCTAGGAGGTGACTTTCACTTTCACCAACTTTACTTTCACCTCAAAGGCTAAACTCAATTACTTCCATATAGAATGTGGTTGGATTTTTAATCTCATGATCTTTTCCCTTCATTTTTCTTCCTTCTCCTCTCCTCTTTCTCTCTTGTCCTTTCCACTCTTTCTAACAACTTCTTCCATTCTTTGTTTAACTTCAGTCCCCCATTCCAGTTCATTGTGTCTTCTTCACCTTTCTTCTCTATTTCCTTGGCTTCCTTCCATTTTCTCACTAGCATTCTCTTCTCCCTTCCTATCTGCTTAGCCTCATCCCACTCTATGTCATGTCCTGTTTCTCTCGTGTGTTTAAATATTGCATTTCTCTCTCTCTTAAGTCGTACATCATCCCTATGTTGTTTCAACCTGTCTTTCAGCCTTTTCTTCGTTTCTCCTATGTACACACTCTGACATTCTTTACATTTCACTTCGTAGATAATCCCTTCCTCTTCATCTTCTCTGTTTTCCTTATTCTTCTTAGCATTCCTCGCTATTCCTAAGATGCTTCTCCCTCCCTTCCTGTAAGTTTTAATTCCCGCCTTCCTAAGCACTTTGCATATCTTTTCTGTGGTCTTCCCCATACTCCTTATTCCAAACCTTCTCTCTTTTTCTTTCTCTTCCAATTCTTCCCTGCCCGTTTTCTTCCTTCTTCTGTTTATGTCCAGTCTATCCTGCTTCTCATAGCCATTCTTCTCCAGCTGTTTCCATAGGCTATTTATTTTGCCTTCTTTTTCACATTCTTTCATGCATATATGCTGAGGGGCTCCAAAATTTTAAGAATATCCACCCGTAAAATGACCCCCGATTATCATTTTTGTCTTTGAACAACTTTTAAAACGGTAAAGAATGGTAATTACGAAGTATTTGATTGTGTATTCCGTCCCTTCCCCACCTAAACTGCAGCCATATGTATAATATTCACCATTACCATTACAGCCCCTTCTGGAAAGGAAAAACAAAACCTGCGTACGCTGTTGGAAGTGATCAAAGTTTATCCAGTGTTGAATCCAGCCAGTTTCCTCCGGAGGGGCCTTGAAACTTCACGAATGGGGAATATCATAGGCATCAAATTATAATTCGAATAAAATAATACTAATACAAGCATAAAAAACTTGAATTGTTAAACTGTCCCTCACATCTGATATGTAATTAAATTGAATTAACTGTAATTAAGTTTAATTAACTATCATTTTAAGAATGAGGTGATGAGAATCAATAAAATAATAATATAGTACGCAATAATTTACATTTACAGCAAATTAAGGCGTTTAGGCTTTCTACAGCATATCTGTGGATGACGTCATCAATGAAACGTTTTGTCAGTTCCTCGTCCCCCTCAGCGGTTGACACAAGCTTGAAGCGTATCCTAATCCATTATATTTCTCACTACAGCAGTTAACAAAATGGACAATAATTGAAATGCGTTCATTATTTGACTTTTAATTTTAAAGAGGGTTGAATTTGTGTTCATTACAATAAAAAACTGCATTAAATTAAAATGATTGAAAGAAAATCAAAGTAAAAATGGTTGCAAAATTTCTTAGCTGCTCTGTCACTAACTAACTAACTCTCTAGCCTTCTTAAACCCGAAGGCTTATGGCAGCAGCAGCACAGGCCTTCCATCTGTCCCTATCCTGAGCAAGATCTATATACTCTTTTCCATCCCTGCCGATTTCCTTTGGGTCCATCTCAACGTTGTCCCTCCATCTTCGTCTTGGCCTTCCTACAGGTCTCTTACCATCAGGTTTCCCAACAAGAATCCTGTAAACTCTTCTTTCCTCTCCCATTCGTGCCACATGGCCTGCCCACCTAAGTCTTCTCGATTTAATTATTCTAATAATGTCTGGACAGGAATACAAATTATGCAGTTCCAAATTATGTAACCTTCTCCACTCACCTGTCTCCTCATCAATTTTAGGTCCAAATATTTTCCTAAAAAACTTATTTTGAAATGTTCCTCTTTTAATGTAAGAGACCAAGTTTCGCATCCATATAATACCACAGGCAAAATTCCTGTCTTGTATATTTTAACCTGCTCTGCCAGGCTCCTCAAATTTTAGGGAGAAACTTTTTAATCTCCGGAGGGATCCCCTATGAATTCATCACGAGTTCAGCAAAGATGGCCTCCTAAACATGTTTCCAGTGATCTCAGTATGGTAATAATTAATGAATGCATACTACTGCGGTCGTTTCACGAGCAATACATCCAGTACACATTATGAATGTTAACAAGGATCTCGTGTTTGGGAAGTTAGTGGGGACCATGCAAATGCGTGTATAATTTTTTCCCTTGCTTTCGAAATCTTGCTTCGTCAGATGCTATGAATATACATACACGATTGGTTCAATTTCTCTTGTAAATATTTGCTCTTCAGGGAATGGAAAACACCTTCAGAGTGCATGATAATTGTGCGTTCTGATTTCGTATTGTTGTTGTTAGTATACCCTTCGCATCACTACACTTAGTACGATTTGGTCGTAAGTATACCTGAGTTGTACAGTCGGCGACAAATGTAATAGTAGGCAAGTTGCACGTAGGGCTGTGCGTTATAAATTTGTCGATATCGAAGTGCGATGTCATTGGAGTATCGCTATCGAAAATATCGACGTTGATATCGATATCAACGATAGCTGAAAATATTGATTTGATATGTGTAGGGCTAGGAACTTAATGAAGTATCATTTTTTTTTGCTGGGCCTTGAATACATATCTAATCCGTTTCCCTTCAATAGATGTTATTCAGCGAACAACTTCCCCCAGAATTCATTGCGCGAAAACACGCCCGCCGCCATAATTCCGGCAAACGTTTCGGAGCGTGTTGGAAACGCTGCTTTTGTGGCAGTGATTCAAGGTACAAATATAACGATTATATGCTGAATGTAGTTTTTCACATTTTTCTAAGACACGTAACAATGACCGGAGCATCTAAAACGATGCTATTTGCCACAAAACAACATTGTTGAAAGCTACGTAACATACGAAAAAATACAGGACTATGGAGCCTGTTTCTCGTGGAATCAATCGGGCCTCAGTGCAGTGGCTAATGCTATACCCCTTGTAATCGAAGGATCCAAAATTCTATTTCCGGTGGAGGGAATTTTAAAAATAAATTAAAGTGAATTAAAAACAAACTTTGTCTCGTGAACGTATCATTGTCACTTTTCGTATGTGTATTGAGACAGGCATAGAAGATATACTGAAAAGTGTATACAAATATACGCGTACTGCGAACGCACCCGCTGATTGATAAGCAGTACTTCATTTCAAATTTTCTGTGAACTTTATTATAGATCGTACAGCAACCACACGCGTTGCAAAGCATGCGGATGTGAGGAGTAACACAAAAGTCACATGACGTTAGCCATAAACACAGTACTTGCCTTTCAAATACGATTCATATTTCACCCCGCATTGGAAAAATCACGCCATCTTAACCACCGACGAAACTGTATGAAGGTACACTCAGAGAACTAAATGCATCATATCGATTGATCCGCCAGAATGCATCGATTGATGCACTAAAGTGTGTTTTATGGCTTCTTCAAAGAATCATATTCACATTTCATGCATTTGGGTGCATTTTTGTGTGTCGTGATAGAAACACCAAAGTGCATCATTTGATTCAAGTGAGGATTTATTTCAGTCGAGATGCACTTCAATGCATCAGTTGATGCGTTTTCATGCAGCACAGTGCATATTTTTTGATGATGCACTTAAACGTTTCGTCTGAGCTACTGACAAAAATAATCCTCTGTCATTCTTTTCCTTGAATTATCACCTTCTCAAAGTGTCACTTTAAAAAATAAACTAAATGCAAGTACCGAACACCACCATCAATAAGCTCTGAAGTCAGATTATGGATGTAGGTAATTGTTAAGGTGGTTAGCAACTCTGCTCTCAGTGGAATCCTCGCATCGTCGCGCTGACGGCAGGTTCTACACTGCTGAAGGTCAGAGCTCAAGCTAAACCGAATGACCTGTACTGCATGGAAGGGAGGTTGATAGTTGGGTGTCTTTGGAAAGTCACCCATCGTCGTCGTGAGGAAATTGAGGAGCTACGAATGAGTAGCGTTAGCCGGTCATGGAAACCTTCAAAGACTGGGCATTCGTCGTGCTGACCACACGTCTCCACTTAACTAGTTGGATGATCGCCCACCTCTGCTGAGGAATGTGGGAGTGAGGTAGGTAGGTAGACCCTGGACCATCCATTTCCTTGCATAACTACAGCACGTGCCTGAGTTGACACCTGAAAGCGTTTCCACACCTTGTCCATCTAGCAACTCAGAAGCAGCTCTTTGTCAATGGTTCTGAAACGCCAAGATCTATGGCTGTGGTTTGTGCTGGGATAGAGTGAACGAGGGCCGTCATACCCTGTCACGGACATTAGGTTAATCTATACGATGAGGATCAGTTGATGAAAAAGATGAAGTGATAGGTACAGAAAATCGACCATACGTCGTCCAGAATTTGAATCAAAGATCCCTGGCTACCGTATTCCGTATGGGTACGCTAACCATTTCGCCACAGAGGATATCGCTTATTTTCTCTCGAGTCTAAATGTGACTAACTTTTAATGTGGGCGAGTATCCAGTTAATAGAGTTTATGATGATCCAAAAAATGACTAACACTTTTTATTGCAAACTTTCGTGCAATTGGAGAGAACTAAGAATCACACAACAAGCTCATTTCTCTCGGAAATTGCAGAATTCCGAGTCAAATTGTGCACACTCTGACACAATACTAAATTGCTTTATCTCTTTGGAAGTGTAATCTATTGATATGTAATTTATTTGTGTAGCAACAATCAAAAGTAACCAGTTTCAGGCACTTTGTATTACCATGTTGATGAATGTAACTACTGGTGACATCTATGAGCCAGTCTTGCAAACAGTTCGCTGTTTGAAGTATAAATCGGTAGAAACGCATTCTTCTCTGGCACTATTATTAAAGTAAGAAGGGTTGCCTAGATGAAAGGCGTATCCACATATTTTATTCATTGATTTATCTGGTTTATTTTACTTCGCTTTTCAGCCAATTTTGGTCTAATCGCGAAGTCGATGAAATTGATGAAGGGACACTGACAAAGAACACTCATGCCCACGCCGGGATTCGAACCCGGTACTCGTAGCGTCGCAGCGCATTCACGTATTATATGAACACTTCGTGTGAAAATCCATGTGTAATAGGAACTTACATTATCAACTGGCGAACGTTTGAGTGAATTTCGGTAATTGACATAAAACAGGACAACGGAGTAAATAAGAATAAAAACCCTGAAAAATCATTAAATTTTGTAATGTTTTATTTGTGTTTTTTTATTCGTATTCATCGTACTTTTCTCAAGTGATACTAGTTACGTGTGAATTTACAGATTTATATTTAGCGATCTCAATGTATATTAAATTGTTAATGAATCGGATTCTTTATTTACGAAGTTCATTACCATAAAGTTAAATGAATAATCGAAAAGGATTTTCAAAAACATTAGTAGCAAACTGAGCTATTGTGTTTTAAGTTCACTTTATGTACAGATAAGCTAATCGGGACTGGAGGTACAGTTTAAAGTGGGATCCGAACCCGGGAGCAATTGATTACAAGGCGACGACGCTACCATTACGTCATCAGACCATACGTTTTGTAACAAATAATAGTTTAAAAGTTATATATATGTCTCTGTGTGTGTGTGGGGGGGGGGGTGCGTGTGCGTGTGTCAGAGTTTTAAAGTACAGTGCTTTTGTTTTGGCTCTGGGCCGAGATAGCACGTGAACAACTTTGAGCAACTCTTATAACACAGTTTAGTACTCGTTATGCAATATGAATATAATTGTCTACATGCTAAAGATATGTGCGTAAATATGCGAGACGTTACGGGACGAAAATGCCGGCATGTGCGCCATGTCACGCTCTATCTCGGTCCGGAGGCAAAACGAACGCACTGAATTATCATATGTTTATGCATTTCATAATATTTGTTTTAAAATGTTTGTAACAAACATGCATTTGACGATAATAAATCTTGGTATGTGCAATGTTTTCTCGTTTTTTGGTAATGTAATGTAGTTAATGAAAATATCAAATAACAGTTCTCTTAAAGCAACCTTTCTCGGTGCTCAGGTAAAGTTTAAAATGTTTCTTGTCCATTGGTTCTCGAGATAATCGCGACCAAAGTTACCCCGTAAGCTTACACAGGCTTGAAGATTATGCTCTAATCTTCACCGGGGCATAAGGTCACCTTAAGTAAATTTGGATGAAGCTTACACTCTGAATTCTATCTTCGCAGGTTACGACTGGACACTGTTGCCAGTGACACAGAAATCTGCAGCCAAGAGGAAGCCCCATATCAAGAGGCCAATGAACGCCTTCATGGTGTGGGCCCAAGCAGCGAGGCGGAAGTTGGCTGACCAGTACCCGCAACTTCACAACGCAGAGCTCAGCAAAACGCTTGGGAAGCTTTGGAGGTAAGTGATTGGCTATTTACAGTCTTTACGTACTTCCGGTTGAAGCTACTTAACTTGTAATCTGAGTTTAGCAGGAACAGCCAGCTTGCTATTCATGTAATACGTTTTGTGGGCCATTTTATGTACGCACGGATATTTCATTGCATAATAGGCCTAATATAATATTTACATTCTACAACGTATATTGTGTTTTCAAGACATACGCTTATTATTGACCAAGGGTCATTATTTTAATACATTATATCATAATGTTAAAGTGATGGAGGATATTTATGAAGTGTGTGAAATGAACGACATTTAGGATTTGTCCTGTTAGAATTAGCCGATGTCCGTGGCGGAGTGGTTAGTACAATGCGCTCCGACCCCAGGGATCCCAGGTTCGAATCTCGGCGTGGAATGAGTGTTTTTGTGAGTGTCCCTTCGTCAGTTTCATCAAATCATTATTCATCTTCGCGATTTGTCAAAAGTGGCAGAAAAGCAAAGTAAATCGAACCGAATCAATCAAACAATCCTGTTGATTGATTTGGTGTTTTAAGTCCACTTTATGCACAGTAAGGCTAAAAAAAATTCTCGGGGTGATCTAAGATCGGAATTTTTCCGACCTTGTCCTTGCTTAAAGCGGATCTGGGGTTCTCTCAGCCTCAAATACATGGGCACCTGGGGGCAACCCGGGTGTAGGGTTAAAACGACCAGAGCGTGGTGCTGATCACATCACCTCAAAAAGTGGTCGAGATCGAGAATGTTTGGGGGCTATCTCCAACCCCTACTCCTAAATGTGCCTTCACGGCACGGGGAACTTAATCCCCCCCCCCCCGTTATATACCACTCTCATACCAATTGCCTCACCATCTGAGGTTTCTCCGCAGTCACCTGTCAATCAAGCGACAAATTAAGGGAACGTGTATTTACACAGTTGTTGCTCAGGTGTCGTCCCGTTTGACACGGATGACAAGTGCGGGGGGGGGGGGGGGGGGGGGAGCGGAGGAAAGGCAGTGAAATTCCATAAAACAAGCTGTAAAAGAGTATTCATGGCGGTCCGCTTTCATCTTTGACAGTTTGTTTATGCCCCACTGGCGGCAAAATTATCTGGTTGATCTCTTTGATCAACCATTTGCAAATTAAACATTTCAACCCCCTCCCCCCCTCACGTTAAACTTGCGTTTCCTGTGTTTTTGCGAGGAAAAAAATCGGTGCTTATTTTACATTCAGATGTCGCTTTGAAAAAATCTATTACTATCGTCTTTCACGATGCCTGTTTTGGGATACGTGGGCCTTTGCTTTTTTTTTTTTAGTTTTTGGGGACTATTCTTGACTATTGCCCCCGTATGTGATTCACGGTGTGCAATGCAGAAAGGGAGTATTTATCAAGGTATTATTTATAGAGCTTTCAAATTCTCACCTTACTTGGAACATAGAACCAAAATAGAGTCAAATATCATCAGATATTTAATGGAATGTCTTGTTCCCCATTCGACAGCCTAGTTAAAGAAAACCAAAGTTTAGCATTTTTGTATTGAAGTAGTAATAATGCAACATTAGGGCTGAGCCGATACCGAAGCCGGTACTTGAAAATTGCAATAATTAAAATTTCTTCAAAATACTGATCAATATTGTTGTACAGGGTGACCATAATATTTTGACCCAAAAACGGGACATCCCAAGGAGATCAGTTCCCCCTTCCATTACCTGAAAAATCGGTTAGGCATAGAATAATCATAGAATTATTGTTATTATTAATAAAGGATGGATCAAATAAATAATACATCAAAAACAATAAATGAAATATGATCTCCCATTGTCAAAAGCAGTTAATTATTATACTATCGGTATGATTTACATAGTATTTTTCGTTCTTTCTGATCAGCCTATGATGTTAGTCCTACACTGAAGTTGCCAGAAGTATTTAGTAGAAGAACTAATCTTGAGAGGAGCTTTATTTTTCATCAATCGTTTATAAATCTTCCTGAAAAACTTTCCCCACATATTAAACGCACAACTGTTGATTTTTCTTCTGAGTTTGTGTCCAGACGCATAAAATTTGAATTCTTGTTGCAATTCCGTAAAGAAACTGTATGCTAATTCACTGCTCTACAAATAACGGAACAAATGCAAAACAATACATATTTCTTAGCATGAAATGTGTCTCAAATTTAGACTTGGCTTAGACGGGACTTGACGTATGATCACCCTATTGTTGTGTAAATATTCCTATCCAATTATATGTATCGATTTATGAAAAAAAAAATTGCTTTAGAATATTCATGAATTGCATCAGAATATTAAAATAGATATTTTATCGGTATCGGCTCAACCCTACTTTGAACCGATATTAGTACCTAAGCGTTCCATTGCAAATACATAGATAGTAATGCATCAATTCACCAGTCCCGGGTTCGACACTATTGAGGCACATAGTGGTTCGGATTCCACTTTACACTGTAGGTTCAGTCCCGATCAGCCTTACTGTGCATAAAGTGGACTTGAAACAGCAAATCAATCAATCAATTTACCAATTTTTTCTTTTAAATATAGTCAAAGAATTTCTCTGAAGTATTTAAATATTTTCCAAGTGATCAGCAGAGCACAGTTCGAAGCCGCTGCATAAAAAAATAAAATCACAGATGGCGTGGTGCACGTATATCATTTTCAAGAGCCAAGAATACAATCAAATGAAATGTCAATTACAAAAGTCAAAAGACAACCACAACAAGATTATAATAATTAAAATGTAATCATGTTTTTGAAAGCAGGCAGTGAACAAATATGCCTAAATAACAATTTCTATGAACAGGCGTAAAAGAGTTTCTATAATAAGTTCTGATTACAGATACTGAACTGAACAACAATTACATACAAATGTTTATTGCAGACCTTTTTTTTTAATGTTGTTGACCTTTATCGTAGTAACTGATAACACAGGGCCGCAAATTAAATTCAATTTAATGTTGTTTTTTGTTTAATATGTGAACTTTATTATTTGTGCCATGCTGATCACGAACATGAAATTCGTTTTTCTCTATCACGCAAGGTTTTCTTACAAATCAAATTTCAAAATTTGGGCTTTGTCCAATATTGCATATTGTTTTATTATAATTTTTCTTTTCTTCAATCAGAATAAGTAGCTTATCACACTAAACGCATCAACATGTTTATTTTAAAATGAATATAGACAGACACAAAGGACCCATATAATATAGAAAACGACATTTAGCATTATATAATATACACACAAGAAAATCATTACACAATACATATTTTTCAGTTCTGTTTAGCATGCTTTCTTCTGTAAGCTTTCCTAACTTTCTTGTGATTTTCTTCTGGCGTTTCTCTGTACAAGCGCAACAGTAGTCAGCCATCATGCTAACACACCAATGTCCTTGATACCTTTTCTCCATATCCCTCATGTCCTGATGGAACCGTTCGTATTGTTCCTCTCTTAATTCACCGAGATTTTGTGGAAAGTTATCAAGGTGTGAATGCAAAAAATGTAATTTGAGATTCATGTTGCAACTCAGCTCTTGAAATTTAAGTAACGTATTCTCAACAATTTCTCTGTAATCAGGACTTTTGTGCTTCCGCAAGAAGTTCAACACTACACTTTTAAATGCTGTCCAAGCATCTCTTTCAGCTACAGTCATTGTTTCTTCGAAGTCTTTATCATTAATTAATTTCCTAATGTCTGGTCCAACAAAAACACTTTCTTTCACTTTACCGTACGACAAGGATGGAAATTTGTTGCATATGAACTGGAAACATTGTCCTTCCTTGTTAAGTGCCTTCACAAATTGTTTAATCAGCCCTAATTTGATATGAAGAGGAGGAAGTACAACTTTCTCAGGACTGACTAAATGTTGTTGTACGATGTTCTTTGAACCCGGGCTCAACGTTTTCCGCATTGGCCATTCTTTTCTTTCCCAGTGGTAATATCGTGCCCTACTATCCCACGCACAGATGTAACATGGCATTTTCGTATATCCACATTGTAGTCCAAGTAAAATGCTCAAAACTTTAAGATCACCACACACCAACCAACCATGGTCCTCATATTTAAGAACAAGTTGCACATTGCTGTAGGTTTCTTTTAGTGACACAGAATGAGCAATATTACATATTCCATTATGTAACAGAACAAATTTTAAACTTGTTTTATTCGAGTCAATGAATATCCTCGAATCAGTTCAAAGACAAGGAAAATTTAACTTAGTCAGCAAACCGGACACATCACAACAAAACACGAGAGAATCTTGTTTCGAGAAATAAGGCACAAACTCTTTTTCTCGGTGTCTGTACCAGGAAAATGTTGTTCCATGAGCCAGCAAGTTCTTTTCGTTAAGTCTGGAACCAAGAAGCTCAGCTGATTCTTTAGATAAATTTAGGTCTCTAACTAAATCATTGAGTTCGCTTTGAGTGAACGGTATAGGGTCACGAGATCCGTGAAGGGGGTCATAAATGTCATCTTCCATTTCACTTCCTTCCACTGAATCACTTAGTGAACCAGGATCACTTACACACTCAAGACTTGATGGAGGTGTCGGCACAGGCAAGTCTGGACCGTGCAACACAGGTCTCATTGCAGAGGGAATATTGGGATACACTATCCTCCTCTTGTTTCTAATATTTCGACCTACACTTTCACAGGAACAGAAGTAACAATCATTGCTGTGATCCTGAGGCTCTCTCCACACCATGGGTATTGCAAATGGCATAGATGGCCTTTTTCCCGTGCTCCAGTTTCGTAAAGATTCCACACATGATCTACATACCTTGTCTGGGGCCCACGATTTATCTTGATCTCCAAGTTTCATTTTAAAGTATGCGTAATATGATGTTCTTACAAAATCTGTAATTTCCTGTCTCTGTACCCGGGGAACAAATTCACCGTAGATGTAGCAAATCATATCTGGGCTATTCAACCACGAGATGCCATGGCCATACCATGCAAATTAGGACTTTTGAGAGTTACATATAAAATTAATTTCAAATGATATATCAATGTGTTACCTAGTATTATTTTCAGCATTTAGGCAAGAAACATATTAATTAATTTAAATAAAACAAAACTTCTCTGTATTTAAAGCTTGTTGGTCTTTATTACTTGATGAATAATTTTGACATCTAGCGACAATCACTTCAATTGCACTGAAACGTGCATACCTCAACCCACATATAAAAATCGTGAATTGTAAAAAATTCTTGCGTGATGTGAGAAAACTAATGCCAGTTTCAGCATCAGCAAGTTCAAATGCATGTAAAACACCTAAAATTATAAAAACAACAGAACCCATGCGGCCCTGTGTAATTAGGCTAAGGATCGACATGCACTAAAAACTCTTAAAAGAGCAGGCAAAAGGCACCGAAAAAAATACAAAACAGGCACTGAAATTGATCGACATCAACAGATTTTTCATTTTCCAGTATTAGGCACTTAAAAAACACACCTTCTAAATAGGCTTTTACGAATGAAACAGCCAGCAACAGATAAAAAAAATGATGTATTCTTTTCAGAAATGGCTTGAAATGCATTTTAAACTCAACAGCCTACACTTTCCGGATAGAAAACAACAATTAAGGCATTTTAGGGTGCACAGTGAGCTCGCATCCAACCCCAATCAACACCTCTCACTCACTAACATACGTGATAGAGCAGCCTACGGCTCAACCTCGCCCGCTAAATAAAGGAATTATTATTATTATTATTAAATGTTCTCCATGAAGGAAGCACCGGAGGCAAAAATTGATCCATTAGGACTCCCCATGAAATTGTCTGGAAACACCATCAAAATTTAAAAAAATACCCACTCACCCCTTTTTTAAGGGTGCAAATGCCCTTTCTGACTTCCCTAGCAAGGCCCGTTCACAAGGGCAAAAAATCCTACATTGTTTCTCACAGATCAATAACACATAGATGAATCAATAAGAGTGACATCTATATGTACAGCGATTTCCAGATGTAGATATTGGCACTCATACTACATCGTGGCTGTTTTAATAAAATGTTTAGAGGTGTAACAATTATTTCAGATATGACTGACTGGCGCCTTGGAGGCAAATTGCACTTATACAACCTAACTTCCCTGTCAGTGCTACCACCTAGCGACGCGGTCTGGAACTCGTCTCGCAGACATGTGGCGTACCCCAGCCTGGCCTACATATCCCGTAAGTTTCATCGCTCTGTCACTTTTTTCCGCTTTTTCACGGCATTAATCCGGTTATTTATTGACTGTACCAAATAAAAACAAATATGACTGCTTGTTTCATCTTAGTGTGATAGTAACTCGGGTTATTTTATAAGTATAGTATCTCTCCAACTACAAGTACCCCTAATTTATTTTATGTAAGTATTGATGAAAATTTCAACCTGTTCAAGCGGCTCCGGCGCCCACCCAACGTCGTATAAAGTGGATATCTGGAGGAAACTCTGGGGGGTAAAGGCGGCCAGGGGCGTGGTGCTAATCACATCACCCCCAGCTCGGCCGAGATCAGGAAAGTGTGGGGCCATTACCCCACACCCCGTATACGCCTTCATAGCGTGGTGCATAGCACTTTTTTTTAACTTTAAGTATTGATAAAAAATGCATTACACCTCAAATTTGGAGCTTATTCAGGGAGAATCAAAATGCTAAGGGGTTGTTAACATTATCATTCTAAAGGTGCATGTAGCACGTGCCATGCTATGGAGACACATTTAGGGATTTGTATCAAAATTCATTAAATATTACGTATACAAATCAAGGTTTAACGGGAATAAAATGTTTTTCTGTTTAATAAGCAATTCGCAATGGCGAAGCGTATACCACCTCAAAAAAAAAAAAAAACACCCCTCGAAAATCAAGAGAAGTGCAATTTTTGGCAGTCTTCTACACGGTCAAAAATGGCGTTTTTTGAGTCAGAAATACTCCAACAGACCCCGAAGGTCGATCATATTTCATGCAGACACAAACATTTCTCCAGGGGTCCCGGGATTGAATCCCGGCCTGGGCAAAGATGTACTGAATGGAACAGTAACATTAGCATGTCCACTTTTTTTTCTAGTTACATTTGACATTAATTCATTCTCAAACTATTTTCATATTCTCTCTTAATCGACTTGCACCTGTTCCAAATTTCACACATACGTAATACCGGTAATACATGGACGCATTGGGTAAGACGCTTCATGATTTTTGAAAAAAAAAAAGCTTTATTTATAAAGTACAATTTAAAACTTTACTTTCATGGTAATATATATATATATATATATATATATATATATATATATATATATCGAAAAATAAAGTAAGCAGACTCGTGCATTCTTCGTAATTTCCTTGCTGAATTACAGTGTTATATCCCCCATACCAATCTTCTGTCAATTACGTTTTCCCTGATTTATTAACAAATTTCATTTTGTTGATTCCACGGGGTGGAAACACATGAAAACTTTTAATTTGTTCTTACCCATAAAACGATTTAGAGCAAAAAAAAAACCTGAACAGTAGACCTTACTCTCTCGCATATTCCCCATGCTTTAAACGACTTCAACACAACGTATCCTACTTAGAGTACTTCCTAAAAATCCCACCAGATGGCATATCGGTTAATTTTAATCGCGAACAAATTTGATAACATATTTTCTTCCGGTTCGAAGACATCTGTGCGTATGCTCAAGCACTATATCCCCCCACCACTGAATAGTTGGCATTGGCAATAATCGAATTATCGTTAAGTTTATGGAAAATAAAGTTCCCAAAAGTGCATTTTCTTTTCTTACTTCGTGGAAGGTGTATCATTAAAAATATGACCTTGTATGTCATTTGTGTGATGTGACTCGCCCATCAATGTGAAAGCTCATGGAATCATCTGTAAATGTAGATATTCTACTTCATATATATATATATATATCTATGTTTAGCTATAAACTATATACGGAAACAAATTAAATACAATCAAAATATACCGTATATGCTCATTGAAGTAAATTATACATGATAGTCATTTCTACTAAAATTTTGGTAAATGAATATAATAGCAATTTAGATAGAAAAACTTAGAAAGAAATATGAATCATAGCTGTTACGAGTTATACATCAGTACTGCCATCTACTGACATATTCATCACTATGAAAAAAATTGCAAAATTTCCCAGAAATTGCATGCCTTTCACAGTGCGCTATTTCATTTGTTGCAGGTTCATTCGTGACTAACATCCAACTATCCTACACGATATCAATTTTGTATCCATATTTTTGGAATAATCTAGAAACAGCGAAAACATGATATCGTTCTGAAAACCAGAGAGCAGTGCTGAAAACTGTGTTTTAATATACCAAGTGGGTCTCGATCTAAAAATCACATTTTTACGCAGAGTGAAATAAAAAGGTCGTGATATCCTTACCTGATCTAGTACCCCCGAAATAAAAATGGTTTCTATATGAATATCAAGAAATGACCAAGGGTAATATCCCCCCCCCCCATATCACAACCTTGCAACCAGTGGCGGCGATTATTGGGGGCGAGGGGGGCAATTGCCCCCCCCACCAACTTTTTGCCACTTTTTCTCCCTCACTATGCTAAACTTTATCTACCAAAGGAAAGTAAACTGTCCTTGCCCCCCTCCCCCCAGTTTTGGAACCCAATCGCCGCCATTGCTTGCAACCAAGGTGGATTAATTTAAACCAGGTGATTTTTTTTTTAATCACTGATCTAAATCACTTTAAATAAAAAAAAATATAGAATAATGTACAAAGGATTTTGTAGATATCGGAATAACTTTTTGTGAAAGTACATTAATCTTGTAATCCTTTAATGGTGATTATTAGGCTCTAAGAAAGAAAAAGGAATGAAAAATAGTGTCATTATCATTAAACTGTAAATAAATATGGCGGCTGATATTTTGCAAACTATCATTTAAAAAAATGCCCAAATTCAGCTAGAAATACAATAAAAATATTTTAAGTTACAATTATAGAGTACATCCAGAATGTTTTATTTTCACTGGAAGAAAAGTTACTGAAATTTTTATAGTTTCATTAACACACTCCACACACATTTCCATAGTAGGTTGTTCATATATACAGTATTATAAACAGAAAAAATGTATACTTACATATATTCTTTTATTTTACAGGACCGTTTACTAGAAAAAAGCCTTTCTATAAAAAAAAATGTATGTATGTGTATGGTGCCAAAACCATACAATTTTTTTTTAAATCGATTTAAATAAAAGAATCATCAAAAATATTATTTTTTAAAATAAAAATCATGATTTTTATCCACCCTGCTTGCAACTAAACGATTTCAACTGCGCATGCGCGTTCATGTAAAATACCGCATTGCAGAAGCATGTTATGGTTGCTTATGGTTGGAAGCTAACTTGTTTGAACTAAATTTGTGCTGATATACCGGCTGGTCATAATGGGCCTGATCAAAGCAAACTATTGTAGGTGGCAGCAGCCCTGTTCTGTCCCCATGCTTTTGATGGGCATTTGTTCTCCCATTTAAATACATGGGCAATTTGATGCTGAACGTGCTGCTATTACATTAAATTGCAAGTTTAATTTCATTTTAACCTCAGAAATTATGTCGGAACATGATAGATAAATAATCAATGCTGTGAAACTAAGAATTTTAATAAAACAATCGTCAACAACATTAAAGATATCGGAACTCAAAAAAGCCTTAAAATTTGCACAGCACTTGTTAATGTCATTTGCAATTCTCACAGTTTCAGTGCTTTATTGTTGTGAAACCGATAAAGAATAGTACATAATAATCCCGCGCGAATGTACTTTTTAATTTTATAGTTGTTATTAATAACTGACTCTTTCTTTTCACGTGATATCATACTTTTCCACGTGGCTAGTAAATATGGTCCTTTGTTTTATATACACATATTTATCAAGAATAATAGTTATTACATATAATATTTTATCTTCTGCTTCATTTCTCGCAACAACTGGGGATTCTTATTTACAGGAACTATAATTTTAAAATTGTTGCTGCCAAAAAGACAAACGGCGAAAATACGAGGGGAAAATATCTGCTTAATACAATGAAAACATACGTCAATATTATGTTATCGGATAGGGCATAGTGTCATAGTTAGGGAGCGGAAGTTGATGAAATGTCATCTTTTTTCTGACATCTCGGACACGATGCCCATTAAATATACACAATATTACACTTCGTCTAGAACCCAAAAAAGTTAATTTTAAACTGCATTTTTTTGCCAATTTTCAGGTTTTAGGTCATTTTCCCAGATTTTCGACATTTTCCGTCATTTTTCGCAATATTCGCTGTATTGTTTCATCATATTTTGTCAGTTCTTTCATTTTGGTAATATTCTTGAGTCTTTTCACCAAGGTGAACATACGCCTCGTATATATCTCGCAGGATTGCAATTTACGAACAAACAAAAATTGTCTTACGTGGATCGTGATAATTTCTTTTCTTTACAGTGCCACAGAAACACACCACACTACATCACCAGACAAAGATGCAGGAAATTAATGCACTTTACACCAATTCATTCAGTGTATACGACTTTTCATTTGAATTGTTTTAAAATATTCGGTCGTTTCCATTGGAAATCCTCATTGCATATTTTAATTGTGGTATAATTTGGTTCTTTTTTTGAAAGCAAGATTGCATTTTGTTTAATTTCCTTTTCATTTCAATTTTTAACCTGAAACTCATAAATTTAATGGTAATTTTTTCTCATTTTTTAGGACATTATATAGGTCATATAACTATATTTTTTAGGGCATCAACTTCCACTCCCTAGTCATAGTGTATATTAATAAATATCATGCGCTTACGGACCAAATACATTCTTTCTTTACAATCTTGGGAGTTTCTCAGATTCCTACTCCTGCCGTTGAATTACACATTCTCGCAACCAGAAAAAAACATAAAACAAAGTGTATGGCGGAAAGGAACATCCTAAATGTCGTCAGGTTTAGTGCTCTTTGTGCATGAACACACTATATCTAGCCCGTTTGCGCAACCCTGCCGTTGCGCTTTAATATATTAATTCTTAAGATCAGAAGAATGTACATTTCTTAAACTTATGACTGGCTAATCTTTAAACTTTGCTAAATCCATTTTTATTATCGATTTACGAGAAATTCTTACCTTCATTGAAAACAACGTCTGAATAGCCATCCCATCGCGCTCTAATGTAAAGCTTAGAGCAATCAAATGACGAACGAAACAACAGGGGTGGCGCCGCCACCGGAAAAGTTTGGCAATGAACAGCCCCATTGAAGTTTACTTATTCAGAGCCCTCTGAAGCCCGTTCGAAGTATCGGACTGCGGTGAAACTTAGTACAGAGGCAATGGAGACCATAGGAAAGCGAATGCTGAAGGAAAAAGTTCAAACTTTCACCACCAGATGGAAATGTGGCCCTCTCAGAAATCGGACATGCTAAAATTTATTTTCAGTTTGTGTGAGTACAGATGTGTTCAATATGCGTTCGGGAAGTGCACGAAGCATTTTGCGGAAAGTTGTTCACTGCGCATTAGATTTCAGACCACATTTCCACCTGGTGGTGAAAATTAGAACTATTTTTGTAAGCATTAGCTTCCCCCATTGTCTCCATAGCTCTTGTACCAAGTTTCAACGCGAACACATGTTTCGAATGGACACCAGGGGGCTCTCACCACACCACCAGATATTTCTGCCAACAGCACAGTGGTTAGGATCTCACTTTTAAACCAGGGTTGTTAAAGGACAAAGGTCCAGGAACCGATAAATTCTAGCGGGTTCTATTGGGTTTCGGAACAGGACCGGAAACTTTTTCCTCGCACAATTTAAATTCGGTCCAAGTTGCGTATTGTTTCATTGAAAAGAGGTTCCTGGACCGCATTTAAATCCATCCGGAAAAAAGGTTCCTGGACCGTATTTAAATTCACACAGAAAAAAAGTTCCTGGACCGTATTTAAATTCATGCGGAAAAAGGTTCCTGGACCGTATTAAAATTCATCCGGAAAAAACGTTCCTGGACCATAGTTAAATTTATCCGGAAAAAATATGTCTGGACCGTATTTAAATTCACACAGAAGAAAGGTTCCTGGACCGTATTTAAATTCATCCGGAAAAAAGGTTCCTGGACCGTAATAAAATTCATCCGGAAAAAACGTTCCTGGACCATAGTTAAATTTATCCGGAAAAAAATATGTCTGGACCGTATTTAAATTCACACAGAAGAAAGGTTCCTGGACCGTATTTAAATTCATCCGGAAAAAAGGTTCCTGGACCGTATTTAAATTCATCCGGAAAAAAGGTTCCTGGACCGTATTAAAATCCATCCAGAAAAAAGGTCCGAGTTGAAATACTTTACAGGTAAAGAAGGTTCTTTACGGCCCAGAACCCATTCACGCTTGCTGATTTTCTCCCCTGGACCGGAATTGAATTTATTTAAAATTCCTGGACCTTTTACAACCCTGTTTTAAACTGTCGATCAGCCCGATTCAAAATTAACTCACAAGTGTGTGGTGACAAATAGGTTAAATTATTACTTTTTTATGTGATTCATTATGATTATTTGTTTCTTAAAAGTTTGCAACACTAAACTTAAGTCGCATATCCCATACAGTCGAGAATTTCTCAATATTGCTTGTTAAAAATCCTCTTAGGGCAAATGAAAGTGGACTTCTATTAGCCTTAATCACTGCGAACAAAAGAAGATAGATGCCCCGTTGATAGCGCCATTTAAAAATTACGCGAAGAGATACATTCGATAACCTCTTTGGCTGAAAACGATGGGCGCAAGCTGAACAAGTTTCGTTGGTTGGTCGAATGAAAGACCAGCTTGTTCTAGCTTTATTTTTTGTCAAACGCATCCAGCCTCAGTCGTTTGTGGCGTACTGTGCCACGTTGATTTGCTAATCGCATCGCCTCCTTAGGCTTGTGTCAAACTGTTGCAGACTTCTCTTGCAAACAAAGGGCTGTTTTTAGTTTACTTGTGGCCTACTGGCACTTGGAAAGATAAAGCCAGTCTTCTGGACGTCGCCTGTGCCACAGTGCACAGACTACAAACTCATCAGTTTAAATCTGAGCCATCGTTGCCAGCTGTACTCGGTAAATATCACCAGAGTGTTCGTAAATCATTCGTTAATGTGAATATTCCTGCTGTTCTTCGATCAAGAATAAAGTTTAAACCCTTTATCTAGGAATAAGTCTGAAAAGCGAGTAAGAAAGATAGTGTTCACGACAAAAATTCAATACTAAATAAAAGTTATAATAGAGCTAAGTTTGTACAGTGGGATCCTTGAGTATTACCGTGCAAATTGTCCATGACTATTTTCATTAATTTTTCTCTTACATCCGATGTGTTTTTAAGCGATGGATTTTTATGCGTGATGGTGCAGAAGTTGTCAACAGCTTGTTTTGAGTTTTCCTTTAATTCTTAAAGCTCTTACTGGGTCAAATAAAGTGCACGGATATGGTGATGGACAATTTGCACGGTGATACTCATGGATCCCACTGTACAACGTTAAATGATGCAATCCACTCCACTGATTAGATTAATTCGTCCTCTCCGAAAAAAGAATGTTTTTAAAAAATGCATACTCATCAAAACACAACGAAGACAATTGAAACATGACAAGAAATACATTTGTAAACTTATTTTTTTGCATTTTCTTAACATTTCAAATTGGTCCTGTACGTTGTTTCCCCCCACTATTTTACACGCAAGGAAATTTACTTCAGCCAGAACTTGAAACAAAGTTTCAATGAAAATAATTACTCTTGATGATTATAAAATTCTGAGGAAAATGTATTTTTATCGCGATATCGTTTACATATGATGATATGTGCCCTAAGTATGTATGATATATGAATACTCTTATTTTCTCTTAAACAATACACCAGTAGTTCCCAAAGTGGGCGCCGTGACTGGCTTACAGGGGCGTCGCGGAATGTTCCAATATTTTCACTGAAGTGACACTTACTTGTTAGTCTACATGGTTCTAGATATGATTGTTCCAAATACCGGGTGACCAGAATTAAAGTTACCCAACTCAGAGCCCTCTGTAACCTGTTTGAGGCATCGTAGAACTCCGAAATTTGGTGAATCCAGTATGCAGACCATGGGGAAGAGGATAGCGATAAAATAAAAGATAGTTCAATTTTTCGCCTCCAGGTTGAAATGTGGCGCTGTACTTCCCATGATGGGTTGTAATAATGACGTAAACTGCTCCAATTGGTTATGGATTTGCCTTTACCTTGCAATCTTGCAATAAACGAGAGATTATTTTCTCGCAACTTCCAGCCACTAACAAATGTCTTCCTAATTAATAACTCAGCTAAATCACTTAACGTGATTATTTGTATTTTTTAGTGTTGACCCCTGTTCGCGAGAAAAAAAAATAGTTGCCATGACTTAACCCACGTATAATTTTATATTTGCTTTAATCAAACTTCAAATATTTTACAGAACCTTTTACCATAAGAAGCCTTTCTATTAAAAAACATATATCTGTATGTATGGTGTCAAAAACCATACAAGTAATTTTAAGCGTGTTATTTTAAAAATAGATTTAAATTTTAAAAAATCCGATTTTTATCCACCCAACTAAAAACATGATTGAGTTAGGCGTGGCTTTCACCAAATGGGCGGGGGTCAGCGGCCAATCCCTAACAGATCTCTTGGAAACTGTTCTATAGAAGCTGAAGAAAGCCCGAGCCCCCTCTACCCAAATACAAGATTCTGACTACAGTCATTCGTTTAGCTTTTGAGACTAAACTAAAACTTTTAGGAAAAATTGCCATCAGCATTATTCACATAGGCGAGAAGTTTTGCAAAGGGGATAAAATATTTTTTTTAAAAAAATAAGCAAAAGTATTTACAGATTTTCAATCTAAAACTTTTTGTTTGCATTTTTTAAAAAATATGGAACACCGATGTTTTAAAGAGCAGTTTTAAATTACTGCTCTTTTCATCTTCATAAATTCAGATTTTTTTTTTCAACAATATTTTCATCACACCGAAGTGGCAAGTGACATGTGTAACTTTGAAACAAAATTTTTCGTACGAAAATGGCACGACAAGCTGCACATACCGTTTTTCGCTCGAACTGGTCTGTTTCTCTAAATTGTGCATCGTAATACATCGGTCTGGTGGTGTTTCTCTAAATTGTGCATCGTAATACATCGGTCTGGTGGTGTTTCTCTAAATTGTGCATCGTAATACATCGGTCTGGTGGTGTTTCTCTAAATTGTGCATCGTAATACATCGGTCTGGTGGTCTCGAATGCATAGTGAATTCTTTTCTACAGACTGGAGAGGACTGTGTCGCTTGCCACTTCTGCGTGAAACCCCTGTGTCGCATATCGTTTCGGTCTGATAGCTGCCTTAGAGTATCTAAATTCGAATTTCGACACGAATATTTTCGTTTAGATGCATAATGCTTGTCGACACAGACTTGTTCTATTATATTTCAACTAGCGCATAATATAGGGTGGTTAAGTCAGGCGAACTAGGAGGCCATGAAATGGCTGAAATTTGGGATAGTAGCCATGGACGTCCGCAGAATTTTTTCCAGAGAGGGGCAAGGAAGGTATTTTTTTTCCAGGGGGGGGGCAAAAGAAGGCAAATTTTCCCCAAAAATAGTGTTGTTCCCTAAAAACATTGCTTAAATTTGAATTTATGATGTTCATGCAATAATTAACACATATTTTTGTGGCTAAAATGAAATTACTATATGTGTGAAATACATATTTTTTGGTTGACTTTCATTTTCCAGGGGGGGCACAGCCCCCCCTTCGGGACGCCCATGATAGTAGCCTATCCGGTAATTGAATATGTTCATGTTTCAAAGTAAAGTCCAATAATTTTGGAACGGTGCGTGACTGTGAATGTTACCATTACCATGTTACCCGAAAATTCTCTATTATTCTGAAAATATAATACAAAATGAGTTATTAACTTTAAAGAAATTCACCCAGCACAATATCGGAATTCGGTATGGTTTATTAAATAAGCATATTTCCTAAAAGTTGGCAACATTGCGTGTACAAAACGCTGGTTACCGTGGTGACGAACAACAAGGACGCAGCCATTGCATAAGGCGACAAACACTATCCCTTTCTCCATGTCGACACGCTAGATTCACTTCGTTTCTGAAACACAGAGCAGGCTCACTGGCAGTCAGCTTTGTGGACAACTGTTGTCGTCTTTGTGCAACAAACAAAAAAAAACACAAGGGGCATGCCTTTCCTCCCTCCATTCCTTTGCAAAGAAAAATGTTGAGCAGTGTTTCCAACTCGAAATAAAATTTACCATGTCCGGTTATACCATGCACACTGTGATTTCGGGCATGGATATCCACTCCGAGGTCTCGTGTAGCTTAATGGCTGTCACTCTTGTCTATGGCGTGAGTGGTCCCGGTTTCGATTCCCGGTGGGATCTGCAAAGTTTACTATTGATCCACCGTCACGGGAACAATTGGAGAGCTAATTGAAAGCAATGGTAACGAATTCCGGTCTCAAAAGCTAGAAAACAGCGGCGATGGGACAGGAAATGCTGACCACGTATCATCCAGATAAAGCCTGGTTTACATTAGTCGAATAGCAGGGGCGTCGACTTGTCAAAATTATTGGGGGGCTCTGATCACTTAAATAAATTAATGAATGACTCACTCTCTCCCTTTTTTAAGTTTTGATCTCAGTGTTCGGAATCACGTAAAAGCCCATGATTCCTCAAAAATATCAAAATTTTCATTCACAGTTTGAATGCAGAATGTTAATTGTTCACGGATGGATATGTCACAAGTTTCGTCAACCATAATAGAAAAATATTCCCGACTTTTAATATCTGCTACCACGGAGCGCAAAACAGATCTCCCTAATTTATTAATGATCTCGTTCTGAATGTCATGCGGGAGCCATTTGTAGCCCAAACGTCCCATCCACTACCCTAGTTCATGCACATCGTCTTTTGAAACTAGTTTTAGAAAAAAAAATAACAATACTCATAATTACATACTTAGTATATAGTAATAAGTCATGTGTTTTGCTGTCTCTGGTCATAGCCCCCCCCCACCCCCAAAGTTGATAGAACATTCCAAATATGTATTTAAAGTTAAGTTCATGTGGCACAATTCAGAGAAGCAAAATAATACATTAGATCCTCTTAAGCAAAATTATTTGAGGGGCTCTGCCCCCACATCATTAACATTGCGGGGGGGGCTCGAGCCCCCCTAAGCCTAATGGAGTCGGCCCCTATGTCGAGTAGATGGGGGAGAGTAGCTGGAACGAGTAGGGTTAAGCGAGCTACTCTCCTCGTGTAAACAACTGGGGAGAGTACTGGAGCCAGTACTTGCTCCAGTAGTCAGGACAGTCGAGTGGCTGTCCACGGAGGACAGCGACTGGCCGAGTTGCTTCATCTTTCATCGATTATTTCACTCGCGCGTAAATTCGATAGACAAGTCGGTCAATGTAAACGCTTTCTGAGGACAGTATAGAGTCTGTGTTGTGTGAGTGTGCAATGTCTATGGAATTTGAGTCGATTATAGGAACAAACGAAATAAACTACGGGCGTATGATGCTTTAAGTGTAGGAGATGAGACTTGATATATTTGGGGTAGGAGAAGTAAAATTGAAAATAAGTAATTTACGTTCTGCACAACCAAGAACGATCGAAAATAGAAAAATCAAGGAAATTAGTTTTATTTCCAGACATGTCCCCGTGCATTATTGTATTCATTTCTTGTGAAAAAAGTTTGTAAACCGTTTCAGAACTTTTTTCTTTTTAAAATCGACGTCGATGGGCTCATTCTGTGAAAAGAGCACCAAACAACTGCACCCGCTATACCACTTTGCTGGAGTCGTGTAGAAAGTGTGTAAACAGCTACTCGCCTTAGAAGGGTTGAGTCGAGCAGACAGGCCGGCAACCAGTGATGTTCCGTAGACTATAAGTTTACGTCTACATGCGTTGTCTACACGTAATCTACGCGTAGATTACATTGGGTTGTAGTTTACATAGACTACATAGACAATCTAAATTGCATTAAAATTAATTTTCAAGGCTTTCATGAAAGGAAAGTGACATTTTCAACTATATTGGTTCCTAACGAACTGAAAAGAATCCTATCTACAACAAACTTTCTCTTCTCTTCTATCATCAACTATGGAAGAAGAAAAATAGTATGCAAAAAAGACAACAGATGGCAGTCGTGAGGCAACAGTGGTCTTTTCCCCATAAAACACTAGAATATTTCTATCTTAGGTTTCTTCCTAGGTGAGAAATTGTTCGAATTTGGAAGAAAGAGTATGAAAAGTGCTCCTCACACATCAGCAACTGATTCGCAGTATAATTTTGTTTTAATTCCACGGTGTCCTTTGCTACGTTATCACCTTTCGTCATGTTGTTTACATAGATTACGTAATCTACATGTATAAAATAGTCTACGTGTAGAATGTAGACTATCGTTGTTTACGCGTAGACGCACATCACTGCCGGCAACTCGTCCCAGTAACTCTCCCGCTCACTCGAACAATGCAAACCAGCCTTCTGTATTGTAAAGATTCCATGGAAAGTTAATATGATTGTTACAACCTAGAATTGTCCGTGACTGTACCACGAAGTTTAGTTTAATGTTTTAAATTGTCAACCTCGTCTATTTTACGATTGATTTATTTTACTTCGCGTTTTGTGCCTCTTGGCTAATTTGCGAAGATGGGGATGATTGATGAAATGATGAAATTGATGCATGGACATTCACAAACCACCAAGCCCGAGCGGGATTCGAACCCGGGACCCTTGCCGTCGCAGCGCGATATGCTAACCACTCGGTTACAGGGTCCGGCGTCTATTTTACGAATCGGTAAAATTCGTTTTTATGCACACTTTATAAAGGAAGACACACGCTGGGATCTCCAAGAAAGTAGCAGTTTACTGCAAAGAAATAAAACAAAGCAACGATTTCCAATTATGGCAGCAGTTTACAGCAACAAATAAGAAATAAAATGAACGATTTACAATTATGGCAGCAGTTTACCGTAATAAATAAGAAAAATGGACTATTTTCATTTATGGCTTTATCGTAACAAATAAGAAAACAAAGCAACGATTTCCAATGATGGCAGCAGTTTATCGCAACAAATAAGAAAACAAATGTATGATTTCCAATTATGGCAGCAGTCTACCGTAACAAATATGAAAAGAAATGAACGACTTCCATTCATGCAGCAGTTTACCGTAACAAATAAGAAAAATGAACTATTTTCATTTATGGCAGCAGTTTACCGTAACAAACAAGAAAACAAAGCAACGATTTCCAATGATGATAGCAGTTTACCGTAACAAATAAGAAAACAAAGCAACGATTTCCAATGATGATAGCAGTTTACCGTAACAAACAAGAAAACAAAGCAACGATTTCCAATGATGGCAGCAGTTTACCGTAACAAATAAGAAAACAAAGCAACGATTTCCAACGATGACAGCAGTTTACCGTAACAAATAAGAAAACAAATGTATGATTTCCAATTATGGCAGCAGTTTACCGTAGTAAATATGAAAACAAATGAACGACTTCCATTCATGGCAGCAGTTTACCGTAACAAATAAGAAAAATGAACTATTTTCATTTATGGCAGCAGTTTACCGTAACAAATAAGAAAAATGAACTATTTTCATTTATGGCAGCAGTTTACCGTAACAAATAAGAAAACAAAGCAACGATTTCCAATTATGGCAGCAGTTTATCGCAACAAATAAGAAAACAAACGAATGATTTCCAATTATGGCAGCAGTTTACCGTAATAAATATGAAAACAAAATTGAACGACTTCCATTCATGGCAGCAGTTTACCGTAACAAATAAGAAAAATGAACTATTTTCATTTAGGGCAGCAGTTTACCGTAACAAATAAGAAAACAAATCAACGATTTCCAATGATGGCAGCAATTTTCCGTAACAAATAAGAAAACAAATGTACTATTTCCATTGATGACAGCAGTTTACCGTAACAAATAAGAAAAGAAATGAACGATTTCCATTGATGGCAGCAGTTTACCGTAAGAAATATGAAAACAAACGAACGATTTCCATTGATGGCAGCAGTTTACCCTAACAAATAAGAAAACAAAGCAACGATTTCCAATTATGGCAGCAGTTTACCGTAACAAATAAGAAAACAAATGTACTATTTCCATTGATGACAGCAGTTTTCCGTAACAAATAAGAAAAGAAATGAACGATTTCCATTGATGGCAGCAGTATACCCTAACAAATAAGAAAATTAATGTACTATTTCCATTGATGACAGCAGTTTACCCTAACAAATAAGAAAAGAAATGAACGATTTCCATTGATGGCAGCAGTTTTCCGTAACAAATAAGAAAACAAATGTACTATTTCCATTGATGACAGCAGTTTACCGTAACAAATAAGAAAATAAATGAACGATTTCCATTGTATGAAAAATAATGCCTTAATGAAACAGTAACGGCTTGTATGAAAAATAATGGCTTAAAAATACGATGGCAGTCGTGAGGCAACAGTGGTCTTTTCCCCATAAAACACTAGAATATTTCTATCTTAGGTTTCTTCCTAGGTGAGAAATTGTTCGAATTTGGAAGAAAGAGTATGAAAAGTGCTCCTCACACATCAGCAACTGATTCGCAGTATAATTTTGTTTTAATTCCACGGTGTCCTTTGCTACGTTATCACCTTTCGTCATGTTGTTTACATAGATTACGTAATCTACATGTATAAAATAGTCTACGTGTAGAATGTAGACTATCGTTGTTTACGCGTAGACGCACATCACTGCCGGCAACTCGTCCCAGTAACTCTCCCGCTCACTCGAACAATGCAAACCAGCCTTCTGTATTGTAAAGATTCCATGGAAAGTTAATATGATTGTTACAACCTAGAATTGTCCGTGACTGTACCACGAAGTTTAGTTTAATGTTTTAAATTGTCAACCTCGTCTATTTTACGATTGATTTATTTTACTTCGCGTTTTGTGCCTCTTGGCTAATTTGCGAAGATGGGGATGATTGATGAAATGATGAAATTGATGCATGGACATTCACAAACCACCAAGCCCGAGCGGGATTCGAACCCGGGACCCTTGCCGTCGCAGCGCGATATGCTAACCACTCGGTTACAGGGTCCGGCGTCTATTTTACGAATCGGTAAAATTCGTTTTTATGCACACTTTATAAAGGAAGACACACGCTGGGATCTCCAAGAAAGTAGCAGTTTACTGCAAAGAAATAAAACAAAGCAACGATTTCCAATTATGGCAGCAGTTTACAGCAACAAATAAGAAATAAAATGAACGATTTACAATTATGGCAGCAGTTTACCGTAATAAATAAGAAAAATGGACTATTTTCATTTATGGCTTTATCGTAACAAATAAGAAAACAAAGCAACGATTTCCAATGATGGCAGCAGTTTATCGCAACAAATAAGAAAACAAATGTATGATTTCCAATTATGGCAGCAGTCTACCGTAACAAATATGAAAAGAAATGAACGACTTCCATTCATGCAGCAGTTTACCGTAACAAATAAGAAAAATGAACTATTTTCATTTATGGCAGCAGTTTACCGTAACAAACAAGAAAACAAAGCAACGATTTCCAATGATGATAGCAGTTTACCGTAACAAATAAGAAAACAAAGCAACGATTTCCAATGATGATAGCAGTTTACCGTAACAAACAAGAAAACAAAGCAACGATTTCCAATGATGGCAGCAGTTTACCGTAACAAATAAGAAAACAAAGCAACGATTTCCAACGATGACAGCAGTTTACCGTAACAAATAAGAAAACAAATGTATGATTTCCAATTATGGCAGCAGTTTACCGTAGTAAATATGAAAACAAATGAACGACTTCCATTCATGGCAGCAGTTTACCGTAACAAATAAGAAAAATGAACTATTTTCATTTATGGCAGCAGTTTACCGTAACAAATAAGAAAAATGAACTATTTTCATTTATGGCAGCAGTTTACCGTAACAAATAAGAAAACAAAGCAACGATTTCCAATTATGGCAGCAGTTTATCGCAACAAATAAGAAAACAAACGAATGATTTCCAATTATGGCAGCAGTTTACCGTAATAAATATGAAAACAAAATTGAACGACTTCCATTCATGGCAGCAGTTTACCGTAACAAATAAGAAAAATGAACTATTTTCATTTAGGGCAGCAGTTTACCGTAACAAATAAGAAAACAAATCAACGATTTCCAATGATGGCAGCAATTTTCCGTAACAAATAAGAAAACAAATGTACTATTTCCATTGATGACAGCAGTTTACCGTAACAAATAAGAAAAGAAATGAACGATTTCCATTGATGGCAGCAGTTTACCGTAAGAAATATGAAAACAAACGAACGATTTCCATTGATGGCAGCAGTTTACCCTAACAAATAAGAAAACAAAGCAACGATTTCCAATTATGGCAGCAGTTTACCGTAACAAATAAGAAAACAAATGTACTATTTCCATTGATGACAGCAGTTTTCCGTAACAAATAAGAAAAGAAATGAACGATTTCCATTGATGGCAGCAGTATACCCTAACAAATAAGAAAATTAATGTACTATTTCCATTGATGACAGCAGTTTACCCTAACAAATAAGAAAAGAAATGAACGATTTCCATTGATGGCAGCAGTTTTCCGTAACAAATAAGAAAACAAATGTACTATTTCCATTGATGACAGCAGTTTACCGTAACAAATAAGAAAATAAATGAACGATTTCCATTGATGGCAGCAGTTTACCCTAACAAATAAGAAAATAAATGTACTATTTCCATTGATGACAGCAGTTTACCGTAACAAATAAGAAAACAAATGTACTATTTCCATTGATGACAGCAGTTTACCGTAACAAATAAGAAAATAAATGAACGATTTCCATTGATGGCAGCAGTTTACCCTAACAAATAAGAAAACGAATGTACTATTTCCATTGATGACAGCAGTTTACCCTAACAAATAAGAAAATAAATGAACGATTTCCATTGATGACAGCAGTTTACCGTAACAAATAAGAAAACAAATGTACTATTTCCATTGATGACAGCAGTTTACCGTAACAAATAAGAAAATAAATGTACTATTTCCATTGATGACAGCAGTTTACCGTAACAAATAAGAAAATAAATGAACGATTTCCATTGATGACAGCAGTTTACCCTAACAAATAAGAAAACAAATGTACTATTTCCATTGATGACAGCAGTTTACCGTAACAAATAAGAAAACAAATGTACTATTTCCATTGATGACAGCAGTTTACCGTAACAAATAAGAAAAATGAACTATTTCCATTGATGGCAGCAGTTTACCCTAACAAATAAGAAAACAAATGTACTATTTCCATTGATGACAGCAGTTTACCCTAACAAATAAGAAAATAAATGAACGATTTCCATTGATGACAGCAGTTTACCGTAACAAATAAGAAAACAAATGTACTATTTCCATTGATGACAGCAGTTTACCCTAACAAATAAGAAAAGGAATGAACGATTTCCATTGATGGCAGCAGTTTACCGTAACAAATAAGAAAACAAATGAACGATTTCCAATGATGGCAGCAGTTTACCGTAACAAATAAGAAAACAAATGAACAATTTCCAATGATGGCAGCAGTTTACTTCAATGAAAAAGAAAACGGCATCGATTTAAATTATGGTAGCAATTAACGGCAAAATGAAAATACTGTAATGAATATGAAAAGAAAGCATGGATTTCCAATGATAACAGCAGTTTACTAGGACAAATAAGAAAACAATGCTGCGATTTCGGATGGCAGCAGTTTGGTTCAACAAATGAGGAATCTAAGAGTGGTTTTGTAGCGCTAATGGCGGTTTACTGAAAGAATAAAAGTGCTATCTTCCCGACTTGCTAGTGCCAGTTTACTCGGCTCTGCGTTAACCTGTTGACTTCTCGCAGTGAAAGCGAGGTCTGTGTTTAGGAAAACTCGGAAGCTCACGCAAGCAGCAAGCAATTCCGTAGCGAAACAGGCGTGAAAATTTCAATGAAAACCCTTTCCATCTTCGCTGACACGACACGCACATGCGAACACGTTGGGAAATTTTTTTCTCTCACAGACTCCACCCACTCCATCTTCTTCTTCTTTCACATTTTTTTCTCTTTTTTTCCTTTCGCAAACGAACATCAAGCTGTCATAACGATTCTTCAAATCAAGCAATCCGGCCTTCGCGCAAAAATCTGCTCCAGGAAGATAAACAAATGAAGATCAGCCCGCCTGCCAGATGTCGGCGTGCGCAAAGGGGCCTCGCAAAGGTGCTTCAGCGGGCGGAAAACCTTTGAAATACTTCACCCGTGCCAAACTATATCCCGTGAGCCTCTGCAGACATTATAAACTACCTCCGCTATTAAAGATTCGAGAAAAGAAAGAGCTAAGAAAGAAGAAGAAGAAGAAAGACTATAATTCTAGATGGCAGCACTATATTTAACCGATGGCAGCGCCGCTAATTTGGACCCGATTTCGTGGCCAAACAACTGTCATCATATTTGTCAAAGGCATCCACTGGATTATTCGCTTCCCCGCTGTCCCGCCCATTACACAAAACCCACATGTGAGGTTGATTTATGTCAGCTCCATATGTAGGATGTCAGTACTGGGAGTAAACGATGCTTAAACCCTGTGGCGCAGATTAAGGCGGAATTTAATTTCATGAATGTTGAACGCGTTACTTTGTAAAAGTAACGACTTCATGAAAATGTAACAGCTTGTATGAAAAGTAATTGCTTCATGAAAAAGTAACGGCTTATATGAAAAATAATGGCTTAATGAAAAAGTAACTGCTTGTATGAAAAATAATGGCTTAATGGAAAAGTAACGGCTTATACGAAAAATAATGCCTTAATGAAACAGTAACGGCTTATATGAAAAATAATGGCTTAAAAATACGTAACGGCTTACGTGAAAAACAATGGCTTAATGAAAAAGTAACGGCTTGTATGAAAAATAATGCCTTAATGAAACAGTAACGGCTTGTATGAAAAATAATGGCTTAAAAATACGTAACGGCTTATGTGAAAAACAATGGCTTAATGAAAAAGTAACGGCTTGTATGAAAAATAATGCCTTAATGAAACAGTATCGGCTTATACGAAAAATAATGCCTTAATGAAACAGTAGCGGCTTGTATGAAAAATAATGTCTTCATGAAACAGTAACGGCTTATACGAAAAATAATGCCTTAATGAAACAGAAACGGCTTGTATGAAAAATAATGGTTTAAAAATACGTAACGGCTTATGTGAAAAACAATGGCTTAATGAAAAAGTAACGGCTTACGTTAAATAATGGCTTCATGGAAACGTAACATCTTATGTGAAAATATAGTTAATGAAGAAGTATATGAAAATACTGGCTTAAAAAAAAGTTAACGACATGGAAAAATACGATATTTTAAAGACCTGCATGAATCTTGGTGGTTTCTAACGACTTGCATGAAAAAATAATTTCAAGTAACTCATGAAAAGTAACGGGTAATAAAAAGAAACAATTTATACGAAAAAGGAACGTGTTACACGAAAACCAATAGCTTTTAATGACTTATAAATATTAAGGATTTATTAGCAATTGACAAAACATCAAAGTAATGACTTGGATTGAGTGATTGAAGTTGTTTATTTTACGTCGCTTTTCTTCCACTTTTGGCTAATAGCGAAGTTATAATGACTTGGAAAGGTAACGGCTCACATGAAAATTGACGTATTTATTAACTACTTACATGGAAAAAGTAACAAATTACCGTATTGCTATTCCGTATTGTCGGCCTACGTGGCGGAGTGGTTAGAGTGGAGATTCGAATCGTGGACAAGCTAGGATCCATGTTTCTTCCATCGTCTATTTAATCAGTTCATGATTCATCCTCATCGTCATGATTAACCTAGGAAGGCAAGAAACGACACCAAATAATCAAGATAGAAATAGATATGAATAGATATAGAGTAGGAGCTCCTATCACGGCTACTGCATTGCTCTAAAGCTAGTTGTCCCAACTGATCCCGCCGCCTAAACTCAAGGCCTTATATAAATTTACGTGTGAAATTTACGGGTCCAAACCCCTATCATAGGTTTAATAAATATTAATAGAATAATCGCATCAACATTTGATCAAATTTAAAATCATTTTGAAAATAGAACTTCTAGTTTATAGATGGTCCACAGACGTAATGAATGTTTTTATATTCTTCATGTACAATAATGTTGTTTTATTCCCGTTGTGGAGTGGTTAACACAACGCGCTGCGACGCTAGAGTGCGCGTCAAATCTCCTGCATATGGCCTTGAATGGCTGAACAGCACCAGCGAATCACAGACGTGCGGCGTTGCCTAGTTCGGTGACAAGGCGTTTCGCTCAACCACGCTGTCTCTTTTCCGTGTTTAGATTTCGACATGGCACCGCTGCAGTGCGCTGCTATTCGCTATCGCCATATGCAGGAGATTTTACGCGCACTCTAGGGGTCCCGGATTAGAATCCCGGACTAGTCATGTGTGTCCGCTGTGTCACTTCAACAATCATATCATTACTCCTTCTCAATGCCGCGTTAGCTAAAAGTGGTACAAAAGCGACGCTACATATCATTCATGTCTTCAGAATAACTGTATCGACATTCATTACGTTAAATATAAACTCTAAAAAGGCAATAACTCGCATAACTTGTTTAAAAAAATACCAAAAACGCGCAGATATAAATTGAAAAATTTGTAAATAAAAATCTAAATTTGCATAATAAAAAAAATAATGTAATTGTGAATATCATTAGTTAGTCGATATGTTCAGTGAAATATTTCGAAATGTTAGCCTAATTCGAATCTGTTTAGGGACAATAAGCATGTAATAATTATTAACCAGTTTAACATTAGTGAAAACATGCATAATCAATAGTTATTATCATTACCGGTATTTAAATTTTACTTTCAGTGGACTACTCAAAATTGAACCCCACCTATTATACAGGGTGGTGCAAAAGTAGGTTGACGGTCTAGCTTTTGTAGTTTTTGTATTTTACATTGAGTGGCTCTCATGATCTCCAGACATTACGCCCATGGATTTCCATAATGTCACTGCTGTAATAAGTGGCAACGCTAAACCTACTTGGCCTATGTCAACTGTGAACTGTCAACCTACTTTTGCACCACTCTGTATTTCTCTATAAATAAGGCCGTGTCTACACTGTAAAAAAATGACTGGAGGAATTACGATTTGAATTACGAATTACCATTACAAAAGAAATATACCATGACCGTTTGTAAATTATTACAGGCCATTACATAGTTACCCTAATTAATGTAATTATAATGATTGTTTTTAAATATATATTCATGATGCATGCAACTGTCATTCATAATCATTATCTATTTTTATGCATGATAACATAATTAAATTTAAACAAAAAATTGTTTCATCCCGTTTTTGTAAATTAAGAGGCAAATTGTTAAATTTTAATGGTAGAATACTGCAATTTTTACGGTAACTTCTAACCGTGAAAGACCGTAAATTTCCACTGCTATCCAAATACCGTAAAAAACACCATGACCGTTTTTAAAGTACGCTATTAACGGTATTACATTAATGTAATTAATGCAATTTCACGGTAACTTCTAACCGTGAAAGACCGTAAATTTCCACTGCTATCCAAATACCGTAAAAAACACCATGACCGTTTTTAAAGTACGCTATTAACGGTATTACATTAACGTAATTAATGCAATTTTACGGTAATTTCTAACAGTGAAAGACCGTAAATTTCCTCGGCTATCCAAATACCGTAAAAAAACACCATGACCGTTTTTAAAGTAGGCTATTAACGGTATTACATTAATGTAATTAATGCAATTTCACGGTAACTTCTAACCGTGAAAGACCGTAAATTTCCACTGCTATACAAATACCGTAAAAAACACCATGACCGTTTTTAAAGTACGCTATTAACGGTATTACATTAACGTAATTAATGCAATTTTACGGTAATTTCTAACAGTGAAAGACCGTAAATTTCCTCTGCTATCTAAATACCGTAAAAAACACCATGACCGTTTTTAAAGTAGGCTATTAACGGAATTACATTAACGTAATTAATGCAATTTTACGGTAACTTCTAACAGTGAAAGACCGTAAATTTCTTCTGCTTTCCAAATACCGTAAAAAACACCATGACCGTTTTTAAAGTAGGCTATTAACGGTATTACATTAACGTAATTAATGCAATTTTACGGTAATTTCTAACCGTGAAAGACCGTAAATTTCCTCTGCTATCCAAATACCGTAAAAAAACAGCATGACCGTTTTTAAATTAGGCTATTAACGGAATTACATTAACGTAATTAATGCAATTTTACGGTAACTTCTAACAGTGAAAGACCATAAATTTCCTCTGCTATCCAAATACCGTAAAAAAACAGCATGACCGTTTTTAAATTAGGCTATTAACGGTATTACATTAACGTAATTAATGCAATTTTACGGTAACTTCTAAAAGTGAAAGACCGTAAATTTCCTCTGCTATCCAAATACCGTAAAAAAACAGCATGACCGTTTTTAAATTAGGCTATTAACGGTATTACATTAACGTAATTAATGCAATTTCACGGTAACTTCTAACCGTGAAAGACCGTAAATTTCCACTGCTATACAAATACCGTAAAAAACACCATGACCGTTTTTAAAGTACGCTATTAACGGTATTACATTAACGTAATTAATGCAATTTTACGGTAATTTCTAACAGTGAAAGACCGTAAATTTCCTCTGCTATCGAAATGCCGTAAAAAACACCATGATCGTTTTTAAAGTACGCTATTAACGATATTACATTAACGTAATTAATGCAATTTTAATGATTCAGTTTATAAAAATATATTTCAGGGGCACACAACTTTGTAATCATTCTCTATCTTTACGCATGATGAAATTTAAATAAAGCCTCACCGATGGCCTAGTGGTAGGCTAACGTCGTCGTCCTGTATCAAGGGGTCGACACTAGGTGGAGGCACATAATGGTTCGGATTTCAATAACTGTAGATCCAGTCCCGATTAGCCTTTCTGTGCTTAAATGGCCTTAAAAAAATCAAATTTATATAAAAAACGATTGCTCAACATTTTTTAAAAATTAACAGGCCTACTCTTAAATTTTAACGGGAAAATATTGTAAATTTCACGGTAAGTTCTAACAGTGTAACACTAACATTCAAAATCTGAGGCTGGAGCGTAACATAGCCTCCCCTGTGTCCGAGATCGAGAATGCGTGGGGCCCTACGCTCTGTCCCTGGAAACTCTGGAGTGCATGGAGGGGAAAAAAAGGCTGCAGCTACCAGTCTCTTGCAGCAGTGCGCACTGATTTGCTCTACCCACTCGCTTTCTCCCCTTATCTACCGCTATGCGCGACCTTGCCCTACAGATTCCCGAGAGAGAACGTACATCCACATGGGATATTGCTTTGCCTTGAGATTCAACGTTATTTTCTTTCTATGTAGGGCTGTTTAAAGTTACTTTTCAACCTATCTGGGTTATTCCCGACAATGAGGATCAATGAACTGAAGAATCGTACTATTCCGTTCAGGGTCCAAACCCAGAACCCTTTACATCGCCACGTTGAGCTAGCCGCTCGGCACAGAGATCGCCTATACCAGGGAGCACTTCCTGCGTACTCTTTTTTGGAGTCGGATGAACCGAACTTGACTCCCTCGCGGATGAATTTTGCCTCGTGTTGTTTTAATTACAAATTTATCAGGGTAAACATCCGCTTTCGTGTCTGATTAAGAGGAAATCCACAACAGCTGTGGTCCTACTCAATGGATGAGTCAAAGGGGGTCAAGAGACCACCGCTCCGGAAGATCAAATTTTCCTAGTCTTCCGCTCATGAGAAATGAATTTTGATAATAAAATAAAACCAACGGGTGCGAGTAATAAACTAATTGTTTTCATTATCGACAGATAGGACACGAGATGAGGGACAGTCTCGTATGGCGAAAAATGGCAGTTGCATTGACGTCATCAGAGGATCTTCTAAAGGGGTCAAATAATGTCATCAAGAGAAAGGAACGTTTTAAGGGAGGTGGAAAAGAGGCGAGAAGAATGAGGGAAAGAAAGATAAGGAAATTTGAAAGGGAAGAGAAGATGAAAGGAAATTAGAAAGGAAAGAGAAGACGAACGAAAGGAAATTAGAAAGGGAAAGGAAGGTGAACGAAAGGAAATTAGAAAGGGAAGAGAAGATGAATGAAAGGAAATTAGAAAGGGAAGAGAAGATGAATGAAAGGAAATTAGAAAGGGAAGAGAAGATGAATGAAAGGAAATTGAGAATAAGAGACAATAAAAAGAATTAAGGAATCCACACACACAGACAGACAGACAAACAGAGAGAGAGGGGGGAAGAAAGATAAATATGTCTCTGCAGGAGTTCTGTTGTGCCTTTCACCATCTTCCATTTTCATCTTCGCATCTTGGCAGAAAAGCAATGTACAAATGAACTAAAATTGACCAATGTTTTTTAACTCTTTCTAAATTCCTTATTTCTGTGCTGGGGGGAGAAGTTACAAGTCCAATTTTTGTGCAATGTAAGTTTTGTTCAATTTCTGGGCCATTGAAGTGGACCGCATAATTGAAAAATAAGGTACCTAAGTCGACCTTCGTGGCACGCTACGAGGTCAGGGCCCCGGGTTCGATTTCTGATCAGGCATGGGTGTTCTTTGTGAGTGTTCCTGCATCAATTTCCTTCATCCCAGTACCAGGCTGGTGCAATGTAATTCTGTTCAACCAAGTAGACTCTGTTGTGATTTAAGAAGATTGAACAAATGCCTGCTTGCTGTTTTCAACGTTCATTTCATTGGTTAGCACGTACACCCGGCCGCATATATAACAGTATGAAAAATTTTGCCCAGCCGAGTTGGCAATGCTGCACACACCGAGGCATTTTTGACAAGCCGCTTGAGGAGCCTCCTTGTTCATCGCGCAACGTTAGTACCGAAGGTCATGATACACGTCGATCGGCAACTTTCGGGAGCATGTTGCCTGTCTTTTTTGTCTTATTTTGCATGGCTTTTACGATAAGTTTATAATTTATAATCTGGAAATATAAGCAATTGAAAATGGCCGGTTCCGGAAAAATGACCTTTTGAACAACCCTCATATAATACATAATAATCATATTTCAGCAATATTCTTTCACAGGTGTCGGTTTTGGAGCAAAGGAAAGCTGTGTACCAAATATCATCAAAATCAGTGACTATGAGGGTCAACTCCTGCCTGATTTGACATATATCATGCTGATCAGGTACTTCCATAACTTGTTTTTATAGCTGATTGGTCAGCCCACTATCATGTATTACCCGTGAACAGGAGTATCATACCTTTCATAATATTGTATTTTCAATTCTTTGCAGAATTCTGAGTGACGATGAGAAGCAACCGTTCATCGAAGAGGCCGAGAGGTTGAGGAATGTACATAAAAAGGAGCATCCAGATTACAAAGTGAGTAAATTTTACATTCCTCCACCCCCCTAACTTTTAAGATGGTTGCCGAATGCGTTCCGTTCAAAATTAAGCAACTTGTTTGTGTCGGACAAATTGGGGAAAACTGAAAATCTGGAGTGCAGGTGTGAGGATGGGATGCGATGTTCATTTCATTGGTGAGAAACTACAATTTACATATATTAAGAATCTCGTGTGATCTCCTTAGCGGAGTGGCACAGCGCGCCACAACGCCAGGGGTCCAGAGTTCCAATCCTGAGAATGGGTGTTCTTTGTGAATGCCCCTTCATCAATATCGTCACATCATCCCCATCGTCGCGATTAGCCAAAAGTGGCAGAAAAAAGAAGTAAAATAAACCAAATTCCGTCCTCTGTGGCGGAGTGGTTAGCACAGCGCGCTACGGCACCGGGGAGTTCCGGGTTCGAAACCAGGCTTGGTGTGGATGTTCTTTGTGAATGTCCCTTCATCAATTTGCTTACGCGGCTCTTCTAAACAGGCGCGTGTCCTCGACACGCAACACTGCATGTGTCAGCGGTGAGGCTTTTGATCCCCACAAGGAGTAAAAGAAAGATATTGTAAATTACACAAAAGAAAACATAACACTACGAACCAGCGAGCACAGAGCAGAGCGTCCGGACATGCCAAATCGCATCCCAACCTGCCTAACCTTTCCACAACAACACTTCACCCCCCTCTAACATACGTTCGCCACACCCCATACGTCATCTAAACCACTGTTCTGGACCCCAGAATGTTTATAAAAAATGGATAACTCAACACTAAATTATCATTAAATTCAAATAGAAGCATAATTGCAACAACACTCTATAAATCATATTTACTATTATCTCGATACAGTGGAACCTTGATAACTCGAACTTGAGGGGGGGGGATTCGAGGTATCAAGGATTTCGACTTACCAAAGTTCGACTTATGGAGGGACAAAATCACCGACATCGAGTTATAGAGGTCTAAAGTTTAGTACATTTTGACTTATTGAGGTCAGCGGGACTAAAACATCGAGTTATAGAGGTGATTAGAATATAACTTCGACTCATGGAGGTTTTTCATAGCCTACCTTCGAGTTATTGAGCTCGAACGGAATCCCATATACTGTACAAACATTCGTCTTATCAAGGTTTTATTTGTGCGGCCTTGCTCCACAGATTCCAGAGACAGAATATATGTTTCAGAGTGTCAGAAAATCATTAATTAATATGCATTTTCATTTGTTCCAGTACCAACCCCGAAGAAGAAAACCTCCTAAATCTGTAGCAACATTAGTATCTGACGGAGAAATTCCTGGCACATCTGGAGTATCATCTTCATTTCTTGACGCTAGATGTCACCGGTAAGAAAACTTCCTTAATTTTTCTAAGTTATTTGAAATTTTTACCAATAAACGCAATTTTCTATGAGAATCTACTGAGAAAATTTATAAAAAAATATATAGTGGAAAGAATGATAAACAATGGTTCGGCTCTATGAATTATTTTGGAAAAATTAACGCTATCCTATTAACTTAATATTGTGATGTGAGCTCTTCAAGAGTGTTAAGCATTAATTTTGAGAAAAAAATAATTTGTGGTTGTAATGTAATACGTATGTTCCCAACGCACGTAATTCCCCCAATCTTTAGTTATATTGTACTTCTATTACTGTTTTAAGCTTTCTGGATATAATTTTAAGCAGCGTGCATTCAATATCAACCTTAATTTGGTATTGGGGTAAGGTCTACTGTTTTAGAAATTGGAACGTGTGCCTAGGATTTCTGTAGACGGCAATTAAAATTTTTGTCTGAATTGGAATTTTTGAACCTGAAAATTTCATTCAAGCTTTCTGCCGAGAATATCTTCTGAATGCAGTAGAGGGAAAGGAAGGGAAGAAGTGTGTGTGGCGGGGGGGAGAAAGGAACAAGATACCAAAAGAGGTGTTGAAAGTTGCAACAATTAACAAACATTAAAAACACGGTTCGGAGTTAGTTTATGCTTTCGTTTGTCTACACGTCCCATCCTCTGCTGCAGAAATTATCCCTGGTGCAGTGTTTCCAACCTCGGTAGACAAAAAAAACTCTAATCCGTAATATTGTCTCTTACGTCAAAAAAATATCCAGCATCGCAGTCAATAAATAACTTCAATCCTTTCAAATCTAATTTTAAAAAATGTGGTTTTTCGTTTTCACGAATAGGGAGATATCCATCCTAAACAGGAGGAAAATTTAGTTGGTTTATCATTTAGCCGATGTATGTATCAAACTGTAATTTCCATTACGATAGAGTTGAGTTGTTTTAAGTCCACTTTATGCACAGATAGGCTAATCGGGACGGGACCTGCAGTTTAAAGTGGGATCCGAACCACCATGTGCCTTCATCGGGTATCGAACCCGGGACCACTCAGGGGTGCCCATTCCCCCCAAAATCATGTCATGCGCTCCCCCCCCAAATCATATCATTCGCGCCTTCAAACCATATCGTAATCCGCACAAAGTATTTAATTACGACAGCGTGTCTACCGAAAGTAACTTTTTTCCTTAGCTTTACTGAAAACCTGATACCTGATCTGCCCCTCCTCCCTAAACAGGGGTGCCATCACTCAAGACCACCGCTAAAATCGTTGATCATAACCGAGAATATCGCTTGTCTTGTAATGCAGCTATAGTATAAAAACTTCACATTCACCTCATTATACCGCCAAACACGCACCCTAGCAATACACCATTGCGAGCGAAGCGAGCAAGAAAATTTTTACATCCATTTCTTTGCAGGCTTTCAAGAATATTAATTTAATAGGATGCCAATACTTTCTTAGTCTTTTCCAGCTTCTCCTTTGGCACGTTCGGGGTCGAAAACGTGTGGATACCATATCGCTAAATAGTTTCCAAAATTTAATGTTCGAACTCTCTCTCCACAACAGAAATCCCTTAACAATCAAGATTTAACACTTTATCAATAGCTTTCTATCGCCCCCTTTAAATTTAATACTCAATCAATTTTAGACTTACTGTTGATATTGAAGAGTGGATATTGCCTCCTCCAAAACATTAATTTTCAGCCACCACACCAGAATTTCCGCAACAGTCTTAATACAATAGTAATACGCAAGAATTGGATACCCCCTTCAATTTAATGCTCAATCCCCCTCTAACTAAAATACCCGCCAGAATTTAAGACCTAGAGTTGGATATTGTCCCCCCAAAAATTTAATTCAGAACCCACATGTCAATTAAATACTTTCTTTTTTTCATCTAATGGATTAAATATGGTGCATATATTTTGGGGAAAAAATATAAATGTTAAAATTATATTATTTGAAGGGGAAAAAAATATTCCCCAAAAATCTCGATGGCGCAACCTGCGCCATAATCCCCCCCTGTGGGCACCGCTGGGACTACTTGATTACAAGGCCACGACGTTACCACTACGTCATCGGGGAAGCATATTACGATAGAGTTGGCAATGACAATTAACTGAGAAACAACTGTCTGACACAAATAATATGCAGTTTAACATATGGTGAGTAAGAGACAGTATGTATTACATAGGGTATTTCCCGATCGAGTTATAGTAAAGTCGTCGATTTTAATCAAGGGGTTCCGGGTTCGAAAACGGGGGAGACGAATGTGGTTCGGATCCCACTTTAAACTGTATGTCCAGTCCCGGTTAGTAGAGGCACATCTTTTTGGTAAATAAAAAAGGAAAAATTTCGGTACAAAAACCGAGTCAATTTCGGGTTCAAAAGCGGTAAATAAAATGAAATTTCGCTGTTATAGCGGTGAAAAAGCGGTATATAAAATGACATTTTGCTTTTAAAAATCCTAAATTTGATTTAAAGACTGCACTAATACACAAAATAAACATATCCCTTGTAATAGCACATTAAGTCATTACCAGAATATGAAGTTCATTTCTGTATAAAGGATTCTCAAATGCTTCTCAAATGTTTGTAGCAAAATTAATAAATTTTCCGTGAATTGCATAACTCACAGGATAATTCAGACTTCAGAAAGTGTCGCGTCGGTATATAAACAGGTACATTTCGTGTTTAAGAGCCTATTTCGCATTTTGCAGTTCATTTCGCATCATTTCGTGACAAAACAGGATAGGAAAATGCACCTCGCACCTTTCACAAACATGAAAAATTAACACATTGTAATTTCACATTTCGTGTTTTCGACAAAAACAAAATATGCATGCCTGTACCGATTAGTTTATCTGTGCATAAAGGGAACTTAAAACTATATATATATATAAAAAAAAACAATGTATTACATAAATTAATTTTTGGGCCGGATCACTTACTATCGATATAATTCCGTTTTCAACTAATGAAGGAAACAAAAAATCAGTAATTAGAAAATTTTCCTAACATTTTCGCTTTCTTAAGTCAAAACATCCCTAGGTATGGGCTATGTTTTGCATAATTTTAATTACAGTAAAATGTAACAACATATGGCAACACTGCTCTGGGATGCAGTTATGGCGTACCTATTTTTAGAATCGGTTTCCTGCCTCCTTCCACGAGGTGCAACAATGTGGAACGACGAAGAGGATCTGCCGGATACCCCCTCCCCCTTTCTTTATCCTTCTCCCTCCATTTGGTGAGTTTGGATGAAGCTTGGATAATTTCCTTTCATCGCTTGTTCGCACCACGTAATTCGAACCGTTTCAAAATGGCCGTTGCTTTGGTTGATTTTTCTCAAATTTTACAAGCCCGCCTCTGTCTCGTCCCAGTGCCACATGAAAAGTATTAGCGAAAATGGACCTTACACACACAAAAATTGGCGTTTTCAAATATTTTAAATTGTGAATATGTAAATATATTTTTAATTCCTCATGGAGCACTGTTTCTCAACCTTTTCGGAGGGATGTTCCATTTGCAAAGTTGAGAGTATCAAAAATGTAAATTGTAGTTCTGAGCCGATAACGATACCACCTTGAACCTATACCGATATTCTTACCGATTCCTACTGACACCGATACTTATAAATTGAATAGCAATTAAAGTTGTTCAAAATATTGATTAATATTAGTTATATTAATATTTCACTACAATTATAATCATCATTTTACCAGAGTTTTGCTTCAAAATATTAAAAAATTACATTAGAATATAAAAATACCTGTTATGCAATCACAAATTATATTTGGGATGTCGGGGATACCCCCTTCCCCCATATTTTTTTTATCCCCGGGGAAGTAATTTTTTTTCCTGCCAGGGATGTTTTATCCCCCCACCAAAGAAAATTTAGTTAAAAGCATATAGTATACAATTTCTAAAGTCTCACTCGCTCTCGACCCCAGATTTTTGCTTATATAAATCAAAGTAATTGCTGTAATTTAATAACATTTGCTAAGGACATACCTTGGTGTGTGAGAAGCGTGGTGAAATCATGAGAATGAGCGCCACAGTCGTTCTAGGCGTGCGCATGCCAGAGGCGCAACCACGAATTTTTGTGTGGGGATGGGGGGCATGTACCAGGATAAACGTACCAATAATAATAATAATTTTAATAATAATAATAATGTTAATAAAAATAATGTTACTAATAATGTTATTATAACATTATTATTATTATTGATTTGCTTTATTTTACTTCGCTTTACTTGGCTAATTTTCGAAGATGGGGATGAGTGATGGCATGATGAAAATGATGAATGGATACTCGCAAACATCCATGCCCACGCCATGGACACTAAATTGTGTACGTATTTAAAGTTTCTTTAATAAATATTATATACAGCATATATTATTTAAATACATTACACAACCAATTCATCCATCTCACAATAAACCAACAGCAAAAATTCCATAAATTGTCTCTGAAATGTGCACGCTCCCTTTCCTCAAAACAATTCATGCATTCAAAACAAAATGAATTAAGACAAGTGTTTTTTTTCTTCTGTCTGGTCATTTACAATGCATTAAAGCGAACAAAGACATATTGCGAGCGAAGCAAGCAAGAAGTTTTTAGGATCCAATTATTTTGTAGGCTGAAATCAACATTAATTTAATAGGGCGCAAATAATTTCACGGAACTCCATGGCATTATATCATTTACAACTTTTGTGCCTCCCCGATGGTGTAGTGGTAACATCGTCGCCTTGTGATCTAAGGTCCCGGGTTCGATACCCGGTGGGGGCACATAGTGGTTCGGACCCACTTTAAGCTATAGGTCCAGTCCCGATTAGCCTTTCTGTGCATAAAGTAGACAAACAAAAACACAAATCAATCATTTTATTTTACAACTTTTTTTTTCATTTAGATCGTTCGGCGCCCAGCGCTGTCTCCCACCGCCCCTAGCTACGGTTCTGAACTTGACAAGACTAAGGAAAGCAGGTATTGCGAGCGAAGCGAGCAAGAAAAGTTTACGAAAAGTACTTTTATTTGCATGAAATTTGAAGTTCTGGGCGGTAATTGCCTCCTGCAGGTAGATTTGGCCGTCAATGTTTTCCCCCCGTTGCCCCCCCCCATAGAACTCATTTCCGACCAAGGTTGGGGCGGGGGAGGCAATACCCACCCCTGCCCCCCTGTGGTTGCGCTACTGGCGCATGCATCTACAGGAAATTGATGCTGTGCCTCGCGTTCTGATGTGTTGGCGGCAGTCTTCCATAATATGGAGAGACGTGCGCGTAAAGGCATGCCTTGATGGTCAAGGCGATCACTTCCAACTTTTTCTTTGATGTCACCATGCTTCACACAATCCAATATAGTATGTCCGTAGCAAATTTTATTACATTACAACCATTATTTTGATTTCTATAGACTATGCGAAAATTTGGGGCAGAGAGCGAGTGAGACACCCTGTATGTAACAAACACAATTGAATAATCATTCGTGTTCATTAATGGTCACAGTCATCAAATATTTCCCTGCCGAAAAGTATGCAGCCTTGTGGATTTAAATTTCCCTCACCAATGGCGGTGGAAGCGTAGTCGCCTTGTAATCAAGGAGTCCCGGTTTGGATTCCCGATGGAGGCACATTGTTGTTCGGATCCCACTTAAAACATCAAATCAATCAATCAATCTTGTGAATTAATAAGAACCCCATTCTGCAACTGACAATATCACTGAGCCAAGACAACAGCAGGCTGTTCTCCCCTTACGTTTTCATCGCATATCCTGATATTTTACATCAGGGCGTCTGCACTCGGAGAACTAAATGCATCATATCGATTGATGCACCAGAATGCATCGATTGATGCATTAAAGTGTGTCTTATGGCTTCTTCAAAGAATCAGATTCACATTTGATGCATTTGGGCGCATTTTTGTATGTCGTGAAAGAAACACCAAAGTGCATCATTTGATTCACGTGAGGATTCCTTTCAGTCGAGATGCACTTCAATGCATCAGTTGATGCGTTTTGATGCACCAGAATGTATCTTCTTTGATGATGCACGTAAACGTTTCGTCTGAGCTACATAAACTCTGTAGCTCAGGCCAAACGTTTGAGTGCATCATCCAAAAAGATGCAGGAAAGTGCATCAAGGAACATCAACTGATGCACTGAAGTGCATCTCGACTGAAATAAATCCTCACTTGAATCAAATGATGCACTTTGGTGCTTCTTCCACGACATACAAAAATGCATCCAAATGCATCAAACGTGAATTTGATTCTTTGAAGAAGCCATAAGACACACTTTAGTGCATCAATCGATGCATTCTGGTGCATCAATCGACATGATGCATTTAGTTTTCTATGTTTACCAAAATAACAAATCCAAAATTCTTAACTTTTTCTTGACCTTCTTTCCGTTTTCTTCACCCTTCCCCCTTTTTTAAAACATTTATTTAATCACCCCGTACTAAGGTATAGTTGGAAATTAAGAAATACATATTTTAATTCAGTGAAAAACCACAAGGCTGGTTAAGATGAAAACTGAAGCTTCACTTTAACAAGAGATTAAGACTTGTCTTAATTATTAATGCATGTAAAAATTAATGCTTCAGACTTCATCCTGGATGGAGAGTGGCCACACAACTTTAATATTTTTACACAACTTCACGCATACAAAAATGTAATTTTTAAGAAACAACGTGAACAAACTTTAACCACAACCACAATTTTAGATTTCCAAATATTCAATTTTATCAAATCCCAGTACGTGCATATAACAATGTAAATTCATACTGTAAAAATATTTAAAAAATTCGCGACCACAAGCATAATTTCTTGACTTTTTTCTTCACATGTAGACACCCTGTACATGTATTAAATTCTTCACATGAAACTTGTAGGTAGATTAAATGGACGTTAAGTTTGAACTCGGTCAAGTTGTCGATGATATTAATTCGATAGCTCTTTTTCTGTATGAGTTTGTGTTTTCTTATATTGTGAAAATACTGTTTCTAAATTACGTGTAAATGTTATCATAAAATTTAATGGCCTAGGTTCATGGACGTCCGCAGGATTTTCTCCAGGGAGGGGCAAGGAAGGTATTTTTTTCCAGGGGGGGCAAACAAGTATGGACCGTAGTGCGCGAGGAGCCGTCATTTTGTTCATTTGTGCCAGATTGATGGAATCATTCTTAATGTTGCCACCAGAGGTCAATAGAATCGGTTACGCAATGACGTAACAAGGAAGCCTCGGTGCGAACTCGCAGCCCTTCAGGCAGTGCATTTTGGATTCTGACCCAGGGAGAGGAAGTTGGCTTCTTCTAGGTAGACACTTTGGGAAGGTGTCCGAGGAACCACGATATGGAGGAGAAGGATAAGTACTTTCCGTAATGTTTCAAGTTTGAACTTGCACTCACGCAATCAAATTACATTTTGTTCATCTTTCTCGTCTAGACTACGTGGAGAAGTGACTTGACAGTAACTAAACATATTTAGTTCATTATTATTAATGTGTTTAAACTAATACCCATCAAACTGGCCAAGTGATACGACAAGGTTCATTTCAGCGAGTTTATCATGGAACAATCTTTCGTTATTGTAGTCTAATTGTGCTTGCACATTATGTGAATAAACTCGCCTACGTTGGAAAAGTGTTGTATCTGTACTTTCTAATAGCATAGCTGCCCCATAGCAAATAAGTAGACCTTTAAGGCGGAAATTTTCACTGCGCACTTAATTTAAGGTTTGTATGCATTAAACAGGTCAGTTTAATGTGCATACAAGGCACATTTTCCACAATAACAGTGTTGTTCCCTCAAAAAAACATTGCTTAAATTTGAATTTACCATGTTCGTGTAATAATTAACACATATTATTGTGGCTGAAATGAAATTATATGTGTGAAATATATAATTTGTGGTTGACTTTCATTTTCCAGGGGGGGGCACGGCCCCCCTTGTCCGCCTTGCCCCCCCCTTCCGGTCGCCCATGCCTAGGTTAGAACCACTGTTTCAAGGTGCTTAGATCCTCAACGCAATAGTTTAGTTTTCCTCACTACTAACAATACAAATTTGCATACCAAAAAAACTGAATCTAGGACAACTGCGATGGCGGACAATTGCGATGAAGCCTAAATCACGGACAATTGCGATGATTTTGACGGTGAAGGCCATTATACAAATTAATGGTATCACAATTGCAACGATCAGGACCTAACCTAACACAGAACTAATAATGCTGTATAAGGTTGGAACAACAAAATAAATAGGTGGCTTGGAAGACCGCATCCAAACATTCATGATGTTCTGGCCTGCCTCAAGAGCCAAGCAGAAGACACCACCATCAAGTACATGCGGATGGAACTTAATCTAGAATGTCAGAAAAGTAAGAAGCGTGACATTAAAATCGACGAGAGAGAGTTGGAAAGTGTATTCGCACTTAAAGGAAACGGGTCCTTCAAAAGGTATCTGTTGGCTCTAGCCCATGTTCAAAAACTTGATTGAACCAAATTCCCAGCCAAGTTTGACGAAGCACTTCCGTGCTGACAAGAAATAAAAGAGAGAAATGTAATAACAAAAATACAAGAATGAGGTAATAGTTATGACTGACAATGTGTGGAAGAACATTGATTTTAAACACGCCAAAGTGGTTGTAATGCAAGTACGTTTACCAAGCTACGTTGCCAGTCTCAAGCCTATGAGAGGAAGCAGTGTTCCAGGAGCGTATATTCTAGGCTAGTTAGGCTATCTGCGAAGCCCGGAGTCTAGAGAATAAAATACAGTAGAAAAATTGATCAGAAATTGTAATCAAAATTTTCCATATGGGTGACATGATTCTGGAGTTGGCAACCTGATTTCCTATGAGGTGGCACCCTGATTTCTTATGACTTGGTCAACTTATTTCTATTCATAGCCTAGGACCACGTGACAGTGAGATAGCCGAGATCTTGGACTCAGTATAAGCCACTGCAGTGTTCTGTTCGAAAATATCAATATTTCACATAATTCTCTTGTAAGACATATTGTACAGGGTGTTAAGCCACCATTCAATTTGATAGAAGATTTAAAATGTCAACGCAATTGTCCACCCGCCCTTTCACTTCTGTGTTCATCGCAATTGTCGGTCATAGCAATTGCCCGCCATCGCAATTGTCCGGCTACCAAAAAAACTACCACCTAAAATGAAATCACAAATGCTCCCTCCCCTTCCGTCCAAAACAAAAAGCTTAATTCGCCCATCGTTTGGTTAGCATTTGAATACAATAATCAAAAGTGAAAACAGCGTTACATAGAAAAAGTCGAGTGTAAAATACAAGAATCACGTCATGTTTATTCCAAAGAATAAATGGTTCCACAGATTTCAAAATTATAAAAATGAAGTTTTATGCCGGAGGGTAAAGAACATAAACTTTATGACGAAAAATTCACCCTAACTTTTAAGTCTCTTTCTTAAACGAAGTACATGAAAGTTAATAACACAATAAAAACAACTGCATTTCAGTACACCAACTGCACCTCATCTGGTGGACGAGTTGTAAAGCCTCTCCAATGATATAATAATAAATGTAATACTAATAATAAATTTGGAATAAAATTAGTTTATTTTTATTAGTTTGTAATAGTTTTTATTGTATAACAACAATCATAACCATGAGAGTTACTATGCCTAATTATTGTGTGTAGTATTGAAGTTTTATCGATGGCTTGCCCACTTATAGCGGTGGTGCTATCGAATTTTCAAGAAAACTATGGTGGTTGATCTATCTATTCTCTTTTTCCCTGTTTTTTTTGTCTTCCACTGCTTGTTCATCTCTTTCTCCTTTGTTTATCTATCTTCTTCATCTCTTTTTACACTTGCCTCTCTATCGAAATCTCACTCTGTCTATTACTTTCTTCCTCTATTTAATTCGCTTTCTTATTCTCTATTCCTGCCTTTCATTCTTTCTCATTTACTTTGTCTCTATCGTCTTTTTATTTTACCTCTTTCTCTATCTGTTTATCTTTTCTTCTCTCTTTCTCTCTATAATAAGAGATCTCTTTCCTTAATAGTTATTCATTCTTTATGTTTCTCTCGCTTTCTCTGCCTTTATTCATGCCTGTCAATCTTCTCATACTCCAGCTCTGTTTTTCTTTATTTTCTTCATTCTTTCTCTCTGTTCTTCTATATCTTTCCCTCGCTTTCTCACTGTTTCTTTCTTCAATACTTTCCAAGTCTTTTTGCTTCATTCTTTGTTTTTCTCACTTTCTCTGTCTTTATTCCTGCCTGTCAATCTTCTCATACTCCATCTCTGTTTTTCTTTATTTTCTTCATTCTTTCTCTGTTCTATCTTTCCCCCTCGCTTTCTCCCTATCTCTTTCTTCAATACTTTCCAAGTATTTTTGCTTCATCCTTTGTTCTTATCGCTTTCTCTGCCTTTATTCCTGCCTGTCATTCTTCTCATACTCCATCTCTTTGTTTACTATATTTTTCATACTTTCTCTGTTTTTCTATCTTTTCCTCTGATTTTCTCTATCTAAAGATTTCTTTCTTTATTATTTTCTCTGTCTTTCTACCTGCCTTTTATTCATCTCATTCCCTTTCTCTCTTCGGATATTTCCAATGTACAGTCACCGGCAATATAAATGGGACACCTATATCCTGAAATACTTGCTTCCCTGCAAGGCGTTATGTGTGTTGACTAACTCCACGCGGTGGTAGAAGATACCATTGAAATTTTCTATTAAAATCGACTTATCGCCGTATTCAAGCTCTACGATGCTGAATGGGCAGAAAATTGGATTAAGACTATTCCACTGTGGGCTACAGCCCATCCAAACCCTCCCCTACTAACGACGCCCCTTCTCCTCATCTTATACAGCATTTGCCTTTGTAGTAGTGTCCTTTCACCCTCTATCTCTCTCCTTCCGCACCCCATCTTTCTCTCGTTCTTCCCCCTTTTGAACTTCTCCGTTTCTCTTTCCCTGCCTGCCACCATGTCCACCTCTAGACGTCGGGAACAATTAATATTGTAAAATTCTTAAATAAAAATAAACATATTGTTAAATGTTAGCCAATATAAATAAAATATTTATTGATTTTTTTTAACAGTAATGAATAATAATGCTTAGGTAATTAATAACTTATTTGCTTATGCAGTTTGGGTGGCACCGTCCATACATCCGGCGAGAATTCGTCTACTCTGCCCGGTGGACCTCCAACGCCGCCTAAAACGCCACAGCAAAGTCTAGGAGGAGGCAGGTAAAGATTAAATCAACTAATTCACTTTTAGATCAAGTAGGAATAAATGCAGAAGCAATAAATAATTATCTATAATGCCTGTGTTCATTAATAAGTTCTGTATTTTTTCCGTCATTTTTTTTTGGCTTTTCTCCATTAGTCGCGACGATGAGGATGAATTATGATTATGGAAGACGAGCACACGTGCTAGGATTTGAACCCAGACCCTTCGGTGGCAATGGTTTATAAGTTTTAATAGACCACTGTTGAACCATACGCAGATGACAATTTCAGTCTGTCTATTGTTTCTTTTTTAAATATTAATTTGCTTTAAAATTTTAAGTTTGGTTAGAATAATTTTTGGTTTGAAGGTCATTCTTTGTTAACTCTTGAAGTAAATAATTTATAACAGTAGTGTTTATACCTAGGTATATTGCAAGTTTAATCGTAAATAAAAAGTTTATTATATTTCATGAGCTCTACGCTTGTTAAATTTTAAGGCAGGTGAAACGTAAAATTGTTTTTAAAATAATAATCATCACAAACGTTAAATGCATAAAAATGTATCCATCACAAAGAAAAGAACTTTGTATAATTAGACACCACATTCAGTCTGTCATTTCGTATTTTATTTGTTTTAGTTAACTTGTACCTATAATCTAGTGACAAAATACAGATATCACATATATTAATAAAAAATACAAATAACTATGTGATTATAACGCAAAGATTGTGACGAGATATACAAAAATTCTACGATTCTCATCTTGGTACAAGCAAATCAATGGTACGAAAAAAACAACGAAAACGCATAATGTGTTTCATCGATAGATTTAGATTTACAGTCGGGACGCGCTAGCGTGGAACCACCCGCTCTGGTAGCGTCGCGCTGTTGCCGGATTGACCTACCTCAGGATTTTCACGAGTCCACAGAAACACATGTAGGATTAAACATCTGGTTAAACAGTCAACAACGGGACACTTCCATTGTTCTCATTCTCAGCAAAAACAGCTGATTTTAACTACTACTTCTGTTCTTTCATTCATGTTTTATGTTTTTACATACAGGTAGATCGAAGCGTTAATTACACATGTACCAAATGTATCAGTAATGTTTAGGAAATCGAGCAATTGCCAAGCGTTTCGTTGTAATTCATTGAACTCTGTATTGCCAGAGCCTGTATTATCCTGTAGCTTCTTAAATTATCTCACTTCACACACCCACATGTGCCTCCCCGATGGTACAGTGGTAGGGTAAGCGTCGTCGCCTTGCAATCAAGTAGTGCTGGGTTCGATACCCTGTCGAGGCACATAGTGGTTCGGATTGCACTTCCAACTGTAGGTCCATTCCAGATTAGCTGTAGTGTCCATAAAGTGGACTTTAAAACACCAACTCAATCAATCAATCAATCAACTCACACACAATTGATTTGTTCTTGATAAATTCTTCCCTGTAATACAGTAACTCAGTTCTGTGAAATTCTGTATAAAAGGTAAATTTTAGTAGGTTCCGCAAAATATAATTTAAAAAACGTGTTAACGAAACCAAGTTGTACGTAATTTGTTTATACGTTATTCGCCAAAATTTTCAAGAAATACATTTCATTTGTACGTTCTGAAGATTCAACTATGTCACAGAAGTATAAATTCCATGTCGTTACAAAACAAAGGGCGAGTTTCGTATACAAAAACAATAGGCGGGCATAGCTGCGGTATTGAGTTGCGAAAAAGACGAACGTCGCGGTGTGACAAAGAAGGCAAAGAGAGGCGACATGAAATCAAAGGAGAACGATTTGCCACAGTTGTTCATAACTAGAGCCCGGAAGTTTGGCAAAATGACTCTTTTTATCTACTGCATATATTGATAAAATTTTTCCGGATACGTTTCTTATGTTGTTTCGAATGTTTTGGAAGCCTTTTCATTTTGCCTATTTTCCCTATTTGGGACCCCACTGCCTATTTTTAATTATAATGCCCTTTTTTTGCCTTTTTCAATGAAATTTGACATTTTTCTTAAAAAAAATGTGTATATAAATTATTTTTCTCCCAAAAAACGTTGTTGGCATTTATTTTTCTTCCGTTTATTATGTGAATAATTTTCGCCTTATTTAAGTAATATTGAACTCACGCATGTATCAACATTGCTGAAGGAGAAAAGTGTGAGAAAAAAGTATTTCATGCTCAGTTAGGATATTGCCTTTCGGTTAACATTTCTTGTGCATGATTGACTGCTGAAGTGGATAGGTTGATTTCGAACACAAAGAAGATATTTCTGAAATCTCCCTCTCGAACCCGAAAATGTCAGGAAGTTGCGATTGAGCTTAGTTTACCTCAGCAACCAGTCTTGACGAGATGGGGAACCTGGATATCAGCAGCTATATATTATGCTAACAACCTTCAAAAAATCAGTGAGGTGATCGATGCTCTTCCAGAAAATGAAGCGGCTTCAATTCGTGAAGTGAAAAAACTCCTGTGTTATTCAAGTTTACTTTTGCACATTATGGTGCATTGCCAGAGACAACTACAATTATAGCATCCAGATGATGGAAGTGCCAGGAGAAAAGGGGTGAGCTGTTGCGGAAAAGTGCTAACGGGTAGTGAGTGCAAATGAGGACTTGAAACAATTGAAAACAATTTGTGATATTCTAAAAGGTGAAAATGCTGTTACCAAAATGAGTCCAGCTACATTAGCTTGTTATATGTATGCTCCAATAACTTCTGTCGAAGTAGAAAGATCATTTTCTATTATGAAAAACATTCTCTCTGACAGACGACTATCAATGAATGTTTAGAACTTAAAAAGCACTTTGTAGTTATGTGCAATCAAGACGGAGAAAATTGAAATGCTCTTCCCAATTTAGATTTTAACATTTTGCCAGAAATTATAGATAAAAGTAAGCGACTTCTAAATGTGCCTTTTTTCGGTTTATTTTGCCTTTTTTTCCTTTTTAGTGCCTATTTACCACATTATAAATGCCTTTTTGCCTGCCTATTTTAACGAAAATAAATGCCTGAACTTCCGGGCTCTATTCATAACACAAGATGCATTTTCTTTTGTAGGTAATTATGATACGATACAACACAAGTAAAAAGATGCCGGTAACTGATGCTTGCAATGTACCATAATAAAAACACAACAGAGGTTCTTTCAGTGAAGGTTTTCGGTTGCTGTGTAGAGCAGGAAGATAAAATGTTTCACGCTTGCCAGAATGTAAAATTCACACGGGAAGTTAACGTTAACCTACAAGAAACTTCAGATTCAAACTTCTAGATTCGTTAAATTATCACTTTACGACGGAAATAACATATATTAGCATACTGATACGTACGTGCTTAATTTCGCGTGAAGTTTTATTTTTTCCCGAACTTGCCAACAGCTGATTAACCTGTCTGCCTGTTTGTGCGAACGTGGCAACGTAGAAAACCCCCAGCCACATGGTAGCCAACGAGGAGACAGAATTTGGTCACGTTCTGCCGTTCTGCGTTCTGATTGCACGCCGCTTCTTATCGCGTCCCGACTGTAGTCAAGATATTTCTCGTAATCTCTGTTAATGCTATTAGAGCACCACCTATCGACTTGAATTTCATGTGAATCTCTAGACTTCAAACCAGTTCATTTTTGGAATGTATTTCGTCATGACTTGAGGTTTTTGTCTCGCTTTGTTTCTACGTCTCTTCTTTCTATATTTTTATTTTCTGCCTTTTTCCTTTATTTCCACATCTTTTGGTACAATCTTTTCTCTTTTCATATTCCTTCCTGTGTTTCCTTTTCTGTCTCTCTCTGTTCATTTCTTTATATATTTCTGTCATTTTCTTGTTTCTTTTAGTATCTTTATCCCTCTGTGCGTGTATGCTCTCTTGTAAATAGAGTTGGAAGTGGTCGGGAAAAATCGGCTTTTTTGAAGAAAAAAAAACAGAGTTTTTTCCACGGCTATTTTGGTTGGGATTTTTTCGGCTTTTTTTCACAAAACTGTCTCAAATCAATGAAAATACAGGAGTTGGCAGTATTTTTCCTGTTCCATGGTTTTCGTTTATCTCACTACTGTAAAATAGACACTCATTTCAAAATATAAAATACCATTTACAATATGAAATCCGTAGCTAAACATAAACAGTGTTTTTTTAAAAAAGCTGGCTTCTTTGATTGGGCGGTTCTTTCAGAGTGTTATCTTCATATTTCGGTAGGATTATAAAATATATCTATGTAGTATAAACATATTCACATAACTAGAGTAGTTTTGTATGTGTTTTTAATGGAACCTAATAGTATGATTAATATGAAAATATTTTCTATATTTGGATTTGTTATATGAACATAGCAAGATAGAAAATACTGCTCTACCTTTTGAAAATCTAGTATCAAATCTCTTTACATTAAATTTTGTGTTCAGTAAAATATTTATATTTGTGTTCCGGCTTTCCAATAATGTATAATTTGGTTAAACGGCTGCTAAACCTTGTCACACTGCAACTAGGGATGTATTTTGGCTGCTTGTTGCAAAATTCTCAACCTTTGTGAGACCACAGCCCAGTAATTTTATTTCTTACAAGTCGATGCCCTGGTCCCAACAATTTCCCTCATAAATACATTTCTGATCTTTAAAAGTTTATATGGAAATTAATGTTCACCCTTAATTAATATTAATATGCACCCAGGGGTTGACGACTAATTTAAATCTAATTTTGTGGGCCTTCCCAATGGCGCAGTGGTATCGTCGTTGCCTTGTAATCAAGGGGTCCCGGGTTTGATACCCGGTGGAGGCACAAGTGGTTCGGATCCCACTTTAAACTGTAGGTCCAGTCTCGATTAGCACTGTGCATAAAGCGGACTTAAAACACAAATTCAAATCAAATCAAATCTAATTTTATATTTGACAGCAAGTATAATTTACATAATGGACCTTTTCAGGCCCGGCGGTTGAACAACACTGTCACTAAAACTGAAGAAATCTGGACTGGACTTACAGATAGAAATGGGATCCGAAACACTCTGACCGCTGGGGATTGAACCTCAGACCCCTTCTTATTACAAGGCAACAGCATTACTTTATTCCACTCCACAGGCCCATTTATGATTATAAAAGGAACCTTCTATCAAAAAACCGACCTTTTTCCAACAACAGTACTTGCAATTTGTTGTCTGTGATTTATAGGTTAAATTAAACGATGACGTAGCTAACAATCTTGTTAAGTATAGAGAACATGCAGATCGAGGCAACACACGACATGGGCCCCTTCAGTCTGCAGGCAAGCATCCACCACACATGCACAAACAAGACCGAGGTGACATGATGCGCACCCTTGAAGGAGCTTTCAGACTGAAGTCACAAATGACAAGCGACACAGTCTCCTTCAGTATGAAGCAAAACATTCACCATGCACGCAAGAGCAACAGACCGAAGCGGCACGATGCACGCCATTGAGAAAACAGTATAGTCCGAGGAACATGCAAGTGACATGTTTAGCTCGTTGTCGTGCTTCAGTTCAAAAGATTGAATGGATTACTGAGGGTCTGCTTCCAAGCGACACATGTCGCTTGTTGCTTCCGTCTGAAATTTCCCTGAGAAAACGGTACAGGCCAAGTGACAAGCGACACTTGCAGCTTATGTTGCTTCTGTTCGAAAGGTTGCATTTACTTCTAAGGGTTGGTTTCCAAAAACCACGTGTCGCTTCCGTCTCAAAGCTCCATTAAACAGGATATATTGAAAAGTGATGCCGAGCAGAATCTAGAAAAGCTCTACTCGGCATCAGTCTTCAATATACACACGTTCACGTAATACATATGCTTCTGCATATGTGCTGTGAACAGTAGAGATTTTTAATTGTTCCCAAACATCGAATATTTTGATATTAACATTTGTTTCATATTTTATGACATCAGCATTTAAATTGAGACACAAACATGTAAAATGTTGTTTTAGGTACATTTCATGGTCAGATGTGCTCATCAGGACTACACATTTAGTTTTAATCCTAGCTTACCCGTGCTGTACAAGAAACTTACATATCAGGGGGCGACTCATAGGCCCACACTTATTTATTACTAGAATTCAAGAAACCATTTCATTATTGAATCACTGCTTCCTTTGATCATTACACATGTGCAATTATTTATTAATTATAATAATTATAAAAAATACTATAATTACTAAAAAATAATAACCAATTATTGCCTGAGTGTCTCCCATATATCATTCACTAAAACTCACAAAATCCATAATATTCTTTTATTAATGTTTTTGTGTTTGTAGAGGTGCAATTTATTAAATATAATAATTACAATAATTACCATCATTACCAACTAATTGTACACTGTCACGAGTGTTTCGAATGAGACGTATTTAAAGATGGTGGCCTGATAAGCCCACCAAGTGCATTTTGCCTCCTATTTACATTACACTTGTTTTTTTTATTAACAAAAGTAATACAGAAATATTGGGAACAATGTAGTTTATTTTCAAACAGTTGAAAAATCTAAAAAGTAGATGTGGTGGGACTGCAAATCCTTCCCTCCCCCCCCCCCCCCCTCGGTAAGCTAGGGTTAAAATTGTATCTGAACCACTATACAATATGTGTCCACTGGGATTGGCCAATATCTGTCTCTTGGCTGCTACATAATGTAAATCTTTTTTAGCTAGTTGTAAAATATGTCACTACAAACCTGTAAACTAATAACAGTAACTTCAAGTGAAGTAGGTTAGCTGTAATTGGTAAGAAGCCAAAATTTCCGGGTTTTTTCCAAAAAAAGCCGGCTTTTTTGCAACTCTACTTGTAAATGACTTAAAATATCTCATGGGCGTATTAGGCTGGGCCAGAGCCGTCGGCAGATTTAGCGGGAGGGGCATGGAGGTACTTTCCCCTGCCAAAAATATTGGCACCATTACATTACAATGAATAAAAAATGTTCGAGTAATATTTTCCCAGGCAGTAATAGTATGAAACAACTTTTTACACTAGATTTACTTATCCAAACCTTATCTACCAAGGGAAATTAAACTGTCCTTGACCCCCTAGTTTTGCCACCTTGCCCCCCCCCCCCTACGTTTTGGAACCCAATCGCCACCACTGCTATCATGTTATAATCAAAGGGTACACACACACATGCATGCGCGTACATACATGCATATACAGTCCTGCCGTTGTATCTCCCGATGTCCAATCACAGCGCAGAATGGTTATTTTGACAAAACCCTGTTTCCCTGCTGGCTGCTTTGGGGAGGGAGATTTGTAACGTTGCCGCTTCTTGCCCAAGCACTAGGCCTAATTGGTTGTTTGACTGCGAGTTCCTTCGTAGGGAAACGCGGCAACAGAGGGTCACTGCAATAAAGGCGGTCTCCGCACCGGAAATAAGAACGGCAGGACTGTAATCTGCTTTTAATATTTCGAAAAATCTCACTTGTATTTCCATTGTTACATCTTATCATATGCTTACAGCTTATTCTATACTCCTCCCAGAAACAAATTCTAGGTCTGCCTATGGCGTGCCCAAAGAGTGGTTGGTGGGGCCATAACTCCTCTTTACCCAGTGTTCCTAAAAAAAATATTAATAATAATTCCCTTTATTACATTACATTACATATTGAATTTGCATTATCATATAATTATAGACAATTACCAACCATAAGCAACCAATATACACGTATTACAGCTATTCAATACATGTAATAAGGAACCCCCGAAGTAAGCCCGCCTCCTCCCGCATACATTCGAGGGTATGCTCTTATTGTCCTGGTTCCTAAAAATATACCAGGACGTCAGTTGCTCCGAGTTTGACGGTTCCCCCGACTTTATTTTCTCTATTTATTATTATTTGATTGCATTTTAAAATAGGTATAATAATAAATTGTAATGTTATACAAAGAAATATATACATGACATAATTGATGTATACAATACTTTATGTGATATTATTTCTGTTCTGGGATCCAGAACAGAGGACATGAACCTCGTGAGTGACATTACATTACATGTACACATTTTTTTAAAAAAACCAATTGTGAATAGTGTGGATATAACATTTTCCATTATTGTACTGTTTCTAATTTCGACTCTTATGTTTACATGGTAGGACAGTATTAACAATATTAATAATAATATTTTTAACATCATCATCAAGAATATCTTCAATAACATTCTCCTAAAAAAAAAGTCAAAGGCGGAAGAGATGGCAAAATGAGGGCTGACTACTATTAAAAAAAAAGTTTACGCATTTCCCTTTCCAAATACATGGGTACGCCACTGGCTGGAGCCCCCTGTGGCGACGCCACTGCTGACTACTTACAAAAAGCAACCGTCTCTCTCCTTGCGAAATTCTTAGGTACGCCATGCATTCCTTAGTACCTTCAAATCATTCGTTATCTTTAGGCTGTGGTATACTTAATTCGCATGTCATTAGCTGTTACGTTTATTATTAATACATATTTTTGTACCATCGAGCGTGTGTACACATATGAGATTCTCAAAACATAATCACTCATCTACATTATCTGCACAAAAAAACAAAGCACAATAGTTTGTATAGCGTTAATGTATTTTTCCTCTGGAGAGCCATTCGTGTGTCAATGCCTGCAGTACCACCTATCGGCGGGTTTTTGAAGTAATGAATAAATAGCAAGGACAGGGTTGGGCCTCCGTCAAGCAGACTTGTTGTTGACGTGTCAAACGGAGGAAAGAGGGAATGAAAAAAACAGCGCCTTCAGCGGCAAAAGACAAGTGGGAACAAATAAAATAGTCGATGTTTGAAAAGCCTATAAAAATACATCGTGCCTCTACTTGTAGGCTGGGACAAGGAAAAGCTGGAATGCAAAGAAAACAATTTAGATTATCAACTAACAGTACCTCGAATGGCCAAGTAGAGATTGTCGCGCCCTCTCTAAAGCATGTTTGTCCAGTTTACATTCGTGACTGCATTGCTTATAAGTCCACCGTAAACATACTTTATTGGCCGAGCCAAGAAAAACAGTAGCGAATCGAGAGAGGGGGGGCTAAACGGGGGGAAAAGCGTCGCATTTCGACCTTCCGACTTCCTGAATCTGTCTGTCACGTAAATCATACGGATCATCAAGTTGATGGACGTCCAGGGGAACGTTCAAAGCAGAAAACAAACGAATAACTGCGGCCAGAAAAACAAATGAAGCGAGACAAGAACGCGTTGTGCTCGCCCCTGACTCATTCCACTGAAATTAGGCCTAAACTATTTAACTTTCCTCGATAATATTAGCTAGGATTGTGTAGGTTTGTTGCATGTGTAAAGAGAGCCGGATTTAGGTAGCCCCGGACATGTGACGTCTGAGCTTGCCGTGAACACATACCAGCAAAAAATCAAAGAAAAAGTGCTTCTTTGGGGGGTGAGGGAACTGATGGTTCTTTCTTTTCACAGCATCGAAAGTAGCACAGGCATTGAAAATACAAGTGTGCCATCTATCGCCGTAATGGCACACTTTCTTTCTCCTCTTTAAAGTCTACTAGCCTTAGCCTATCTATTCTTATTCAGGGCCATAAAATAACTAATTAATGATTGGAAGAGGTGAGTCATCCACCCGTCGAATGCTTCATTTTATCAGTGGGGCTCGGACGAATTGCACATCTACCGTGGTGCAGGTGTCTCACACAGTGGCGCAACCACAGGGGGGGGGGCATTGCCCCCCCAAACCTTAAACTAAAATGAGTTCTAGGGGGGGGAAACATTGACAGCCAAGTGCACTTGCAAGGGTCAATTACCGCCCACAACTTCAAATTTTATGCAAATAAAAATACTTTTCGTAAAATTTTCTTGCTCGCTTCGCTCACAATACCTGCTTTTCTTACTCTTATCAAGTTTCATAACAGTAGCTAGGGGCGACGGGAGTCTGCCTTGGACGCCGGACGATCTAAATGAAAAGAAGTTGTAAAATTGATTGATTGATTTGTGGTTTTAAGTCCACTTTATGCACAGGCAGGCTAATCGGGACTGGGCCTACAGTTTAAAGTGGGGTCCGAACCACTGCGCCATGTGCATCAACCGGGTATCGAACCCGGGACCCATTACACCATCGGGGAGGCACAAAAGTTGTAAAAGAGAAAATGCATTTGCGTCCCGTGAAATTATTTGCGCCCTATTTTAATCAATATTGATTACAGCCTGCAAGAAAAGTGGATCCAAAAATGTTCTTGATCGCTTCGCTCGCAATATTTCATTGTTCTCTGCAGTGCATTGTAAATTTCCAGACAAAGTAATAAGACTTGTCTGAATTAATTTTGTTTTAAATGCATGAACAAATTTTAAGGAAAGGGAGCGTGCATATTTGAGAGACGATTTATGTATTTTTTGCTGCTGGTTTATGCTGTGAGATGGATGAATTGGATGTGTAACGAATTTAAATAATACATGTTGTATATAATATGTTTAAAGAAACTTTCAATACGTACACAATTTAGTGTTCACGTCGCATACTATATGTGAAACATATAATACTATATGTGAAACATATATCGTGCATGAAAGTGATATAATGTTAATGTAAAAAAGAATTATATTTGGAATGCATTTATCAAGCATTTTCTGTCTTTGAAAAATAGTTTGTGTGCTTTATTTCCATTATTAATGTCAAATTGAATATTTTGGAAAGATAATTCAAATAGTTTGTTCGAACACAAATGCTATAGCACCAACTTCTACCCCCTTTTTGCATAATTTACAAGGGTAATAACGTCTATGATACTACACTACTACTACTACTACTACTAATAATAATAATAATAGTAATAATAATGTTGATCCCGGGTTTGAATCCCGGCTTGGGCATCATATATCATCACTCATCCTCATCTTCGCAAATTAGCCAAAAGTGGCACAAGAAGCGAAGTAAAATAAAGTAAATCAATAATAGTAATAATAATAATATTATAATAATATTATTATTATTACTGTTATTATTATTATTATTGGTACGCTTATCCTGGTACTTGCTACCCCCAGACAAAATTTCGTGGTTGCGCCTCTGGTTTCACCGAACCCGAATTGCGCATCGGCACGAACTGCGCACCAAGCGATACATACAGAAATGGAACAAATTCAAAGGATGTAACAATTTATGAAACTAAGAATAAGAATTTTATTTCAGATTTGGGCAAAATTGTCAGTAATCATATACCAAAGTGCATTTTAATATAGACATCCAAACGAGTCACATGTATGTACTTAACAATTACATTTTAATATAGACATTAACAAATTTATTATGATTAAACCACTCACTTCTAGTTAACACGATGTTATTTTCGATGAATGCCTGCTTTTGTCTTGTTTTTTGTCAGTCTGTGGAACATTTCCTTCTCGCACACTATTAAGATTTGAGTCCCAAGAAAAAATGACGATCCCCTTTTCTTTGTCGTTTTTTAACAAAAAGTTCTCATCATGAATGGTCTTCACTTCTGTATTTCATCGAGCGTCAACTGAACTTCATCCAAAGCTTTGGGTAACTTAGGATGTACTTTCAACCGAGCATAATTGATGTTGTTCCTGACGAACTTCGTGTCCTTTCGGGTTAAGGTTTCCACAATGTTCCGCTGCTCCTGTAACTCTCTGTGTATTAACTTCGAAGGTCTTTCCTCAATCTCGTCTCCTCTTCTCTTGATGTTGTCCCTCAGGGATTTTCTCCTTAAAAACCTGGTGTAAAGTATGGCCTTACATGATTTACTGGTACACCTCCAGCGTTCTTCACCCGTAGATTTCAATATCTCTTCCCTTCTCGAAACGTATGTTTTAAGTAAACGAGAATTGCGTTTCCTCTTTCACTCCAATTTTTTTGTATTTCCATATTGCTACACTTTATTCCACATCACGCAAGTCACTTTATTCCCACGAGTTCAAATTAATGTCACAACTGCAAATGAAAGAAATGGCTTCACAATTTAACAGATTTCACATTAGGTGGAACGTTTTTGGCTGAAATCCATCACGAGTATTTTCACTTCACTGCTCTGTGCGCAATTCGTGCTTCGAGATTAGTGAATCCTTATCAACATTCATCCCTGGGCAGGTTTTGTGCGCAATTCGAGTTTGCCCTATCAGTGTGCGTAATCACTGAAGACTGGTGGTGGGAGGAAGATCGTTCATCTACGCCCGCCCACTCCACACAAAAATAAATAAATAAATATATGAAAAGTTCCTCGTGCATATAGCACCGTGCTATGAAGACACGTTTAGGATATGTGGAGGTACAAACAAATTTGTTCTAAGTGGCAAACAGAATGTATGAAATATTCTCGTGAAAAATTGAAAAATGTACTATTTTTGTCTCACAATTATCAAGTATTTATTGTCTACGCTTTAGTTTTTCCCAACACTCGATGCTTGGAAGAAAATGCTAGAAATTGTTGTTGTAAATATAGATTTGGCGAAATGTTCTTGCTATGCAAAGACAGAACCAATGTGGCCAGATCGGTCTAGTGGAAATCACTGATTTGCTACTGGCAACACTGCTGCCAGGCCATCGTGTTCGTGGGAGAAGTATAAAGAAGGTCAAAAACAAGTTAATTTTATAAAACAACAGTGTTTGCTTGAGAAAATGAAAACGATTCATCCTGAGGTTATATTATTTCAACTTTTTGTTAGGTGCAGTTGTCAAGTTTAGCTTTTGTTACTTATTTCTCTCTCACTAATTGCAGAATGAAATCCCTTGGCTCGAGTTGCTCCGAACCTTCCCCACGGCCGGACTGTAGTTTCGCAAAGCTCTACCAGAGGGAGCAGGCGTCGAACTTAACAATGAACGAACAACTCAGGCAGAACAACGAAGAGATTGTTGGAATGGCTGCGAAGAGCTACTCAAGGTAAGATTTTTTACAAGTAGCCTATTCAAAATTCAGATTCAAATTCGTACATGGCCCGTAGGGAGGGGAGGCAGGGGTACTTGCCCCAAGTACTCGGGTCCCGCAGAAAATTTTCTAAAAAATAAAAAAATGTTCTGAAGAGGGATTTAACGAAATTATTTGAAAATTCTCCGGTATATAAGCATCAAAAAGGACAAATTGTTTTCGACGCGTAAAATAAGATTATAGACATATTCTAAGCAAACCACTGTACACAAAAAATATTATAAATACCTCAACGCTAATAACTAGGGACCTTGATTTTTCGCAAAAGCAATACCGAAAAATGTTCAAAAAATTGTTCACATGCGAAGTGACGTTCTAAACCCATTATTCATGCATTCGAAATCGCGAAGTGACGCGAATTTGGCATAAAATACGAATTACGAACATTTTCGCGAATTTGAACACATTTTGTGCTAAAAAACGAAAAATTTAACAGTCTTGTGTTTTATACTTAAAAAATAAAATGTATCATATTTACGCTTGCATAAAGTGCACGTTTTAAAAAAAATCCCAATTAAAATTACCACCTGAGCGCTAGTGTCGCTTCCAATATGGCCACTCTATGTAGGATAAATCTTTGTTTACATTCAGTAGTAGTACGTAATAGCAGCGTGTTGGCATGGCTGGTATGGAAGAAATGTTTGAAATACGCGATATTTTTAAATATTGCGAATGCTATGTGTATTCCAGGAACTATAAATAAGGTGTAACTGTGCTGAGAACGAAGCATTTAATGATGATAGGCAAAAATAGCATGGAAAACGTAATGAAACCAATGTATACTCACCGGTTCTTCAAAGTAGTGCGGTTTCATCTGCACCTCGGTTGTAACTGGAGCTCTCGGAAATAATTTGGAAATAGTAAGGCAATTCACCTGTATTGCAAAGCTTGGGCAGGAGTAGAATGTAAACATACCGTTGCAGTTCTTCCCTCCAAGAGGCAGGCTCGTTTAATAATGACACAGGTTAATAATAATAGAATTCACAATTTCATCGAGGCTATCCACTACATGAAACAGCGGCATGTGGATTATCTTTTTCTGCTTACCTTTATGATTACAGACGTTAATTAATTATCAAACTATTTTCATCTTCGCACTTAATCGACTTGCACCTGTTCCAAAATTTCATGCATATACATTGTTTTCGAAAAAAAAATTGTTTTATTCATAAAGAAAAATTTAAAACTTTAATTTCGAGTAATATAATCATCTTTCGGAAAATAAAGTGAACAGACTCGTGCAGTGGTGTGCCCAGGATTTTGGAAAGGGGGGGGGGGTTACCTATACTTTATCTTGGTAGTCAGCCCTCATTTTGTCATATTTTCCTACCTTTGACGTTCCTATTTTTAGGAATACTGGGCAAAAGGAGGGGGGTTAACCCCCACCAACCACCCAACCCCTCGGCTTGTGCATTCTTCGTAATTTTCTTGCCACATTTCAATGCTATCCCGATCCCCCATACCAATCTTCTGACAATCAATTCTGTTTTCCCTGATTTATTTACAAATTTCATTTTGTTGATTCCACTGGGTGGAAACAAATGTAAACTTTTCACTTGTCATGACCCACAAAACGATTTAGAGCCAAAAACTGAACAGTAGACGTTACTCTTGCGAACATTTCCCATGCTTTCAAAGACTTCAAAACAACATAGTATCCTTATTAGAGTAGTTCCGGAAAGTCCCACCAGATGTCATATTGGATAATTTTAATCGCGAATAAACCTAAGGTGCGCGCTATACATGGAATAATTCAGACAGCTACATGAAACCACATGTAAATGGAAGTTTTCCACGATTTTTCACAATATATCGGAACGTTTTGCACCAGGGTGCGAAATCCTGGGGGGACGGGGGAGATTCCCCCCCAACCAACAATCTTGGCCTCAAAAATCCCCCACCAAAAAAAAATACGCACAATAAAAGTAAAACAAGAATGCAAGAAAATAATAACTATGGAATCTAATTGATTTATCATAAAGCACAAACTAAACAAAAACTCGCATATAATAAAACTACTTGAACTATTTCATAATTTATTAACATCTTTAGCCAGTTAGTAAAGAAATTATTTAGCTGCTTTGCAATATCTGATATGTATAAAAGTAACAAATTAATTTCCTTTATGTATAATTAATAATAATAGTAATAATAATAATATATTTTTAATTGAGTAATTTATTTTTACTTTTAATAACATTACAGATATGTATCGTATAATGTTTGTGGGGGAGGGGATTTGTAGATGAAGAACTTTCTCCCCCCCCAGTTTTCAATGATTTCGCACCCTGTTTTGCACCATCGATCCAAGTGGTGCGGTTTTGGCGAAGATTGAGTTCGCAGCTATACTACAGTCACTCGATAGCCGCAACATTTGTTCGGTGAGAACCAGTGGCGTACGCAGGATGTTTCGGAGGGAGCTGGATTTGTAAAGGTGGATATTACATTACATAGCTGCATTGTAGCGAGCGCGGGATAGACCATTTTTAATCTTCATTTTAGAAGTTGTTCAAAGACAAAAATGGCAATCGTTTTTTTTTATGGGAGTTGCATTTGCCACTTTGGTTTTTCCCCGAATTCTTTATTGCTTTCGTTTAAAAATTTTGATTTTCTCAAAATTTCTGGAGGGGCCTGTAGTCCCATCAGGCCCCCTCTGCCTACGCCAGTGGCGAGAAAAAATAGAAAGAAACTTCATCAAAAATAGTTTCCAACGTGTGAACCTGTCATGAACAGGCATAGGCAATGTGGCCTACAATTTAAAATAGTAATTTAAATGCACAATGGTTTAATTTTATTTCTGATTGGCAGAAAAGTTTGCTAAAATAAAAAAGCGAATTTTGAATAAAAGAATACCGATTTTTTTAAAATGAAAAGAAACGAAAAATAACACGTCGGGGCAAGACAGAGACAGATAGAGAGAGAGAGAGAGATATAAAAGAAAGTAGTGGACAAGACAAAAAGAAAACGAAACAGAAATAAATTCGTAGTCGGAGGGGTCAGGGACGAAAATGTATGGTAGGCGGACAATTGCGATGAACACAGTTAGAAGCGAAAGGGCGAATGGACAATTGCGATGACATTTTAAATCTTCTATCAAATTGAAGGGTGGCTTAACACCCCGTACAATACCTCTTACAGCCGGCCCCCGTGGCGGAGTGGTTAGCATATCGCGCTACGATGCCAGGGGTCCCGGTTTCGAATCCTGACTTTGGCGTGGATGTTTTTGAGTGTCCATTCATCAATTTCATCATATCACTCATCCCCATCTTCGCAAATTAGCCAAGTGGCACAAGAAGCGAAGTAAAATAAAGCAAATCAATCAATACTTCTTACAAGAGAATTATGTGAAATATTGATATTTTCGAATTGAACACTTTTTCCTCTCACACTTTCTCCAGGCTTGAGACTGGCAAGGTAGCTTGTAAACGTAGCCAACTTGCATTACAACCACTTTTAGGTTAGGTTAGGTTAGGTGACCTGCTGCTTGTCATCCTGTTCGTCGCAATTGTCCGTGATTTGAGCTTCATCGTAATTGTCCGCCACCGCAATTGTCCTAAAGCGCAGAAGGAATAACTTGGCAGTGACGTCATCTCCCACCTTTACCTCTCCTCCCAGAAGCGAAGGCTCATTCGCTAGAGCGGATGACAAGGTGACGTGCAAACCAATGGAAATCATTTCGAGAGGGATGATGCAGGCGTGCACACTGCTACATTTGTCTTTCGAAACAATCCCCAGCTACGAGCGAGTGATTGCAGGCTATTTTGTTTCTTTGTTAGCGAGTTGTTTTTTCTGGTTTTGTCATTGTTGTACAATGAGCAGTGGCGTAAAGAAATGTAAACCCTTGAACAGCGATGTAAGAGAAATAGTTTTCAATGTGTATAAGTACTTTGATTGCGATGAAAACAAAACAACAGCTGAATTTTTAAGGAGAAAGACAAAAGTGCTAACATTAAATTGAAGATTGGTAGTTTTCACCGCGATCTTTACTGCTCGTATTCTTACTCGTGCCATGATTCCTTTCATAGCAGTTGGCAACGCTGACTTAGCAGGGAGTGACGTCACTGCCAGGTTATTCCTTCCCGGCTGTAGATTCAAATGTACAGACAAGCAAAACCGAAAGGGAAGTGAATACAACTGTAAGAGAAATGAACAATAACCAACTTTTCGATATTCTGGGAGAGAGGAGGGGTTGGGGAGTGATCTCCTTGATCCCCCTGTGGGTGCCCACGCCCAAGCACAAAGCCCTCCATCTGAATTAAGGTTAGCTTTCCACATTTGATGGAAAACATTGCTACTCTATTGATTTTTTCAATTCGATTATTTTATTTCGCTTTTCTGCCACTTTTGGCTATCTCGACGATGAGGATGAGGGATGATATGATGACATTGATGAAGGGACACTCATGAAGAACACCAATGCTCAGGCCGGGATTCATCCCGGGAACCCTCGCGTCCGTAGCGCTCTGTGCTAACCAATCCCTTGCGTAGATCGGCTAATGTGGCGCTCAAGAATCTACACCAAACAGGGGCTCCGCAACTCCTACTCTATACCACTTTTAAGCAGGGTTGTTAAAGTCTAGGAATTTTAAATAAATTCAATTCCGGTCCCAGAGAGAAAATCAGCAAGCGTGAATGGGTTCTGGACCGTAAAGAACCCTTTTATCCACTAAGTATTTCAATTCGGTCCAGGAACCTTTTTACCAGATCAATTTAAATTCGGTCCAGAAACCTTTCTTGCAGGATCAATTTAAATACGGTCCAGGAAGCTTTTTTTCCGAATCATTTTAAATACGGTCCAGGAACCTATTTTTCGGGATGAATTTAAATTCGGTCCGACAATTTTTTCCCGGATGAAATTAAATACGGTCCAGGAACCTTTTTCTGAATGCCAATCTCATTAAATTCGGTCTAGGGACCTTTTTTGCAGGATCAATTTAAAAACTGTCCAGGAACCCTTTTTCAGGATGAATTTAAATTCGGTCCAGGAACTTTTTTTTAGGATCAATTTAAATTCGGTCCAGGAACCATTTTACTGAAGAATTTAAATTCGGTACAGGACCCTTTTTCCCAGATCAATTTAAATACGGTCCAGGAACCTTTTTTCAGGATCAATTAAAATACGGTCCAGGAATCTTTATTGAATGAAACAATACGCAACTTGGACCGAATTTAAATTGTTCGAGAAACTGTCCGGTCCTGCAGCGGAACCCATTAGAATTTATGCGTTCCTGGACCTTCTACCCTGCTTTTAAGTCTTCCTCAACAGAGCCTATCCATCTCACCGGTGGTCTTCCAGTCTTCCGTCTACCACTAGGTCTTGTAAATGTAAGCTGCAATGCCTGATACTATACTTTGTCCCGGATATCTCTGGAGCGAGCGAACAAAAGCAAGCCTCTGGGCGAGTAGTGACTCGACCAATGAACAAGTGCGAAGGAACGTGAATGCATGGAGGGGGAAAATGGACTGCAGTTCCCAGCCTTTGCAGCAGGCGTACACTGCTTCGCTCCGCCCACTCGTTTTCTCCCCTTTATGCGCTGCTTTGCTCCAGAGATTCCTGTGATAAGAGTCAGTGGCGGCGATTGGGTTCCAAAACGGGGGGGGGGGGGTTGCAAAGACAGTATATTTCCCTTTGTGGATAAGGTTTAGCATAGTGCGGAGGCAAAGTGGCAAAAATTTGGGGGCAACTGTCCCCCTCGCCCCCCCCTAATCGCCGCCACTGGATAGAGTATAGAGCATGGAATTTCATGCAATTTCATTCAGTTATTGTTGGTTAATTTAGTTCCGGGATAAGCTAAATTTTTAACGAATTGCGCGTAACAGGAAACTCTCATATATGTTATTATTATACATCGTTATACATATTTCAAACCAGCCTCCTTGGCAGAGTGGTTAGCGTAGCATGCTGCTAAGTCGGGGATGCTAGGATCGATTCGAGGGCAAGGGATGGGTGTTTCATTGAGTTGCAAAAAAAAAAAAAAAAAAAAAAAAAAATAGGCGTGGTAAAAATTTTATCTCCGCGAAACGTATTTCTTCAATTTTACAGGAGAAAGTACTCACGGAACTGATTTTCTGTAGACTTTAGAAAGGTTGTGGAAGTGTTTTCTCCCTTCGTACAATTTATCCGGCCGGTAAATCATGTATTTTTCGACGTTAATGTCTCTCCGATGCACAGAAGGTCTTGCCTCCATTACCTTCCACTACGTGAATAGTGAATCAGATGTTCCGTGCGTTTCATGACGTAACCCCCGGTAAGTGTTTCCAACCACGCGGTTTTGTAACTGTGAGAACGTACGTAAATGTGCATGTTAATGTGCATCATTTTTGACTACGAACTTCCGAAAACATGACGTGTACAGGATGTGTCGTGAAGTTGCACGGCGTAAAATAAAATAAAAACCACAATATATGTTATCCTCACATGAAATATCTAGAATATTTCTGATGTTCAGCATTAATTAAATATATCTAAATCCTAACCTTGCCGTGCATGGTTCGTGGTACTAGGTATTATTCGGTCAACAAGGTTGGAAACACTGCATCGACAACGCTAGTCAACCTGTCGCCGCCATATTGCGTGTTTTTGTCTGTTAACACATATTTGGTGCGTGTTTTCTGGAAAAAGATTTTTCCCTTCCGTAAACTCCTGTATGATTCTTTGTTTGCGGTTTGCGAGCAGCCATTAGCTTACTGTCGTCTGCTGCTACTGCCATGAACTTCACGTGCATTGAGTCAGTGTTGCCACATGAAGGGAAATTTCCCTTTTGCAGGTAAATTTGGACCGAAATTTTATCCAAAAGGGAAAAGGGAATTTCGATTAAAAATACCACAATTTCAGAGAAATTTTAAGACATCTGACCCTACTTTATAACAGTATATGTTAAGTTCCAGTTTCATATCCACTTTTTTATATTTTTTTCTGTTCCTTCTTATTTCTGCTCATAAGCCTGTATCTACTTATATTCTTTTAAGCTTACTGTACGTCGCTTTTCTGTATCTTCCGATAATTGTAACGATGAGAATTAACGATTTAATGGATTCCTGAGCAGGATTCAAATCTGGGGCATCTGACCAGGAAGCGATGAAGCTAACATGAATGCGAAAATTTTGTTTCATTTTTTATTTATACGAGCATGGACTAACGGAAATATTATTACTACTGCTACTGCTATTACTACCACTGCTAATAATAATAATAATTATTATATTTGTTTAGGCGAAGGGAAAATTTGGTCCAAAAAGGGAAATTTTGCCGCTTGGAAAGGGGAATTGGGCCTTCAGATTGTGGCAACACTGCATTGGGTGCGAAGAGGTATTTCGACGTGAAATGCTTCCTTTGTAAGGTTAGAAGGGCCAGATTTCGGACTCTCAGCATTAATGAAATCCTTTCGTTCTTAGGTTCAGTGGGTCATGTTCAGGGCTTTTGGCATTCAAATAACACCCCTAAATACCTTAAACACCTTATCACGTAACACCTGGTCTCGACCACAAACCCTCCTTCAAGCCTCGGGTGAAAATTCGCAAAAACTTGTGTCCAAGTCGACCGAAATCCAAGAACGCCTGCTCGTGCAAGCTGCATTTCAAATCTTAATTTATCCGGTAACTAATACTTAGTGAAACATTTTAACTGTGCTAACAAGTTTTTCCAACTTTCGAACTTATACCCACAATATTCCCTGAACACCTATAACTTCTTCGTTTTGTCAATTTTTGACATTTGTACTTAACTATCAGCTTCGCGGAATATTCTTTAATGTGTATTCACGTTTTTTTATCAAAATAATTGCAATTTTTCACATTACGAGTACTTCTTTCTCGTAGTCTTTTCGCTTGCCTGAGACACAATATGGCGCGTACACCTTCCTAGATCATCGCGCGTCGTGCTTGTGTTTTGTCGATTTTCATTCGTTATGCAGTGTTTCAACCTTCGGAACCCAAGAAATACCCGTGAACAACGCTCATCTGATCCATTTTTTTTTTTAAAAAAAAAAAAAACTTTTTCGCATTGTTTTACGAAGAAAATTGAAATGTTTCGTGGCGCTATCCGTGAATGGTTTTTGGGGCTATCCGTCCCGGAATCGGTGGGAAATTTAAACTAAAAAAAAATATTTTCGTTTCAAATTTTTGAGTCCAAATTTCCCACCGATTCCGGTCTCCGCCCCTGGGGTAATTGACCTACCGCCCCCTACCGCTACTGCGGCCCCGCCTCCGCTCCGCTTCAGCTACCCAGCTTTCTCTATAGAGTCCCTGTTAAAGGCATGTTAGAAATTGGCCGGAGTCACCTACGCCCAAATGAGCCCCAAACTTTTAAGTTTGAAGAAATCCGTTTCCAGGATACGGAAAACTTACCTGAATTTCACCACGCATCCACGACACGTCATATTAGGCACATACCCACAGCCCATTTATTCTAACGAGCAGCTTACATTCACTGCCATATTTTCCTTCCTTCACGATCCCGTGTTCAATAAAATTAAAAACTCCACTGGATCTTCCACACCCGGTACGAATTTCACCACGCATCCACGACACGTCATGTTTCTAACTTTCGTTGCAAACACAGACAGTTCGAATCACTGGATACCCAATGAACATGAACAAAACACAATCACGACGCGTGATTAATCACGAAGGTGTGCGCGTCAAAGGCTATTGTCCGTCGGAGAATTAATTTACAACAAAGAACATGAATTTCCGCTATGAAACATTCCCACATCACACAAAACACCTTCCAGATGTTAGACAATGCTACAGGAACTTATTACGGTAAGTAGTTTCTTCTGTAAAAATGAAGAAATGTGTCCGAAGCATACCATACCATTATTTTTCGTCGATTAATCCGTAATTATTTAAATGGTCGTTTCTTATTGGAGAAAGATAGACAATTGGGGAGGTTGGCATGGTGGACAGTAGTTAGGGGACGAGTGCCACAAATCTACCTTGCCCAGGTGAAAATGTTATCTTAGCCACCCCTTCTGCGTAGAGTGGGCAGCTCAAAGAACGGCTGAAGCAAAGCAAATATACTGGGCTACACTATAATGACCTATTATCTAGATAAGCAATGGTTTCCGAAACTTGAGACAAAACGACTCGCACAAAGTAGCAAAAGCTTTTTCATTGCTGTGAAAATGCACACATTTAACTCTACGAGGGTCACTATTTATATTTTGAGCCTTGGCAACACTGATTGAAGTTAGGCGCGATTTGACGTTTGCACGGAATCGTCTGGCATTATTGACCATAACGTACTTCAAATGTTTTCTCAATAGCTTCATTTGTGTTATGTTGCCTTGGAGATTGCGCGACAACAATAAAATGGAATTAACTCGAACATTTTCGTGCGATGATTTCTTACGATTTTCGACGTGGATTATCAAGACAAGAGTGCATCGATCAACTTACTTCCACATTTGGCGATGAAGCCCCATCCTTTGCCACTGTGAAACGCTGGTATAACGAATTTAATCGTGACCGCCATTCGCTCACCGACGAGATTCGCGAAGGTCGTCCAAAATCAGTTGTTGTTCAAGAAAACATTGATACTGTGCAAAACCTAATACTGCAAGATCGTCATGTGACATACTGTGAGATTGAGGCAACCATAGGCATTAGTTCCACCAGCATATATAAAATATTACATGATCATTTAGCTGTGAGAAAGGTATGTTCTCGTTGGATCCCACACAATTTGACAAAAACTCAAAAAGACGCTCGCGTCAATTGGTGCAAACAAATGCTCAATAAATACAATCGTGGTGCTTCAAAAGACGTATATAAGATTGTAACAGGTGACGAATCATGGATATATGCATATGAGCCGGAACGTAAACAGCAGTCGACTGTATGGGTGTTTCAAGATGAACCCAATCCAACAAAAGTTGTTCGCGCTCGAAGCACATCGAAACAAATGGTCGCCTGTTTCTTCGGGAAAACTGGTCATGTGGCAACTGTGCCTTTAGAGGAACGTAGAACGGTCGACTCTGAATGGTACACAACAATTTGTTTGCCAGAGGTCTTCGGTCAAATACGAAAAACAAACAAACGCCGTCGGATCATTCTTCATCAAGACAATGCCAGCTGTCACACATCTCGTCTAACAACCGACTTTATGAACAGTCAAAAAATCGAATTGATGGGTCGTCATCCGCCGTACAGTCCTGATTTTGCACCCAATGACTTCTTCTTGTTCCCGAATGTCAAGAATAAATTGCGTGGACAACGATTTTCGTCGGCGGAAGACGCCGTTGATGAGTTCAAAAACCATATTATGGAGATGTCTCAAGAAGATTAGAAAAACTGCTTTAACAAATATTTCGAACGAATGCAAAAGTGTATTGACCATAAAGGAGAATACTTCGAAAAACAATAAAGCAGTTTTCAATGCCAAATTCCTGTTTTTTCATTGTTAGGCTCAAAATATAAATAGTGACCCTCGTACTCACAACTCACAGGACACACAAACAAGAACGTGAAACTACTTACCTTACATTTTCCTACGAGCCATGACCTACGTCTACACCTGCTCCCCATATCAAATGTGCTTCCGTAATATCATGCAGTAATATCTGAACTTGCCATGTACACACAACACGATAACAAGCACAAAAAATGAGTAATACGAAATGGATCAACTTAAGGCTGCTCGAATCTCACACCCGTCGTTTAATTCAACCAACGACACTGCTTGAAATCTGGTCTTCTTGTACAAATTTCTATTTTCACGCATTGAAAGCAAATTTATGAGCACTAAACACGTTTCGTCTGCACTAAATACTTAACGAGTAATAAATAAATCCGTAGAAAAACTGCCACATTTCGAATTGTTCCGCGACTCGGTAGGTAATCCAATTTGCGCAGATCACGTGACTATGTAGTACAGCAGTATCCCACTAGAGAGCACTGAGGTTTGCGAGTAGTTTGAATGTCGATGTCGAAAATCGCATCAAAAAGTTGTTGTTTGTTTCACTCAGTGGCGTGCGCTGACTTCATTCCTAGGGGGTTTAGCAAATTCTTATGCGTAAATCTTTAAAGCTTCGAAAAAAGGAAAGTATTTTCAGTAATTTTTCCACACAAAATACTCAACTTTCTCATTTCGTAAATAATAAAATTTGAAGCCATATGAGATTATGTACATAAATAAAGTGTAAAATTTGTTGAGTACATTGTAATCACTCCCTTATTAGTTCCTATACGCGATAGAATGTAGTACATGAAACCGTGACCTCTTAACCTGTACCGGGTTCGAATCCTGGCCTTGACATCCTCAATTTCATCACATCATCTCTCATCTTTATCCTCCCGGTTTAGCCAAAAGTGGTAGAAATGCGAATTAAAATAAATCTGATCTATCAATCTTAACCTGTGCAGCGGGTTAACGACGGCGGTGGCGGGGGGTGGGGGTGGAAGTAGAAGCAGAAATCTTCCGTCTTCCTTTCGGCGGTAGCCTCTACCTGAACTGAAACAGGGCAGGGGTCGAAAAGGCTCCTGGAGTAAACATCTTCCAGTCTGCCTGCTAATCCAGGGTTCTACCAAAAAAGAAAATCCAAAATTCTTGAATTTTTTCATGGCTTTTTCTTGACCTTTTTTCGTTTACTTAACCTTTATTTGTTCGACGTGACCCCTACTTAGGTAAAGTTGAAAATTGGCAATTAACAAAATATTTATTTAATGAAAAATCCCTACGAAAAGGCCAATTACGATAAAAACTGAAGTCGTATTTAACAAAAGACTTGCTTTATCTATTAATGCATCCTGGACTGCATTTCGCAGACTAAAGTCGTTTTCACGTTCAGAAGACACAACGGCGCTTATGGAGAAACCGCACAGTGTTGCCAATACAGCGCTAGCTCATGTCGCCGGGAAATGATGACCTTCCTTCACAATGAAGGTGTTACATATTTTGTATATATAATGATAATGATATGTAATTATTAATATTATACTGTGAACGTTACAGTTATCCTTTTTACTATGATCCATTGCGATCACTACACACGCGAGTGTAATGCACGAATATGACACTTCAGAAATCACTAAAAAAGTAAAAATCACTGAGAGCTCACACAACTGAAAACACTTTTCCGGGAGAGGGAAAAAGTCTAAACAGACCAAAGTAGATCTCTCACTCAAGTAAGGGGAACCTGGCACATGTGTTAAATTCAAGTTGCAACCCAAACAAACAAATGAGTTATGGCCCACGTGAACTGATAAGAGGTGAATGACTCAAGCAAGGCATGTCATATTTCTATCTTGAAGCCCCATATTTTGTCACGTGTTGGAAAGCCTTTCAAAGGTTAATATGGTGTCTATGAATTTATGTGTACGTTGGAAACTGAAAGGTGATCTTCATTTCAGTATTAATGTCGACAGTAATGTAAACTAAAACAACGTGTATTTGCGACAGCACTAATGTTGCTCACAACAGCAGCATTGGAAATAATTGTCAATTATTAAATTTAAGTAATTTCAATTCTATTATAACAAACTGCATGAAGTTCATATTTTTACTGAATGGAAATAAAATAACTCGAAAACTTGGTGGTGATAGCCGGAATGCTGCGGTGAGTCGGCTCAAGATGGCCAGACAACGTCTCCTTACTTCGCGCGCGGTTCGGGTTAAAAAGAAACTCCAAATGCATGGAAGTAATATTTCTGGGAACCTTTGAGTGGTTATAAAAAATAATTTCATTATTTTCTCCACAACTTTGTCGCTGGAAGTTTTTACTTGGAATTACAGAACAAAAAAATGGCCAGCGACGACATTTTCTACTGCACGAATATAAAAAATCTCCACATACTTTATTTGAATATTTTTTAATGCAAATATGCTTTAAAGTATTGATAAATTCTGAGTACCACCGTCACCTATGACAATTAAAAAACAGTGTCAATTTTTTTAATAATGAATGCTTCAATTTTACGGCATGTTTCAACGTTAGGAATGAAAACAATGTAAAAATTGTGTTTTCACGGAAAATTTGCGTTTTTAATTTATCTAAAATTATGTAAGCAAGTTACCAGTTTTTTGTGTTCACCATCGTATTCTCTACAAAATTTCCTGCAAAACTACAGGTACCGATTTTACTTAAGCTAAATTTGTAAATCCAGAAATTTCACAACAGCGCGCTCGTATTTCCCATAAGAAAAGCATTGCCCATAAGAGCCCATTGTGTCTTCTGAACGTGAAAACGACTTTAGCTAGGATCTGGTGTCTGGTTTCACAGCAAGTATAATCTTATTCGGGGCTCGCGTTGTCTTCCCTATATATAGGGTGTCCCTATATATATAGGCACCGCACAGCGATGACCTTTGAACCGTGGAAACTGCGGGCTGTTACTGCGAGTCCATGTCTACGGTGTTGCCACGATCCACGTACAGTGGGATCCATGAGTATTACCGTGCAAATTGTCCATGACTATTTTCATTAATTTTTCTCTTACATCCTATGTGTTTTTAAGCCATGGATTTTTATGTATGTTGGTGCAGAAGTTGTCAACAGCTTGGTTTGAATTTTCTTTTAATTATTGAAGCTCTTATTGGATCAAATAAAGTGCCCGAACATGGTGATGGACGATTTGCACGGTAATACTCATGGATCCCACTGTACATCTTTACTCCGTTGAATAAAAATATTTATAAAATAGGTTTTTGCAATGTGAATTAAGTGATAATGGATTTTAAAAACAGATGCAAAGATCTTCAAAACAAGACTAATAACATATTTGTACGATTACCCAATACTATGAAAAATGCTTTTCGCAAAATGAATAAGAACGGCTTTTTGACTAATTTTAAAAATCTGAAAAATTAAGAATTGTGTTTAAAACCTTTCTGCCTGCACCATACTAAAATTTCATCACGATGGGATCACCCGTTTTTTCTTTGTGGAATTTGAGAGAGCGATGGTTTGCGAAACTAAAAAAAAAAGGTACTTATTTTGTTCTCACGACGATAAAATATACAAGGCACACTCGAAAAAAAAATGAGTTAGCATAGATTAACACAGAATTGAATAGGCCTAAGCTAAATTTTGATGTAACTTGTTTATATGTAGGTCTACTGCTTAATTTTAAATTGGAGCCCGAACGCGAGTATCTATACTTTTTAATCCGAAAGTAGGCTGTGCTCCATTTACAGTCATTCCCGACAAATTTTCTTGGCACACTAGAGATATCGGATTCGATTCCCGTTTGGCATTACATTTCAGTAACTCAAGACTCCACTTTCAACTGTAGGTACAGTTAGTTAGTTCATTAAGGACACCAGTAGCGAGCTGACGTTACTGCCATTTCCCTTACACTCTCAGACAGACAAGAAATGCTTGATAATTACATGAACTTTTACCCCATACTACAGGGTGTGGCAAAAGTCCGGCACCACCCTTTTAATTTGAAAACGACTTGACGCAGGGCGATGAAATTTCGGATATGGGTAATTGGGGTGGGGGCACTCCAGATGGGGCTAGTTTGTATCATGGCGGCCATATTGAAAGCCGCCATCTTGGAATTACATTCAGATTTTCAAATGGGAAGGGGGTCATGTAGCATATCATTTTACATGTGCGTTTTCTCAGAAATAAGAATATGCAGTTATTTTTCCCCTAACTTCCACAATTTTCATGTGATAGGGATACAATAAATATATCCTTTCTCACTGGCTTTGAATGTTGAACGTACGAAGAAAGAGTAAAATATCATACTGAAGGTCGTCTACATGTCCCGCACCGAAGCCTTGCAGTCCAAGCAAGGACGTATTTAGGGGGTCCGGACCCTCCGAAAGATTTATCAAGTACTAAAGTTAAACAATGAAAAATATATTCGTTTAGCCTTTGTTGTATAATTTCCTCTGAACTTATTGTAAGACAAGGATTATATTGGAATCGTAGGGCTTTGAAGGACACGAAGGACGTATTTAGGGGGTCTGGACCCCCCTCCACCCTACCCGAAAGACTTTTTAAGTACGAAAATTAAATAATGAAAATATACTCGTTTAGCATTTGTTGTACAATTTCCTCTGAACTTATTGGAAGAGAAGGATTATATTGGGATCATACGGCTTTGAAGGACAGGAAGGACGTATTTAGGGGGGTTCCAGGGGTCCGGATCCCCCCGAAAGACTCACCAAGTACTAAAATTAAGTAATGAAAATAGTAGTATTTGTTGCATTAATTTCCTCCGAACTTTTTAGAGGGCAAGTATTATATTGGGATCATACGGCTTTGAATAACATTACAAAGATGATTTATGTACACTCCTCAAAATAATATGCATAAAATTTTAATCAAAAACTTACTTTTCTCCAACTACATGTAACATCATTTTTATTATTCGATAAATATTCAATTATTCATCTATTTGACATTAATTTTATTTGCCAGGGCACTTGTTTTTATGTAAATTATTCCGATCTTAACTACAGATATGCAATCTTATATCTCTATTCTTATACAGTCTTATTCCCTAATCGTGTGATAATAATATAATATTAATTTATGTATTGTAATTAGTATAATTTGATTTATAATTACTTTAATATAAACATTATTATTATTAATATTATTATTATTCCTGAGACACTTGGTTTGGACCTCCCCCCCCAAACATATTTCTAGATCCGTGCCTGAGTCTAAGGTGTCATATTGGGCTCCAGCTACGGGATGTTCTCAGGTTCAAGATTCCAGGGGAAGTATATCAATTTTTCTCCAGAGATTTCGTCCTGTGTATGGGACTGGTGGCCACCCAGCATCGTGAGGAAATTGGGGAGCTACGAATGAGTTGCGTAATTCGGTCATGGAAATCTACATCAACGGCTAGTGGTTCGTCCTGCTGACCACATAGCACCCCGTTAACTGTTGGATGATCTCCGATCTCGGCTATTGCACTATGGGTTATTATTTATAAGCATGATCTCATTTACAAGCATGAAATTCCTAGAAAAAGCATGAATATTTTGTAGTGAAATACTGTTTATTAATGATTTCATTTTATATTCATCAGTGTTACCATAATATGTTCTCCTGGCTCCTCTCCCGACATGTCCTACTTTAAACAATAATAAGGTTGTCTGGACAGATTTTCTTTTCTGAGCAGAAATGTCTGGGTTTTCTACAAATCCGTTGAAAAAAATAAGGATACTAAGACATAATATGTTCACAAGATGATGTGATAGCATCCAATAGGCTAATATCTGCAATGTACACAAACCATCTCACCCATCACTTAATCTTGGACTTGAACTCTTATATACATACATCTCTTTGAATGTGGTACTGTGTAACATCCAGCAGACCTGTATCTAGAATTGATCTCCAGGGGAGGCTCAAGGGTTATCAGGGAGACTTTGTAAACCAGGTCCATTTTTCAAAAGTTTGACAGTATAAAATGAAGGTAAATTATGTGTGGGGGGAGAGGGTCATTATATTATTATAAAACTTAAAATTTAGAAATGTCATGCAAATACTTCAGTTTCTTCTATATCTTCTAAAACATCTATTGAAGTGTTAATTGACTGCTACTGACATCATCCCTTAATACACACTCCATACAATTTCCGATGATACACGTATTTATATCATACAAGTAAAAATGTACAATATTCACTTCAATCATAGTGCCTACCAGCGGCGGCTCAAGGGGGAGAGCCGCCGTGCCATGGCACTACCCTCAGAAGAAATGCATACATAGCCCAAGTATTGTTAAATTAATACATTGATAGTTTACAGACAAGGAGATTCGAATCTTGCAATCGGTCAAGCTGACGTGACGACCGCCCCAACCACAGACTAGATATGAACAGCCCCAACCTCCTCACTGCATCGCCAGCTGTTTCGTACCCTCGGCGAGGCAGCGGTCCGCGCCACCCAAGAGCTGGCCTAACCAAGTTGAAACACGTGAGAAGTCTCAGCGAGTAACATTCCACCATGAGCTGGGAAGAAGGTGGCAGGGGGTGGTGTTAGCCAATGGGGTTAGCCCATAAGACACCAACCGTGCCCGTTTTCGCTTTGGCACAGCGAGGGAACTTTCGCAGTGTTGACACAGTTGCCATCTTCAGAGATAAGTCGCTAAATACGACGGATTTGTAAGACCTGTTGGGGAAGTAATTCTTGAAAAAGGTACTATCTACTTTTCTGACAACTTTTGGAGAAACGAACATAGTATTTTTCCAAAGTTAAATGAACATTTTGATAATATATAGATGCGCCTAGAGGGCCATCCAGACTTTTTAAAAATATAAAGTAAAAAATCCTATGGTGATGCGAGTTTTCTTTGGCATTTCGACAATTTCTTTTTACACCAAATGTCTAGAATATTTTCAACATCCAGTTGGAATACGTGTGCATGGGGGAGGAGAAGGTGAGAAGATTTGTTTTCCCTTCCTCTTGTAATTGTGTTTTTAGTGAAGTGTCCTGTAGTGTATAAAGATAGGTTAGTGAGTGAAGATGAATCGTATTAGTGTGTTATTACTTAAACCCACACTGTTTTCCACGTTACCAAACGAGGATAAACATCTTGGCCAGTGGGGCAACTTTAAGGAGGGGGCGGGGGTATTGCGGAGTTCTTTTTTTTTCTTCTTCGATTTATTGATCACGTTGGCACTACCCATCATACTTGCTGCTGGCCGCCACTGGTGCCTACCGTACCCCGGCCGAAGCAATAAAACTCCCCTTCGTTCCCAAAACTTTGGATCTGTTGTCATTTGACGCAGCTGTGGAAGAAATGTGGATGATGATGTTAAAAGTCACAGATATTTGTCAAACGAGAGGCTGCAACAGGGGTGGGGAAGTTACAAATAAAGAATTTGTAATGAATTTGAACATGAACATGTACTGTTTGCAGTGTTGGTACCTATGTTTCAATGATGAACAAAAGGTCATTAGATGTAGAAGCCCATGTGGAAACTGTGAAACACAGGAAAAATGTTTGTGGAAAAATAAGTTCGTGATAATAATAACAACCTGTGGCTCTACAGCCCATAATATTTCCCGACTGCCAGTCTCCCTCCCACAATCCTACCTAGAGGTATGGAGTTCTTCAACCCGTAATGGGGCGACGTGGGGTCAGCATGTCGAATCCTCAGCCGTTATATGAGATATCCGTGACTGGGTTACACTACTCACTCGTAGCTCCTCAATTTCCTCACGATGGTGGGTTGCCACCGGTCGTATACACAGGACGAAAAACCTGGATCAAGCAATGAGTTTCGTGCAGCTGAGGAGACTCGGGCATTTCATTTCTGTACCTATGCTATAATGATTTTTTTTCCAGGTACTGAAATAACATGGTAAATAGGTTCACATAATAACATAATAAACATGATTGAGCGAAAAACTTAGTTATTGGAAACTGTCTTCAAATGATGCTGTTTTAGATCTTTCTGTGAGAATTTTTATCGAACTGTAAAGATGACTTACTTCCAAGTTGTAATAAGACATAAGCAAACATGTCCATGTTCAGTTAATTTTTTGCTCAAAATTAAAAAGAAAATGTCCTCTTTTTCACTCCACAAAATATGGTAACTCTGATATTCATGAATTCAACTGGAGCCTCAACAAGTATTCCCCCTGCACATCAAATAACAGCATTTGCACATTACTACCTGAAATAATAACTGATCAGTATCTCCTGATTCTGTCTTATGTGTGAAATTTTAATACTATACACCCCTTTTTTACATAGTTCTTATTAAGAAACTACTGTTTTTTTTTTATTTCAGCTCTCATGCACAGTACCAGTTTCCAACACCAGGTGAGGCAACTGTCACCGTTGGTTACAGGGACGATCCGAACCTACCAGGACTGTCTCGACAACCGTTCCGAAGCTCCACATCCTCGCTCGGCTCCAGCTTTTACAACCCAGCAACAGGAGCGCCACTGTCGATGAGAGAAGAGGCGGTAAATCCAAGTTTTGGCAACGTCGGCTCTCCGGCAAACTTACTGCGACCGAACTTCGGTCAGGAACTGCTCCAAGGACCAGTTCCGTCTCAAGCATTCACCTCGCCGAACTTCACCGCGTCTCAGAGCTTCTACCCATATGGATCTCAAGGAATGTCTCCGTATTATATGCCACCCAGATAGAAATGGTTGTGTGTTCCGTGTTCAAGGACTTCATCCGACATTTGTGTCTTCCAGAAAGGAGAGAGTGCGGTGTTATTTCTGAACCTAATGGCTTTGATGTGATTCAGAAGTGGTTTCTGAGTCATGGTTACAAGATGAAAGTACAATAAGTTAGAATTTTCAGTGGTTAGATATTTTGTAACACTCACTGCTATTCTGTCGACAATTATCTCTTTACCTTTTTCTTTGCTGTTATTTTTTTACTACATTCAACTACTGCATCAGGAATATGTAGGTTTTGATCTGCAAAACTGCATAATAAGTGTGAATGGCTATCCATTATGCATGTGTGTCGATCCTATATCTGCTTATGTATTACTACTATAAGTGCATGCTAGTTTTGTGTCAACTAGCTAAAGTTTCCCTATGTTCCCGATTCAGAAAATCAAATATTTTTAATTTTGCATCAAAGAGTGAGTGTATCCCAGAGCCAATCAACTTAAGTACACAAACAATAGAGAAATGAACAATAATGGTTTCATATTGAGTTGTCAATTAAAATATTTGTCATTGTTTCAAGTCCTTTACTCAAAGTAACAATGCCTAAAATGCAACAGATCTGGATTATCCTTCACTGTAGTAACGGAGGTATCAAATTACATTACATTTCATCCTTACTACTTTCTTTTATTTTTCGTAATTGTCATAAGCAAAGCTCTATTTCAAAAATGCATTAGGTATGAACAAAATACAAATGAAATCAATGTTTCTTAGGAGAAATAATTAAGTTGCTAACCAAGTAAGAAAAATCTTAAATGTCTAATCATTTAGATCATCTATGTTACATTTTTCTACTTATAATTATTTTTTTGGATTGTTGGTGTGGTGTGTTGACCTCAAATGTGTTAGATTCAGATGTAGATATAATAAAAAAAGTCTTTATAGAAATCGTATTTTCATTTTGTGTCTGAACAAAAAGTTTAATAATATTAAAGTTTAAACACAGCATGCACACATAAAATACCTTCGTATATTGGGTGGTGTAAGAACATACTCTTATGCCCAGGCATAAAACAGAAAAAAAAGTCCAAAATAATCCATTAACAGCCCAATGTTCCTGGGCTTTTCACCTACATTGCCAAGGGCAGGGGCGCCGACTTCTCAAAATTGTTGGGGGGGGGGCTCTGATCACTGAAATAAATTAATGAATGACTCACTCTCTCCCTTTTTTAAGTTTTGGCCTTAGTGTTCGAAATCTCATAAAAGCCCATGAATTCCTCAAAAATATAAAAAAAATTATTCACAGTTCGAATATTAATTGTCCACGGATGGATATGTCACAAGTTTCGTCAACCATAATAGCAAAATATTCCAGACTTATAATAACTGCTACCACGGAGCACAAAACAGATCTCCCTAATATATCAATGATCTCTCAACCATCCACTACCCTAGTTCATGCACATCGTCTTTTGAAACTCTTTTTAGTAAAAATTTTAACAATACTCATAATTACATACTTAGTATATAGTAATAACTCATGTGTTTTGCTGTCTCTGGCCATAGCCTCCCCCCTCCCAAAGTTGATGGTTTAGCGGTCTCAGCCCCCCAAAATTGATGGTCTAGAACATTTCAAATGTGTATTTAAAGTTAAGTTCATGTGGCACAATTCAGAGTAAACTTTACAAGAGAAGCAAAATAATACATTAGATCCTCTTATGCAAAATTATTTGGGGGTGCTCTGCCCCACATCGTTAACATTGGGGGGGGGCTCGAGCCACCCCCCCAAGCCCCATGGAGAGATTGGAAAATATGCAAAAACAAAGTAGAAGGTTAAAAAAAAAAACTTTCAAAACACTATGTATACACAATACATTTCAATATGATAAGCAGGGTTATAAACGTTTGTTGCAAGTAAACTGCCTAAGTTGCCTTGGTGAAACAAGTGCTGAACAAGGAAATGATGCATGTTTCATTTTTGACGGAAACACGAAATGTGAAATAACCCACTGTAATGTTCACTTTTCATGCTTTTGAAAGATGCAAGGTGCATTTTCCTTCCATGCTTTGTCAGGATATGATGAAATTCAAAGTGTGTCATGAACTCTTAAACACGAAATTTAAAGTTTATTTACTGATGCGTCACTTTCTAAAGTCTGAATTATCCTATGAACTATGCAAACCACAAAAAAGAGATTAATTCTGCTGTAAATATTTCAGAAGCAAAAATGAACTCCTTTACACAGGAATAAACTTAATACACAGAAAGCTACATAAATGAACTATTGGAAGGAAAATGTTTATTTTGTGTAATAAGTATAGTTTCTAAATCAAATATTCGGTTATATTTACCATTTTAACACCGAAATGCCATTTTAAATACGGCTTTGGTCCGGAAATATTCCCAGTTTTTGCACTGATATCTTTAATCTTCTCCATAAATGTTGCTCTACCAATGTGTGCACACATCCATACTATAGTCTGCTTATTGCCACACGAGTTCCATTGTTCGTATGATCAGTAATTATTACAGCTTACTATTATTATCCCACATCAGCCAGGTTGGTTTATATTTCCTAAAGTTGTAAATATTTTAGTATGAAAGGATCATATATTTATATTATATATAATATATGAATACTAATAATTACTATTATGGCAGAAAAGTGCATTGTCGAAAATCAGGAAGATTACTGCAATTAGGAAGAATCGTATCATGGGTCTGTCAATACTCTGATACGATGTTATGCTTCTGTAGTTCTGTGATAGGATCCGTGTCTTTGGTGTAACCCCACAAAAAGAAGTCACAGAGTGTAAGGTCCGGTGATCTTGGGTGCCACAGTGTCAGATATGTTCAGGTAGTGATAAACTTCATGGTGGAAACAAGCGAGGTACCCGTTTCGTTGACAAATTAAATCCAGCTTGTCTTGTAACCGAGAAACAAGCCACAGTTGTGACATGTCAAGATACATCATTCTTGTTACTGATTGATTTGATTTATTTTACTTTGCTTTTCTGTCACTTATGGCTCATTCCGAACAGAGACTTGCCCAAGGGGGGGTTGGTGGGGGTTATAACCCCCTTCTTTAGCCCAGTATTCCTAAAAAAAAGAACGTCAAAGGTTGGAAAAGATGGCAAAATGAAAGCTGACTACCACAAAAAGTGTACGTAACCCACCCCTTTCGAAAATTCTGAGCACGCCACCGATTCCGAAGATGAGGATGGATGGTGACAAGAAAGGACAATTACAGACACAAATGGAGCATACACAACACAGATCCCATAAAGGATTATACCGGCCATGGGTCCACATGCCAGAGCATCATTAACAACTCTCTAGCCTTCTTAAACCAGAAGGTGTATGGCTGCAGCAACACAGGCCTTCCTTCTGTCCCTATCCTGAGCGACATCTATACACTCTTTTCCATCCCTACCAATTTCCTTTAGGTCAATCTCAATGTTCTCTCTCCATCTTTGTCTTGGCCTTCCCACTGGTCTCTTACCATCAGGTCTCCCAAGAAACCAGTAAACACTTCTTTCCTCTCCCATTCGTGCCACATGGCATGCCCACCTGTCTTCATTTTATCATTCCAATAATATCTGGACATGAATACAAATTATGTAACTTTCTCCACTCACCTGTCTCCTCATCCCTTTTAGGTCCAAATATTTTCCTAAGGATTTTATATTCAAATACTCTTCATTTATGTTCCTCTTTCCATGTAAGGAACCAAGTTTCGTATCCATATAATACTACAGGCAAAATTTACTGTTTTGCACTTTTAGTTTCTTAGATATTATATGAGAAGATAAAAGTTTATGAAGTGAAAAGTAACATGCATTTCCTGAATTAAGCCTGCATTTTATTTCCTCTTGAATGTAATTTTAATTTTTTAGTATTACTAATAAGTACTTGAATTTGGGAACTGGTTCAAACGAGTTATCAATAATTAGATTTTGATTATTACCTAACATTTGGTTTCGGCCTGTAAGCATATATTTAGTTTTCTCTTTGCTAACTTCCAAACCTATCTCTTGAGCTGCTTTGAAGAATACTTTAGAATTATTCTAAATTGTATTTACATCATACCCTAGCAAGTCTACATCATCTGCATATGCTAACAACTGAGTCACACCATTTAATTTTAGTCCTTCTTTAGTTTCTTTTACCTTCCTAACAGCTTATTCTAAGGCAAAATTAAAGAGCAATGGAGATAATGCATCTCCTTGTTTTAACCCATCATGAATTGTAAAGTTGTCAGACACATTACCACCTTATTTTCTGTTCCACTGTTGCATACTTTCATCATATTAACAAGCTTCTTAGGTATTCCAAACTCAACTAATATATTATATAATTTATCTCTTTTAACCGAATCATATGCTTTTTTGTTTAAATCAATGAATAGCTGATGGACATTTCTGATTATATTCCCACTTTTTCTCAAGTGTCTGTCTGATGTGAAAAATTGTTGTTGATCTGTTACGTTTAACTCCAGATTGATAATCACCTATAATTTCATTAGCATATGTCTTGTTAAAAGAATGTTAGATAATATTTTATATGATGTTGAGAGTAGAGAAATTCCACGGTAATTATTGCAGTTCATTTTATCACCTTTTTTAAACACAGGAACAATGATTGATTCTTTCCATTGTTGAGGGATTTCTTCTTTATTCCATATTAAACAAATTAATTTATGAATTTGACATATTAACGAATTTCCACTATATTTAGTTAACTCAGCTGGTATTAAATCAATGCCAGGTGCTTTGTTATTCTTTAGTCTTTTAACAGTCAAGTTAGGTTCTGGAACTAAAGGTTCTGAGCCTCGTTAGTCTGCAAAATGCAGTCCAGCGTGTAATATGTGGAAGTGAGGTGTCTTGGGTGTCTTGAAAAAGGACCACCCCTCCTTCCTGTTTTCTCCACTGGTTCCTACAAGTTTTCACAAGAGATGGCACAGAACACATTCATCTTTGGAGAATCACTCTCATGTTCCATGTTTTCCATTACCCAGATCTTAACACTATAGTTGATTTGATTTGAATTGATTTTAAAATTTTGGGTGTGTCAGCACTAAGGCTATTTTGCATCCGTCACACTATACGGGGTCCAGCCCCTTATCTTTACACATAACAACTCTAACGTTGCTTAATTAAAATCATAAAATATTAAAATGTTCTGACTTTCATTAAAAGCTGAGGCTGCAAAGAACACTCAGCACACATAAGGACAAAAGAACAGGACAATACAAACAAAATTATACTGGCCATAGGGCCAGTTGCCAGAGCCTTGTTAGTCTTCAGTCCAGGGTGTACTAATGTGGAAGTGAGGTTGACATTTGGGTGTACTACGTGGAAGGTCACCCCTTACACCCCTTAACACTATAGTGATTTACCTTTCCACTGTATGGAAGGATCAGCGTACCTGTTGAACCCTACCTTCTCTAGAAAACATTCGTCCTCCAGAATTATGTCTTGAATTTGTAAACAAAACTCAAGCCATGTGTGATGGTTGTTACAGATAATGAAGACAGCATGGTTTGAAAAATAAATCCTTATGGAGAACCTTCTACGCTGTTGTTTTGGGCATTGCCAGTTCAGGTGGATTTCCGTAGGTTGCACACAAAACATGCCCACAAACGTTTGCTGTATTCCTCCGAGATCGGCAGGTGACAAGTTGTTTTCTCTTGCATAGGCAAGCTGTCTCTGTAAACTGTTTGCACCATGCACGCATGGATTTGTGACCATGTGGGTAATTTTTGAACTTTGCACAAAATGCATGTTAAACAGTGATTAAAGAAATGTGAAATTCCAATGCAGCATTTTGGCAATAATATGCTCTACAACTCAACACATGCAGGGCTGTAGTCGAGGTTATACGACAGTATACACTGTGTACCCTTTGGTTAACCCTACTCAATAGCGTAAACCTTTTATGCTTAAATGCAATCATTAAAATACTTGATCCATAATTTTTTTTGTTTCAAGAATACATTCACTAAACTTCGATTATGCCAAGTATGAATACATTATCTGCATCATCACTATTCTACCAGTCTACAATGACATGTTTTCTAGCTAGTCTCGGTGGTGGAGTGGTTAGCACAGCATGCTAGGACACCAGGAGTCCCAGGTTCGAATCCCAGCCTAGGCATTGGTGTTCTCTGTAAATGCCTCTTCATCATATAATCACTCATCCTCATCTTTGTGGTTAGCCAAAAGTGACAAAAGAAGCAAAGCAAAATAAACCAAATCAATCGACATGTTTTCTAGAAGTTAAATGATATCAGCCATATATTTAATCGAAAGTCAATGGAAAATGGGCCCTGCGTAAAGTTTCATGAAACTTGGTGTATACCAAGGTCCGTCGACATTGTTTGCTGCTTGCCTCAGAAGGTCTGGTCATAAGAACCCTTTTTGGCAAGTTTAGGCGGTTCTAAAACTGTTACGTCATAGGGATGAAAGATCGCTGGAGAAAGTTTGGTATCCATTAGTTTTAGCAAGGAAAACATGTTTCTGTGTTCTTTCCTTGCTCTTGTATTCATGTATTTCCAGTTACTTTTTTAATGCTATTCATATTATAGTGTCCGAATGATGACAATGCCTCACTATCTCAAGAAAACGAAAAATACTAATATTTTTTACCATATATTTCCATCCAATGAAAATTTCCGAAAAATTGGCAGAGCAAAGGCTATCGAAAAGACAACATTTCAGGTTACTAATATTTTTTACCGGAATGTTAGGAACGTGATTACTAGGATTACACCAAAGAGGAGGCTAAAGAAAGGGGCTGTTCTTCCATGTTACTGTGATAATTCCAGTTACACGTGAGCAGTGTAACTGGATGTGATGATAACAGCATTCTTGCAAGACGTGTGAAGTAGGGATGGCCAAATCATATTTTTTTTACTACGGAGTATATGATTGTGAAATGAGGGAGACAAAACTTAAAATACAGCACATTAACAGCTTTGTTAATAAATTCTACCTCAAAAATCGAAAACTTATATTTACCTCTCCGAAATTCAGAAATTCAAATTGAGATTTTAAATTTTGTTGAATTCGGATATTTTTGGCTATCCGTAGTGTGAAAGCAAGATGTGTTAGGAAGAAGGTTCTGTTTCTGCCCTAAGTAAGTGTGCCTGTATAACCTCAAAAACAAAAATCTTCACCATTTTTGTCATTTGTTTGTTCATTAGAAAACGAAACAATCCTAAACACAAATCAACAGTATTGTAAAAACTGGGGGGATCTCCTCCCCACGTCTCCTCCTAATCGCCGCCACTGTTTGCAAAGCAAGAACATCTTTTTCCGAATTCGATATCTGAACGGCAGGATTCAAAAAATGAAAAGGAGAAATACCATGAAGAAAACACACTGGTTCCAGAGCTGCTCTTTTTACAGTTTTTCCAGCATAAACCGTGGGAAAACTTATGCTTTGGTTTACTTAATTTTTTTCTATGCACAATTACAATTGTGTACTCTATGTAAGTTGTGTTGCCATGCTCTTCAATATGTGTTTTACCCCTTAAAAACAAGAGTGTTGCGTGCTTTACAATGCTGGAAATACCAGACACTCGGAGAAGTTTTATCCTGATGACGTCACAGAAACCCTGCTGGGGTTGTAAACACGGGGGCTGAAAAAAGCTGCGTTATGATCTGACCTTCAAGAGCAGGGGAAACTATCAGTCGACGGAGCTTGGTGTATACTATGTAAAAATTTCGGGACTACAGCACTGAACACATGAAAAAATGGTTTGAATTCTTCTTTCATTCACTGGATTCATCAAGATCTGTAACCCCCAAAGGTCATTTTGGAATGTGCTGTACATCATCCCTCTGTGCAATACCAAGTTTACTTTAAATCTGCTATATGCTTAGATAATTGGAATTGGATATACAGTATGTACATCATGTCAGCTTGATGGTCTAAAGAAATTAAGCCAAACATATAATATTCCTCCATGGCACTGCGGTCTGAGGTGCTGTGCTTTGGGCTCCGACTGCGGGATGGCATGGTTCGAGTCCACCTACGTTCAGTCTGTGTATAGGACTGATGACAACCCACCATCATGAGGGAATTCGGGAGCTACGAGTGAGTAGCATAATTTGGTGACTGATATCTCCTATAACGACTGGGGGTTCGATCTGCTGACCCTACATCATCCCACTGCTGGCTGAAGAATTCCACCCCTTTAGGTAGGATTGTGGGAGGGAGACTGGCAGTTGGGAGATAGGCCCAAGGCCCTTAACAGAAATTTCTTTTCAGGTAACAAGAGATAGTAACAACTCTCTGATGAGGAACCATTTGGAATAAACTTGAATAGAAAAATAGAAATCTAATTCTCAAACAATTTTGACATCAACAACGAGAAGGAAGATAAAATATTTGTGCTTAGTAAAAATGTTTTTTTCAAAATAAATCACAGCCATCACAAATCACCATCTTCATCCTTAGTGATTCTAAATGGATTTTGGATACTAATAATCTTTGGTAACAGCATATAGCTGATTCTACGATTATGGGCACAATTTAAAGTCCTAGGTCCTGTGACAATAGTTACTAAGCTTGTGGAGTAATTACAAAAAAAATCCCATAATCTAGGCATACAATCTTTTATGTCCCACCAATTATAATAAAAAGTGTTCAAAAATAAGGGCAAAAAATTATATCCATGCAATTTGTCATTAGCATGGCGTATTAAAGTTTAAGTGCAATTTTTCCCATTTTTATAAAGTACAAATATTTTTGGTATAAAATAAGTAATGTTAATTCATAATACCATTAAAAGGAAAAGCAATGAACAATACAATGGGGAAGCTGATAAACATTTCCCCCCTAGATCTTATGACATCAGCATGACCAAATTTTAATTTGATTTTCTATAGAGTAATAGTACAAATGGCAACATTATTTCAAGATGCAGTGAGTGACCATGTACGAGGGGCATTCAAGTCAATCGGGGAATTTTTTTTTTTTTCAGGTTTAAATAGATGCCTAGGCTGGAGGTTTTGTATGCAGTAGGAACTGGCAACTGTGTGCTGTTACTGGTAGGCGGCGCTCATATCCCACGCTTCTGCATAGACCGTTATTCAAGATGGGGGACAACAGTGTGAACGTCTACATGGAACAGCGTGTTGTGATGAAGTTTTTAGTGAACGAGGACAGGAAAGCTGCTGAAATTTACAGAAGACTTCAGGTTCAGTACGATCATGAGACACTCTGTCGCAGTAAGACATTTGAATGGTGTAAGCGCTTCAAAGATGGCCGTATCTCTATTACTGACGATCCCGGTCGTGGTGGATCACAGCCCATGGCAGTCATTCCTGGGAACATATAGCGCGTGGAATGTGCCTTTTAGGATAAACAGGGGATTATTCACGTTGATTTTTTACCCCAAGGTGTCACGATCAACAGTGAGTATTACTGCTGTGTTCTGCGTGATGTGCATAAGAGTTTACGAAAGAAACGTCCGGGTTTCATCACAAAGGGTGTTCTCTTTTTGCAAGACAATGCATGACCGCATACCGCTCAACGCACATTCCAGGAAATCGGCTGGGGAATATTACCACTCCCACCCCCTATAGTCCTGACTTAGAGCCAAGTGAATTTCACCTGTTTCGACCCCTGAAGGAATTCCTTGCAGGAAAAGATTTCAACACTGACGATGAAGTGAAGAATGCTATCCTACAATGGTTCCGCCGTAATGATAAATCTTTCTATGCCGAATCATTCCAGGCGTTAGTTAAACGCTGGGATAAGTGTATAACTGTAGCAGGAGGTTATGTGGAAAAATAAATCCAGTTACCACACTTTCAAATTTGTTCTTCTATTTCTTAAAAAAAAAAAAGTCCCCGATTGACTTGAACGACCCTCGTACTTTGGAGGAATCTTGTTTGACTGATTGGATCACAAATACTTTCTTCTGAAACCAAGGTCAGTGGATAAATTTGTTGTCATTAGTATGGACTGAGTATAATTCAGGTGACTGATAATAAAATTAGAATTTACTTGTTGAATGATTTGAAATCAGAAGCCCAATATACTAAATAGAAAAATCAAATATGTCTGGTTTGTCATTAGCATGGACAAAATGCCACTAGCATGAAGTATGAAATTTTCAATAATTAAATAAAACATGATTAGTGAAAATTCAGTTTTGCTGCTTATATAGCATCAAAATATTACACATATATTTGGTCTAGGAATTAATTCGTGCACCTGGACAAGAGATGGCATAACAAGCGTATCGTCCCACAGTTCCGTGTATCCACACATGCGCTGAAAACTCCTGTCAGCGTGCATCGTTCGTAGTATAGGGCAGTTGATTGACGCGTCAACAACAGCATTTTGTAGTCAACTGAACATGGTGCAGTTCGTGCCAGATAAAGTGTTTTTGCAGGGTGTTCTGCTTCATTACTTTAACATGCAGAAAAGTGCTACCGAAAGTCATCGTATTTTGGTGGAAGTGTATGGTGACCATGCGCTAGCTGAGCAAACGTGTCAGAAGTGGTGATTTCGGCCTGGAAGACCAAGAGCGACCTGGACAGCCAAAAAAATTTGAAGACGAAGAATTAAGAGCATTGCTCGATCAGGATTCGTGTCAAACGCAGGAAGAACTTGCAGAAGCATTAGGCGTTGATCAAACAACAGTTTCCAAATGCCTCAAAGCCATGGGAATGATTCAAAAGATGTCACATTAGGTTCCACATGAATTGAAAGACAGAGACGTTGAAAGACGAAAAACCATTTGCGAATTGCTGCTTCAAAGACAGAAAAGAAAGGGGTTTTTGCATCGCATTGTTACTGGCGATGAGAAGTGGATCCATTACGAGAACCCGAAATGAAAAAAGGCCTGGGTGAAGCCAGGTGAACCAGGTCCATCACAACCGAAACGAGATATTCACTGTGCAAAGGTTATGCTGTGCATATGGTGGGATATGAAAGGTGTGGTACTATGAGCTGCTGCAACCGGGTGAAACTATTAATGGAGAACGTTATCGACGACAATTAATGCGTTTGAAGCAAGCTCTGGCCAGGAAACGACCAGAATGGGAGAACAGACACGATAAACTTATTTTTCAACATGATAACGCTCGCCCACATGTCGCAAAACTGGTCAAAACCTATTTAGAAAATGTCGGATGGGAAGTTTTACCCCACCTGCCGTATTCACCAGACGTGACTACTACTTGTTCGATTGCATGAATAACGATTTGATTGGACAGCGGTTCACTTCTTCAGAAGATGTGGAAAAATGGGTCTCTGACTGGATCGCTTCAAAGGATGAGGACTTCTTTCGCCACGGAATCCGTAACTTGCCTGACAGATGGGCGAAAGTGGTGGCTCGCGATGGACAATATTTTTCTTAAGGTATTTATGTATTTTGTGTTTGAACTACGGCTTCAATGTGTGCGTAACAACCGCACGAATTAATTCCAATGTGTGCGTAACAACCGCACAAATTAATTCCTAGACCAAATAGTATCAAGAAGCAAAATAATTCTAAATTTTCGATCTTCAATTTTTTTTCTAAGTCAAAACTGTTCCCTAATTGTAGAATCACCCATGTACATGAAACACATACAAAAACGTAGCTATGCACATGTATTAGCAACACTAGAGATCTAGTGTATCTACAGAGCTAGGTTACCGCTTTTTTCTTTCAAGAAAACTATCTGTAGCACGTTTTACAGTCCCAATCTTATGTCTGTAAAATGTTCTTGTAAAAACTGAATATTTGAGGTCCTCTGTTGGATCTGACATACTTGAAGTCAAAAGAGATAATCACTGATGATTGTAACATGCGTATTACATCCTTGTGACCAGAGGCGAGGCGTCCGGTCATCTGGATATGCGGCGATGACCAAGCAAGATAATAAATTATTGCATTTTATATATTTTTGAGAAGCAGTAAAAATAATAAATCAGAATACTTGCATATTTGTGTGAAATAAGCCAAGCGACAGCATGAAACAGCTCGAAATACGCAAGAGATTCGCTAAACTTAGCACATCGAAATGAAGTCCCAGTACTACCCCTCGCGCCGAACCCTCCCGCCAAATTTCCTATTGAAGGCAATGGTGTTCGTCGGCCCAGCTCATCACAGAATGGTGCGAATCTCTCTGGTCTCTGCCGGTGCCGAGAACAGCCGAATGCTTCCGAACAGACAGACAGGTCCAACGACCAGTACTTTCCCCCACTCTTGAAGGTCTGGGTCATAAGAGGCCCTTTTTTCAGGCCCCATCTACATGTTTACAGCCACAGCAGGGTTTGTCTGGAGTCATCAAGATTCTTCCGAGTGTCCAGTGGCGTGCTCAAGGAGGATGGTGAGGATCATACTTCTGCTTAGGCTCAATATTCTTTGAAAAAAAAAAGAAGAAAGAAAAAGTAGCAAAATATGGCAAAATGAGGACTTCAGGAATGACTACAAAAAAGTACCTGTAACCCACCTCCCCTTTGAAAATCCTGGGCACACCCCTTGAAGTCTCGAATCTCTGCTATTTCCACTTGTTAAGAGGAAAAGCACACATTGAACGATATGAATCTGCTTTTCATTATCAAAACAACAATTGGCGGAGAACCATAAAGGTTATTCTTACCTTTAAAAGCGACAATTGAGGTATTTGCATTTCAGTTTCCATCATATTTAATAATTCTCGTTGTATGGGATAGAATTATGTCTCTTTTGTAGTTGTAAGGTCTGTGGTATGAGCTTTTACATTGAATTGGCAGTGACCTTGGCGTTTATCCCAGAGAAATATTGTGCCCCGCCCCCCTCTCTGTTCAAAGATCGACCCTGACGTTTGGCAAATCTTGCGATGACTACGTACAAATGTCACCCTTCGCCACTGCTTGTGACCCATGCTGATGTTACAAACTCTAAAAATTGAATTTTTCAAAAATTCCTACACTATTTTATGAAAATTTGTGTGTGGACACATTATTGTAACAGAAAAATAGGCTTAGTCATAGCCACTATTAGAAGCATTAACGGAAATTTTAAAAATCACATTCTTCATAGAAACTCATTCAGAAATTGCAGGCATGACCAGCACTGGAACCTGCGTCTTGATTACGAAGCAATTGCTCTACCAACTGAGCCATCGCTGGTTTCACCTGCGTTTTCCACACAGAAGTGAAAAATCAAGTGTAATCAGGGCTGGCTTGGTATGCCAGAGAGCTGGGTTCCAGTCCTGGTTGCGTCTGTACTTCTCAATTAAATTTCTACATGGTATGTCTCTTGCTTTAAGGTAAAATTTTTCATTATATGGAATACAGATGCATGGGCATCGGGAGAGGAAGGGGGGTCGAACGGGTCAGCGAAACCACCCTTGGAAATTGACATCGTTCATTTAAAGATACAAGAAAGCTGAAAATTCGTTACTCTTATTGTTAAGAACAGAAAAAAAGTTAATTTAGTTAGTATTCAAACAGAATAATCAAAGTAAAAATGCATTGGATTGAAAACATTGAGTGAAAAATACAGGAACATGGTTATACTCTACCATTTAATCTAAAGAACGAAAGGTTCCACACTTTTCAAAATTCTAATAATTACAGTTGTAGGTGAGAGGTCACACAACACACTTTATGAAAAAAAAAATCCCCCTAACAATTAAAGCCTTTTCTTGAATGAGATGTGCAGAAGTTTATATCAAAATGAATTTCAGATACTAACTAAAAAAAAAAAAAAAAAGGAAAATAGTTGTGCTGGTATTCACTCGTTTGGTCGATCGAGTCTCCCCATTTATATAATAATAATAATAATTATTATTATTATTTTAAATAAAATTTATTTGTTAGTTTATATTTATTATTGTATAATACCACTTAATAATAATAATCCTTTGCGCAACAGCCCTGAAGGGCCTTGGCTTACCTACCGACTGCTGGTCTCCCTCCCACGCTTTCCTTCCTCACCTCTACGCGTGGAGATCTGCAACCAGTATTGGAATAGTCGGGGGGTCAGCCCGACGTATCCCCAGCCGTTACTGTCGGTTTCCGGGACCGGATTATGCTTACTCATTCGAAGCTCCCCAATTTCTTCACAATGGTGGGTTGCCACCAGCCCTATACGTAGGCCGAACAAATTCCGACCAGAGCCGGATTCGAACCTACGCCGTCCCGCAGTGAACGATCTCAAGACAAGTGAACGCCTTAACCCGATCGGCTACGGAGGAGGACATAATAACATTTATAACCGTGATAATAATACTTATTATTTTTCTATTCAACTTTTATTATTTGCCCGACCCCCCTGCAAAAATTTCTTGCAATGCCCATATACAGACATAGGTCTTCGGAAATGGTTGTATATGATACAGAGCTACAGTTTAGACAAGTCCTGAGGGCAGGTACTACGCATGAGGATGAAATACATGTAAATGGGGACAAAGAGGGACCAAGTGAAGGAGAGGAAGAAAATGTTGTATGAAGAAACTTGATAACATGGAATCTTAAAGAGCAAGATATTAGGGGGGGGGGGGGCATAAGAAGATTTCAAAACACTTTCTAGTTATTTTTGAGACAGTTTATTTTATTTCACATGCTTCCGTTGTTCTACAGCCCGGTAAGAATGCATTCTCCGTAATCACACTTGGAGTCCACTTTAAGGACTAGTCTTATGTACAAAATCCTCATCAATCTCACCATCCTAAAAACATCACTTTTAACAGATAAATACGTAACAATGCGACTACCTGTACATCTAGTTCAGTCTCTTCACTTGATACTTTCAGTTCATGACCTAATGCGAGGCCTCTGCCTTCGTCTTTGCAACCTGGAGTTTTTTCAGCCCAAGACTCTTCAGCAGAGCATTTGGAGACGGATCGCGTCCACGGAATCTTCTGAACACCTCACTTGGATGACATGCTCCGCCAAGAGCAAAGAACGTTGAATGAAACCTGTGACAATAGAAATGGGATATTCTAGGATCAATGATTCTTACAGAGCATCTACTTTTACATGGCAAACACAGAAACTGGGCCTTACAATTATATACAATGCACTCTCTTCAATTCGAAATTGGATAATTCGAATTATTCGAACGAAAGCACATTCCTATTGAAAAACCCATCTAAAACAATGTTAAAAATGACTACTTAATTCGAATTTTGAAGGTTACATTTGGATAATTCGAAGACAGGTTTCCAAGAATTTAACATAAATGTTTCCAAGAAAGACCAAAGTGGTTGCTACATAAGAAATTCCAACAGATGACTCGTCCCCCTTTTCTTCTTGAAAAGGTTGTTTTTATGGTTAACAGATTTGCCGACGGCAGATAAGAGAGGGCAGCGGGAATCCCCAGAGATTTTGTTTGTAGGAATATGACCTTCACCCTCTCAGAAACAAGTTGAGAGGGGAGTGGATAACCGGACAGAAGGGGTCATTTGACTGTGTGTTTTAGTGGAGTCAGAATGTCGAAACGTGGTACAATTAGCCTATGTTAAATTTTACTTAGTTAATACAGCGTAGTGTAGTGTAGTGTAATGTAGTGTAGTGTAATGTAGTGTAGTGTAGTGTAGTGTAGTGTAGTGTAGTGTACTGTTTGCGTATTAATGCAGTTTTATGTTTAATACAGTGTGCTATTTCATTGGAATTTTTTTTATTATATTCTATCTCTCTCTCTCTCTCTCTCTCTCTGAGAGAGAGAGAGAGAGAGAGAGAGAGAGAGAGAGAGAGAGAGAAGATAGAGAGAGAGAGAGAGAGAGAGAGAGAGAGAGAGAGAGAGAGAGAGAGAGAGAGAGAGAGAGAGAGAAAGAGAGGAGAGAGAGAGTAAGAGAGAGAGAGAGAAAGAGAGAGAGAGAAAGAGAGAGAGAGAGAAAGAGAGGGAGAGAGAGAGAGAGAGAGAGAGAGAGAGATCCGTCTCTCTCTCTCTCTCTCTCTCTCTCTCTCTCTCTCTCTCTCTCTCTCTCTCTCTCTCTCTCTCTCTCTGGTTAATTCAATTATTTTTTTGTAGCCCCTTGCAGTTCGAATTATAAAGAGTCCACTGTATTATTTAAATTATGCATTCCTTCGCAGTGGAAGTTTGATGTGACCATGGAGATTCAATTAGTCGAACCCCCAGTTTAAAACAAAGCCAATAAGGAAATGCAAATCCAAAATATCAGTTGTTCCAGCATCGCAAGGACAACTGGTGAGCTGCTTGAAAACAACACTGGCTGAATCTGGTCTCAAAAGCCCGAAAATAGTGGTGATAGGACTTCATGCATCACCCAACAAAAAAGCGCTTGGTGGGTCTTTGCCCTCAATGAGATATTTATGTCACTTTATTTTCAGGACCCAACCTACAGGTCAAAATGAGATCCAAACTAGGAATTAAAGCCAGGACCCCATGATTACACACTGATAGAGTTAGCAACACTGCTTTTGAGAAAGCCCTAAAGTTGCATGACGTTCAATTGCACTGCATTATGCATTTTGTTATTACATATAGGACAGGAGCAGTTGTATGAAATTATATTAGAATATGAAAGTAAGGGCCTGAGCAGTTAATGAACCTCCACTCTAAAGTAGAGAAGACGTTCATTAACATCAAAATAAAAGCTAGGAGTTTCACAAAAAAGTCACTGCATATTGTACTGTCCCTGATGTACTGTAATAAGAATAATTGGAAATCTATAAAATGTATTTACTGTGCATGGTTACGTTCATTCTGGCCATCTGATCTTTAACGATACAGCCAGTATTTCTGTACATAAATAGGTCAGCAATGAAGCAGCTCATGTCTTCATGACAATGTTGACTAATGTGTTAAGAAACAGGATCAACTCCAATGACAAATGGTCACCACACTTGCGCAATCCAAGGTTCCTACGATTTTTTGATTATGAAATTCACCAACATTTCCAGGTTTTCCAGTTAAAAAATGAAATTTTTTCAGACATGTTTATCATCATGATTTTTGCTTTTGAACCTTGTGTTTTTCAAATAAATATATAATCCATTAATTACTATGAATATTCACTTTCACAACTTTTTTTTTTAGCCAATTTCATTCTCCACACACACAAGAAGAGTAAAATGTAAAATTACAATCTGCATCAAGTGTATTGGGTGCTACAATCACGTGCATCTAGCCTTCAGGCTAAGGTAACAGAGGTACATTATTTCACCATAACAGATCTCCACAATATAAAAACACCAGAAAAAGTTCATATACCATACACCATTTTTCATTTTCTGGCGGAGTTATAGTGTCGTACAAAATGCTGCTTTTTTGCTTACATTTATAAGTACACAGCATCTAGAGAAATTTTTGTTGCATATAGGAATTCTATAGGAAATGCCAACAAGACTAACATCTATAAAATAATTTACTATAACCTCATCTTCACCAACCTTTTCGATAATTGTGATCATATTGTCAATGTACTTTAGTTATCAATCAGATATCTGGACTGCAAGTTTTACTTTGATATTCATTCTAATATCTAGTATTATAAAAGTGAAAATTTAATACAGAAATTCGAAGGAACCATAATTCTGCACAAGATTGAGAATCATAAGAACGAAAGAAACAAGTTTCTAAACTGAATCTTTTTTGGGAGTGGAATCACAAGAACCGAATCCAGAAGTGGAAGTGAACTGCTTGTTCATTTTGCAACTTTTTCTTTTTCAGACTCCAAAATGAATGTAAATTCCAGACGATATGCAAAATTCCCCAACATTTCCCTGTTTTCCAGACACGTAGCAACCCTGCCAATCTCATATCTCCAGATTATTATCTATGTAAGGGGTTTCCAAACCTCCTCACTTCATGGCACCCTTAGTGTTTCAAGATTTTTCCGACCTGCTCAAGTCAGAATGTAGGCCTATCTAACACATGCAATACTCAGTTAGTGTGGTAAGGTTGCTTGCCTAAAGTAAAAAAAATAAACATATATTTTAAATTAAGAAACATTTTACATACCTGGTGGTCCGAAAGTCCCGGAACGGTCACATATCGTGAGAAATACACATCGAATCGAAAAACGAAAAAATACGTGTTGAATAAGTGAAAGAAAGTTATTCAATGATATCACACTTGATTCCCCACCCCCACCCCCTGGGGGTGGGGCAGGGGGCAACTGTTAAATTTTAAATGGAAACCCCCATTTTGTATTGTAGAATCGGAAAGTGGACTTCATTCAGAGTCCAACGAGCTATCAACCATCCTCCTAGCTCAATTAGGAACGGAGATATGGCGATTTTAAATTGCGATTGCAGATTCGGAATCTGAACGTCAAGATCTTTCAATCGAGTATATGGAAGGAGAGGGGGTCTAGGATCACATGCAGATTCCGAATCTGCAATCTCTTTCACTCTTGCTCAATTAGGGGCAGAGATACATCCCTTTGAATTATTCCCCCCCCCCCCCTGCAAAAATTTAAAATAGCCATATCTCCGTTCCTAATTGAGCTAGGAGGATGGTTGATAGCTCGTTGGACTCTGAATGAAGTCCTCTTTCCGATTCTACAATACAAAATGGGGGTTTCCATTTAAAATTTAACAGTTGCCCCCTGCCCCACCCCCAGGGGGCAGGGGTGGGGAATCAAGTATCAAGTGTGATATCATTGAATAGCTTTCTTTCACTTATTAAACACGTATTTTTCGTTTTCCGATTCGATGTGTATTTCTCACGATATGTGACCGTTCCGGGACTTTTGGACCACCTGGTATGTACAAAATGTACTAAATAAGCACATATTTGGAACAATCATATAATTGGTTGAATTTCAGTGAAAATATTGGGACATTTCGCAACACCCCAATAAGTCAGCCACGTTGCCCCAGGGCCTGAAAATACAAGAACAATCCCCATTCTCTATCAGGACTGTTCCATGCCTTTCAGAACACGTTCAAAACGTGGATGCGTCTAGACATAGGAGGGGATCATTTCCAGCATTTATTGAAGAAGGTATGCTTGTACGTGTATTGTCATGCCAGGTGCACACTGCCTTTTTTTAAAAAATGTGTTATTTTTTTGTACTTTTTGGAGTTATATTCGCCAAAATCTCAGGAGAAGTTGCAACTCGAACCTGTGCGCATCCCACAGTCGGAGCCCAAAGCATGACATGTCTGTCTGGTGCATGCTAAACAAACATATAACGGGTAGGGATCTTGCTTTTTGCAAATGCGATAACACTTTAATTGTTGCAAAAAAAGTATTCATGTACGTGTAGTAATATTCATGTACGTGTAGTAATATGTTCTAAACACATTTTTCATGCATTCAAAATCATGAAATAATGCTAATTTGGCATAAAATGCAAATTGTGGCCTTCTTTACAAATTTCAATACATTTTCTGCTGAGAAAACAAAACAAAAATGACAAAAATTCACATTCTTGCAGTTTAGGCTTTAAAAGATGTACCATGCTTACGTATGTGTAACATGCACATTTAAAAAAATATATCCCAAAGAAACACTATGGTGTGTGTTATACATGGAATAATACCCAGCGGCTACATGACACTACATGTAAATAGATGTTTCCTTCTATTGGAAAGTTTTGCATCACCAAGTACAGTGATGGTGTTCTGGTGTGATAGAGTGTGCACATTCCGTCGTGCAGGCATAACATCGGACAAAGTAACAAATAGTTCACAGTTACCTTTGACCAACTTTCTGCAGCTCCTCCCGGTTGTCGAGGCCAGTTTCAACGAATGCACTGAAAGCATCAGCAGCCACCATCCTGGCCCACAGATGCGAGTAATAAGCAGCGCCCCACTCTTCAGAGAAAATAGCGGTGAAGGAGCAAGGGTGGGAGTCCTTCTTCTCGAGCTCAAACTCAGAGTACTGAGGCCAGAGTTTGCGCACTATGTCGAGCCAGAAGTCTTTTCTGAAATCAAATTTCAAGATACACAGTTTTAACTTCGCAAAGAATTGGTTGGAAGAAACAAAAAATGCCTACTGTAGTCACAGCATTTAAATTCATTAAAAATTTAAACAAGAATACACAATCACAGTTCATAACTGCTTCCCCCCAACTCTTAACATTATTTTTAACATAATTCATGAATTTATTGCAAATGTTTACTGTAAACAGGAATTTTCTTCTCCCGGCTTTCCCAGCATTATGGCTGAGTGTACACAGCAGCTACTAAGGATTTCCTGTTCAGGTGCTGGCTTGGGTATATGCATTTCAATGTGAGTGACCTGTGTCAATTTCATTTACTTATCAATCACGCCAATCATTACAATTGAAGGGCTCGGGTAAGTGACATTTTGGTCATTTCCGAGTTCAAGAAAAAAGGTTATTAGAAGCTATACTGTAGATAAATTGTTTTCGTGTTGTGTTTACCAATTTCAGAATGCTTCACTGAGTCCAATGCAAATTGTATAATGTATAACATTGCAATTTCACTCAAACATTGAAGGATGGCACATTATACTTTGTAACCAAAATGTCACTTACCATTAGGGATGTGCCGAAGCCGATTACAGATGTATGAAAATCGGCCGAAATTGACATATCGGCATCGGTATCGGCAAAAATCTGATATTTAAACCGGTACAGATTATACTAGAGTTTTTTACCTTCTAATAAGTTTTATATTCTAGTTTTGTAAGATTTATTGAAAATTTTGTTATGATTATCATTATTGTAGAGTTTTTGTAATAAAATTATTGCAAACTCATTCAGAGGATCAACCTAACTATAAATCGGAAATAAAACAGTACATTGCTGAACCAGGATCTGCTGTTGTATTGGAAATTCAAAAATGAATATTCAAACCTGAAGCAAGTCCTGAGAAAATACTTGGGCATACCTGCTGCATCAGTATTCAGTGATTGAGTGTTCAGTGTTGCTGAAGTTGAATCTGGCAGAACAGGAATTCATTTTGCATTTCAAAGAACTGCTTGTGTACTAATGTTTAATCTCTTGAGAATCCATGTTCTTCTTAAAGGTTCACATAACATTTTGTAGATGCAAATGTACATTCGCATCTCTTGAGAATATATATGTATATACATATGATATGCAATAGAAATGTACATAGCAAATTTATTTTTGTCATGCTGAAAATAACATCCCATTTCTGTTTAATAACCTTATGTATCAGAATCGGTTAAATATCGGCATCGGTATCGGTTCCAAAAATTATCGGTGAGTACATCGGCATCAGTAAATTTTCAGCTTCGTCACATCCCTACTTACCATGTTTTACACCCGAACCCTTCAATTAAGAGAAAAGTAAAATAATAAAAATTAAAACAATTTTGTTTCAATGATTTTCCCTACTTCTGTTTGAGAAATTAAATAAGCTTTATGTAGAATTTCCTATATGATGATTATTTTTTTTACAATCCATACACTAAAAAAGGTAATCTATAGATCTTTGATTAGGAACAAGGGCATCTCACAACATATGTAACACAAAACATTTCCCACCAGATGTAATGGTACAACAAGCAGTGGCACACATTAAATTACCCATGTACAACTATCCACATTACGTACAGGGTACTCATTCCCGCACCACCTAGTGTTCTATCCCATCTTAATTAAGATTATATTTGTGTTTTAATTACAAGACCTGCCCCATACTCATCACCTCCCCCACCCTCCAGATCCCTACAGTGGCAGGTGAGTTCACCCTTCACCCTAAGGGCACCTGTCACTCATCCAACACCCTCATCTATCAAATCTGCGGCAACTTCTACCTAGGCGAAACCTCCACCCCCTTGAATCTAAGGATAAATAATCACCGTTCCTCCACCCAAAACTCCGATTTCACAGTTGCCATCCACACCAACAGCCATAACACCACCTTCAATAACTGCTTCCGTGTTGCCATCATCCACCTTTTACCCCCCCGCTCTGACACATCTTTCCGCAGGCGATGGGAAAGGGCCTATATAGCAGGCATGCATGCCACTATACCCCCCCGGACTCAACCTAGCCAAGCAGTAACTCTTTCCTCTCCTCCCCGAAACTACCCACCCACCTTACAGTAAACACTGGCTAAAGTATTTCGTGTTTCCTTTCAACTGTTTCTGGCAACACTGACCGTAGAGACGCTACGGTCAGTATTCTGTGCCTCTACTCAAAGTGTCGTCGATCTTTTATCTACCTTCTTGAAAATGCGACTCAGATCGCGAAATATTGAATTATTTCTATTCGTGTGGTACGTGTTTACTGTCTCCTTCATTATTTGTATTTATCCGCCCTTCTGGCACCATTTCTGACCCTATTCCTGTATGTATATATATATATATATATATTAACAAACCCCTGCTGTATCAAGTTGGTCTCTACACATATGTAAAGCATACACAACAAACATATTTAGTATCCAGTCATTTTTCCAGTGTTTTGAATATTCTTAAGGTATTCATTGACTCGTTGCAGGATTCAGTCATTACGACTTGGACCATGTCATCCCTTCCCACCCTCACCCCTAGGGGTGCCAGGAGTGTCTTACCTTCACAGTATTTCTTTCCAGGTTGCAAGTGATACGCGTACCAAGTTTGGTTGAAATCGCTCCAGGCATTCGAGAGTTATTGCTGAACAAACAAACACACACATATACATCCATTTTTATATATAGAGAGATTTTCTTTACTTTTCCCAGTTTTCCAGATCACTGGATTTATATTTACCTTCTACATTTGATTTGATTTTGATTTTAAAATTTTCGGTGCGTGAGCACTAAGGCTATTTGCCCTGTCACATTATACGGAATCCAGCCCCTCTTATTGTTACAAATAACAACTCTAACGTTGCATAACTAAAATCAAAAAATATTAAAATCTTCTGACTTTCGTTAAAACCTGAGGCTGTAAAGGAGCACTCAGCACAAATAAGGACAACACAAACACAATTATACTGGCCATGAGGCCAGTCGCCAGAGCCTCGTTAGTCTGCAGTCCAGGGTGTACTATGTGGAAGTGAGGTTGACTATTGGGTGCACTATATGGAAGTAGCACCCCTTACACCCCTTATCTTCTACATGTTGCTCTTTCATCTCTTTACAGCAATTGCAATGATGAAGATCCATGGTAATGTGAAACTGATGTATACTCACAATTGAATACAATGGCCATGCTATAATTTAAAACTGGAGCAGTGGTAAAAGTACAGGAATTGGAAACTCTGATGTTAGTTTCCCATCTGCCACTGCATCCGTCAACTTAGCATGCAAACAAATGGCTACATACACATTTTCTACTAAACATAAACACAATAAACTTTCACTTGCAATAATTATTACAAAATACACACCACAATTATAACTAATCCCCAGCAAAAACTTTAAATCATGGCTAACTTACGTGCTGTACATTTCTATGTCCAATGCACTAAGATACAGCTCTCTGCACAAATCAAAGCCTGCCATGTGATGTCGAACATTACGAAGCATTTCAATGTCACTGTCAGACAATGGTTGACTGTTTTCAAAATGTGAACTAATATTCTTCAATGTCACTACATCATACAACCTACAATTGAAGAGAAAAGAATTAATATTTTGATGAAGAAAATTCTCAGAAAAGATAGTTAATATGAAAAAAGTGTTATAATTTTTATTGATTTGGTAATACTCCTAAGCATTATGTATAAATAAAACAATAGAGAAAGTTATTTCTTATCGATGTCCAAGTTAAAGCTGACTCATAAGCACATGTATGCCGACTTCCATGGTAGAGTGGTTAGGACAGGATGCTACAACAGCAGTGGTCCAGGGTTGAATCATGGCCTGGGCAGGGATGTTCATTCATTTCATCACCCATCCTCATCTTTGTGTTCGGACAAAGTAGCAGAAAAGTGAAGTAAAATAATCCAAATTAATCAATCAAATAAGTATATGGAGGGCTTAAAATATTGTGTGAAACTGATATTACGCAAAGGTTAAGTGAAAGGGCAGATATACTTAAAAAACTCTTGTCTTAATGAAATTTTGATAGGAGCAGCAGAAACTATTTAGTACTCTATTGATATTGGTTGACAGGCAAATTGCTGATAATTATATCAATTCAATATACAGGGTGTTGCCATACAATGTGGATAAAATTTCACAGTGCGTACAGAACATCAAGGCACAAAACATTTCTTGGTGCATTTTAATTGTTAAGGTCTTGTTTGACACAACAAGCCCTTGAGATATGGCATTTCCTATCCTGTATGATTTAAATCTGAGTTTGAATTTTGTTACTAAAATTTTTTATCACTTCTGACAAAAAATTTAACTGTCAGCGGCAACCATGACTGTGTACCCTATGGCTAGAAAATATATAGAAGGATATATAAGCCATTTTCCGAAGATTACAAGCATTGAAAGAAGGCTGGAATGAGCAAAACATTACAAAGTAAAGTTGTTCGACTCAATGTCCTTTACATGTCCTGAAAGTTTGTGAATGTTGTACAGCGACACCCTGCACATAAACAAATATTGTCTGACTGCACAAGACAAAGCTGGCTTGAGAATTAAACCTACACGTAAAACAGGAGGCAGGTAGGAACTTGCAACAGACAATGCTGTAGGTTTCAGATAAGTATTTCGCTTCTATGCATTTGCTTGTTTAATGATTACAGCTTGCTTTGTTGTTATTGCAATGGCTGTTACAACACAAGTCATAGCATTCTCTCCTTAACTTATTTTTATGGCACGTTACTACGTGTGAAACTTCAATGATAAGTTTCAGCAGCAGATGATTTTCACAGAATCTGGTCCACACAATTCATCCACTTGCAGCCTTCACCACTATTTTACCATTGGACTCATCCAGTTAGCACATGTGGACTTGTGTGTCAATGGTTGCAACTAACACTGTACCCTGTAATTTAGTACACAACACTCCCATTTTGTTATTTTCTACAAAATTTCAAAGTACAGGTTAATTAAAAAAGAATGGTGCCTCTTTACACAGTCATGTCATTACTATTTATGATAGAAAATCAGAGAACGCATCAATATAAATAAAAACTCTGGAAGTTTTATTCCCACTTAGCGGGCTTATTCTGCTTAGCAGATGCTCCACCAGGATCGCCAGTGTTGCAAAATGACTAATGAACAGTAGAAGGCGTATTGTGTGTTGGAGCTATCAAGAACTGATTCAATCACAAAGATGAAAGATTTGCCAAAGTTACAACTGCGAATTGTTAATGCCTTCGAAACCGCTGACAAGGACTTGCTGTCTTGTGCATAGCAAGTACTTTATTATCATTTGGACCTTTTCCACGTTACACGTGGCTCCCATGTTGAATCTTTATAATGTGAGTAAAACTTCCAGAGTTCCTCTTTATATTGATGCCTTGTCTGATTTTCTATCATAAATAGTAACGTCATAATAACTAAGAAAAGTTGTACCATTCATTTTGAATTACCCTGTATAATTTATACACTCTGATTATATCAAATAAATGTCTAAATATATAGTTCACATTTTTAAGGCAAAACCTATTGCAGTCACCTGGTGGTGTTCAATCATTAAAGAAGTGAACGAAACATTCAGGTTTTTCGTAGAACGTATTTCCAATTTCATATCAGATCGATGAAATATCAGTTATTAGCATCGGTGTTATATCACTACTTTATCGGTATCGGCAACACTCCATTCTTAAACTTAAGTTCTTGTACAGTCACTGACACTTCCGGGTTGTAATGATTCCATTGCGAGTCAATGTGATTATTACAACCCAGAAGTGGCAGTGACTGTACATTCTAGTTCAGTTAAAATTTTAAACTTTAGTTCTTGATTTGATTAAATTTTTATTTACCATGGCTTTTCTGCTACTTTTAGCTAATCGCAAAGATGAGGATGAGTGATGATATGATGAAGGACACTTACAAAGAACATCCATGCCCAGGCTGGGATTCGAATCTAACCACTCTGTTACGGAAGTCGGTACTTTAGTTCTTGTACATTCCAGTTCAGTTAAGTGCCACACTCTTTCACCCTACATTGAGCGTGTCTGTTTATGAATGTTTATTAACCCCCACCCCCTTCCTACACACACAGAGAAGTTCAGAACTTACCAATGTGTCATAAAATGGCTGCAAACTTGAACTGCGTCCCATTCGATATTCGTCACTCCAGCAACATCTGAGTACGATGCCTTAGTAAGTAAATGCTGAAGAGTGTGACCAAACTAAAAGGAAAGAAAAACAAAATTGCTGTAATAAAAGTTTTACACCATTGGGTTCCAGAACACTGTACAGAAAATAGAAACATTGCATGTGACTAGAGTTATTTTCCTGTAGTTTACGGTTATTACAAGCATAAGAAAACAGTTTTTCTTTGTGACGTTTCAGGAGAACACACGCTCCTTTCATCAGACATTTATTTTCATTTTGACTAAAGATACAGTTATAACAATGGTTAGTAATTTTTAAACAAAAAGAATCTGTTATATAATGGATGTTGTCAATGTTACATTGTTGTAATATAGCAACTTAACTGTGAAAAAAAAAAAAAAAAAAACAGTCTGTTTTATTTTTATTTAAATTATGAATCCAAAATATCATCAGGCAATTCAAATTCATCATTGTTTTCACAAAGTCTCTTGATGTTTTCTGTTACATTAAATTTTAAAGATGGTGGCTTACTCCATTTGTGAAAAAGAAAACTCCATACTGGATCTATGTTACCATTTTCATTATTTAATTTATTCCAGTGTTCTTCTGCAATGAACGAAGCTTCCCAGACATTCAACTCTGTGTTTCCCGTTAATCTTTTTAAAACCCTTCTTTTTTTAATCAAATGCTTCTCTTCGATGATATGAGTTGACAAACCTGTTCTTGGGTTTAGATTTATAATGTCCAAATCGTGTTCGTGCCATCTTATTGCCATTTTCCTTGCTGTTTGTCCCACATAATCTTTTGAACATGAACAACTTATATTATATATTCCTGTGGTTTCCACATCTGGTAGAGAGTTTCTCATTTTGAATTCATTAAATGTACATTCCAAACTTCTTGGTGATTTAAAAACAATTTTGAAATTAAAACTTCTAAAAATTTTTGCAATTTTATGTGAGAATCCCTTGTGGAATGGAATGCACACAAATTTCTTTTCAACAGATTTTTCATCTTTGTCTGTATTTCTCTTTTCCTTTAGTTTTCTTGCAACTTGTTTTTTGATTTGGTTTATTCTGTTAGTGTGAAAACCATTTTCTTTTGCTATATTAAAGAGCCTTTCTTCTTCATTTTTGATATCCTCATCATTAGAACATAGTCTTTGTGCTCTCAGGAAAAAATTTAAAAATATGTTATCCATTGTTATACGCGAATGTTCTGATTTGGCATGGATATATTTTTCCCCCGCTATTTTTTTCCTATGGACTGATGTTTGAATTGTTGAGTCAGTTGTCTTAATTTGCAGATCAAGGAAAGAAATTACATTGTTATTCATGTGTTCGCAAGTGAATTTTATGCGACGATGTGATTCATTTAATAATTTAAATACGTCCATGATGGTGTTCTCATTTTTAGCGATAATTAGCACATCATCTACATATCTGATGTAGAGTTTGATATCCGCACCTATCGCATTAACAATTGGAGATTCTATGTAATGAAGGAAAATGCTGGAGATGATTCCGGATACTGGGTTTCCCATTGATAGACCATTACTTTGCTGATATATTTTGCCATCAAATAGAAAGTAATTGTAATTTGCACATACAGTAAACCATCGAACCATTTCCCATGATTCTACTGGGTTAACCTTCATCTCAATAAGCCATCTGTGTAATGCATCTGTGGCACCTTCTATTGGGACACTAGGATATAAATTTTCAACATCAAAACTTGCAATACGATACTCATTATTCCAAACAATATTTTTTAGTTTCTGTTTCACTTCAAATGCATTTTTAACACTGAATGGTGTTTGTTGTTTAATTATAGCAAGTCTTTCAACTAAATATTTGGATAGTTTGTATGCAGGATGTGTGAAAGTTGCAATGATGGGTCGTATTGGAGTTCCCGGTTTGTGAGTTTTTGGTAGTCCAAAGGCAATCGGCAGGGTTGAATTCTTGACAATGAGTTTTTTCTTCATTTCTCTTGGTATCGTGATACTGCTTTCAATTACTTTCTTTACCTCATTTATTATTTTAGTCATAGGGTTTCGAGAGGTTTCTGTGAAATTGTTTACTTTGAAACATTCTTCCATTTTTTCTTTATAGTCCTTAATTCGGATAAGGACAGGTTTATTTTCCTTGTCCGATTTTATTAAGAAAATGTCGTTTTCTTTCAACCAGATCTTGAAACTATGAACTTTTTTCCCCAACCTTATATGCTCTTTCTCCCGTTCCGTGTATTTTGGACCTCTGTTATTTCTTCTGTTGTATTCAAAACTTAACCGTTCGTCAAGAGCATCATGTGTGAGACTTCGTAATTTTCTCTTTTCCTCCTCATCATCTAAAAAATTCAGCGCTTTCTCTATTGAAATCACAAAATCTTCCTTGTGTATATAAGCACTACCAACTGAAAATTTCATTCCGAATTGAAAAATTTCTATATACTCATCAGGTACCTCAATATCCGTAAGATTTATAAATAATCTGTTGTCAATGTTCTTGGTTTTTATTTTACCAGTGACATTAACTGCTTCCCTTCTTTCATTGTTGTTGTATATAACTTGTTCTTCTTGAATTAGCTGGTAGAATTTCCTATCAAGTCTACTTTCTGAAAGCTTGATGTAGTGTTGTACAACTTGTTGTGTAGCTCTGTTTACTTTATCCCATATGAGTGGATGCAAGGAATTTGACAATGTTATGTGGAGATCATATGTCTTTCGAGAAAGGCTGTCCAATTCTGAGTACGAGTCCCTGATTAGTCGTCCTATCATTAACATTTGTAGCTTTCCTTTAAATTCACTGGTGTAGGTATTACGAGTTCGAACTTTCCACTTCAAAAAATTTGGCACTATATTGTTTAACTTGCATCTTCTCAAAAATCTGATTCTCTGAAGTGTTGTTTGAATCTTGATTTGATATTGCTGGAATGTACGTACCTCTCTCCCCGTAATAGATGAATAATAGTTTTTCTTGTATGTACGCATTGCTTGCATTATAGAATTATTTTCCTGTAGTTTACGGTTATTACAAGCATAAGAAAACAGTTTTTCTTTGTGACGTTTCAGGAGAACACACGCTCCTTTCATCAGACATTTATTTTCATTTTGACTAAAGATACAGTTATAACAATGGTTAGTAATTTTTAAACAAAAAGAATCTGTTATATAATGGATGTTGTCAATGTTACATTGTTGTAATATAGCAACTTAACTGTGAAAAAAAAAAAAAAAAAAAACAGTCTGTTTTATTTTTATTTAAATTATGAATCCAAAATATCATCAGGCAATTCAAATTCATCATTGTTTTCACAAAGTCTCTTGATGTTTTCTGTTACATTAAATTTTAAAGATGGTGGCTTACTCCATTTGTGAAAAAGAAAACTCCATACTGGATCTATGTTACCATTTTCATTATTTAATTTATTCCAGTGTTCTTCTGCAATGAACGAAGCTTCCCAGACATTCAACTCTGTGTTTCCCGTTAATCTTTTTAAAACCCTTCTTTTTTTAATCAAATGCTTCTCTTCGATGATATGAGTTGACAAACCTGTTCTTGGGTTTAGATTTATAATGTCCAAATCGTGTTCGTGCCATCTTATTGCCATTTTCCTTGCTGTTTGTCCCACATAATCTTTTGAACATGAACAACTTATATTATATATTCCTGTGGTTTCCACATCTGGTAGAGAGTTTCTCATTTTGAATTCATTAAATGTACATTCCAAACTTCTTGGTGATTTAAAAACAATTTTGAAATTAAAACTTCTAAAAATTTTTGCAATTTTATGTGAGAATCCCTTGTGGAATGGAATGCACACAAATTTCTTTTCAACAGATTTTTCATCTTTGTCTGTATTTCTCTTTTCCTTTAGTTTTCTTGCAACTTGTTTTTTGATTTGGTTTATTCTGTTAGTGTGAAAACCATTTTCTTTTGCTATATTAAAGAGCCTTTCTTCTTCATTTTTGATATCCTCATCATTAGAACATAGTCTTTGTGCTCTCAGGAAAAAATTTAAAAATATGTTATCCATTGTTATACGCGAATGTTCTGATTTGGCATGGATATATTTTTCCCCCGCTATTTTTTTCCTATGGACTGATGTTTGAATTGTTGAGTCAGTTGTCTTAATTTGCAGATCAAGGAAAGAAATTACATTGTTATTCATGTGTTCGCAAGTGAATTTTATGCGACGATGTGATTCATTTAATAATTTAAATACGTCCATGATGGTGTTCTCATTTTTAGCGATAATTAGCACATCATCTACATATCTGATGTAGAGTTTGATATCCGCACCTATCGCATTAACAATTGGAGATTCTATGTAATGAAGGAAAATGCTGGAGATGATTCCGGATACTGGGTTTCCCATTGATAGACCATTACTTTGCTGATATATTTTGCCATCAAATAGAAAGTAATTGTAATTTGCACATACAGTAAACCATCGAACCATTTCCCATGATTCTACTGGGTTAACCTTCATCTCAATAAGCCATCTGTGTAATGCATCTGTGGCACCTTCTATTGGGACACTAGGATATAAATTTTCAACATCAAAACTTGCAATACGATACTCATTATTCCAAACAATATTTTTTAGTTTCTGTTTCACTTCAAATGCATTTTTAACACTGAATGGTGTTTGTTGTTTAATTATAGCAAGTCTTTCAACTAAATATTTGGATAGTTTGTATGCAGGATGTGTGAAAGTTGCAATGATGGGTCGTATTGGAGTTCCCGGTTTGTGAGTTTTTGGTAGTCCAAAGGCAATCGGCAGGGTTGAATTCTTGACAATGAGTTTTTTCTTCATTTCTCTTGGTATCGTGATACTGCTTTCAATTACTTTCTTTACCTCATTTATTATTTTAGTCATAGGGTTTCGAGAGGTTTCTGTGAAATTGTTTACTTTGAAACATTCTTCCATTTTTTCTTTATAGTCCTTAATTCGGATAAGGACAGGTTTATTTTCCTTGTCCGATTTTATTAAGAAAATGTCGTTTTCTTTCAACCAGATCTTGAAACTATGAACTTTTTTCCCCAACCTTATATGCTCTTTCTCCCGTTCCGTGTATTTTGGACCTCTGTTATTTCTTCTGTTGTATTCAAAACTTAACCGTTCGTCAAGAGCATCATGTGTGAGACTTCGTAATTTTCTCTTTTCCTCCTCATCATCTAAAAAATTCAGCGCTTTCTCTATTGAAATCACAAAATCTTCCTTGTGTATATAAGCACTACCAACTGAAAATTTCATTCCGAATTGAAAAATTTCTATATACTCATCAGGTACCTCAATATCCGTAAGATTTATAAATAATCTGTTGTCAATGTTCTTGGTTTTTATTTTACCAGTGACATTAACTGCTTCCCTTCTTTCATTGTTGTTGTATATAACTTGTTCTTCTTGAATTAGCTGGTAGAATTTCCTATCAAGTCTACTTTCTGAAAGCTTGATGTAGTGTTGTACAACTTGTTGTGTAGCTCTGTTTACTTTATCCCATATGAGTGGATGCAAGGAATTTGACAATGTTATGTGGAGATCATATGTCTTTCGAGAAAGGCTGTCCAATTCTGAGTACGAGTCCCTGATTAGTCGTCCTATCATTAACATTTGTAGCTTTCCTTTAAATTCACTGGTGTAGGTATTACGAGTTCGAACTTTCCACTTCAAAAAATTTGGCACTATATTGTTTAACTTGCATCTTCTCAAAAATCTGATTCTCTGAAGTGTTGTTTGAATCTTGATTTGATATTGCTGGAATGTACGTACCTCTCTCCCCGTAATAGATGAATAATAGTTTTTCTTGTATGTACGCATTGCTTGCATTATAGAATTATTTTCCTGTAGTTTACGGTTATTACAAGCATAAGAAAACAGTTTTTCTTTGTGACGTTTCAGGAGAACACACGCTCCTTTCATCAGACATTTATTTTCATTTTGACTAAAGATACAGTTATAACAATGGTTAGTAATTTTTAAACAAAAAGAATCTGTTATATAATGGATGTTGTCAATGTTACATTGTTGTAATATAGCAACTTAACTGTGAAAAAAAAAAAAAAAAAAAACAGTCTGTTTTATTTTTATTTAAATTATGAATCCAAAATATCATCAGGCAATTCAAATTCATCATTGTTTTCACAAAGTCTCTTGATGTTTTCTGTTACATTAAATTTTAAAGATGGTGGCTTACTCCATTTGTGAAAAAGAAAACTCCATACTGGATCTATGTTACCATTTTCATTATTTAATTTATTCCAGTGTTCTTCTGCAATGAACGAAGCTTCCCAGACATTCAACTCTGTGTTTCCCGTTAATCTTTTTAAAACCCTTCTTTTTTTAATCAAATGCTTCTCTTCGATGATATGAGTTGACAAACCTGTTCTTGGGTTTAGATTTATAATGTCCAAATCGTGTTCGTGCCATCTTATTGCCATTTTCCTTGCTGTTTGTCCCACATAATCTTTTGAACATGAACAACTTATATTATATATTCCTGTGGTTTCCACATCTGGTAGAGAGTTTCTCATTTTGAATTCATTAAATGTACATTCTAAACTTCTTGGTGATTTAAAAACAATTTTGAAATTAAAACTTCTAAAAATTTTTGCAATTTTATGTGAGAATCCCTTGTGGAATGGAATGCACACAAATTTCTTTTCAACAGATTTTTCATCTTTGTCTGTATTTCTCTTTTCCTTTAGTTTTCTTGCAACTTGTTTTTTGATTTGGTTTATTCTGTTAGTGTGAAAACCATTTTCTTTTGCTATATTAAAGAGCCTTTCTTCTTCATTTTTGATATCCTCATCATTAGAACATAGTCTTTGTGCTCTCAGGAAAAAATTTAAAAATATGTTATCCATTGTTATACGCGAATGTTCTGATTTGGCATGGATATATTTTTCCCCCGCTAATTTTTTCCTATGGACTGATGTTTGAATTGTTGAGTCAGTTGTCTTAATTTGCAGATCAAGGAAAGAAATTACATTGTTATTCATGTGTTCGCAAGTGAATTTTATGCGACGATGTGATTCATTTAATAATTTAAATACGTCCATGATGGTGTTCTCATTTTTAGCGATAATTAGCACATCATCTACATATCTGATGTAGAGTTTGATATCCGCACCTATCGCATTAACAATTGGAGATTCTATGTAATGAAGGAAAATGCTGGAGATGATTCCGGATACTGGGTTTCCCATTGATAGACCATTACTTTGCTGATATATTTTGCCATCAAATAGAAAGTAATTGTAATTTGCACATACAGTAAACCATCGAACCATTTCCCATGATTCTACTGGGTTAACCTTCATCTCAATAAGCCATCTGTGTAATGCATCTGTGGCACCTTCTATTGGGACACTAGGATATAAATTTTCAACATCAAAACTTGCAATACGATACTCATTATTCCAAACAATATTTTTTAGTTTCTGTTTCACTTCAAATGCATTTTTAACACTGAATGGTGTTTGTTGTTTAATTATAGCAAGTCTTTCAACTAAATATTTGGATAGTTTGTATGCAGGATGTGTGAAAGTTGCAATGATGGGTCGTATTGGAGTTCCCGGTTTGTGAGTTTTCTTCCCGATCCAACATGAACTCTGAATGTATTGTTTCTCCGAAATGTCCCCCGAATTTTCCAAAATCATCAATTTTTGTTTTTCAGAATACTCAATACAACTATTTTAATATATTTTCCAATGGCCTTCCCCCTCTCTCCCTTGTACCCATTACTAGACCAGCCAAAAAACAGAATTGTGACTTTTACCCACATGGAATGTTCATTCATTTTTTTTTTTTTTTTTTTCACAGTTAAGTTGCTATATTACAACAATGTAACATTGACAACATCCATTATATAACAGATTCTTTTTGTTTAAAAATTACTAACCATTGTTATAACTGTATCTTTAGTCAAAATGAAAATAAATGTCTGATGAAAGGAGCGTGTGTTCTCCTGAAACGTCACAAAGAAAAACTGTTTTCTTATGCTTGTAATAACCGTAAACTACAGGAAAATAATTCTATAATGCAAGCAATGCGTACATACAAGAAAAACTATGACTAGAGTTAGTTGTATCATTTCTGCATTGTGCTCAGATAGACTAATCAGGGCGGTACCTACAATTTACTAAGAGTTCAGCACTACTATGTGTTCTCTGAGAACTTAGTGCAGCGCCTCTTGATTACAAGGTGACTAAATTGGCCACTAGCAATCTGTATTTGTATTTTTGTTATTTAGTGTCACTTTTCTGTAGGGGTGTGCGGGATCCCGAAAAGTCGGGACTGGGATCGGGAAAAAAATTTCCCATCCCGATCCCAACTTCGGGAAATGACTTCCTGACTTTTTGAGATGCCGAGCAGTTGGGAAACACCAAATGGTCATTTTAAAAAGTCGTTAATTCTAAATGTTGTCTGCATTGTAAATATCTGGAACCTATCAGAAATCGTTAGTTTTTGTACCAGAAATGCAAAAACAATCACTTACGGTGGAAATGACGTGTAGAGTTCGAGATTTCCAGAGCTTTGGGAAATTTTGAACAGTTCCCATCCCAAAAACTTCCCGACTGTTGGGAAATTGGAAATTTTTCCCATCCCGAATGTCGGGATTTAAAAAATTACCCATCCCGACCCAAAAAATTGTCCCGCACACCCCTACTTTTCTGTCCCACTCCTTGGTCGTGTGGTCTAGGCATCAGGCTTTGGGCTCCGGCTACACGATGCGTGCAGGTTCGTGTCTTCGGGGGGAAAGCATAGCAACTTTTCTCCTGCGATTTCAGCCTGTCTATGGGACTGGTGGCCACCCACCAATGTGAGTAAATTGCAGAGCTACGAATGAGTAGTGTAACCCGGTCCCAGAAACCTACAACGATGACTGGGGGTTCATCCTGCTGACCACACATCACCCCATAACTACTTGGACCTTGGCAGGTGGGAGTGAGGCTGGCAGTCAGAAGGTAGGCCCTTGCCCTCATGGGCTGTTGTGCCATGGGTTATTAATCTCTTGATTACCACTACGTATGGCCCGTACGTATCTGGTACTATTGGCCGAAAAGGAAATATTCTTGCATGGTAATGGCCAAGAAAATGTACAAATGCCTCTGCTTGGGAAGGACCGAAATCTACGTGTTGCTGTGATGTCATTTGAGCACGTGACTATCGCAAGTAATGAGCAGAGCACGCTCGTTACGCCATCTGTTGCTGAACGTACGTAACCGTGCTATTGAGGAGACCTGTGTGTTTTTGTTTTGTTGCATATTTTGTAAAACAAAAGCAGAAAAATATGGAGGAAGGGGATAGTAGTTCATCGGATTATGTTCCAGAAAAAGAGGAGAGTGACTGTAGTGAGTCTGAATATTCAGATATATCCGATCTGGAAGATGAGGCAAAGTCTGTCGGAGATTTGGACATACGTGAACAATCCTTTCAGTGATGCACGTAAGACTCCATGTTATAAGTTTGAAAATGACTATGATTTTCATCCTGCCGTCGTGGCTGAAGAACTGTTAACACCTGGCAAGTGTTTTGAAGCAAATTTTTCGCATGTTGTAAAATATTTGTGTGCATGGACTAACACGAGAGTCACCATGGAGTATGCTAAATCGGACCATCTGATATTGACAGTTTATGGTTTATGGTCGTGGGATTCTGCTCTCTATCTACAGGCTGGGATTCAAGGGGTTAGTGTCACTTTTCTGCCACTTTTGGCTGATGAGTGATGATTGGATGAAATTGATGTGTGAACATTCACAAAGGAATTTTCAAAATGGACTGATTTTTTCACTCACGGGTTGATTTTCCTGACTTTTCTAGGATTTTCAGGTCAGTAGAAACCTTCATTATGTTTTACAACCCCAAGCTTGAGACCCACCACTTATTTACAACTAAACTCAAGAGGCACTGGACTAGTTTTTGCATCACATATTACAAAATACTTGACATGATTTTCTGCTAAAGTACATAACTATAAATAGGAAATTCCAAAGTATGTAAAATTCCTATAAAAGAGGGATAGAGAGCTCCAAGGTTTTTGCAATTCAGCTCCATACCTTTTGAAACAGTGTTGTGACTTCCTTGAATGAGAGTAGAGAAGGTTTCCCATAGAGGGGTTGCGGGAAGTTGAAGATCAGCGATGCTAGAGGTGTGGTGTTTGCAATAGTACTACGGTTTCGCAACCCCATCATCCATCCAATATCTCCACCAGAACTTGTCTTCTCACCAGGTCTGAAAGAGAAATTCACTAGATAAGACAATTATGAGGGTGCAGATTAATCAGTTCCCTATCGGTATCTGCTGATATAGGGATATTGCTGTATTGGCTTAATGGTTCCAACATGAACTCTGAATGTATTGTTTCTCCGAAATGTCCCCCGAATTTTCCAAAATCATCAATTTTTGTTTTTCAGAATACTCAATACAACTATTTTAATATATTTTCCAATGGCCTTCCCCCTCTCTCCCTTGTACCCATTACTAGACCAGCCAAAAAACAGAATTGTGACTTTTACCCACATGGAATGTTCATAACAGGCAACCATGCTAAATCAATCAGTCATAGGTCTGACAGAAAAACTAGGGTGGATGCCACCAAACATTTTGACCTCAAGGTCATTTCAAGGTCATATTCTGACCCTAAAAGGTCAAATTTCAAACTCATCCAAATAATTTTGTGTAATATATCAAAAGAAAGGTATGGACAAGACAAACTGTTTGGTGATATTTTTAGGTCAGAATAATGATTTCAGAAGTAGCTCTTGTGGGTAAAAGTTAGTCAGCCTAAATTTGTATACACTGGGTCCTATGTAGTGGACCATCCAACAACAACAACAAACAAAACAAAAAAAAAAAAAGCTTCAACATTGCATGCAGGAAATATATTTTTTTAATGACAGGCATACTAGGGTGGATGCCACCAAAACGTTTGTCCTTCAAGGTCATATGGTGCAAAAGGATAAATCTCAAAGTCATCCAAATATAGTCATTGAATTTTGAATTTGATTTTAAAATTGTGGGAGTGTCAGCACTTAGGCTATTTTGCTCCTGTCACATTATACGGGGCCCAGCCCCTTATCATTACAAAGAACAACTCTAACGTTGCATAATTAAAAATCTTGAAATGTTCTGACTTCTGTTAAAAGCTGAGGCTGGAAACAGGCACTCAGCACACATAAGGATAACAGGACAATACAAACAAAATTATACTGGCCATAGCGCCAGTCGCCAGAGCCTCGTTAGTCTTCAGTCCAGGATGTACTAATGTGGAAGTGAGGTTGACATTTGGGTGTACTATGTGGAAGGTGACCCCTTACACCCCCAAATATAGTCATGAAATATATTAAAAGAAAGTATTGATGAGACAAACAGTTAGGTACTATTTTCAGGTCAGAATGTCTATCTCAGAAGTAGGTCATGTAGGTCAACGTCCATTCGAATACTTGTCAGATCTGTGGCAGATTGGTTTAGCATTTGTGCTTGCTTTTAACATTCCATGGATAAACGTTTTTTAACCTTTTGCCGCCCAAGGCCTTTTTCACATGTAAGCCTCTCTGTCCCGAGCCGATTTTGAGCAAAATGCAGAGTTTCAATTAAATGAGTGTAGATCGGAGGCTATTTGCCCTAGAGAGATGAGTGATATACCGTTGTACGCGGAATGAACCAGAGATTCAGACTATACGAAATTTTTGCAAATTTGGCGTATATGTGGCGGGAGGAGGGGGCTAACTCTCAAAATTCCAAAATTTCGGGGAAAAAAAATTTTTGTTCCCCCACCCTCCCCTCAAGCAAAAAGTACATGACAGTGTCGACATGCACATGGAAATGATCGCTAACATGTAAGGAACACAAAAATATTTGCATTATTATCATATGACCAATGTAACTTGAGTTATACCCCCAAAAGGAATTGTCGGCATGCCACTGATTCAAGCTTCAAAATGCAGAGGTACCTTGAAATGACTTTAGCTCAGAGACTATTTGCCCTGGAGATATGAACAATATACCGTTGTACGTAGAATGAATCACATATTCAGACGATATATAATTTATGCACATTCGGCGCACATATGGAGGGGGAAAGGGTGGGAAATCCTCTGATTTTTTTTAAAATGGGGTTTCTCCCCCCCCCCCTGCCCCCCGAAAAAAAAGATATGAAAAGTTCAAAATGCACATAGAAATTATCGCTGGCATGTAAGAAACAGAAAAATATTTGCATCATTGCCGTATGACCAATGTAACGTGAGCTGTACCCCTGAAACGAAAGGCTTGTATGCCACTGTCTCAAGCTTCGGAAGTGAGCGAAATGCAGAGTTACATTGAATTGACTACAGCTCAGAGACTATTTGCCGATATACCATTGTATGCAGAATGAATCACAGATCCAGACGATATTTTATGCACATTCGGCGCACATATGGAGGGGGAAAGGGGGAAATCCTCTGAATTTTTTTTTTAAAAAAAGGGGTTTCTCCCCCCGCCCACCCCACGAAAAAAAGGATATGAAAAGTTCAAAATGCACATAGAAATTATCGCTGGTATGTAAGAAACAGAAAAATATTTGCATCATTGCCGTATGACCAATGTAACGCAAGCTGTACCCCTGAAACGAAAGACTTGTACGCCACTGTCTCAAGCTTCGGAATTGAGCGAAATGCAGAGTTACATTGAATTGACTACAGCTCAGAAACTAAATGCCCTAGAGATATGAAAGATATACCATTGTACGCAGAATGAATCACAGAATTAGACGATATATAATTTATGCACATTTGGCGTACATATGGAGGGCGAAAGGGGGGAAATCCCCTGAAAATCCTTTTTTAAAAAAAATGGGGTTCCCCCTGCCCCCGAAAAAAGGATATCAAAATGTCAAAATGCAAATTTTATGCAAATTCGGCGTATATATGGAGGGGGAAGGGAGGAATCCCCCAATAATAATTTTTAAAAAAAATAGGAAGAAGAGTATAAATAAGAATTTTTCTTTGTATTTACCTTTGCTGCTCCAGCTCCCAGGCTTGGTCTGGAGCCATGATGCCTTACTTCTGGTGGTACTCCATAAAACATGGCTCCAGACACAGGGGCACCTTGCAGGTAACGCATCGGCATCTACTTTGCCGTGAAATTCGTGGCCCGCACAGCACACATCTCCGTTGTTCCTGTGCCATGGTGGGGAAATGACAGAAACCACTAACCTCGTAGCGCGTGTTGGTAGATGGAGACGAGCTTGATGATGGACCAAGTGGTGCAGCCCCTTGGGGAGCTGGGGTTCGAGTGCCTCGCATGTCACTTGTCCCCAAAAGACTTATAGCCAACTTCTCACGGAACTCACAGTGCCTCACGTTCTGATGAAATCCCTTGAAGAGCAGGTAGGCGTTCAGGATACATTGGTCGAGTAGGTGGAAGAAGAGCTTGACAGTCCACTTCATGGTCTTTCGTTGGACACCGTAGGAATTAGTCATGCGGTCGGCCTTGTCAACGTATCCCATGTGGGTATTGTATTTGCATACAATAGCCGGCTTGAGTACGTTGCCATGGTCATCCAAGAAATTTCCCTCAGCTGGTGACCGATGGATGTTCGTCAACAGGTACACCTCTCTCTCGTCTTTCCAACATATCACAGTCAAGTCATTCTTCACCTGAACACGTAGGTCACCTCTCTTCAGCTTCAAGTCAGTCTTTGAAAAGTTGGGTGGGAGGACTTTTCGTTGGGGATTGACGGTCCCGCAGCAATAGATACTTCTTGTTGCGAGATCATCAAATAGCTCTGGAGAAGAGAAGTAGTTGTCCATAAATAATTTATGACCAACTCCCTTCACCTTCTCTGTCAATGCTACAACTAAACCATGCATCGCTGATGTCGTGGCAGTCACTCTGTTCTTGTCCTTGCCCAGATATACAGTCAAATCATAGGTGTATCCCAAAGAATCACAGAGTTTGTACATCTTGATCCCAAACCTCTTGTGTTTCTTTGGAACATACTGTTTGAAGATGACTTTCCCTTTGTACAAGACCATAGCTTCATCAACTGCTAAATGCTCTGTAGGATAGTAACAATTAGAGCTAAGCTCATTGATCTTGTCAAAGACAAACCTCATCTTCCACAGCCGGTCATAATCGGGACCTTGGGGGGAGCGGTTCTTCGTGTTGTCCTCAAAATGTAGGAATCTGAGCAAGTGAGAAAAGCAGTTACGTGAAATCTGTTGTCCGTAAAACTGTGTGTGAAGGTGGGGTTTTCTGGAACAGTAGTCTCGCCAAGATAATCTGCGGTCATGTTCCATCAGTATTGTCAAACCAATGAAAATCTTCATTTCGTCAATGGTCACATCAAGTTCGGGCTTTGTCGGTGGGTGCCTTGTGATATGTTGGTGGTAGTACCTGTTGGTCTCAGTCACCAGATGCTGGAAGATTTCTTCGGAGAAAGTCAAGGAAAAAAAAGTCCAAGGAAGAGGATGCATCGTCAATGTGTCGAACCTTCAGTCCAGTCTGTCCTAGGAAAGGTTGGGGGCAGTTCTACCAGTTCGGGGAGGGGGTTGCCAGTTGGATGGAGGAGGGGAAAAGGAACGTCTTTGTGACATATCATCAGAATCAGATTCTGATGATATATCAGAGGGAATGTCAAGCTCTTCTTCATCCCACTCGGAGTCTGTATTCATATCCCCCAACTCATCTCGGATTTCATCAGAATGGAGATCACGGGGAGCAGCCATGGTCGACTATAACCCTTTTGGGGACACAGCAGGCACAAACGACACTAGCACACTTTTCACAAACACGTGGATGACAAAAAAGTCCTTGGAAGTATGTCACTTCAGTCAAAAAATATCCTCGCACTTGGGCACAAAACAACACACACCTACGCACAATTTCACGGATGAAAAGCTAGAACGCACTGGAAAATGAACGCCGATTCTTGCAGCTGCTTGACATTCTATTTTTAGACAATGCTGGGTGACCCCTGTTCAACATTATGGAACACTTGTGAGTGAGTGATTTAGTTTATTTTACTTCGCGTTTTGTGCCTCTTGGCTAATTTGCGAAGATGGGGATGAGTGATGAAATGATGAAATTGATGAATGGACATTCACAAACAACCAAGCCCGACCGGGATTCGAACCCGGGACCTTTGGCATCGCAGTGTGGAACACTTGTGCTCACAAACAAAGGTTTCCTTCAGCATGCTTCGAATTCCCATTCTCACAACGCAGATTCAACAACCAGTTTTCCCCCTCCCCCTCCCCCTGCTTCCGCCCTCACGAAAAACTTTCATTTTGACATCAGATACTTATAAACAAGCTTCCTTCGAACGTACATAGCAGGAGGGAGTGAAAAGCATTGCTTTAGAACAACAAAGCCGGTCTTCCTTTGTCGGCAAAAATTTGACGTTGAAAAGAGCTGCAAAAGAGAAGTACCTTTTCCCGCCTTTTCCCCTCCATTTTCATGAAGACAAAAAAAAATGCAAAAAACCATTTCTGTTAAATACATGTGTTAGGAACAATATAAAAAAATAAAATCGAAATTCTAGCCAAAAATAGAAAAGTTATAACGTAAAAACTACGACCTTGACACAGCGTCTCGAACGAGATGCTTGGGACAGTGAGGGTTACATTTGGGTATCTCGTTCGAGATGCTTGGGCGGCAAAAGGTTAAACCCTACTCAGAGAAAAATAGCTCGTTTTCCATGCAGTCTGCACTGTATGCTATGTACGGTCCTGGCGATAATTTGATACATATATGTATGTATATATATACATATTTAAAGAGAATAAGTAACGATATGGCAATACTGAACTTTGATACGAAAGTTTTGATAATACGAGGGTCGTTCAAGGAAAAAGTTTCCTTTTTTTTGAAGAAAGTACGAGCCCGATAAATGAAATGAAACTAGCAATGTGTTCTTTCGTCTTTCCTCTACATTTACACACAATGAAATATTCGTGCGGGCTACCGTGCATGAGTTTTTGAAGAAAGGGGAAACAGTCAATGCTGCTGCATGTTATTGCCAAACACTGGAGAAAGTGAAAAAAGCAATTTGCCGCAAACGTCCTGGACTCCTTTCTGCTGGCGTCATTTTTTTGGATGACGATGCTCGTGCAAGTTCGGCAGCACTAACACAGGATAAACTTCGAGAAATGAAATGGGAAAGGTTACCACACACCCCTACAGCCCTGACTTGGCCCCAAGTGACTTTCACTTGTTTCCTGCAGCAGGTCAACGTTTTCACACTGATTTGGAGGTACAGACAGCCGTGAAAAGTGTTCTTCGTTCCCTGGACCCAGAATTTTTTGTAGATGGCTTTCAAAAACTTGTGCAACGATGGAACAAAAGCTTGTGCTGCCTTGGAAATTATGTTGAAAAGTGAGAAAGGACAATGCTACTTGGTGCAACTTGATTTTTGTAACTTAAAAACATTTTTTGCAACATAGGGAAACTTTTTCCTTGAACGACCCTGATATTATGCTATTATAAATGAACAACAGAAATTCCCGAAATTTAAAAGATACCTAAAAACAACTTTATTCTATACACGCACACTCAAGTTTTGTTGTTGTTGTTGTTGTTTTTTTTGTTTTTTTAATGATGGAAATATATCTAAGAATAAGCAGGAACTGTTGGTCTAGAGACAAACAAAAACTACAAAATGGAACATAAAGCGTTCAGATAATATCGAACCATACTTCACAATTTGAAACTCGATTTTTGGCTTCAAAAATTTGAGTTCTTGTTTTTAAGTTCACTTCTTGCCCAGATAGGGTAGTTGGAATTGCACCTTCTGTTTGATGTAGGATCCGAACCACAATGTGCCTACACCGAGTATCAAACTTCGGAACTATTTATTGCAAGGTACCTCGAATTTTATTTTACATCGGTTATCTACCTCATAGTCTAATCAAGATGATGATGAATGGTGAACAGAACTAACACAAAGATACATACATGCCTTTACCATGGTTCGAAGCTGGAAATCTTAGCTTGACGCTGTCATGGCTCCAAACCAAGCCTGGGAGCTGCTGCAACAAAGGTTAAGTACAAAACACATCAACTTTGTACTCCTGTTCCAATGATTTTTTGACCAAATGTGCACCTTCATAAATTTCTAAACAGGTCAGTGGCATGCAGACCACTTGTTTTGGGGGTGCAAGTCCTGTTCTATTGTTGATATGATAATAGTGCAATTATTTTCTTGTTCCTAACACTCCAGCGATTATTTCCATGTGTATTTTGACAATGTCCTGTACTTTTTGGTCAGGTTGGGAAGGGGGGGTGGGGGCGAAACCCTAATTTTTTTCAAAAAAATTCTTGAATTTTCCGGTTCCTCCCCTCCCCTCCCTCCATATATACACTGAATGTGCATACATTTTATATAGTCCGAATCTATGGTTCATTCCACATATAACGATATATTATTCGTGTCTACGGCAATTAGGCTCGATCTACAGTCATTTTTATAAATCTCTGCATTTTGGCCCGGGCAGCCAGGCCTTACCTGACAAAAGAGGGTCGGATACCAAAAGGTTAAAGACACATCGAACACATTGATAAGTTGTAACATAATTACTTAGGTATTTTTTTTCCTTCTGCTACACACCCACCACACACCTTCTCACCTTTCATATGGGTCCAAGTAGAAGCCAGCTATTGGCTTACCACTCTGTTCATAGATTTGAAATAAGTGCACATCTTCATGCCATACTTGAACTCCTTCAGTAACTTCCTCAATTTTAATATTGAACAACCCCTCACAGAGGTCAAACAGACCTTCCAGGACTTTTGGTAGAGGAAAGAAGTTTCGCATCTCTTCTTCATTATACCTGCAAGAAATTAAAAGAAAAGGTATTTCAAATCTGCATCCCCAAACACATGCAGGTATATAGACATATTTTTCTAGTTTACAATACTAGATCAACAATAGCCAGGGGTGCCCATCCCCTTCAAGGCCAATGGCATGTCCCCCCCCCCTTCAAATCATGTCAAGTGTCCCCCAAATCATATCATGCACCACCCCCAAATCATGTCATTCAGACCCTAAAACCATGTTATAATAATTTACGTAAGTATTTAATTACAACAGTAGATCTACTGAAAGTAGCTTTTTCCTTAACTTTACTGAACACTATACTTGATCTGCCCCTCCTCCATAAAAAGGAGTGCCTATCACCTGAAGATCGTGGATGCATTCCCAAAATCGTTCATCGAATCCCCCAAAACAGTTTGGATGTATACATAATAATTGATGTTTATTTGAATACAATACCATCTTAAACTGTCCATATTTTTTTTAATTGTTCAATTTTCGAAATAACAGAAATTGGATTGGTTAAACGTGATAAATTAAATTATACACTGTAAAAAAGGTAAAGTTCTCCCCTGTGCTTAGCACCACATCATGAAGGCATATAGGGGGTGTGGGGGTAACGTCCCACACTTTCTTGATCCGGTCATGAGTGGGGGTGATGTGATCAGCATCACGCCCCTGACCGCCTTTACCCCCCAGGGTTTTCCCCAGTTACCCATGTTATTCGACGCTGGGTGGGCACCGGGGCCGCTTCCAACGTTAGAAAAGTTCCCGGATTTGAACCGGCCGGGGATCGAACCCAGGACCTTGAACATGGTAGTTAGACGCGTTACCGACTGAGCCAGCGTGGCCACTCATTATACACTGTAAATATGCAATTAAACAGTGCTTGTCAATGGAGAATAAGATTTATAAAACCCACAATTTGAGTATTTAACACAAATTGTTACACAACTTAAAGATAGAAAAACCAAATAACATGCTGCAGCAGTGTGACCAATAAAATTACTGTTTCACAAGACATTGCAGCTAGAAATTCCTAATCTCAGGCCAAGAATATCATACGATTCCTCCTTCAAAGAACTCTGCTTGCAGTAAATATAATCATTTTAGTAATCCATAGCAATAATTATGAGGATTTTATCTTTAGTGCAAATTTCACTTGTTAAAGTAAAATTGTCCTGTGACAAGAAGTTAGAAATGCGAATTTGATATTATTTAATTTTTCTGCTTTATTGGGCAACATGCAAGGTGTTACTATATGAAGTAAACTTAGTTCAACTATTACAGCATATATGAATCAATAATATTTCTAATGGAAGTACGAAATCCAAATGAGGCACCTGCTTTAAATTAAGCAGTATACCAACACTAAGCATTACATTTTAAGAAGTGATGTTATTAATCAATATCAAGAATATCGTTCATGTCTTGTATACAGTGGCGAAGCATGACATTTTTACGTAGTCATAGCAAGACTCGTCAAACGTCAGGAGTTGGGGGGAGGGGGTGTGTGTGCACAATATTTCTCCTCAGGAAACACCAAAAATATTCCAAGCTTCCGATAGCTAACGTCACTCTCAGTTCTACCCTGAAGATGAGAGTGATGTTAGCTCTCGAAAGCTTGGAATTATCTCCACAACTCACCTGGTCGATAACCCGAGAGAAACTTTTCATCAAAGGAGAAAATGTCTTCAGTAAAAATATTGTTTGAAAGCATTGCAAAAAGTGCACAAATCCATACGCTGTGCACACCTGCCCGGTCCATTTCAGTTGTCATCAAATATTAGAAAATAAGTTAATTATCGGCTCCCTGGACTGTTCAACTGTGTTAACTAAGCATGATTTATAACACCATCTGGGTTGTGGAAAGGATGGGATGGTTTTCTTTTAACGTTCTTGTGTGACAAAGTGGATGAAAATACATGGTACTTCTTTCATTTCCTGGGACAGCACTAAATCTATACTTGAGCATAGCAATGCGTAACTAATGCCTTTGGGTACTAGTCCTGGACCTTCTTTTGCTATATGCCCAGACATAACTGCCGACCTGTCATAAGTTTGAGCAATAAATTTATCCTCCAGTTTCTAGTTATTGACAATTTTTACATGAACAAATAACCCGTCAGATATACAATCGGTACTCACAGCAGTAAAACCACTAAACTTTCTACCTTATGCACAGATCTCAAGACAGTTGGCAATTGAGACCTACTGTTAACGTTAGATGGTTCATCTAACATAATTGAAAGAAAGTATGATTTTTCAGTTGATTCAATTTTTTTCACTCACGACATCACTAATTGCGTGTATTACATCATTCCATTGCAAAAAAGGCAAAAAAAAGGTAAAGTGTTTCCCTGTGCTTAGCACCATGCAGGGGGTGTGGCGGTAATTCCCCACACTTTCTTGATCTGGTCGTGAGTGGGGGTGATGTGATCAGCACCATGCCCCCGACCACCTTTACCCCCAGGTTTCCCCAGGTACCCACGATATTCGATGCTGGGTGGGTGCCGGGGCCGCTTCCAACGTTAGAAAAGTTTCCGGATTTGAACGGGCTGGGGATCGAACCAGGGACCTTTAGCATGGTAGTCAGACATGTTACCGACTGAGCCACCGCGGCCACATGCTTTACAATGATGGAAATAGCACTCTGAAAATTTTTAATCCTGATGACGTCAGAAAAACCCTGCTGTAACATGGGAGCTGAAAAGAAAAAGGCCTTTTATGACCAGAACTTAAAGCGGTCATCGGGTGTTTTCCGAGCAGGTAGAGAAATTTGCACATTTTCTGCGATGACCTGGGCCAGCGAACACTACTGAATTCAATAAGAAACGTAGCGTGACTGTTGGCCACGGGGAATAGTATTGGGCTTTCATTCCGATGCGCTAAACTTAGCGAATCTCTTGCATATTTCTAGCCTTTTAATGGTGTTGCTTGGTTTATTTTGCACAAATATGAGAATATTCTGGCTTATTTTTTACTTCTTCTCTAAAATATTTAAAATGCAGTATTTTTATTATTTTGCTAAGTCATCGCCGCTTCTGCCAATGACCGTACATCTCGCCTCTGCTTGTAATGTAGGTATAGTATAAAACTTCATATTCACCTCAGTAAAACACCAAACATGCACTTTTGTGCCACATTATTGTGAGCAAAGCGAGCAAGAAAATTTTTACATTAATTTCTTTGCAGGCTTTCAAGAATATTAATTTAATGTGGTGTCAATACTTTCTTAGGATCCCGCGATATTTACTATTTTCCAGCTTCTCTTTCCACACCTTCAACACCGAAAATGTGTGGATACCATATTGCTAAATATAGTCCACAAAATATAATATTCAAACTCTCCCATCACTATAGAAATCGCATGACAAACTAATATTTAACACTTTATCAAAAGCTTTGTACCTCCCCTTTTAAATTTAATACTCAATCCTCCCACCAAAATTTCCATGCCAATTTTAGATTTTCTGTTTATACGGAGAAATTAGTACTCACTTTATACGCAAAACTGTTTTTCAGTTCAAAACGTTCAAGTCAAACACACTGCCCACATGCTCGTAGACACTAAAATCAAGGAAACGCATGCCATAATGCACTTCCCGCACGAGCTAAACATCGATAGCGGACAAGCGTACCACACGTGGATTCCCCTACTACAACAGTTATCGCCCGGAAATAGCAGACGACACGGACCCAGATGCACAGTTAACAACAGCGCACCTAGCAGCAGCTGGAGAACTACAAACAAAAGATGCACGCCAAGCAACAGTACAGCAAGTTCCTACTAGGATGGTGGCAGCAACCACTGAAATTAATCGAACAAAGAAGAAAAAACAGTTTCGCGGATAAAGTGAGTACTAATTTCTCCGTATTTATATACTACCGCGTCTCTTTTCCCAATTATGAATTACTGTTTATATTGAAGAGTGGATATTGCCTCCTCCAAAACAAATAATTCTCAGTCCTCACACCAGAATTTCCACAACAGTTTAAGACAATAGTAATACACAAGAATTGGATACCCCCTCAATTTAATGCTCAATCCTCCTCTAGCTAAAATATCCGCCATAATCTAAGATTTAACACTGGTAATCAAGATTTGGATATTGCACCTCCTCCCCCATTTCATTCTCAATAACCCCCAGAATTCATGTGTCAATTTAAGGCGTAATATGTCAGAGTTGGATATCCCCTTGATAATACATATATCCAGTTACAATCCCCTTGGCAGTCTATTTCTTTTCTTATAGCAGCAATGGCCAATTGATAACACAATTCAACTTATGTCCAATATGCTGTACTGTCCACTCAGTCAAATTTGCATCACAAACAATCCCCCTTAAAAACCTTTGGGTGGATGCAACGTGCGTCCACAAACCAGCATGGGAGCCACCCTGCTCTAAATATTTTCTTTTCTTCACCTAATGGATTAAATATGGTGTATTAAAAGTGATTTTTTTTACATATATTTTAGAATAAATACCAGGTGCGCCAAAAAAAATGTACACACACTTTGAACTGTCATGGAAAATTTATTTTCCGACCTACAAGGTTAAATTTCTGGGTGAAAGTAATGTTATGTTTCCTCAACAGGTGGCAGCAGAATGGTCGATGTAGCTGCTCAACCCAGTTAGTGGCAAGAGAGTAACATCAACATGGCAGACGTACGTTCAATTCAAACTTAATGGAATTGTCAATAATTGTGTGTACTGGGCTGAAGATAATCCCCACATTAGTGTTGAAAAGGCTGTGAATTTGCCTGGTGTAAATGTGTGGTGTGGTTTGTCTCATAGAGGACTCATTGGTCCTTTTAGTTTTGAAGGTACTGTAACTGGAGAAAAGTACCTAACAATGCTTGTTGATTCCATTTTTCCCTGCCATTAGTGCAATGTACGGTAATGACAGGTTTTATTACCAACAAGATGGCACCTTGCCGCACTATCATAGGGATGTGCAAGCATACATGTATCAAAATGTACCAGGCTAGTGGATAGGATGCAGGGGACCAATCAATTTCTTGCACGCTCGCCAGACCTTCAACTCCTTATATATTTTTCCTTCACCCCCGCTCCCTGTCTCCCCTCGTTTAGGGATCTTCTCGTGAGCTGTGACCTGTACGTGATGTTTTCAAAACCAGCATTATTATAATGCTAGGCTCATTCCGGAGTTCCTGGGAAAGGCATGAATGTCGCTGTTTGTTAAAAATAATGTTTATTGTATTTTTATTCTTATGTTTAATAAGAAGAATCTATAAGGAGGGTTGTGGATTTTCTTCTTGTGCTCTACCCTTGTGTGTGACCGCTGCTCGATGACGACATTGCAGTGACTTGTTTTTATTGCAAATGACAGAGAATGATGGACAGCAGAGCATATACAGAGCTACCAAATAAGCATTAAATATACAGATCTGTATTTGTGTATATTTTTCCATCATTTTCCTCCCTCCCCAGGTTTATCCAAAGAATAAGAATGTTGTTTACATTTGTATTTGTTTTGCATTCCTTGTGCAACCTGTACGCTATACACACTATATATTGATGAAGGAATTGGGAGCATAAAAGTCGAAACATTAATTTGCCTCCAACATCGCTCAGAAACTCGCAAGTTGAACGCTCATTCACCCCACATTCCACCGGATGCAGAGCCGAGTGGAAAATTCTTGTTGCTCGGCTCTGCAACCGGTGGAATGTGGGGTGAATGAGCGTTCAACTTGCGAGCTTCTGAGCGATGTTGGAGGCAAATTAATGTTTTGACTTTTATGCTCCCAATTCCTTCATCAATATATATTTTATTTTACACACTATAATTTTCTCTCCCCTTAAATACATGTATGATTGAATTGGAGATCATGAAATGAGGGAAGGGACAATAATAATAATACACCGAATTTTTTGGTGTATCTGCAATACTTTAACAATGTTTGCAACATTTCAAAAACTTCTTCTTTTTTTTGGGGGGGGGTGGGTGGGTGGTAGAAAGAAGTTCACATAAAATGTCACAGGACATTTTCAGTGATATAATGTTATATGAGAATAATTTAGGAATATTTCATATCTAATACTAATGTGATGTGATGAGTTTTGTGACTCAGTAACTTGCCTTTGTTATTTTACTGGAATTATACAAGTATCGGTATCAGCATCGGTTAAGGTATCGGCAGGTGCGGAGCGTCCATGTAAGAGTTCCATGTAGTTCTAGTAAAATGTATGTAATTATATGGCAAAATTTGTAAAAACTTCAAAGTTGAACTTGGCCCGATACCAGTCTTCGAGATCCTGTTTGTTAGATTGCAACACTTCAGCACCAGGCGGCACATGGGAACTCCCACCTTCTGCTTGCGGAAAGTTGTAAGCCGTCTGAATGTTGCCTTACAAATTTCTGACCGCGAACGAGCCGTGCCTACCGGCGCATACAGAAGAGCAAGGAATATAGAGTAGAGTGGGCCAAAACCCTGTTTGTAAACCTACGGCCAGAGGCTTACAGCAGCGTTGCAAACCTCTTGTTTCGAAAAAATGTTGTTCAAGGACGTCCGCAGTATTCCTTTCCACCAGGGAGGATTAAGCAAAGTATGTTTTTTCAGGGGTTGGGGTAAACTAGGTATATTACCCTTCTCAAAATATACAAATTTAATTTGAAGTTAATATGCTTCTGCAACGCCCTTACAATAATTAACAATTTGATGTGACTGAAATGAAATTATATGTGTGAAAATGGTTGACATTCATTTTTCAGGAAGTGTCTCCTTGCCTTGCCCCTTCTGTACGTACATCCATGGTGCCGTTTAAACTCCGAAATTGTTCTGGGATCTTCATATTATTAATATTAATTTATAACAAAAACATAAATATAAATTCAAAAGGTTCAACAAACGGCATGAGTTCGACATTATACGTGAAAAGTTTGAGAGAAATAAACCACAACGAAAACTGACCCTCTTGTTTTATTTATATCTCCAACTTACAAACGACTTTTTAAACTTGTGCGAGATTTAGCACCATTATGCTTGGGTTGGCTTCACTGAATACGTGCCAGCGAGAGACAGGTCCTGCAAGAGGAGGGGCTCCAGCGTTGTCGGATATGAATGGTTGACTGCAAAGGAAATTTGAGCCAGTGGTGCTTCAAGGTTTTTTTCTTCCAGGAACAGGGAATTCTGAAGCAAAAATCTAACAGGAAGGGGAAAAAGGAGAAACCTAAAAATGAGCGGGATACGGGAAAACTAGATACACATTGATGTGCTAAATTCTTGTTTCTGTTTTTCGCTTGTAGGAGAGCATAAACATCAGAAATATTAAGATCTCTGTTTTCTGTTTATGTATGAACTCAGCTGGTAATAATTGAGCTAGAAAGTGCCCAAAAAAAAACAAAAAACCCCAGTTAATGAAAGCTGAAGATAGAACCAATTTTACAAATCTCATGTCAAAAGTGAACCAAATATTATTAATTACATAGTCCGTGATTCAAACACTCTTCGAAAATGTAAGAAAAGCTTGTTTATGATCTTTTAGGTGCTAGATTTGCTTTTACACTATACTAAGAAAGCACTTACGCATACATGTCCTTTGATAGAAATTTCTGGATATGTCACTACAATTAGTGAGCATTTCTTTTATTTTTTATATTGTATTTTTTTTTACTAAATATAGGCAATTTTAAGGCAAGAGAGGGTGTAACCGATCTTAACGCACCCCTTATAAAAGTTGACCCACCCTCGCTGGCGAGAAAAGGGCGGCAGCGAACAGTTGATGTGCGTTGCAGAGAAGACAAAGACCAAACTGTAAGTGAACTAATGGCCATGATCTCAGCCGGAAAGAGAGATAGTGTCTAAAGAATAAACTGTGAGTGAACTATCGGCCTGTGCAGTATCTCTACCAGAACCTGAGAAAAGGTTACTAAAGAAGAGAGGCTATATGTTTATTATGAACCAACGACAGGAGGATTAGAAGATTGAAGACGTCGAACTCGGTATCAGCAAGATTTGTGCTTTCCCCCCCAACTCCCCCTTAGTGTTCAACGTTAGTGTTTTTCAATGTGTTTATCGCCAAGTGAAGTAAATACCTAGGTAGTTACATCGAAGACGTAAGTACTCTGTGAAATAACCTCTAAGAACTAAGTTTGGTCTAATATCTCAACAAATTCACACCGGAAGCTGACTAATCTGTGTATTCCGGAATCGTTTGTAAACCACAGATGTCAGGTGCCTGGGCCTTTAATAAATATTAATACTGTATTTTGTGGTGTATGAATACTTAGATACTTAACTATAAAAATTCACTGCTAGTCTCCTTTTGTGTTATTGACGTTGTTCGACGGCAGAATAAGAATTGCTCTAATAAAAGCAAAAGCAAAAGAAAAAACGATATAAGGGAATTTATTTATATCAGAAAGGGATATTCCCCTCACAGTCCGAAAGATCACTGCTTTGAGGAGTGACCGATTTTAGATCTGGTTTCTTTTTGTTTCCCCCTTCTTGTTGTGTGTTTGTTCAAGTCTCATGGTTTTGCTTTTGCGAATTCCATCTATTGGAAAGCGGACTGTCGTCCCTGTATTGTGGTGTGATAGTGTAGTGCATTATGGAATAAAATGAGTGTGATTGTGAGGTGGAGTGGATAACTTGTTGAAGATGCCGTTATCCAGCAAGGATTTTGCTGTCAAGAAGGAACTTGTGGAGGTAGGTAGGCACACCCCTTCCTTCTCTAGCAGGCATAGTAACAGAAACGAAAAATAATGTGCGTCGATTTTGTGATTCATGGTACGAAGCTATACTTGGTTATGCGGTTGTAAAAAGTATTCAGCACTTTTCTGTTTCCTTCTCTTTTAGTTTCTTTATTATTATTCATTTTATCTAACTTTGCATATTTTTTATCCTTACGTTACTCATTGTGATAGGAATAAGGCTGACTTAATTATCAGTTGAAATGTAGGAGATACACAGCCTAGCAAAGAAAACACCAATCCCAGGGATTTATCCAGAATTTTTAATTTTGTTAAAAATTCCAGGGAAGTGTTCTGAAAAAATGGGGGAGGGGGTTCATGTGTGTGGATAAATCACTAACCATGTCAGCCCAAAAATAAGCATAATGAGAAATAACCTTCATCATGATAGGCTTACACTGTTGGAAAGGTCACGCTCCGCCACTGGGTATCCGCAAATGGTGGAACCGGCTCAGCCCTAACACTGTACTAACAGAACTTAAAGAATCAATCGGCTAAAAAAATAGCTAAATGATAACCTAGTGCTTACCCAAACAATGCTATTGCCTGCTTTCTTCTCCAGTAAGGTACGTCCCATTGTTGGAGATCAGTAGCGAATTTTCTACTTCTAGCAAACTCCTCTAGGGCTATCAACTCCTGCTCCTGTGCTGGTTTTGCTGTAATTATTGGTTTATAATACATGAATTGACTACATATACAAGAGAAGTATATTTTTACTTTGAAAGACAAGTACACAAACTCAGTAATTGCAATATACATTAATTCATGATTCCAATAAAATTTGTCATTGTGGTGAGTAAAAAGTAAAAATTTTGGTAAAAAAAAAACTGAGCACATTTTTGGTTCAAAAAGTGTATATAACATGACATTTGAGTGTTAAAATAACAAATAAAGTACAAAAGGGCCGAGGTTAATACAATGGTATTGACATCAGCCGATGCCAGTAGTATTTACATCAGGAAGTATTGGTTCAAATTAATCATTGATACCGGGCAATACTTTCCCAGAGTTCAGGAAACTCACAGTCCCAGAAATTGTGCAAAATGGCTATTTTTCATTATTTTGGAAAATATGCAATTATGAATATTTCAAAGCAAAACTTGTATAGTTCCACTTAGAAACCATATTTTATTTATAAATATCTTGAACTAAGTAGCTTTAAGTGAACTAAGCGAAAGTTTAAAACATGTGAAGGCAAGTTGTGTTTCAAAATAGGTTAAAAATAGAAAGTGAAAGACAACACAGACTATCCTGTCACTGCTTCCTACTTCATCTCAGTCTGGCGACTGACTTGCTTGTGATACTGTACATCAGACATTTTCAAATTGATATGTTAATTATAAAAACAATAAATACAAGGGCCATTTTTCTTGTAGTGCCAACACTGTTGGTATACGCTTGTCAGTTGTAGCTGGGACAAAAGACGATCAGGTCTTGTTTAGTCTTGCACTACGGATCGTGTGTAGGTGTTTGGTGCTGAATAGTACTGTTGTGTGGTAGTTGGAAGATGTTAAAGTGAATTGTGTGTATAATACTGCCCTGAACAATGTTCACCTGTGAAGAACAGTGAATATTCATGAAATTTCAGGTTGCACGGCAAATTCACAAGGGCTCCGCTTCAATTCCAGCTAGTACAATCTGGCCCACATCTCATCAGTAGCAATAATTCGAGGAAAGAACACGTTACCCTCCAATCGCCAACGTGCAAGGTGCATGCATGCACATTCTCATCTGTACCATTGCTGAACTTCCGTGCCAGAACATGTGGAAAAAATCCCAGTTCTCCCCCTTCGGGGATCGAACCCAGGTCTCTCCCATGGTAGTCAGACACCCAAACCACTGAGCTACCATGGCTCTAATGTTAATGTTTCATATTCTTGAAAGGTATAAGGTGTATTTTCCTACCATGTTTTGTCACGTAATGATGCAAAATGAAATGCAAAATGTGAAGAAAAAAAAACCCTCTGAAAGAAGAAATTTAGAGTTTATCATCTGACATGATAGCTTGTGAAGTCCGAATTATCCTGTGAAGTAAGCAAATCATGGAAAATTGATTAATTCTGCTCCAAATATTTGAGAAGCAAAATTGAACTCCTTTACATAGGAATAAACTAGGGCTGAACCGATGCCGATGTATCGGTATCGGCCCTTACCAGTGGTATCGGTATCAGAAAGTATCGGTTGAAATTCGTGTACCGATACCAGTCGATACTTTTTCCGGCATTTTGGGTCATTCACGGGGTCCGCAAAAATGCCGTGCGACACTTTCGCGGAGTCTAATTATCCTAGAAATTATGCAAAATTCAATATATTTTTTTATTTTTATTTTGGACGGAAAACTATATTTTGTGATTACATAATATCTATTTTAATATTCTGATGCAATTCTTGAATATTCTAAAGTAAATTTCTTTGTAAATTGATGCATATAATTGGAGAAGAAAATTTACACACCAATATTGATCAATATTCTGAACAAATTTTAATTATTACAATTTTATAGTATCGGTATCGGTAAGAGTATCAGCATCGGCTCAGCCCTAGAATAAACTTAATATGTAACTGACAATTACATAAATGTGTGTATGTGTGTGTGTGAATTTTCATGGCACATGCTTCGAGAATCACTGATATAGAATAACTAACCTCTAACAAGCAAGCTAGCAATCATGGATTTAACATTTTCCACATTCCCAGCCATTTTTGTTTGCATGGACATATGAATATAATCATCAAAGCCTAGTAATTTGGCTTGATCTTTCCTGAAAAAAGAAACAGGAATTAAGAAAAAATATAAGCACACCTTATGGTATATCAAAAAATATACACATCTTATTGCTTAGTGTGAAAAAAAAAACTGTCTGGTTTCATTTGGTCCTCAAATTTGTATTGTTTTACAAAGAATAGTTTATTACTTAATAGTTCTACACATAGCATGTAATTTAGTGCAAAAATATGTATTTTGTTACTGTATGATGAATATAAAGATACTTCCCACCCTTCTTTAAACCCATGATGCAAGTGCCTTTGAGAACCAGGGCCTATCTATCCCACGTGCCTCAGCCGAGATCGGCACTCACCCAACCAGTTATGGAGTGACATGTGGTCAGCATTTGTTATTGCAGGTTTCCCTGACCAGGTTATGCTACTCACTTGTAGAAATTATGGATCCCTAACTTAGTGTCTATGAAACATGTACATAAATATGCATCTCCATCCTTTTTACTACTACATTAAAAAAGAGTAACAAAATTATTAAAATGAAACCTACAAGATGGTCATACCTGAGAAAACGAATTTCTTCAATTCCAATACTATTGTTAACACTTTTGTCGAGATACGTCGAAGCTAACCATACATTAGCCTGCCAGAGATTCCACCTTAAATCTTCCCGAGAACAATGTGCGAGAAAATCCCTGTACACGTGCGGTTGAAGAGTTATAATCCAGGGGCCTCTCCTTGGCTGTGTCCTGCGAAAAAAGAAATACAAAACTCGTTAATAACACCGATAAATGGAGAAAATGTATAGCTATATGTAAGTTAAGCTCAAATTTCATTGAGAGAAAAAGAAATGTCGAGAATAGCTTGTGGCTTGAGAGAAACAGCCACATGAAAAGTCAGCATCTCGGCTGGTTTTCAAGAGTCTCAACATGTTCTGGCATAGAAAAATTGTCACTCTGCAAAATGCATGTTGTGACTGTTAAGAAAATGACCACAACATACCTTGACATAATGAATATCCCATTGTAATTGTTTTCCTTTGTGGTCCCAGCAAAATTGGACACAAGTTTACAATTATGAATTGTAAATTTTATGGCGACATGATTTGAACAAGTGTTCTCGGGTTACCAGGCAGGTTAAATCGGCATTAGCTTACAATGTTTCGAGCACATACATTGCTTACATCATCAGGGAATGTAAAAAATGGAGACCAGTGTAGGGTTATATTCACGATTATGATGGGGCGGAGCTGGATGTTGTCTTCCTATTGGCTCGCTCTGGATCCTGGTGTTCTTATTGGCTGGTGTTGTGTTTTTACGGAGGAGTGGGTTCCAGGCCTCACTGAGCTGGAGTCCCATGTCCCCTGTTGAGATTGGTGCTTTTCCGTGAAATGGCTATGGCTTCTTTTACTCGTCAGTCGCAGTAATCTGCACATTTGGCTATTATTTTGGTGTCTGCAAATAAAATCCTGTATCCCTCGGTGATACTATGTTCAGCAAGTCCTGACTTTTCTGGTTGGAATAATCTGATGTTGCGCTCGAAATGTTGGAAGCTAACGGCGATTTAACCTGGCTGGTAAACCAATAACACTTATTCGTTCAAAGTTTACAACTGTTGAATAGTAATATTAGCTTTGGTTTGGAATGTTAGTCTGTCATAGTGTAGATGGCTCGGTATGCAGGTGCAAAATGATTGCTTGCTGGTGTACTTCACATTAGGGGTGCCCATTCTCCCCTACAAGACACTGGATGCAGTCCCCCCCAAATCCATTCATCATAATCCCCCCTCCACACACACACACACAAATTATTTTCACAAATATATATAGTACAGTAGACTCATGATTAACCGAGGCTCCGGGTTAACCGAGGGAGTGGTTGGAAAACACCGTGCTTCATAACGCACCCCCTGTTTGTTTACTAGTAAGTTGGGAGTCACTGTCCGCACTGCACGTGTTCATTACAATTGTCAGATTGTTACGGTGCTGTTTAAATATGTGTATACGCCTATTCTAAGACAGTAATGTAGTATGGGTGGCAAATGGAAAAGGTGTGTCCAAAAAACTATGAAACACTTTTTGAAAAAGTAATCTTCTCATTTATGTTGTACTAGTAATAAATAATTACTACACAGTTTTAAGTGTTGTTTCATCATTTACAACCTATTACCACATTATCTCCGTATTATCCGAGTTTTCCGTATCCGAGGTAGTCTCGGTCTCAATTAGCTCGGATAATCGCGAGTCTACTGTAACTGATTTTAATTTTAATGCAATAGCTTGTTAATTGAATGACAGTTATATCTTAAAATGTAAATTTTTTACACGCAGAAAGCTAGCACATTGATTTATTTTCTGACATTTCAAATTATCTAACCAGAGTTTTTGGACGGAGAATTAATGCTAAAAAGACCACAACTTAATGATAAGACAGGAAAATCTTACTGGCGTTTGTACAAGGTGCATTCCATAACCAGAAAAGTAGTATAAAAAATCTAAAATACGACCATCATTGTTATATGTTTGTTATTTTGTGAAGGCATCTGCAAGCTGGGGCTGGCATGCCTGCCTTGTGCACGGGATGCTGGGAAACAGTTACAGGAGTGTTCCAAGCTGGAGGAACGAAGTGTCGTGAGATTTTTGTTGAGTGAAGGCGTGAAACCGATAAAAATTCATTGCCACATGACAGTTCAGTGGTGACAACTGTACGAGTCGATTACAAGTGTACGTGTGGGTTGATAAGTTCAGTAAGCATAACCAATGATGAAGATTCTCCGCATCCAGGTCGCGTCTGTCACTGCGTGCTCAATGGAGTGCCGGAAAGGTCATGTTAACTTTGTTTTTGGACCACAAGGGGCCAATTCTTAAACATTACATGTCCAGAGGTCATAATGTATACAGTACCACCTACTCCAACCTTTTGCGCGAAAAACTGAAACCAGCCATTCTACAGAGACGACATGGTCTGGTGTTCACTGATGTGCTTTTGCTCCATGACAATGCGAGACCACACAATGCCAGTGTCACATTGTCTACCATTGAGGACCTAAAGTTTGAGTGCTTACCCCACCCTCCATATTCACCCGTTCTTGCACCTTCCGATTTCCACACCTTTGGTCCACTGAAAGATGCACTAAGTAGATTGAGGTTCCAGAATGACGACGAAGTCCAGTCAGTGGTGCACAAGTGGTTACACAAGCGTACCAAATATATTTTTTTCCTGTGGAATCAGCACCCTTATCAAGCAATGGCATACGTGCACTGAACTTTGGGGGGGGGGGGGGGGAGGCTATATTGAAACATATTACTGAGGTTCTTTTGGTGCTTGTAATAAATATTTGTTACAACACATTTTCTGTTATATATTGAATGAGTGTAATAGTTTTTTTTCACTTTACTTTTCTTTTTGAGAGGAAGCTGGAATTGTAAAGGTAGATATTACATAGCTGAGTTCTAGGAGGAGACAGGATACAGTATAAAATATTTTGTAAATATCATTTTTCTCCTTTGTTTTAAGAGGAGTTTGCTTTATCATTTTGCCTTTTCCCTGAGTACTTGACTACTTTCATTTAAAAAAATTGATTTCCTCAAAATTTCAGGAACACACCAAATATTTGTGATGCAGTTGTCTTAACCAATAATGGTTTCTTTGTATGACTGATTCAATTATTGTTTCATACACAGAGCCATACGCAGCAAAAATAGAATTTGGTGCCTCCTGCATCAAATTCTCCTCCCACTTAGAGTATTTCACAGTCAAAAGTTTCTGGATTGTATATCTCAAGTGAAAAAGTCCACTTCCTGTGACAAGTTAGAAATGCACATATTACATTCTTTGTTTTCCTGTTGTATCGGGTTATATTTAGTACAATTATTACAGCACAGGGAATAGAAACTACTGTAATATTTCTAATAGAATAAATGCTGCATCTGTAGGAAGAAATTACATGGGTAAGTCCTGTAAATGGGGCAGGATGGGGAATAAATTTGAAGCAAAGTTCATGTAATATGGTGCTCGATTTGTGGGATGGCCTGTTTACCTGTTGAAGAAGCACTATTTGGGCTGTTGGGAAACTGAGCTATTCACCAAATGCCATCATCTCATGAAAATTTACTAAAATATTCAAACAACCCTCATAGCATACAAACACTAAGGATTATATTTTTAAAACTGGTGTTATTAATCAACATCAAGAATACTGATCGGGTCTGGTAATGCAGCAGCCGACCTTTGTGGAGGAGTGGTTAGCACAGCATGGAAGATCTCTACATGCAGTAGAAGAAGCATTTCTAGCCATAGAAAGGAAGGATAGAAGCTGGGATTGGTGTTGAATGAAGGGAAGACTAAGTACATGACAGCAGGTAAAGCACACAGATATAATACATCACCGACCATAACAATGGCTAATTACACCATTGATAGAGTGGATGCCTTTATCTACCTGGGTTCTGTTGTGACATATGAAAATGATTCACAGGAGGAAGTAAAGGCACGACTTATAGCAGCGAATAGGGCCTATTATGGACTACAGAGACATTTTAAGAGCACCATATTGTCCAGAGCAACTAGGTTAATACTTTACAAGACACTGATAAGACCTGTCTTGGCCTATGCTGCGGAAACTTGGACCAGTTCAAGGAAAGATGAACAGATGGTAGGGACCTTTGGAAGAAAGATATTACGAAGAATATTGGGACCAGTATGTGAGAATGGAAAATGGAGAAAGTGATTTAATAAGGAGCTCTACGATTTATATCAAGAACCAACAGTTATTGGTGTAATAAAGGCAGCAAGATTAAGATGGGCAGGTCATGTGATGCGCATGAGAGATAGTGACCCTGCAAAGAGAGTGATGTTGGATAGTCCAGGTGGGCAAAGGAAGCGAGGAAGGCCTAAATTAAGATGGGTGGATGGAGTGGATGAGGATGTTCGGAAGCTCCAGTATAGAAATTGGAAAGTTGTGGCAAAAGGTAGAGATAGATGGAGACAAATCACAGAGGAGGCCAAGGTTCATCAGTGGACTGTAGCGCCATAAGAAGAAGGAGGAGGTTAGCACAGCACGGTACGAAGCCGGGGGTTGTGGGTTCCTATTCTGGGGTGAGCATGAGTGTTCTTTGTAAGTGTTCCATTATAAATTTCATCATATCATTATTCATTCTCATTGTCGCGATCAGCCCAAAGGGGAAGAAAAGCGACGCTAAATAACAAAACCCAACTGAAATCAAATCAAAGTGCAGCTATAATATAATCCTTCAGAATCATGTTGTCAATATGGCACATGGATAGTTGCAAGCGAAGCAAGCAGGAAAATCTATTTCTTTGCTCACTTACAAGAATATTACAGTAGAGCGTCGATTATCCGAAGTAATTGGGGGACATGGGTGTTCGGAAAACTGGTTTGTTCGGATAATCGAACTGTACATGTTTATTTGCCAAAAAGAAGTACTGTACAGTAAATTTATTCATAAAAACAGGCATCTCTTTAAGTATTACAAAGTAACGTACAAAGGCAACTTTAGTAGGAATATATAGTATGTGGTACAGTTTATTAAATAAAAATATGTACATATTACATATGCATTTTGCATGAACAATACACACAGTACACAAAATTAACGTTTAAAAAAATCCTTTATTTTGGTCTGTCTAAGCAAGCCTACACGCTTACGAGCAGCTAAGTCACGTACTTTTTTCATTACAGATATCTGAAAGTGGTCACTTTCATCTTGGGCTTCAAACCATCGCAAGGCAGTATCTAAACAAGTGAACGCCTCAGAAGCTGTTGGTATACTTTCATCTTCACTTTCTGGAGCACTGATTGAAGAGATGCTGGCGGCGTCATCTTTATCAGTGACGACGTTTACAATCTCGCTGTCCAGCATGATTTGGTGTCCTGGATCTGCATCATCGATATTCATCCATTCATGAACGTCTTCTTCATCACATTCGTGGCAATCTATTTCTTTTAGCATACCGAGAATTTCGGACATATCATTCTGTTCGTCATTTTCAATCATGCCTTGTGAATTTTCTTCTGTGTCCAAAATTTTATTCCAGGCTTTTTTCAAATTCTCTTCCTTTACACTATTCCATGCTGCGCTGATCATGTAGGATGCGTCTTTCAAGTCAATATTCTTATGATTTCTTAAGAGACTTTCTTCTCCATCCTCTTCTCTTTCTAACAATAACTTATGCAACAATTCTTTCCTGTAATATCGTTTGAAAGTCTCAATGATGCCTTGATCCATGGGCTGTAATAAGGAGGTTACGTTAGGTGGAAGAAATATTACCTTTATGAACTCGTCTTTTTCGTTTAAAATATCACATGACGGATGAGTTGGTGCATTGTCAAGGAGAAGTAGTGTTTTCTCCCTCTTCCCATTCTTTAGCTGATGAGCTTTTACAGAGGGTACGAAAACGTCCAGAAACCACTTCATAAAAATCGTACTATCCATCCAGGCGCTCTTTTGTGAGGTGTACACAACAGGCAAGGCTGACATATTAACGTGCTTGAAACAACGCGGTTTTTTACTTTTACCAATGACGAACATAGGCAGTTGGTGAGTTCCAGTAGCATTATCACAAGCCAAAGCTGTAATACGGTCCTTGCTTGTTTTAGGACCAGGTGCTGCTAATTCATGACGTGAAACAAGAGTTTTTCTCGGTAAAGCTTTCCAGTTAAGTCCAGTTTCGTCAGCATTGTAAACGTTTTCGAGAGCATAATCTTCTTCCCTTAATACGTCCCTTAGTTTGACTTTGAAAGAATCAGCTGCTGAAGAATCAGCCGACAGTTTTTCTCCCTGTATTGTAAGCTCACGAATGCCATGTCTTGACTTGAAGCGTTTTAAACAGCCCGTGCTCGCTTTAAAGTTCGAAGGCCCTCCAAGTTTTTCGTTGAACTGCATTGCCTTCTCACACAGAATGGGACCTGAGATAGGTTCTCCTTGCGATCTCTTTTGTGTAAACCACTTGTAAACAGCATCATCTAGATCTGTGTTAGTGGCGAGCTTCATAGTTTTACGGCTTGTTGATCCATCAGTAGAATCAAGCATAGCTATAAAATTTGCTATGCTCGTCTTTTGTTTTTTTATATCCGTAATTGTCGACTTCCCCACCTTGTACTCATTGGATAAAGTGGTTGCAGATTCACCTTCTTCTAACCTTTTAATAATCTCGTACTTGTCCCTCATAGAAAGGACAACACGTTTACGTTTAAGCATTTTGTATCGTCAAGTTCACTTCTTCACGCAGCAGCACACAAGTGGTCGTAACAGAGAACAGAAGGTTACTGTTTGCACCGTGAGAAGCTCTTCTTGGGGGCGCGCAATCCTTCAAACTGCGCGGAGCGGCACGCCTCAACTCTAAGCTGGCGCAGCTGTTGCTGTGAACAGCTTTGATACTGCCGCTACTTCTACAGCCAGTGCCAAACCGACAGAAGTGTGCTGATTGTTGAAACACAGCGACTGGCGGCTTGGCCGGTCAGCAGCGCCTTATGAAGGCCCCATTAGAAGCAATGTTCCGCCAGCGGTGGCTCAGTGCGGCGACTACTGTGGGAAACTTGGTTTGGGAGTGAGAGGGATGATGGACGGTAGGGTGGGAGAGTAACAGGTGCGAGCGAGTACACAGTTCGGTTAAGCGGTCGTTCGGTTGACCGACGTTCGGATAATCGACGCTCTACTGTATTTTCATTAAATTTTGCATTGACACTTTCACAGAATGCCATGATATTTACTCTTTCCCAACTTTTTCTCCATTTGTTCATGGGTGCCAACAATGAAAAGGGTGAATCAATAAGAAATGGGGTGGAAAAGTGGGACAATATGAAGTAAATGGTAAGACAATCAAAAACTCCAATAACCTTTTCGTATATATCATATCATCAAAAAATGTGAACCGTGAGAAACATACAGGTTTTCAGGGAGGTCACTTCCAGCGCTCTATGCCCCCTTCCTTCAGTCCATCCTAGCAAACCATGAACAGCATTGCGAGCGAAACGAGCAAGACAATTTTTAGGGTATTTATTACGTAACTGTCAATAATGCAATTTAATATTTCACAAGCTGCAGTGAGTGACATTTACTCCTTCCAAATTATTCTCTTTTTGCTCATTCAGCACCCACTTTACCTCGGCGCTTGGGGTGCCCCTTTGCCTTCCTCCGTTAGCTAATATTGTGTCTAACCATCTCATCCCTATTATCCTAAAGTGACAGATAAGCGATGTAAAATAAAAATAGTTACCGTTGGACTTCTTGTTTTGTGTCGATGCTATATTTTACATCAGTCCAATTTCATGTATCCGATATTAAGTTTTAGGAGTGAAGGAACAAAGGCAGATGGTTATGATGGCACCCACTGCCACCCCTCTTGGCGAAAAATCCAGAGTAAATTCCACTTGATACCATACGACTTATAAATTATACATAAGAATGATAGCTTAAATAATGATCGTCATACGAATTTTTTACCAAAGTGCTACAGGGTATGGACAAAAATATGGAAACACCTGCGAAGAAAAGCCGGAATGCTGTAGCTAATCACCTTTAGCTTCCAAAACGGGCTGCAGCCTCCGAGAAATGGACAAATACATGTCCTGGATGGTGGATAATGGGATTTTGCACCATTCTTCATGCAAAACATGGTCACAATCCTTCTCAGTGTAGATTTTCGTCCACGCAGATGTTTATCTGATGATGTTTTTCCAGAGACACTATTATGTCGTCATGATCTTGGATAGAGTCCCTCTCGATATGCCAAATAACATGGCTACTTTGGTAACAGAGGCACCTGCAAGGTGGGCACCAACAATTTGCCCTCTTTGAAACACTCTCAGCTTGGACATGATTCAGTATCAACTGCACTGCAGGCTATCTACAGTGCAACTCCTACCAGTCCGACGGTACAAAACAAAAGAATGTCGCACCTCGTCCGATTTCAAGTGGAAAAATTGCATCGATAGCACCCATTCCGATGTCGTGGTGTTTCCATATTTTTGTCCATCACCTGTAAATATAGTGCTAATTATTATTCTTTTTCATACTCTATATAGAGCACTTGGAGATGCTTCATAGAGTAGAGTTGGGGTACCACTTTGCTACATTGATTCTCTGTAGGGTACTGACAAGACAAATCAAGGTTTGATAACTCTGTCTCTGTTTTGGACTTTGCTTAAGTCAAAATAACTTAGAATTTTGAATATCAGTATGGTTCTTTGAACAGAAACATTTTCAAAAAAATCACTAGGGAGAAAGGGCCAGGTCTGGTGGCACCTGATAATAATGTTAATTTTCATAAATGAGTCGACAATGTCATAATCTTGAAACAGTGTGTTCCAATAATGGTATTTTTCTAACTTTTTCAACATTGTTTGTGCGTGGAGTGGCTCTGAGTGTGTAACTGGCATGGGAGGGGTTGAACTGGCCCAAATAACCCCACCCCCTCCCTCCGCTGGAAATTGGCATCGTTCATTTTGTTACAAAAAATCAGAAAGCTTGTTATTTTTATAGTTAATACCAGAAATACGCAAACACCATGGCTATACTTTCCCTCCAATTTTTCTCGAATAAGGTGCGTAAAAGTTAATAATAAAATAGAATAACTATACTCTTCAGTACACTAATTGTAAGAAATGTAAAAAAATAAACAGTTCTGGATATTCACTGAATGAGTGAATCGAGTAGAAAACCCTCAAGGATGTAATAATAATAATTGGAACAAAATTGTTTATTTTTATTAGTTGATTAGTTTATAATAATAATTATTACTATTTCTACAATTCAAGTTTTATCAATGGCCTGACCAATCCTACAAAATTTTCTGGCAAAGGGCGTAAAGGCACATCACATCACTTCCACAAATGGCCGAGACTGGTCCCCGACATTAAGCCTTCTCGGCATGTTGTAGTGTGAAGGAGGTAGCTACAGCTTCTACCTATTAAAAGTCTCGTGTTACACATTTCTACAGAGGAGGAGACAGCTATTGAAATGAATATAGATATGGTACGTACACGTCAACAGCCATTTCTTTGAGTAGCTCCTCTGGAAAATTCTCAACGACTTTAGGATCGTAAATGTGATGCTGGAATCTCTTTGTGCTTGTCTGAAAGAAAAGCATATATTTCAACTCTTTAACACTTAAACAATTATAGCTGCTATGGCAGGCAAGTGCTTTGAGTGCTCGACTCTCAATCTCACTGCTGAAGGTTCTGGGTTCAAGCTCTGGCTTCATCAGTTTCCTCTAGACTAATCATCATTCATTCTCATGATTGTAATCAGGCATATGTGGTAAAAATATAAACATGAAAAATAAAATGAAAAATGAGCACTTACATAGTTATTTTTCTAATACTATATCATTTTTCTGCCACACTTAGCTGATTGTGATATCTTGAGTCAAGTATTTCAGTACACTTGCTAACCATGGTAGTTAAAACAGTTTAATTTTATTGCCAAAATATTTCACCATTTTTGAACAAAATTACTCATTTAATCACTGCTCATACGTGGTGTATTTTTCTCATAAAAATCATGGATAGGGAAACCATGCTAAATGATGCATCAGTAAAACCATGTAAAACAGACATAAATCAGGCATAATGAATTTTGTATCCCAAACACTACAAATTCAGTTAAAATAGGTAAGTCCCCTACCAGTAGGCATTCCCAATTGTTTAACGAGGGTTCTGCAACTGGGAAAAAGGCTAACCTAATATAGCTGCCCGTAAAGGCTCCTAAACAGGAGTGGACCTACAGTTTAAAGTATGATCTGAATAACTATACCTCCACCAAGAATCAAACCTGGGACCCTTTGATTCAAGGCAGTAACGTTACCCCTACTCCATCAAATAGGCTGTTAACCCTCATCCGCAACCTCATAGTAGCACAAATGTCCCCAATATTATTTACATGAATTGTTGATGCAAATCCATGTTGAATTACACTAGCACTTACTGGAAATCAGGCGAAATATATATGAATGTAAACATGTCCATTTTGAACATTTTTATTACCGATTAAAGGAAATAAAACTTTAAAAAAAAATGAGAAAGTATCTCATAGAATTACATGCTTAGACTCTTGAAGCAAATGCACAAAATACTGTTCTAAAAATAATTAAAACTTTGTATATAATGAAGGAACTAAAAAAATGAACTCACCTTTCACAAAATTTTCAACGTATTTTTCGAAAATTTCAACATATTTTTCAAAACAAATTGAAATCATACAACTTATATGGGCTTAGAAAGAAACTGTTTGTTCCAAAGTTCTCAGTCAAAATCTTACTTACTCGCAGAAAAGCAATCTAATGTATAAAACGCAACTCGAAGAAACTTACAAAATATTTTTAAAATGTTTAAATCTCAATATGTTTCGCCTACTTCTACGAGATATACATAAAGAAAAGACACACTGACACAAATAAAAGGAAACAAATGTTGTCACTTTTCAATACCGTTATTTTGACAACTCTTGACATTTCGTATGGGCACTGCAATGGTTTGGATTCCGAACAATGTACCATCGTTTTTGTTTTTATTTATTATTTCCGCCAAATTCATGTCTCGCATGCTATGATTTAAGTGCAGTACTAAGTTCTGGCTAAGGGGGATCGGTCACTTCTGAGGCATGTAAGCAACTGATAGAATGCCAGAAGAATGTGCGAATGCCTCTACGTTTTCATGGGAATAGTCCAGATAGGTTACCTAGTGCTTTCCCGACCATTATTGCGCTGGTAAGGAAAATAATTGAAAATTTAAAAAAGGCAGTAACAAAGGGTTAACCCTTCCCTGTGTTAGGCGTATACGCCCTTGGTCACTATAGCTTATTCTGTGTTGTGCGTAATATTACGCCCGCGAACATCTCTGACTGAAGTAACCTGTGTTGAACGGAATAATACATTCCTTGTTGGCGAAGCATATGTTCTGCTATTGATGCAACAACGACCTTTTATTTAGTCACAATTTTCAGTGCCAGCAAAGAAGAAGAAGAAGAAAAGAAGTAGTAGTTCAGAGGAAAGTAAACTGTTTTTGTGTTATGCTGACAAGATGCAAACGTGAGTTTGTTTGTGAGCCTCATTTAGTAAATTGATTTATGTACATTTTTTTTTCGTGTTGCGTTATTTGAACTGTTGGTGATTTATTATTGGTTTTGGTGTGTAAAATGGCAAAGAGGACTGGTTTTTGAACCCAATCGCCGCCACTGGCTATCTAATAGTATTGTCAAACAGGATTGCGAAATATTTTTTTACCCTCATCCCCCATACCAATTAAAGATATTGCAATGAAACTTGGCGGACACATTACATATAGACCATAGTATTTTTCAAGATAGATTATAATCGGGTATCTATATCCAGGGCCGGTCCAGAGGGGCCCCAAGTCACCAAGAGGGATTTTTCGGATGGAAATGTCCCGAATTATCCCCGATTTCCCATTCCTCATACTTGATGTACGCATGTGTGTGGTACCATTTGAAAGCCTGTTCTATTCTGAAGAGATAGACGTATGAACCATGGTACTCGGATGAATTGTGCTGAAGCAGTAGCTACTTAAAAATACTACTATGCAAACTCAGAAAAAAAATACGCAGAGCGGAAAAGCATTTTGTCAGAAAATTGCACTGGGAAGGGGTTAACCAAAAAATGAGTGCACTAAAACATCAATTGTAGAACATGAGCACATGAACACCCATGCATATGTCTTCAATTACGTACATATTAAATGCACACACACACATACGTATATTTATTCAAAAAAAATACTATGATTGATGTATGAGTATATACACACAATTTACTCTGACACGACTTCTTTCACGCCTGATAACTTTTTTAGATAGTTGGTAACACTGACTCCCATGGTGTTCCACGGAGGGCATTGAACAAAATTGCTGTGCGTGTTGCATAGAACTGACAGCTAAGGGGCTGTTGGCCACTATACCCCGAAGATGTTCACTTCGCTGTGCGAACACTGATGCAAGCGGAAATACTTCTTACATTTGGCACCAGAGTGCAGCATATACAAGGCATGTCTAGGGGGACTCGAAAATGTCTGTGCTACATAGTTGCAAACTTTAGCGAGAATTCGCTAAACCTGGTGAATTTTAAGGAGGAGAGGGACAATTTATTTATTTATTTATTGCATCTTGTTTATCATGGCGAAGTTAAGGCTTTGTAGCCTTTTCTACCACTTAACCATGTTTACATCGAAATTTGATCATATGAAAATTAGGAAACAACATCCCTAGGTCCTTCTTGTATTACTTCAAATATAGCGTGAATGTGAAGGAAAATTGAACTGTTATTCTCACTTTTTCAATTGAAGATGAAGTTACAAGGGAGAGGAGTAAATCTGCATTCAGTACAAAAACATTATTGTGAACACTTGTATGCAAACCGCACGCGACGCCACTGCTCACTGCATTGCATACTTCCAAACCCCTTTTATTGAATATTATATAATAATAAGGCATAAAATGCACAATTCCCAATAATCTGTTTTCAAAACATACCACCACTTTTCTTCTAAATGTTTCCCTTTCCTCGTTGAGTTTTTTAATTGTTGCTTCAAAATGGCCATGTTCATATCCTGTCAGGTCGAGTCCATTCAGTTTACCCTCCAATACATACTTGTCTACTACACGCTGTTGTTCTTCAGATAACTGGTCCTCATTCTCATTTATCTCCTGAAAAAAAAAATATACATAAATTTTGATCCAAATCAATCAAATATCAATGACAAGTAAGGGTGTGCGGGATCCCACAAAGTTGGAACTTGGGAAAAAAATTCCTGTCCTGATCCTGACTTCGGGAAACGACTTCCCAACTTTTCGGGATCCTGAGCAGTTGGGAAATACTGAATGGTCGTTTTAAAAAGTCATTAATTCTTGACGTTTTCTGCACTGTAAGTGTCTGGAATTTATCGGAAATTGTTAGTTTTTGTCCCAGAAATGCAGAAACATTCACTTAAAGTGAAAATAATAATTTGAGATTTCCAGAGCTTCGGGAAATTTCAAACATTTTCCATCCCAAAAATTTCCGACAAATTGCTAATTTCTCCCATCCGAATGTCAGGATTTAAAAAAAATCCCCACACCCCTAATGACAAGACAAGTAACATCACTAATTGGCCTGCCTGATGGCGCAGTGGTAGCGTCGTCGCTACCATACCGTAAAAAATGCTGTTTTGTGTGTGCGAATCTATTGTGCAAACCAAAAACAATTCATCTCACAATAATAACTAAGCTACCAGTAAATGTTTTTTTGGTTGATTCAGTTGGTGTTTAAAGTCCACTTTATGCACAGTAAGGCTAATCCGGACTGGACCTTCAGTTTAAAAGTGGGATCTGAACCACTGTGTGCCAAACACAGAACCACTTGATCACAAGGCCACGACGATTCCACTGCACCATCAGTAACACCCTACCACTACCAGTAAATGGGAAACACGTTTAAGTAAGTACACTGCATGAACACACAAAATCACATACACGTATAACAAAATTAGATATCTGTTCTCACTTTAGGAAGTTTCACAAATCATTGGCTAGTGAGGAATCAAGGATGAACACCTGCACAAAAAACAGTGGGCAATCTCACCCTATTGAGGAGAGGGTAGAGGCTGTATACCAGCAAAAACAAACTTTCTCTTACCTCCAGGTCTCTTTGGATAGTTGCCTTCGAATTATCCAAATAAAAACTTCAAAAATTCAAATTACAAATGAATTTTTAACATTGGTCTCAACTCTTATTTCAAGGGGAATAAACTTCTATTCGAATTATCCCAGTTCACTGTACAACATTTCATTTGGAGTGACTAAGCAGGCTGCATATGTCATTACTAGAGGCAAGCAACTTTAGTTTTTGACGAAAACACAAAATATGAAGTAACATGCTGTAATGTTAATTTTTCATGTTTCTGAAAGGTGTGAGGTGCATTTTCCTACCCTGGTTTGTCACGAAATAATGCGAAATATACTCTTAAACACGAAATTTACCATTTACATACCGACGTGACACTTTCTGAAGTCTGAAGTATCCTGTGAGTATTGCAATTCACGGAAAATTGATTAATACTGCTGTAAATATTTGAGAATCAAAAATTGACCCCTTTAGACAGGAATAAACTTAATGCTCTGGTAACTACATAAATGTGCTATCAGAAGGGATAAGTTTATTTTGTGTAATAAGTGCAGTTTTTAAATCAAATTTAGGATTATATTCACAATTTTAAAACCAAAATGTAATTTTATATAGCACTTTTGATGTGATTATTCACTGCTCTAACACCAAAATTTTATTTTATTTACCGCTTTTGAACCCGAAATTGATTCAGTTTTTGTACTGAAATTTTGCTTTTTTATTTACCAAAAATCTGTGCTTCTAGTCTGTGCTTACCACTTACCCATCACTCGGACGTATCTCAATAGCATCGTGTCACTTCAGTCTGGCATGCTTTGCAGTGAATGCTGTTTAAAAGACTGAATGGACCTGTGTTTCGGTGTGAAACCCCCATGTTGCATGTCACTTCGGTCTGCATTTCATTGATTTGCTTCATTTTACTTCGCTTTTGTGCCACTTTTGGCTGATTTCCGAAGGTGGGGATGAGTGATGAACGCAGGATGCCTGGCATCATAGTGCGATGTACTAACCACTCTGCCACAGGGACCGGCACTTCGGTGTTAAAGCTCCCAGACAGGAAAGAGGGGATATTGACATAACTCACCTTAAAGGATTTGTATATGGACAAACTTTGGTGTCTCTTCCCACGTGCGTTCCTGGCTCTTTCGTGCATGGATGTGAAGCTCTCCATAGGAACACTGCTTTTACTGGCCACATACAGATTCTTCACGGTACCCCAAGCATAATCCAAAGGAACACTTATCCTCTCCAATGGGTCAATTATATCTGAGAAGGATTTAGGTTCATCTGGTTTAGCTATAAAAGAAAGTTGCAATTAGTTATAGGTTTTGGAAGTTGATGGTCTAAAATGGTAAAAAAAAAAAAAAAAAAAAAAAACCCGTAAAATGACCTTAAAATTATTGAAAAATGACCTAAAAATAATTTTCTCTCTTAAAATGAAAGCTTAATATTTTCATAAATTACAAAAAAGTGGTTGAATAATTAGACAAAACTCAGCACTTAGGTGCTAATGTAGTTATATATATTGTGGAACGATTCAAGGGAAACTCTGTAAAAAAGGTAAAATCTCTCGCCAGACATCAGTGCTCGGTCAAGCGACAATTTACAAACACAAGGTAACATTCCACAAATAGCGGAAACACATGACGTCAGGAGACACGGCATTCTTCGATACTACCGGGTTCAAGCCTGCCATCGGCTGGCAAATACGGAAGTGCTGTCCAAGCAGCTAGGAAGTATTTGCCAGGAGCTTAAAAGACCTAAGCACCAGAATTCGACTGTCAGTCAAGGCTCAGTCGTTTCAGTCGGCTGAGTCAAGTCTCAGAATTCAAGGACCTCCAGAAGAAACCCAGGCGAAGACCTCGACACCTTCCAGGTCTCAGCCCGGCTCGGGAAACCGAGACGAAGCTTTCACCTAAGGCAACCGCAGTACATTCGCGAGTTGACTATCTTCGGCACCACGGCCTGCAACTTGTAGCCGTCGGTCAGACCATCGTCCCGGCACCTTTTCTAGGGCCGATACTCCAAGACCAGCGTGTGCTTCGTCGCCAGCCACGGGCAAGAAGACCGTGGGCCGTCGAACTCAGGACTCCGTGCTCTGTCCACACTCAACCGCTTGGCCCAGAGGTAAGATGTACGTCGTCTACATCCCTTGAAATCATTCCACTCCCTGCCAGAAGCCTGTCAGCGAGATTGTATGGGGACCATAAACGTAACCTAGCTCTACCATCTGACCCCTAAAGCATTCACAGTAACGATCCCCGTAGTTTTAGTTTATGTAATTTTGTACACTCCCGTACAAGTTGCGCGTAACATTTTAACCCCCCCCCCAATCCCAGTTTCGAATCATGGTATAGTTGCAATAGGTGCAACAACAATTTTATTCGCTCCCATACAAATTGCTTTTAAATTCAGGGCGAACGTGCGAAACCTTAGCATAACTTTTGCATCCCACCGTACGTGCCAATACAGCCCACATTAACTTCTTCATTCATATAAGTTATCAGCGGATGACAGAGATGCACTTACGCTGTAATTTCGGGTGCGAAAACGACACTCATTAACGTCAAAAGTCTAAAAAATTTGCTAAGAGCGTGTATATCAATCATCCAACCAAAACAACCTAAACCTCATTCCTATTCAGTTACAAGTAACGAATGAACACATCACTACATGACGTATTAGATCAGTCACTCAATGAAATTTTAAAACTAGCTTCAGAAATACATAAACCCCCCACCCCGCCCCTAACTAGATCCAAGGCCACAGCTTCATACCTCCTGTTTCTAAGCGGTCTGGAGACTCCAAGACGGAAAAAGAGGATTCCTTTCACCAGTACCCCCGAGTTACCTAGATCACATCCCCCAACCACTATGGCTCTACACCTACCCACTAACCTCTACCCACCCTCTTTCTCCGGGCAAGATCCCTCACGAGTTGAGGAGTTCTTCTCAAAATTTGACAGTGTGGCCACTGCCCTCACGTGGACAAATGACAAGAGCAAAGAGATGCTACCCCTCTTTCTCTCAGATGTGGCCCTAATGTACTTTAACGATATCAAAACTCGGCCCCAGATCAAAGATGAGATGATAACGTTATTTCGCGGCAGTTATTCTCCCACCCAGCTGACCCAAATTCTTATGGAAACCAGACAGTCCCTGGGACAACAATTTGAATCCACCTCCGAGCTTATAACATTTTTGCAAAATAGCGAGCGACAGGAATCACTTATTCAAACTAGGAAAAATGATGAGCAAACTCAAGCATTAAATCTTGTAAACCAAGCTGCTGCGTTGCAGAATTTACAATACCAGGCTTCAATGCAATCGCATACGGCACCTGCGCCTGCAGCGAACATTGCTCCCAGTATATACGCAACACTTACGCCCCCTTCTTCCTTTCCCCCTCAACAACAATCCCCTTACGCGGCATACGTCACACCACAAAGCATTTCCACAAACCACGCCCTCGGTTCTCAATACATGACAAACTTAGCTCCAACAGTTCAGAGCTCGGCTCTCGCTGCAAGCACATCAACGCCAATAGCATCTAGTTCTAACTGCACCCAGCAAGCGGCAGCATCAGCCAGCTGCGTTAAGACCCACGACGATTGCATTTCACATCAGTTCGGGGCGATGCGTATCTCTAACCATTGCCGTATTGACTTACCCAGGCATCTTAAATGTATAGATTGTAGAGGATCCCCTCCCCACCAAAACAATTTAGAGCAGGGGAACAATTGTTATCAGCCTCAAGCAAATGGTTATATTAGCGGGAATAGGTATTTCAGAGGAACGTCAAGGTCAACCCGTTCGAATTCAAGAGGACGTGGGGGTAACCGTAACGCAAATCCCCGTCCATTGTATCCAAACCCTTGTGAATACTGTGGATTAAGAAACCATGAATCAAATTCTTGTTTTTATAAACCAGAGGGTTCTTTAAACTAAATAGGGGTACGAGTCAAGCACCAACCCGATCTCGTACCATTCAACATACAGAAACTTTGATAGTTTACCTTATTTAAAGGCCACCCTTAACAATAAATCAATCGAGCTCATGATTGATACAGGTTCACAAATATCCATCTGCAGCAAGAGTATTGTACCGTCAGCTGCAAAAATAATTCAAGCAAAAACTACAATAAAAGGTGTAACTGGATATCAGGTGAATTTATCTGAAATAGCGGTTTTACAACTGAGAATAGGTAAATTTAAATACTCTCACGCATTTAGAATAATTGAATCAAATAGCATGCCTTGCATTTTAGGAAATGATTTTTTAACAGCTCAGAAATGCAATATTTCATTAAAAGAAAAAACTATTTCCATCACAAATCTGGGACACATTCCACTTTGGAATATCAAAAAGAAACACTCGTCACATACAGTGTCTAATGAAGTCATTAACAGAATTGCAATTAGATGTACAAAAGCCGTTATTTCAGAAAATATCACATTATGTCCGCGTACAAAGAACTACGTGCCAGTTTCGTTCCAACGAAACAATAAAAACGAGCCCGTATTACTGACCCCTTCTGTTGAAACACTGCTTACTCATGGTATTTGTGTACCTCACTGTACATTAAACCCCCAGTCAGGAATTGTACTTGTCATTAACCCAAGTGATGTGCCTGTTAGTTTAAAAGCAGGTACACAGATAGGCGAAATCGCATCATGTAACATAGTAACAGATGTCACGGACATCATGAATTTTGACACTTTTCAGGCTAATCGTGACTTTTCATTTACATGCACAAACAACGCAAATCCTTCACCAAGCCAGCTTAAGTTTGATCCCAAGCTGATAGACGTAAATCCAGACCTATCACAGGAAGACAGGCAAAAAGTGTTAGACTTAGTGTACAATTATTCTGATATTATGTCATGGGAAGGTGACCCACCTAGTGTCACGAACGCTTACGAATATGACATTGAGTTAACGCATGACAAGCCCATTATAAGCAAACAGTATAGAATTCCTTTTAATTTGCAAGAAACAATGAAAGATGAGATCGCGAAACTTGTCAAAGACGGTGTTCTAAGTGAGTCACAGGGTTCGAACTACAGACACTCCGTACTTTTAGTGAAAAAACGCGATAATTCTTACCGTTTTGTTTCCGATCTTCGTGCTTTTAATGTTGCGTTAAAACCTCTAGGCCTAACTCAGAACACAACAGCGCAAATTTTAGCTGACATAGGCAGAAAAAAGTGGTATAGTGTGCTTGATCTACGTGCAGCTTTCTTTCAGATACCACTTTCGCAATGTTCCAAGGAGTTAACAGCATTCTCTGTCGAAGGCATTGGTTCATTTCACTATAATCGGTTAATTATGGGAATGAAGACTTCATCTGCAGTAATGAATTTTCTCATGCACAAGGTACTATGCGAAATTCCAAGCTCAGAAGTATCATGTTACACAGATGATATTATTTGCAGTGCCGACACAATAACAGAAATGCTACACGTTCTGGAGAAGGTATTTCGCAAACTACGAGAAGCTAATCTCAAGTTAGGAACTAAGAAATGTAAATATTTGTAAAACGAGGTCCCCATCTTGGACCATCTTGTCTCTCAAAAGGGCACCCGAATATCGGATCACATTATCAAGGCTATCACAGACTTCCCCCAGCCGAAGTCGAAGAAGAATCTAAAAAGTTTCCTCGGGCTTATTAACTTCATACGGAAGTTCTTATCCGGTTCCCATGTCCCCGCGGAATGTTTATTTCGCTTGCTGAAAAAGAATGTCAAGTTCCAATGGACCGAAACTCATCAAGAAGCTTTTAATAAGTTAAAAACCATGATAACAACTGCGCCCGTTCTTAAAAGCTACAACTCACGAAAGAAAACGCTCGCATTCGTGGATGCTTCATACGTGGGCATCGCTCGGGCCCTCCTCCAGGAAGAAAAAGACGGTACGCGTTCTGTAATAGCATACTGTAGTCGCTGTCTTACAGACACCGAGAAGAAATATGATGTTTTCACACTCGAGATCACAGCAGCGCAATATGTACTAAAGACTTTTAGATATTTTCTCATAAACTCTAAATTCACGGTTTTTACGGATAATCATGCGCTGTCTTATTTGAAAACAACCAAAGCTGAAAATTCGTTGCTAGCAAGGAAAGCCATTTTTTTCAAGAGTTCGACTTTGATATTCAGCACATTTCGTCGGATAATAATGAACTGGCCGACTGCTTAAGTCGCCAACCTGTAAATACGGCTAATCGCGACGATGAAGTTGATTCTGCCACGTCCTCTCACGTAAGCATCTACCAGCTTAGCACAGGGGAGAGACAATGAGATACCTCTGGGCACAGACCAAGGTTACTAACGCTAAGAATATATGAAAGAAAAATCTTCTTCTTACAGCCTCTTAATTAATATGGCATCTTCTTCTTATATTCAATATGGCATATTCTTCTTATAATCAATATATCATCTTCTTCTTATAATGATTAATATAGCATCTTCTTCTTATTAAGGTGCCTTCTTCATGCAATTAATAAGGCTTCTTCTTCTTATAATCGCTAAGGCTTCTCCTTCTTGTAATCAATAATATTTCTTCTTCCTTTTCTTTGTCGATCCAAATTTACGGAAATATTAATAAAATCAATTCCCCAGACAAACAAAGAGAAAGGGGTTAGTTAAAGATTGCCGCCTAGCCGGCGCTAACCTTAACTTGGAGCTACAGTGTATGCGCTTCCAAATGTGCTCGGGTGCTGCCGTGAAATGGCGCTACACCTGGGGAAAACAACCCAAAAGCCACACGAAACTCTCAGTTCGTGGGAACTGTAATAGACACAAAATCGAAATTACAACTCGACTTCATTACTTTTGTATATTAATCACTTATGTCATTACTGAATGATAATTCCCCTTTTCTCCTTATTTATATCCTTTTATTATGTTAAACTTATTTATTTATTTCCTTATAATTATTATTAATATATACAATCATTATTTCATCACGTCTGCTCTTTCCGTTGTTTCTATTTACAATCGTATAAGTTCTCCTGGGTGGTGCCATCTCTTACCCACTTTCTAGACTGCTTTATGCATCACCTCATATAACCGTTGTTCCTTTTGCATGCTGCCATCTATTGTCCTTTATTTTCAAAGAATAGCAATGCAGTTTGTGTACGTGACACAAAATTCCCCTCCTCTGGGCAAAATTTTTCCTTTTGAGAAGTTTCGTATGCAAGGAAAAATTTTCTTCAACATCCATTCTTACTGTTCACTTCTCATGTGTACTTTTCAACATTTGTTTAACTTCTTCTGTACAATTATATCTTTTTACATTATCTAAGTTTTCTCTTCTTACTTCCTTTGTCACCATATCTTGTATGACTATAGTGTTCCTAAACGTTTCTAATACAATATACGGACCTTCGTATTTGAAAAACAGTTTTTTAATTGTACGGTCAATGGCCTTACTTATTGGGTGTGTTTTACAATAAACTATATCACCCCTCTTTACTTCTATCTTCTTTCCTTTCACTTCCTCTTTTGACGTCCTCTTCTTTCTTTTATTGTACAGATCATTGAAAAATTCTTTCCTTGTTCCTCTTTCCATAACCTTCTTTGGCCATTCTAAATCATCGAAAATCATCGGCTCTGCTTCATATCCCAAGAAAATCTCTGTCGGGCTCATATTCGCCTCAGCTGATATAGAGTTATTTAATAACTTAACTATCCTATTAATTACTGCACACCACCTTGTATGATGATCATGACAGTACATTCTGAGTAACCTCACAATCTCTCCATTGTAACGCTCAATTGGATTTGAACTTGGATGATATCTTGTTACATTAATCAATTTTATCCCTTTGAAATATAGATACTCCTTGAAATACTCTGAAGTAAATTGAGTCCCGTTGTCTGTCAGCATTTTCTTTGGACTACCATAATGTTTAATAAATCCTTCATTCAACTTCTTGACTATCTCTTTGGTTGTGGCTTTCTTTAAAGGATAGCACATGATAAACTTGCTACATATGTCCACACACGTCAATATATACAAAAATCCTTTAGACCTAGGTAATGGTCCTATTAGATCTATAGAAACCATGTCTAATGGCCATTTCGCGATAATATGTAATTCTTCTTTCCTGAATTTTATCTTTGATGGTTTAGTTTGTACGCAAACTGTACAATTTCTAACATGGTTAACAACGTCACTCTTCATAGTCTTCCATACGTAAAATCTTCTAGCTAATCTCAACGTTTTGTCAACCCCGAAGTGGCCGGATCCTTCATGCACTACCTCGAGTACTCTTCTTATCAAGGTTCGTGGTACACTAATCCTTACTTGGTTCGGATTCTCATAACTAACTTGGAAGACGATGCCATTTATAACTTTGTATCTGTTCTTTATCCTAGACATCCTTGTTTTCTTGTTTCCTTCCTCTCCTTTTAACACCTTGATAATATCCCTTAATTCCTCATCTTCCTCTGTTCCAACTCGCCATTCCTCTTCTTTAATAGCATTTACTTCTTCCTCAGCGATAGCGTTGATTTCTAGCCTAATGACTTCCTCTGGTTCTTGATTTCTCTTTAAAGGTGCTCTGCTTAGAGTATCTGCAACATGGTTATCCTTTCCTTTTATATCTATAACATCAAAACTGTACTGTTGCATTAATATTGCCCATCTCGTAAGCCTTGCATTCCACTGTCTTGCAGAATTTAACCAAACTAGACTCTTGTGATCACATACCACCTTGAATCTCCTGCCTTTCAGATACGCAGAGAACTTTTCTATTCCAAATATTATCGCCGAACACTCTAGCTCACTTATCGTATATGCTCTTTCAAAGTTCTTCAAGCTTCTGCTAGCATATTGTATCACATTATCCTCATTGGATTAGTTTTTCTGAAATAGGTATGCTCCCAATCCAATGTTTGATGCATCGGTACCTAAAAAGAACATTTTCCCGAAATCAGGTTGGCTTATAGCTGGTGCTTGTATAAGGTCTTGCTTAAGTCTTTGGAAAGCCTCCTCTTCGTCTTCTTCCCATTTCCATTTTATATGTTTTCTGAGAAGTTCATATAATGGCTTTGCTTTGCTTGCGAAATTGTGTATAAATTTTGATCGCCAATTACATACTCCCAGGAATCTTTGGAGTTGTTTCCTTGTGTTTGGCCTTGGGAACTTGCTTATAGCGTCATTTTTGTCTGGGCACATCTTTATTTCACCTCCAGATACTACATGACCTAGGAAACGTATTTCCTTCCTTGCAAAAGAGCATTTTTCCAATTTGACAGTCAATCCTGCTTCTGCCAATTTACTTAATACCCAATCTATTTTCTCTATGTGTGTCTCCCAATCTTTCGTATGTATACACATATCATCCACATATATAGCAAGCCATTCTCTCGTTTCTATACTAAATATTCTATTTAGAGCCGTCATAAAAGCTGACACTGATGAATTTAGACCATATGGAAGCCTTCTAAATTGAAATAACCTTGACCCATATCGAAACGCTGTATATCTTCTAGATTCTTCTTCTATTTCTACCTGAAAATATCCTAGTCATATCAAATGATGTGAAGTATATGCTGCCTGAAAAGGTGTGTAGTAATTCATTTATTCTTTCTACTTGATTTCTGGGAAGTAGCACGTGTTTATTTAGCTCCCTTAAATCCAGTACGGGTCTCACACCTCCATCCGGTTTGTCTACCACGTGCATTGGGCTTACGTGTACGCTATTGGAGTTCTCGATTATCCCCCAACTTAACCATTTCTTCAATTCCTTTTCTACAGCTTCTCTCTTTGCAAAGGATATAGGATATTGCTTTGACACTATTGGACTTGCTGTGTCTACCTCAATCCTATATGTGTATACATCCGTTACTCCTGGGCGCTGGCTAAATATTCCCCTATGTCTCAACAAAATATGTCTTAAATCTTCTTTTTCATTTTCCGAGATCCAATGACTTTGGATTGTATTTCTTCTTTCGATGCATTATATTTATGGTCCTCTCTTTCGACCTCTTTTTCATATTCACTTTTTATATTTTCATTTTCAAGTATATCATCGTAGTCTTTCTTCTTATATACTGCATCATGTTTATGATATACAAGGCTTTGCTTCCTAATGCCTATTTCGCTCTCAGAACCTTTTATTTCATCTTCCATAGGGATATCTACTTTCATGTTCTCCATTGATTCTAAATTTAGCTGTTTTTCTTTTATGTGTATGTGCCCATTGTAGTTTTCTAAGAAAGGTACTCCTAGGATGATATCACACCTCAAACCCTTTATCACCAAAAATTTTACTTCGAAATTCGCTTCTTTGATGCTCATCATGATGCGTACCGTGCCCTGAATTTTGTAGTCTTCATTTCCCGCAGCCATAACTAATCTGACTTTGTCCTTTTCAGAAGCGTCTAATTTTGCTTGTGGGTATTTCTCTTTAATTCTTTGCCAACATTTATAGCTCATTACTTCGACGACACTCCCACAATCGATCAAGCATTTAACCTTAATTTCAATTATTTCTGCTTCCACATACAATGATCTTTCAGGTTTTAAATTTTCAAAACTCGGCTCTCCAATTAAAAATAACTTCAGAATTCCTTCTTCATTTATCGTATGTTCTCCCTTCATATATTTATCAGTTTCCTTTGCTCTCACACCTGGGAGTTGCTGCGAGAGCTCTACGAGTTTAGCCTCTCGACCGATTCCACGTTCCTCGACTCCTCATTTACCTGCTGCCATCCAGCATTTCCCACTTCGTTCTGCATTTGGTTTCTGACTAATTCCACTGCTTCTCTTCGCTCTTCATTTATCTCAGGATTTCCCCTCTCGTTCCTGTCATTGTAATTGTTTCCTCTATGTTGCCTTTCATCTATCTCCATCCTTCTTTCTGAGTTTCTTCGATTCGCATTTTGCCAATAATCATTTCTTCTTCTATATGCGCGGTTTCCTCTCCACGGTTCTGTATTTCTTCTATCAAAATTTCTTTGCTCTTCTTGAACATTATTTCGCCTTCTGCCGTTTGTTATTTTCTAAGAATCCTCTTCCTCTGCCTGTATATGCATTTCTGACTTCTATGTTCCTAATCCCGAATTCTTGTTTCCGGAATTTCTGCCCTTGACGTTGTTCCTCTTCAGGATGATACCTCTTAGGATAATATCTACCTTCCTTTTCTTTATCCCATGACCTTTGCGTCTTTTTCAGCATGTCATCTGTCCTAAGGTATTCAATCAATTCTTCCACCTTCCTTATCTTTACTACAGCCACCGCTCTTTGCGTCCATATTGGTAGTGTTTGTATCACTTGTCTAACCAACTCTTCCTCATTCCATTTTTCATTCAAATTTCTGAAGCTCCTTAACGTTTCCCATGTGTGTGCTTCCAAACTCTCAACCTTGGACTAATCTATATATTTTCTTTTCAATGTCTCCAATTGCCTTTCCTTAATTTCCTCGCTACAATAATATTCCAAAAATTTTTTACTGAACTCTTCGAATGTTCCAAACTTGTGCTGATTTAACTGATACCAGCCTGCCGCAGACTTTTCAAAACATCCTTCGATTAAGTCTAGTATCATATTTCTTGGTATCCTCAATAGCTTCACGTTAGTTGTTAATTCCTTCAAGAATTTTCGTGGACACTTGTCAGATATATTTCCATTAAACATGGGCAAGTGCTGTAATTCATTAGGTTTAGGGATTCTTGTCTTATATCTTTCCTCTTCCAAATTACTTCCGTTTACTTTGTCCAACCATCTTCCATTGTCGCTCCCTTCTTCACTACTTTTCCATTTCCTTTTCTTTCTCTGATGATTCCTTTCATGCTTTATTTCCTCTTCTGTATTCGATTCATCACTACTACTTTCCTTTTTTATTCTTTTCTTTTCGTACTCTCCTTTTCCATCATTTCCTTCTCTATTGAAACCTATTGGCTTATCTTGTATTCTCATATCCTCTATTTTAGAAATTATTTCTCTCCATTGTACTTTACTCTCTTTCTTTCCTTTGTCGATCTTACTTTCGAGGGTTTGCATCTTCTTATTACTTTCCTCTAATTCTTCCCTAACTTCTTGTCGCTCTCTAATTATCATTTCTCTAAATTTCAAAGTTTCTTTTACTATTGTTTCTTGTCACAATTTTCATTTCTTGAACTCTGTTTTCTACTTCATCTATTTTGGAGATGTTAATATCTATCTGCTCCTTATTTGCCAAAATTTTGTTTTGTAAACCTGTACTCCTCTGCTGACATTCTTCATTCACCCTTGAAGCTTCCCTTTCGATCTTTCTATTAGTCTCTTCATATCTTTTATCTGACATCCTCATCATTTCTTCTATCTTTCTCTCAAATGTTTTCCTGTTTACTTCACATACTTCAGCCACTTCTTCCAACCTTTCTTTAACTTCTTTGCTGTTTTCTTCCATTTTTCGATTGTTTTCTTCCAACCTTTCTTTAACTTCTTTGCTGTTTTCTTCCATTTTCTCTTCCAACCTTCTGCTGTTGTGATCTTGACTTTCTTTTATTTCCATCATCATTTTCATCAACATCTCCATCGTATTTTGTTCTTCTTTCTTTCCTTCCTTTTCCTTTAACTTTACTTTCCTGCATTCCTTGCATTCGTATCCTTCTCCCCTTTCACATATCTTCTCATATTTTTTCTTTGCGGATTCCTTCACATAACCAGTGTTTAATTTCTTCACATATCTTACACTGTATTATTTCTTCCTTATTTCCTTCTTCGCCACAACATATATATTTTCCTTCTTCCATATTTGCTTTACTTATCTTTCCAAATTCTTGTTCTTCGCGTTATTTCAACCTATGGTCAGTATTGTGCCCCACACGTTGGTCGCCATTAATCAATGCCACGTCCTCTCACGTAAGCATCTACCAGCTTAGCACAGGGGAGAGACAATGAGATACCTCTGGGCACAGACCAAGGTTACTAACGCTAAGAATATATGAAAGGAAACAACAAATTTAACCCACTACGGAGGGTACAATTCGAACTATATTCTTGAATAATTATATACAAATATTAATATCTTTGTAAATCCTTTTATACAATATTATTCTTCTATTGTAGCTAATCTTCTTCAGGCTTCTTCTTCTTGTAATCAATATGGCCTCTTCTTCTTATGGCCTCTTAATTAATATGGCATCTTCTTCTTATAATTAATGTGGCATCTTCTTCTTACAGCCTCTTAATTAATATGGCATCTTCTTCTTATAATTAATATGGCATCTTCTTCTTATAATTAATATGGCATCTTCTTCTTATAATTAATATGGCATCTTCTTCTTATAATCAATATATCATCTTCTTCTTATAATGATTAATATAGCATCTTCTTCTTATTAAGGTGCCTTCTTCATGCAATTAATAAGGCTTCTTCTTCTTATAATCGCTAAGGCTTCTCCTTCTTGTAATCAATAATATTTCTTCTTCCTTTTCTTTGTCGATCCAAATTTACGGAAATATTAATAAAATCAATTCCCCAGACAAACAAAGAGAAAGGGGTTAGTTAAAGATCGCCGCCTAGCCGGCGCTAACCTTAACTTGGAGCTACAGTGTATGCGCTTCCAAATGTGCTCGGGTGCTGCCGTGAAATGGCGCTACACCTGGGGAAAACAACCCAAAAGCCACACGAAACTCTCAGTTCGTGGGAACTGTAATAGACACAAAATCGAAATTACAACTCGACTTCATTACTTTTGTATATTAATCACTTATGTCATTACTGAATGATAATTCCCCTTTTCTCCTTATTTATATCCTTTTATTATGTTAAACTTATTTATTTATTTCCTTATAATTATTATTAATATATACAATCATTATTTCATCACGTCTGCTCTTTCCGTTGTTTCTATTTACAATCGTATAAGTTCTCCTGGGTGGTGCCATCTCTTACCCACTTTCTAGACTGCTTTATGCATCACCTCATATAACCGTTGTTCCTTTTGCATGCTGCCATCTATTGTCCTTTATTTTCAAAGAATAGCAATGCAGTTTGTGTACGTGACAATTCCGATAGCGAAGACATGGCGTGCCAGGTATTTTCCATCCAAGCCCAGTCTTTTGACATGGCTACCGCACAAAGACAAGACTCCTACTTTGGCAACATAATTAAAATATTAGAAGACGACCCCTCAGCTAACCCTAAGTATGAAAAAACAGCGTATTCTTTCACTCTTGAGAACGGTCTGCTCCATAGGCTTACCAGATTCGCAAACAGTTACAAGAAACAGGTTTGCGTACCCAAAGCGAACCGTAAAGAAGTGTTCGAACTTGTGCACGCTAATCAGAACATGAACGCTCATCAGGGAGCAGATAAAACTTACAGGCACCTTGTATCTCGGTATTACATACCAGACATGAAACGCTATGTGTATGTTTGCGGCCCCCTTGCGTCAAATACTAAAGGTCACAAGTATTTTTTATCTGTAGTGGATAGTTGTACAAGGTACTTCGTGGCGACCACCATTCCGAATCACGATGCCAAATCAATTGCTGACGCACTTTTTCATTGTGTTTTCCTCAGGTTTGGTCTCCCAGCTACGATCGTTCTTGATAAATCTTCTTCAAATACCTCAAATCTAATGCATGAGCTAGCTCAGTTAACTGGCGTACAGCTAAAATACGTAAATACTGCGGCTCATTACAGAAACGGCTTAGTGGAAGCATCCGTCAATTACCTTAAGAATATCATTAAGCCTTACGTTCTCACAACAAAAGGTTAATGGCAAGATTATTTGCAATCTGCTGTACAAGCTCACAACATAAGCTTCCACGACTCTGACCGCCAAAGTGTATTTTATTTGTTACACGGGTTCGAACCACGTCTGCTGATAGACGCAGTCATCCCATCCCCCCCCACAAGCAACGGCCCCTACAAATGAGAAACGGCTGGAACAGTTAAAAGACATTCGCAAGTTGGCTCACGACAATTTAAAGAAGCGCTTTCTACAGCAAAAGAAATATTCGGATAGTATTACTCAACAAACCGAATATGCGATAGGACAAGATGTTTGGATCCTCGAAAATACACCTGCCCCAAACACCCCCCGCGCTTTTGCCATCTATTACAAGTTTAGAGGTAAAATAGTAGAGAAAATGAACGCGAATTCTTACAAGGTTTCATTCAAAGATGGTCGAAATAGAGAGAAAGTCGATACTTTCTCAATAGCTAGACTAAAGCCTCGCTTTGAGGGCGATCTCTCTGACACAGATGAACAGACAGATCCCTCTCACAGTACTGCAGATTAAAAGAAAAGAAAAACTAATTTTTGTTGTGTACTCACCAGGCACATGCTCCAATGTCCCCCCCCCCCCATGCTCCGACAAAACTCACTAAACACACAATCACTGCACTAATTCTCCTTTCTCTTATCCATGGCTCTCCCATACGTTAACCGCAGCATTTATTTCAATGTGAATACATATTGGAATTAACACAACTCCAGTGTTGCCAGATTGATTTTTTTTCTCACAAATCAGAATAACGAAACGGAAAGAATAGCAAACTTTTCCGAGCATAGCATGGCTACAAGAAACAGTAATTTTTACACGCGCACAAGACATAAAACCAACAACACAGAAAGCACGATGAATTGTTTCAGACTAGCGATTCATTCGAACCAGTTGAAACAGAGTGCATCGCGTATATGCTTACTCCTCAGAATTCGTGTGTCCTTGGGAACCATGTATGGAAAAGCATAGCATCAAGCAAACTCATCAATCAAATGAAAGTCAGCATTTCACTGTGTCAGTAGATTATGCTGACAGCCCCGAATTGCTGTGTGTATGACACAGTTTGGGCTGAAGAATATAACAAAGCTCACAAAGCATAAATAAAGAATTGCATTCATGTTAGGAAGCTAGAATTGTTGGCTCAGGAATACTCGATTCTTCTCGTTTCAAACTATTCTTTATTAACAATAATAACAAATCAAAAGTGAGAAATAATAACATTAATATTAACAACACGAACATTATGCAGAAATGTCAATAGTGCATAAACTTATGCTTTATTCTAGTGTCACTCATTCATTCCTTACAGCAAGTTAATAAGTAAATCACTAATAAATAAGTAAGAATGTAGCAGTGAACATTAATTATTCTGCAACGACACATCCCACATTGCTCAAACTAATATTTCGTTCAATTCCGTTACTTTTTATCCCAAGAAAGTTAATGCTCTCTCACCCCATGTTCTCCTCCAATCCCCAAGTCATGTTGCGTCATATTTATCCATTGCCTTATTCGTTATTCTAATGCTCAGTATAATCCTCGTTTACTTGTATTACAAAATCAGAACTTGTAGAAAACCCATTCGAAAGGTTAACGACTACGAAATTTCAACTATAAGTGCACCTTTGCCGTCGTTATCTCGCCCATTAGTACGACCTCCCCCTCCGCCCCAAACAATCTCTATGGCAGTCCCCACAAATCAAGCTTCCCTAATCCCATCAGTAGCTCCACAAATTCAAACCCTCAAAGTGAAACGCACCCCTCCCCCACAGTCTATCTACTCGCAAGAATATATTTCCCACACTCTCCTTCTATAATCACCCCAACTCTCGGCTAAGGGACAGACGTCATTCCATCCGGAAGCAGCCCAGAGGAGTACCAACATCTTCGACACCAGGACTCTAACCTCCCCCGCCTCGCTGTGTTTCAATCAGTGCATCGAAACGGTGCTACGTGTCGTCACCCGTGGCGACACACTTCAGTGCTCAAAACAAACAGTATAAAAGTGCTTCAAACCAAACAGTGTATAAGTGCGTCGATTCACAGTGTGTAAACAAGAAAAGTAAAATCACAAGTCGTTATTTCTTTATGCAATTAAAGCTCTAAACAATTATTTTAAGTTTAATGACTTCCACTTCACGACATGCAGTTTAAACAATTGACAGTATTCTAAACAAATAATACTGCAAAACTTATGTAAAAAAAATATGTTATTCATGGATTAGGATATTAATAATAAGGTAAATACAACAAAAACAACAACACAAATATACTCAGTGCCACAAGGTCAGGAACACTACTAGTACATGGACACTGCCAACAAAAACAAACCGTAATTTCTTGGGTGTAAATCTGATATCTTGCTTATCTACAAAGGAATTGCATGCCAAATGCATGAACACTGCAACGTAAGCAAGAATTTCTTTTGTGCATATCAACAGGTGAAGGGATAATCAATTATGTAATCCATAGGTCAACAGGTACCTTACTTCATACTGTTATGTAACATTTTTTTTTTTTTTTTGGTTCAAATAAACTAACCTCATATAATCTTTCTCAAGGCGATGGGTAACCACAAGCCTGTGGATACTCTACGAGCAGGGGAATGTGGAACGATTCAAGGGAAACTCTGTAAAAAAGGTAAAATCTCTCGCCAGACATCAGTGCTCGGTCAAGCGACAATTTACAAACACAAGGTAACATTCCACAAATAGCGGAAACACATGACGTCAGGAGACACGGCATTCTTCGATACTACCGGGTTCAAGCCTGCCATCGGCTGGCAAATACGGAAGTGCTGTCCAAGCAGCTAGGAAGTATTTGCCAGCAGCTTAAAAGACCTAAGCACCAGAATTCGACTGTCAGTCAAGGCTCAGTCGTTTCAGTCGGCTGAGTCAAGTCCCAGAATTCAAGGACCTCCAGAAGAAACCCAGGCGAAGACCTCGACACCTTCCAGGTCTCAGCCCGGCTCGGGAAACCGAGACGAAGCTTTCACCTAAGGCAACCGCAGTACATTCGCGAGTTGACTATCTTCGGCACCACGGCCTGCAACTTGTAGCCGTCGGTCAGACCATCGTCCCGGCACCTTTTCTAGGGCCGATACTCCAAGACCAGCGTGTGCTTCGTCACCAGCCACGGGCAAGAAGACCGAAGGCCGTCGAACTCAGGACTCCGTGCTCTGTCCACACTCAACCGCTTGGCCGAGAGGTAAGATGTACGTCGTCTACATCCCTTGAAATCATTCCACTCCCTGCCAGAAGCCTGTCAGCGAGATTGTATGGGGACCATAAACGTAACCTAGCTCAACCATCTGACCCCTGAAGCGTTCACAGTAAGGATCCCCGTAGTTTTAGTAATTGAAACCAGTGAACGCATCAATATATATATATTTTTACGTCAGGCTTTTCTGTGTAAATCATTCACCTAATTTCAGAGTGGGCATCTGAAAATACAGTTGAGTTTTGCATACATCAGATTATATTCCTTTATTGTGACTAAAACACATTAAAGAGATTATAGAGGCCAGCAAGGGAACCTCAAAGTAGACTTCACACAAAGTATTTTAAGTGCTGGAGGAAAAATAATGGCCAACATGCTAAAAAGACCATATCAGGAAATATAAATACATAAATTATGCTAGCAAATGCATTTAAAATTCACGAAACAACAGGGGAAAAAAAATAAACGCCAAAAATGAAATAAAGAGGCAAAGAATACTGAAAATGACCTAAAAAGCGAAAAATAGGCTGCCATTTTTGTAAATATGAAATATTTAAATCTTTTCTACACTGTTGATCTTTAATGATACATTTTTGCAATCATTTGTGAGGTATATATTTATAACCACAATGCCACATCACTTCAAAATCGCAAAGAGTGAATGAAAATGTCTCAAAAATTTTCTTCCAGAAAGTAAGTTTCCCTGGGGCCGTGTACAGAAAGAAACACAATAGTAATGAAAATTTTTATTGGAGCAGATACAGCATTTCTTCAGCTATTTTTCAACATACTCCCCACCGGAATTGTAACATTCGTCGTACCGTGGGATCAACTTTTGTAACCGTGTCGAAGACATCTGCCACCTGGGATCGGAAGCATTGTGTGACAGCAGTCTTCATCTCCTCATCACTTTGCAAATGCTGACCCAACAGGAATTTCTTAAAGTGTAAGAAAAGATGGTAATCACCGGGAACGAGATCCGAGATATAGGGTGGATGGTCAAACACTCCCAGCGGAAATCCTGCAGATGATCTTTTGTGCGCTGAGCCGAATATGGTCGACTATCTGCAAATTGCCTGTACCAGCGACGCAACATCTGTTTGCTCATGATGTCTGTCCCATACACCTGAAACAGATGGATTTTGATCTGTGCTATGCCTTGTGCATTCAAAAACTTTATCATTGACAGAACCTCACAGTCAGCGGGAACTGGAATAAGAGCTGCCATCTTCAACCACTACTATGGTGCTACTGTGAGTTGTCAGGGATTGTTGCCTGTTGCATATGATTGCCACGTCATGCATTTCTCACGCATGCACACTATCCTCTCGCAATGCATGGCCTGCTATCTGTTGCCCATTCGGGAAACTTACTTTCTGGATCCGGCTCGTATCACCGAGGTGAACCTATGGAAATTGGGAAATATCTTACTTCATCCCATCACCAATTACTATAACATAATTTTCCATATGTTATGTGAAATCAGGGGATAATCCCATTTTGTTATGGTAGAAACTAACTTCTGAATAAAAAGAAAAAACAACACCGTGTAGGAAAATTATCTGGGAAACAATGAACTGAGTAATCAACTTGCAGAATATCTGACACTACGTATATCAATTATGACTACAATAAAACAAGTATAAGTTTTGGGTCATTTAAAATTATGTTCTTTAAAGTGGTATCTTTCTTACCAACTCATTTAACACAACTTCAGGTGTGAGTACCAGAGGAGCACAATTCTCATTGTTAGCATATTAACACATTGGGGGCATAGCCCGCAGTGCACTTAAAGTCAATGTGGACGAACGACGGGCGTAGCCCGTCCTGAAGTATGCAATCGCTTTGCCGATTGAACGACGGTCTACTTACTTCGTCTCATGCGCGTGTTCATTCAAGCCCTTCTGTTGAATTTATGACTGCTAGGTGACTCATGTGCTATTTTTATCTCGCACCTGTGACTGTTTGTTGTCGCGTTGATTTACGATGATTGTTTAGAATGGCATCCTTAGATCCAGACTGCATAGCGGAAATTCCACCTCAGAGTTTGAAGTTAGCGACGATTAAGATGATGCAGATGAATTTGAATTTTGGAAGGTAGGTTATATTCGTAATAATTATTGTAGACAATATAAACAGTGTTGCAAACTCCAGTATTTTATGAATGAAGTGAGAAGAAGTAATTATTCATCTTGCCTCTTGCTTGATTCTCCTACATGCACTAATGTATTTTTAGTTTTCCATTTATTATTTTGTATAGTGTATGTCAAATGAAAATTTATTTTATTTAGTTTATTTATTTATTTGTTTAATTTTTACAGATGACGCAGAACAAACTGATACATCGTCTGGTCCTGTCCTGCAACCAATTTTTCATACAAAAGATAATTATTTGTAATTTGTAATTATTTTTTGTTATGTGCACATAAGAAGTATTCTTATGCAAGATTCGAAAGATGTATTGATAGAATATGTAGTTAATTATTGAAATTTCCAGATTACGAACCTAAAATATCTCAATATTAACATTTGTTACAATGTTGTACTTTTTTTTTCTTCACAAAGCATTGCTGAAAAAATAATAAAAAATGTCTGAAAATGAAAAGAAAATTTAACAATTTTTTGTTCATTGAAAAGAGGAAGTTTTGTAGTTTTAAGAAATATGTGGTAAATAAAAACAAATTAAAAATATTTTTTTTTATGATTTTTTGAAAAACAACCTAAAACCGCAGACCAGAGGTAACAATGCTGTATTATGAAGCCAGACCCGAATGTGTTAACCCTTATTTGTTGTGCACGATCTCTTGTTTCGTGTGTAGTTCTAACATTGTCATAAGAAGAGCAGATAAAACAGCCATTCCTGCAAATTCCGAGGGAGATTGACTCAACAGATGGACAGTTTTATTCAAATGACCATCGAGACCCATCAACATAACATTTGTTTTGAAAAATTACAAGGTGTACTCCAAATTAGGTTTTCTGTGCATGAAGTGGACTCAAAATAAAAATTCAAAAATCTCATTTATCAAATTTTATGGTTGCACATGTAACATTGAAATTTTCAATATATGGAATATTACTAATTTTGTCCTGTGTATTTAATTTATTAACTTAAATATACATTTCATAGTTTAATAGAATCGTAATTGTTTGCAAAATAAGATTTAGTCGTAATAATTGAGGGTTTGGCATTTTAGACTTTAAATTGAATATATTTGAAAAACCCAGTTTCTGGCAACCTGCGTCACCATCAAGGTAATTTTTCTAGTGCAACCCACGAAGAATAAGCTAAATTGAGTAGTGGCAAGCAAAGATGTTTCTTCTAAAACACTGTCTTAAACAATGCTTAATTCGAAAAGATTCTTGCAATGAACCTCTACCAATCCCATTATAATAATTTTCGGTAACAGTTCCGTATAGTGGAGACGGATTTCTTACTTTTTACACAAGAAAGTACTTACGGAAATCATTTTCTGTAGCGTTGTTGAGGTTCGGTAATGTAGTTTTTATCCTTTTCAATGCCAATTCATGTTTTCTTCTGGGAAAATATCTCTCAGACACGGAATTGCTGTTGCTGCCATTTGCTTTCTGCATGTGAACACGATGTCCATGTGTTTTAGATGACGTAACCCCCAATAAGTGTTGCAAACCATGTTGGTGTAATAAAAGAACACGTACAGTTTATTCCGAGAAGTTTTATTGTGCTTCTCACTCGGACGAACACAAGTGCTACAAAAAAAAATATTCGAGAACCAAAACAGTAGAACATCGATAGTGCAGCATTGCACAGACTACAACCTATGTAGTACAGGGAGGTTATTTCAGTCGTTCACCGCCAGCGTGACGGCCGTTCCGCGGACTCTTCATGCAACAGGTCCCGGCAAATTGCGTTCAGGAAGTCCGTAACAGAAACCGCTTGTTTTGTAATGTTTCCACTTTTCACAATTACAGTTACAATTACAATTGAAATAAGCACGTACCTTGTCGCACGGATGCAGGAAAAGGTGTCCTCCCAAATACAAATATTTCCGGCACCTTATTTCTGACATCTAATCTTAGATTAGACATCGCTACTTTATCCTCAGTTGACAGAAAGGGAAGACAGCATCCCGGCGCATAAAGCAAACCGAAAGCGTAAAATGATATTTAAAAGTAATAATAATGATGATCACTAACCTCCTGTGTTATAAGAGATGTTGAAAATGACTTCCTTCAACAGCAATACAACACGTTTCTTAGGTTCAAGAGATCCTGTCTATCGTAATCCCTGACCACTTTTCTGCAAGAATTCGTTTTCACGTAATTATCGTACATAAAAACTCTATGTTCAAGACTATATTTGTTTAACGACATAAGTAATGAATGAATAACAATTAACACACAATAAAGCACTGGCCACGAGTAAGCACATTACAATAACACAGTATAAGCAACACGCGTACTGATAAATGAACAGAAGTGAACATGAACGTACACTGACGTATGGTAGCCGACAGTGTTGCTAACCATTTTTCGGCAATGTCCCTACAGATGTAGTCAAAATGTCCCTACAACTGACCAAATGTCCCTACGCCAAGTAAAGTGACTAAAAAAAAAACACCTCATGAGCATGCAAACAGAAGATAAAATATACACATTTACTTACCAAATCTTTCTGCTCGGTGCTTCCACAATTAATGAAGGAGCGAATTTACAATACAGGACCTCTCCCCGATTTTTTGTAATATTTCGCATACTCACTAATTGAGGCCTCCTAATCACGAATTTGAAGTTAAAATTTGGGGGGTCACGTGTAGAAATTGCAAAATAAGTGACATTGAGTGGTCCGCGATCGGCACGATTGCTTATTATTTACCGGAAGATTTTGTGTTTCCAATACTTAAAAAACGAAATATACATTCCTGATATTACTACGACCCCAAATTTTAACTATGTTTGCCTATCCTAACCTAACCTAACCGTACCTGAATGGTTCGTGGGGCTATCCGTCAATGGTTTGTTGGGCTACCCGTGCATGTTTTTTTCGAGCCCAAATTTTAACTATGTTTGCCTAACCTAACTTAACCTAAACTTACCGAGAATGGTCAGTGGGGCTATTCCTGAATGGTTTTGCGGTAATTGTGATTACGAACCGATAAAAAATATTATTTTCGTAGCACTTTAACGGCAAACGTTCATCATCGAAGACGCCATTTTCGTATCCTGCAATTTTATGATTGATGTACTGTTGCCAAATTTACCTGTAATCAAATCAGTTCTTCTACATCGTGATTGTCGCTGTCACATGTAAGCACGTTCTTTGGGCAATATACTGAAATCCATAAGTTTATTAATTAGCCCACAGCCATCCTCCTGCACACTCCACCTAACTATCTGTACAACATTAACAACTTTTTTACTGTTCTCTTCCGCCATTCTTACACGATCCATGCTCTCCAAGTATGAAATCAACAGTGTGGCAACGCTGTAGACAGCGTAACTAATTTTAATTTGTTCATATCAACAAATATGGCTACCATACTTGTATACGGAGAATCATTGCGAGAATTGAAAAGCTTATTTTACAACTTCTACACGTTAATGAACATTTTTTCCCCCTCACCCCAACATGTTAACTTGAGATAAATAATCACGAATAATTATTTCGTGAGTATAAGACGTAGCATAGAAATTACAGAAGGGTCCGGTATTGTAAATTCTTGCCTTAATGAATAATAGGGGTGTGCTGGACAGAATTTTTTGGGTCGGGACGGGATCGGGACGGTAATTTTTTTAAATCCCGACATTCGGGACTGAAAAATTTGCAATTTCCCGACCAAGTCGGAAAATTTTCTGGACGGGAAATGTTCGAAATTTCCCGAAGCACTGGAAATCTCGAATTTTACAAGTCATTTTCACTTTAAGTGATTGTTTTTGCATTTCTAGAATAAAAACTTACAACTTTCGATAAGTTCCAGAAACTTACAAGGCAGAAAACGTCGAGAATTAACGACTTTTTAAAGTAAAGAATCCAGCACACCCCTAATGAATAATGTTGAGTCGTTTACTGTTGATTATGTTATTTGAAGTCATACATGCTGCTGCTGTGAAGAGATAGATGTTGGTTGGTGATGCTGTATTTCCTGCATTCTTTAACAATTTTGGTCCCATTTTATTTCCCTTTTTTGTTTTTGTATCACTTAACATTGAAAATATTCTTTCCGTTTCCGCGTTAGAATGCGGCAATGTTAGCACTATTTTCGCGAGAGTGGAAATGTTTTCAAAAAGGAACTTGCCTTGAAAGTTTTTGGTAACCGATAACATGTTCCAAAATTCTGATGGAGATCTGTTAGTTAGTTCTTTTTTCTCCTCCTCGCTAAAGTATCCAGATAAACTAATTCATAAAATGTAATTTACCAAGATTGAAAAAAGTACCTACGTTTTCCATCATTTGGCAAAATCTGTCCCTACGTTCCTACGCGGGCGAAATTTAGTGAAAAGTCCCTATGCGTAGGGACATGTCCCTACGGTTGGCATCACTGCCGACACGTGCAGTATGAAGCGCCCTCTCGCGGCTGACAACTCACCCAACCCCCGATAAGCTGTAGGCGCTGTCGCGACAACTGAGAATAAAGTAGCGATGACTAATCTAAGATTAGATGTCAGAAATAAGGTGCCAGAAATATTTGTATTTGGGAGGACACCTTTTCCTGCATCCGTGCGACAAGGTACGTGCTTATTTCAATTGTAATTGTAACTGTAATTGTGAAAAGTGGAAACATTACAAAACAAGCGGTTTCTGTTACGGACTTCCTGAACGCAATTTGCCGGGACCTGTTGCATGAAGAGTCCGCGGAACGGCCGTCACTCTGGCGGTGAACGACTGAAATAACCTCCCTGTATATTAACTCTTGATCTCTCGTTTATACACTTTATATGTTTATTGACAAAAACACTTGACTTGATGACTTGTCTAAGATGCGTCATGAAGTTTTTTAACTATATTTGCCTAACCTAATCGAACCTAACCTTACTGGAAATGGATTGTGGGGCTAACGTTGATGGTTTATGGGGCTAACGCCGATGGTTTGTTGGGCTAATGAGGTATTAACATAATTTCCAATCCAGCCACGAAATTAGGAATTTTTCGGTGAATAAGGTTGAAACACTGCATTCACACTCCAAATCGACAATACACTGCCACATCGTGCGATGAACCAGTACGCTATCGCCATATTGCGTGTTAGAGAACCGAGAAAAGGAAGAACAGTAAGTACTCGTAAATGACATTATTTCTGTTAGAAATTCATTATTACACCTAAAGAAATGTTCCGCAATGCAGAATTCTAGGTTAGCAATGTAAAAAAGTGCAAAATAAATGATTTCTAGGTGTCTCCACTATACGGAAGTAGTACCTAATTTTCCACTGTTGGTTGCTTCCTAACTGAAATTTCAACGTAAATAATATCACTACTTTCAAGATAAGTGTACGTTTCAGAAATTCTAGCTACCAAAAACTGTGGAAAATTATCTTATCTTACCTTCTAGATCCTTTTCTAGCTTGAAGAGGCCCATCTCAAAATCCAAAGTCAATTTGCCAAGAGCTGCATAACATTTTTCTTTTGATAAATTATCAAACTCTGGATACCCCTCTGTCTTTAATAAGGAATTATCTTTTACACCTTCATGGGGCCATTCTGGCAATCTGTTGGAAGAAACAAGAAAAACATATTGATATTAATTCAAGTTTGGTCCAAAAACACACACAAAACAAACAATAATAACAATTTAATATAATCACAATAATTACTTCATGCATTGACTGGTATGAATTTTTACCAACATAAACAGAATTTACTGATATACTGTTACATATTATACCAATCCAATTTTAAATTATTTTCAGGTGGAATCTGAACAGTTCATTTGCTTACTTTATTTAAGAATGAAACCACGTGACTGGCTGCAATGTTTTTGCTTTAGACAAAGAAACTACATTTTTTTGGACATTTTCTTTACAAAACCAAAGTATATCAAATTACACATTTATGTTCATAAAAATAATAACAACAGAATTTTGCTCCAAGTTATACATTATTTGTATAAATATTTGATCCAGTAATTTAGCCACATACCCCCAACTCCTCCCAAATTTTCCTCAACAACCCTGTAAAATTGTTCCCAAAAGCACTATTTACGGCCACTGTGTGATCCATTAAATTTACATCCCTTAAAAATGACCTCATATTCTCCAGGTGGAAAATTCTGGATAAACCACTGATTTGATTTATAAATGATTTATATTTATTGATATCTCAATATACGCCAATTTCAATGAAACACTGTCATTTATTGAGTTAGTTTGGCCCAAGTTCCTTTTGTTTCATTGCGATTTCATCATGCTACGAATGCAATTTTTACATGGTTCGATTTCGATGTTCGTCTGTTAACACATACTGCGGAGTTTTAGCGATTACTTAAGGTTTCGTTCAATATATGCTTTCGTGGTTAGGTTAGGCAGGTTAGGTTTGGTTCTCTTGGCATTAAAATAAAGTCCCTAAATGAATTCTACTAAGGTTCCTATTTATTTCTACATTCATTCCCACGCTTCTACGATATTTACTGTCGCTTCTTGATGGATAATCTCTTGTCCATGAGAAGTGCGTAAGGTAATTATCAAGTTGTTTTTTCCAACATAAATAACTTTTTCATTAAATGGTAAGTATCCCCGAAACGGCTGGATTTCTTTATTTTCTTCTTTTTCACATTGGTACTTACGTATTCTGCATTCCTAAGGATTCTTGAAGGTGCCATTTCATTTTTTTTCACGCAAATAATCTCAATTTTCGACATATCGAGTAATCATTGTTTGTTCGTTTTCGCTTGCGTTACACGCAATATGGCGGAGAAATCTAGACTAGCGTTGTCGATGATCAGTGGTTCTGCAGTGTTGCAACCTTCTTCATCGAAAAATACCTACGGTACTAGTTTATTATTGTGGGGACAGGGGGGCAGGTGACTACGGCCAATTTCGAACATGCCTTTAACAGGGAGTCTATAGAAAAAGCCAGGGAGCCAGAGCGGAGCGTAGTGGATGTGGGACCGCGTTAGTGGTTGGGGGTGGTAGGTCAATTACCCCAGGGCGGAGCCCAGAATGGGTGGGAAATTTCAACTCGAGTTTACAATTGTGGGTACAGGGGGGCAGGTGACTTCGGCCAATTTCGAACATGCCTTTAACAGGGAGTCTATAGAAAAAGCCAGGGAGCCGGAGCGGAGCGTAGTGGAGGTGGGACCACGTTAGCGGTTGGGGGCGGTAGGTCAATTACCCCAGGGGTGGAGCCTGGAATCTGGACACCGTGCAATTTCACCACGCATCCTGTGCACGTCATCATCTCACAAATTCGTATTCACAAATGATGCACAATTACATACGTTCATTTACGTTATACTACTGTTACACAGTAGGAAAACTGCATGTTTGGAAACACTGACCGGTTGTTACGTCATCAAGCGGACGCAAAATTTGGTTCACGTAGTAGAATGACAGGTTTCGTGCATCGGAGAGACATTAATGTTCAAAAATAGATTATTTTCCATGAAAATTCTTTCAGCGAGGCGAAAAAACACTTTCCACACCTTTATAGAATATACAGAAACTCTTTTTTCGCTAAGTACTTTCTCCTTTAAAATTGAAGAAATGCATTTCGGGGAAACTTGAATTTTACCCTTTTTTCAAGTCCAAACAGTGCTCATTACTTTAAGGAAGGTTCAAATTTCGTGTGACAATGATTTCCAAAAATCTACGATAATTAGTCTTTGTGCTAGGAGATAACATAAACCAATTGGAACCGTTACCGTTAGTTTTTTAGTCATGTTTCGATTGCAACATAGTAATTATCATCTTCAATCACATAGGTTTCCTGGATACAATTTCAGACTGGGGGGATCCTAGATGTGAAGGAACAATATGAGAGATGTTAGAAACGTGCACAAACTGCAGTGAAGAAAAACCATTGTATCCTAGTGTTGTATGCTTTAATGCATAACAAGGAAAATAGTTGATTTGTATTTGTAGTTTTCTGAACAGTGTTTATTTTTTAAGCAATATGTGCATCAGCATTTGTATAATCCTTTATGTGCAATCTAGTATTAAAGCATTTTCATCAGTGAGAGTAAATGTGTAACACAATATAATCTCACTTTCTTGTTTGAAAAAACAAAGGCTGTCATTACAACATGTAATATTGTCAGATCAAATAATGCATCACATTGCTGTTGGAAAAAATGTTGGAAATTTCTATGACCTCATGTCACCAGTTAGGTTGAAAAAAAGTCACCATTTAAGGTATAACGAAACCTAACGAGAAATACCTACCGTAAATTGATACCAAACGTAACTGGCCTAACCTATTGAAGTAATCGGAATGTCTGCCAGCTTAGAGAAACATATACGAAGTAAAGTGTGTGTACATGCAATAGTTTACATAAAGAAACTCATAATCCTGTCATGTCAAAATTTGGGATGCTTAGGAATAAGCAAAATACATAACACCGGTACAAGGACAGTGTGAAGATACGTGTACTTAGAATTCAATTAACGAACATTTCTGCAACAATAATAATAATATTGAAAATATTTGCAATCATAGTTAATTAAACTTTCTTACAAAACAATATATCCATTTCTGACATGGTTTACAGGCAATAGTCTACCAAACCTAATCAATTTACTGTTTGTTCTACACAAGGAGGCTGCCATGTTTGAGTACAATAGTTCTTACTATTTGTCCCACACTGTACTCAAAAGACTTTTAGTAAAAATACATACATGTATATCATGGATCTCTGTTCAATGAAAAACTGATCTTAATTCTCACAATTTAGATATATTTTCAGAGAAGTTAATATATATTTAATAATACGTAACGCTAATTACATGTGTATGATCTTGTATGAGGGAAAATTCGTAGAAGCATTAAAGCAAAAGTAGCGAATCGACGGGTACTAACTTCTTGCAATTCGCGATTACACCTGAGCGCTAGTGTCGCTTCCAGTATGGCCTCTCTATGTAGGATAAATCTTCGTTTACATTCAGTAGTAATCCCTGCAATTAGAGACGTGCGGTGCGGGACAGAATTTTCTTGCTCGGGACGGGAAATTTTTTAAATCCCGACATTTGGGACGGGAAATATTCGCCATTTTCCGACAAAATCGGGAAATTTTCGGGACGGCAAATGTTCCAAATTTCCCGAAACTCTGAAAATCTCGATTATACAAGGAATAAAAACTAACAATTTCCGATAAGTTTCAGAAAATTAGACTGCAGAAAACGTCGAAAATCAACGACTTTTTAAAATGGCCATTCGGTATTTCCCGACTGCTCGGGATCCCTAAAAGTCGGGAAGCCATTTCCCAAAGTCGGGATCGGGACGGGAATTTTCGGAATCCCGCACACCAATACCTGCAATTAATACAAACTTACGTTGAAACTTGAAACATTGAATGTAATATACATATCTCTTGGGGTGTGTAGGATCCCGATTTTTCTGGATCGGGATAAAAGTTTCCCGTCCCGATACCGAATTTTGGAAATAATTTCCCCGCCTTTCGCGGATCCCGAATCATCGGGAAATTGCAAACGGTAGAGATTAAAACTTAAAAGTGGTAAATTTAGCATGTTTTCTGTACTATAACCACAGACAAAGAACCAGGCCCGTTGTCAGGAATTCTTTGTAGGGGGGGCGAAGTCAATCCTAGAGGGGGCAAATTTTAAATATATTGTGTCGCATTGGCAGACATAGCAGGTTACACAGAGGCACTTGCCTCATCCCCCAAAAGAGATACGTAACAGAAAAGGGATGATATCTTGAAACTGCAACGAAAAAAAAAATCTTCGAGCAACATCAAATAACAATATTTCGATAATGACCTTTCCAGATTGCCAAAGAATATAAAGTTTAACATAAATAGGATAAGGGACTGTATCTACTTGATATATACAGGTCGATAATGTTAATAGACGATTAATATGTACCAACAGCTTTGGGCCTCGGCCTCTCTGCAGAACTGATTATGGGAGCCCATTATAAATCATGCTTCATAATGATTCCCTCTAGTTTCCCGTATGCAAGATTTTTATGCCCAAAGGAATCTAACGAGAATTCAACACCACCTTTGTGTCTGATCACGTTGAAGACATCGGAAGCGGTGGGGGAGGGGGTCAATGGATTTGTCACGTTGTTTCTTGATGTATGCTAACCTAACACGTGCGTATGTTTGTGTGTGTGTGTGTGTTTGTGTGTGTGTGTCTGTGGAGGAAATGCACGCGCAACCATTGCGTATGATGCAAAGACATGAAGAAATGATTTAAAGATGGCGCCGAAGGTGCTGTACCCCGAAAGCTTAGCGGCTAAGGTTATTGCTCTGTAAAACAAGAGGCGTCGAGGGTTCGATTCCTGGTAGAGTCAATATTGATTGATTGATAGATTGAGTTAGTTTTTTAAGTCCGTTTTATGCACGGCAAAACTAATCAGGATTGGAGCTACAGTTGAAAAGTGGTGATTCGGACCACTATGTGCCTCCACCGAGTATCGAACCTGGGACCCCTTGATTACAAGGCGACGATGTCAATATTGAATGGTCTCGATTAGCCTGGGTGTAAATAAAGGCAACAAAATGGTTGAGTTCGAAAATCGAGTTGGGTTAGTGGTTAATGTTGTCATATGGCAATGAAGAGGTCGCGGGTTCGATTCTCTACGTAGTTAAATTAGGCCAATTGTTTAGTCCCGCCATTATAGGCCCCCGATTAGTCCATCTGTGCATGAATAGTGTTTGAATAAAATCAATATGGCGGCCTTGGGTTAGTGGTTAATGTTATCGCCTGGTAATGAAGAGGTCGCGGGTTAGATTTTCTAGGTAGTTAAATGAGGCCAATTGTTTTGCCCCGCCATTATAGGTCCCGATTAGTCCATCTGTGCATAAATAGTATTTGAATAAAATCAATATGGCGGCCGCGTTTTGTGTTTAGCTGCGGCGGCGGCGACGGGGGCGCGGCGCGGGGGCGGAGCGGGGCGGCGCGGCGCGGGGGGTGTTTTTTATTCCGCGAGATGTTTTAACCAAGTGGTTGAGGATTCGATTCCCAATGTTGGTGAAAATTGGTTATTCAATTGTATTTGTTTAAAAGTTCCGATTAGCTTTTTGTGCACAAAGAGAAAATTTATGCTGTAATGAAAAGGTCCCGGGTTCGATTCACAATGTCAAATTGGCTGATAATGATGTTGTTTTTAAAATAAAAAAAAGAAGTGTGTTGAGTTCCCATTAGTATTTATGCAGGAACAGATATTAAAAATCAAAACAAAATGCCTTTTGATTACAACGCAAAGACTTGACCGCTAATGTATAAAGATAAATTAGAATCTGTTGTTTTGCCGTGTGGGGCCCCAGTACCGATTAGCTTAAATGCATAAAGAGTAGGTAAAATAAGCAAGATGGCCGTCACTATTGTTTTGTGATCAAAGAGGAGTCACAAGTTCGATTCAATCAAAGGAGGCAACATTCTATGTTTCAATTCCATGTAAAAGTCTAAAGTTATGTTTCGATTAACCTCAATGCATAAAGAGGAATTAAACAAAAAACAAGCAAAATGGCGACAGATGTGATAAAAGAAAAATTGAATTAGTTTTTTTATAGTGACAAGAAAAAATAGCGAATCACTGTTAGAAATAGAATGAAAATAAAGATACTTGCCTTTGCGTGTCCAGCGCTGTGCAGAAAAGCTCTCATGCTTTATCTCCGACAAGTCCACAATACACATTTTTTTTTATTGTATTGTTAATTATTAATGTTGTTATTAACACAGATTCTTACCAGTGTGAAGAAAAGCTCTCATGCTTTATCTCCGACAAGTCCACAATACACACTTTTTCATTATATAGTTAATTATTAATGTTGTTATTAACACCGAGTTTTACCAGTGTGAAGAAAAGCTCTCATGCTTTATCTTCGACAAGTCCACAATACACACTTTTTCATTATATAGTTAATTATTAATGTTGTTATTAACGATTGTTACCAGTAAAAATATAAACCATGAGGATTTTTAAAGGGGTGATAAATGAAAAAAAAAGCCAAGACATATATTTTATCCCTGTTTATTACCAATATTTACAAAATTCAAAAGAGCCGCACACACACACATACATATGTAAAATGTTTATATTGTGTCACCAGTTTATCAGCATGTTATTTAACAAGTTTTTATTCTTCAAGTTTGTTCACTCACCCACATAAGGAATTGTGTCACTATCATATCCATTTTCTGCTGCAACCACTGAATTAAAATGTTTCACTATTTTTTCCACAAGCATGTTCTCGCAAAAAACAAACACTTCTTTGGAAAGTCTTTTTCCGTCGATGTTTTGTATAGACAAAGGCTCAGGTTTTGTACATCCATGTAGATGGGAAAGCACAAACTTCTCCTTATTACATGCATGGACAGGGGAAATATCTGTGCAACCGAAACATTGCTCGCGAAGGTCGAGAATGCAAGATTCCACACAGTTTCCAAAATATGATTTCAGATACGGCGACACTGTTTCACACATAACTTTCGCATGCTCGATGCACACAAATATGTTCATAAAGTTCCGCCACGAACTTTCTGCGATGAACACTATCTCCAGGGAACCGTAAGCTGGTTTCTTCCTTATAATGATCTGACGGCGATTGTACAGTGTGGTTATCAGCAATTCATGTTGCTCACTTAGTGGGTAGGAAACACGAGGCTGCTCACCTGGAATAGCGATGTAATTGTCGATTACTGGAAACAATTCCTGAAGAGCGTGCCACTCCTGCAACTGTAGTTCAACACCGGCCGCCCCGCTTCTGTGTAGCCTGACCACAGGTTGGAAATCCAGATGAGAGGAAAGTCCGATTGAGATAACCTTTGTTTTCGAAGCATTCAAATAGTAGACGTGATCAAATAATATCGACTGGCGTATAAGACTAGTTACTTGTTTTTGTTCTTCAGGTAAATGCTGATCGCTCTCTTTCTGAAGAACCCCCTTGAAATTAGTGTACGGTTGAAATCTTTTTTTCAGCGGCATCGAAATAGAGGATTCCATGACTAAGAACTGCGAGATACTGCATGTCGCAGCGTGCAGGTATACATTTGAAGAAATGCGTGGGTGTGTTTTTGAGACGCATGCGCGCGTAGCAAACCAAGCATGTGCTGGACAAAAAAGGTGGAGGGGGGCGGGGCGTTACAAAGATCAATGGTGAGAGAAAAATCAGCAGAATATCATAAACGTCATATTGAGGAAATATTGGATAACAAATATTAATTAATTTAATTAAAGCATCAACCGCATTGTCGATCTGAAATTAGGTTTATAGACAGGGGGCAAAATGGAAAATATCGACGATGTTCTAGTATTGGATTGTTTCTGTATTTCCATCGGTATAATCCTCCACCACATTTGAAGCATACTGTTTTATCCTCTTTTTGAATGTAAAATAATCCTGCTTCGGACAGAGCTTCTACAAACGGGAATTCTTTTGATTGCCAGTTTCTGAAAGAGGACAATCTAGCATTGAAAGATCCCATCTCTGGATATTGCGTCATTGTTCTGTAAAGACACAAAACAAGATAAATATTATAAGTAAGCTGTTGTAAACTGTAACGCTACAAAATTATTAATATACTATTAGGACTATATGTAATTTGTATAAAATTTCAAGCAGTATTTACTGTCAATATTTTCTAGTATACGTACCGAGTATTATAAATTTAATTTACGAGTCAGCAAATAAGTTGTTATAATATTGTCGTTTTTTATCGGTACTGGGAATAAAATTTGAAATTTATGCATGGGTTTACCAGAGGCTCTATGGAATAAATACAGAAAACAGTAATGCCCACAGTACACAGACCCGTAACTTTGTATCTGATGAGTGTTGTACGTATAGAATTTAGAGTTACTTTCCAAAAATCGCAAATGGTTATGCACATGTGGAGGTTTTCCGTAACTATCAAAAAATTCCCCCCGGGAGTTACTGTCTATGTAAATTGCTACCCAGTGCTTCCCGGGGCTATCTTTGGGATCTGTATTTACAATCAACGCTGCTGGTAGTTCCACATGTACAGGTAATTCATTAGCTGCGAAAACCCCAACATGATGATTGTCAAAAGGCTCTATTTGATATTAACCAGTGAAGCAAATTTAAAGTCGACAGCATTGCTGGACACTAAATAGTAATATTGTGCAACTCACCTTTTTATACTTCAAAGTAGACGGTACACGTCACAGTAGATTCCAGAACCAATTTGATCTGGACCACCAAGCTGTTTATCGTTGTTGAAACAATGGAGAGCTATCTAACACAACGCTGATGCTCGGAATATGTAGGCGGGTTTTACAAACGCGCATGCGTACAGTGTTAATGCTACCTGGCATTTGTTGTGCTGTTGTAAAGTGAATTTTGTACTATAATATAATTGTCTGTATGTGTGTATGTGTGTGTGTGTGTGTATATATATATATATATATATATATACAGACACACACACATATTTATTTATTGATGAAGTATATACATATATATATATAATACAATACAATATAACATATATATATATATATATATATATATATATATATATATATATATATATATATATATATATATATATATGTAATTTGAAGATACAACATATCAGTAAAATCTAACAACTAGAAAAATATTCATAACATTCGACTTTTATATTATATGTAATTTAAAACATTTTTCAAAGTTTGAGAAATGGAGTGCTTGTGGAAACACCCGTTCTCTGCAATATTGGCTGGTCCATCAGGATGCGGAAATACATATTTTTTGAAGCATTTTCTCCAGTGTTTACCCCAAATGGTAAATGTAAAATTCAACAATATTTTGGTGTGCTACGGGGAATATCAATGATTTCCCTGGTTTTGTACAATTTCGGGAAGGAATGCCTAATATTGACCAATTTGTGCCAAATTCTGGACCTCATCTTATTATTATCGATGATCAGATGAGGGAATGCGATCAAAGAGTCACAGATTTATTCACAAAAGGGTGTCATCATCGTGATATTAGTATTTTCTTTATCACTCAAAATCTATTCCATCAGGGAAAAGGGAATAGGGATATATCTTTAAATAGTCATTATATTGTATGCTTCAAAAATCCAAGAGACAGAGCCCAAATTAATTATTTATCTAGACAAGTATACCCGGAGAATCCAAATTTTATAAAAGGTGCATATTACAATGCCACCGCTGAACGCCATGGATATTTGCTGTTTGATCTGAAGCAGAACACTCCGGAAGAAGTACGTTTTCGGTCGCGGATATTTCCCGACGATGATATCAATTATGTATATATTCCTACAAAAAAAGCAAGCATAATCACTAGTCGTTTATTCTGTCATCATGGCTCCAAGAGTGAAACACGCTAAAGTGCTCCAAGTTTTGTCGGATGCTAAACCAGCTCTTCGCACAGTGATATTACAAGCTGCTGATTCTTCCTTAGTTAATTCAATCTGTGAGTGTTGTTACAATGTTCTAAAAGGGAATGTTCCTCTTTCAACACCTCAGAAAACAAGATTGAGCCGGTACAAGAAGGTGATACGTAATCTCTCTGCCAAAGGACACTCTACAAAGCAGAAGAAACAGATACTAGTGCAACACGGAGGATTTCTACCTGCGTTATTAGCCCCTTTAATAGGGGGTGTGTTATCAAGTTTATTTAAGTGAAAAAAAATCTGAACATGGAGCATGCCAAAAAAATTGTTATAATACCTCAAGAATTTATGGATAACATGAGACATCCTGTTATGTCTGCACCGTCTACATCCTTATCGCAATTGGATCAGGATATGCAAGTAATTTTGAATCTCAAAGGTCTTTCGGATGATGAAAAATGGAATCGTTACAGCATTGTGCTCCAAAAATTTCTGTCTATTACTCGAAAACAAAGAGAACCTGTGTCGCTACCGATTACAGAATCTACTGAGAAGTTGACTGATATGAAAGAAGAATTCTAGCTGCTACACCTAGCATGTATCGTAGAAAAGCCGAACTGTTGTATGAACGTCTTTTACATAATAGTAATATTGATTGGGATAAATATGGGGCAGTTTTTATTAACAATAATAAAATTGAAGGCTCAAATATTGTCGATCTAGTATCGGATATAATTCGACCACGAAAAACAAGCAATCCTGTTGGGTGGCAACTGTTCAATAGAGCTCTGGCGTTATCTAATATTCCTCAAGAATATATTGGAAACCCCCGGAGACAGGAGTTTATTCAACAAATTGTTTTTGGCAACCCCGGACGCCATGTTCCGCTGTCCGGAGCTAACCAAGAAGAGGCACAAGAATTAACAGAAGCAGAAGAAGAAGAAGAAGAAAAGGAACAAATTTCTTTTGTATCATCATTTCCAGGGCACAAACGTAAACGTACTGTTCCAGTTTGGTCAAGATACAAACCATGAGCGAAAAAATATTAGAGAATATCTGGTACAATCCATCTCATCCAGCATCCTATTCTACAGCTTCAACATTATGGAAAGCTGTAAAAAAATCCATACCATTGTCAACAATCAAACATTGGTAGTAGTGTGTTTGGTACTATTATTAGCACAAAATCATACAAATGAAAGAGCCATATGCCCGATTTGGCTACACTTAAAACTATGCCAAGATGCCCATATGCCCCAATTGTTCAAGTGTGATATGCTCTTAATCCCAAGAATTCTGAGTCCTAGTGTACAAATGAAGAATCACACAGTGTACAAATTAAGAGCTCATATGATTAAACAGCCCGATTTGGCTACACTTAAAACAATGTCAAGATGTCTATATGAATCAATCGGCCAAGTGTGCACACACTTAAATCTAAAGAATCTTGAGCCCTAGTGTACAAATGAAGAAGCCTCAACAGACAGATTTGGCCATGTGTGTAAAAGCTGAATCTGCCAGATTGTTGTCCATAAGCTTGTCAAAAATATGCCCCTCTTGATATTGTTTTGGCTACACTTAAAACTAAGCCAAGATGCTCATATCCTCATGCTCTAACAACTTACACATCTAATTCAATACAGGATTATCTTGGACAAAGGCAGGCTGCAAAATTGAACTGTTACATGTTTTCTTTCTAATCGTTGATCAGTTTTATTGCCCGGGGCAAGCAATTACTTAGCTCAGAAATGTATTAGTTTGTCAGACAGTTTCGATCGGGAAAATTGATGAGCTAAGTAATTGCTTGCCCCGGGCAATAAATTATGCATGCCTGGGAGCTTTCATATGCTGGCACGCATGGGATATAATCTACACAAAAAAATAAGCTGAAAGGGGGCATTATTGATATTTCTATGTAATTCACTGAAAGAGCATAAAACTTCAATTAATATTTCTGTGTAATAGAGGGAAATTCTTAGTAAAAGAACATTGCCCTCTTACATGACAGCATGTATGCCTGAGTCCAATTCTAAAAAGCTTTGCTCTGATAATATATACACAAGTAAGACATTGAGAATATTCATTGCACAGTTAAAATCCAATTTTGACTGTATTAGCTGGTAACCAGCTCATAGCTCCTGGGCTCTGATACTCAGTAGAGTGTGGGCATAGTCCCATGGCCTATATGCCTTGTAATCAAAGGCTCCTGGGTTTGAGGCCTCCCCATGGGGAAGTGCTAGTCTTGCTGCCTTGTAATCAGGGGCTCCGAGTTTGAAATCTGGTAAAAATGTGTAGGCCTTCTTCATGGCAAAGTGTTGGTATTATTGCCTTGTAATCAAAGGCTCCTGGGTTTGAGGCCTCCCCATGGAGAAGTGCTAGTCTTGCTGCCTTGTAATCAAGGGCTCCGGGTTTGATACCTGGTAAAGTGTGTGAGATTCAAATACATGAGGCAGAATAATATCCCCACACGCGAGACTTTGAGAATATTCACTGCTAGCTGATATCCAGCTGATAGCTCACAGGTTTGATACCTGGTAAAGTGTGTTATACAACAGAATAATAGAGCAAAATTATTTTATATTGGGGACCACCAGAGCCTAGTTACTGCTGTTGTCTGGGTATAAAATCACCAGCTCAGCCACTTACTGCTGTTATAATTGTTTTGGCATTCTATCCATAGTTCTGTTTTTTTTGGACCAAGAAATTTTATATAAATAAACAATAAAAATGCCAAACTTGAAATATTGCAATAAATGCAATAAAAATATATCTAGTTCTAATTGGGCTAGGCACCGGCATAATTGTGATCCTAAGAAATGCAGAAAGGCTACAAAAATATGTCCAAGATGCCATAAAATATTAAGCAAAGCATATTACAATAGGCATAAGTGTACTTGTTATGTACAGTCATCAATATTGCCCTCACAGCCATCTACATCTGGTCTGAAAAGGAAGCATGAAACACCTGTTAATGCTAGAGCAGCAAAGCAGCCACGCTATGCACCCATTCATAGTAGTTTTAATGGTCAACTAAGGGATTACCGTTTCGAATCAGAGCCAAGATGTGACATTAAGAATTTTTTGAACAGTATAAATCCTGATGTGCAGGCAATTCTAAATGCACAAAATGGCTCTTATAAGCTGTCTCTCAAATTGTTTACACAATATAAGAAGCCCAATGGCACAAAATTTACACAGTCCCACATAACAGAAACTGTAGCTGTATATTCAAATGCAAATTTAGACAAAATAATAAGCAGTTTGATAGAGCAATTGAATATTAAACACACTGAATTTGCAGCAAAAGAATCAGGATGGAGCCTATGTGGATCTTCACACAAGTTATATATTAACATTTCTGAATTCAGCCCATTACAAGGTTCTACATATCTGCCATTACCTGCCAATATCAAAAACAAAAAAGCCGTGGTTAACATAGAAAATAATGATGAGAAATGTTTTCTGTGGTGTATTTTAGCTGCTTTGTATCCAGTTTTAAGGAATCCTCAGAGAATAACTTATTATAAACAACATGAAAATGATTTTGATGATGCTATGGAGGGCTTAGAATATCCAATGTCTGTTCAGAATATTGATAAATTTGAAAAAAAGGCCAGGGATATCAATGGTAAACAATTATCTATTAATGTTTTTATTTGTTCTACTGGCCGTGGCAATTGCTTGATAGCACCTCTCAGAATCAGTACACTTGATGATGATTCTGCTGTTCCGATTGATCCGCTCTTAATTGAAGGGGATGACACACACCATTACACTCTGATACACAGTCTTGAAGCTTTAGTCAGAAAACAACAAGGCAAATCCAATACAATATTCAAGTTGTGCAGAAGATGTTTGACTGTATTTGATGGTAGAAAAATGGCGAATGGGGTTCGGGAAGTGAATGCAGAAATTGCTAAAAACAAGTTAATTGAGCATCTAAAATACTGTGGCAACCATAAACCTGTTCATATGCTTATGCCTAACCCAAATGAAAATGCCAAATTCAAAAAATTTGAAGCCTTGTTGGAACACCCAGCATATATAGTCTGTGATTTTGAATCAAACCTCAAACCCCTTGCATTCTGCAGCCCAGATCCTGATGAATCTTCAATTACATCATACCAGTTACATGAACCTTCTAGTTTTTATTATGTGATTGTACAGGATGGGGTTGTTAGTAAAGAATATTTATACATGGGATCAGATGCCATCAAAAAATTTGCACATAGAATAGAAAATGAGTGCCATGACATAGCATCTAATGTCTTATTAAAATCAAAACCTATGTTGCCTTTAACAAAGGATCAGATTGAAGATTTCAACAATGCAGAAAAATGCCCGGTATGTGATTCTGAATTTTCAGATACAAATATCAAGGTAAAACACCATTCTCATACAGATGGTAAATTCTTAATGGCCCTGTGTAATAGCTGTAATATTAAGATCCAGAGACCAAAATTTGTCCCTATATTTTGCCATGGTGCATCCAATTATGATTTTCATCATTTGATCAGGTACGAGGGGTTTGACAAGCAGAATTTAAATATTTTAGCAGAAAATGATGAGAAATATATTGCTATTAGCAAGATAATTAAAGTTAATGGTGTTCCCATTCACTTAAGATTTCTTGATTCCTACAGAATTCTGTCTGCTAGCCTGGCTACACTGGCCAGTCAATTATCTGATGATCAATTCAAAATCACATGTGCTTTGTTTCCAAATCAGGACCTGAAATTAATTAGACGGAAGGGTGTATACCCATATGATTATGTTACAGGTTTTTCTAAATTTGATGAGTGTTCTCTGCCACCAAAACAAGAGTTCTACAGCAAACTCGGAGCATCTGGAATCACTGATGATGATTATCACCATGCCCAGTTGATGTGGAACAATTTAAAATGCCAGACATTTGGTGATTATCATAAGGCATATTTAAAACTTGATGTGACTCTCTTAGCTGATATACTGCAGGCATTTAGAAAATCATCCATGCAAATTTATAAGCTGGATCCAATGTATTTTTACAGTGCACCAGGCCTAGCATGGTCTGCGATGTTTTTGAACACTAAAATGCAGTTGGATCTGATCCAAGATCAAGATATGTATCTGTTTATGGAGCAATGTATAAGAGGAGGCATGGTGCAATGTTCTCAGAGATATGCCAGAGCAAATAACAAGTATATTCTCAATTATGATCCAGCACTGCAATCAAATTATATACTGTATGTAGATGCCAACAGCCTGTATGGTTATGCTATGATGGATAAACTGCCATATGCAGGGCTTGAGTGGGTTGAAGATTTCAATATTGGAGATCTTAAGGATTTTGATGACAGTAACTATGGCCTATTCTTAGAAGTTGATCTGACAATTCCTGATGATTTACACAACACATTTTCTGATCTGCCTCCAATTCCTGAGGTTAAGTGTTCACCTGGCTCTAAACAAAAGAAGCTTATGATGACTCTAGAGCCAAAACAGGGTTATGCCATTTATTATAAAAACCTCTAGTTCCTGATGAATCATGGTGTTCAAGTGACCAAAGTTGGCAAAGTTTTGAGGTTCAGGCACTCAAGATGGTTAAAGCCATATATTGATACAAACACAGAGCTTCGAACATCTGCAATGAGCCAATTTGATAAAACTTTGTTTAAATTGATGGTAAATTCAGTGTATGGCAAAACCATAGAAAATGTCAGAAAACATACTGATGTTAAATTAATTACTGACCCCAGCCTGAGCAAAAAAATTGATAGCAAAGCCTAATTTCAACTACAGAAGAATTTATGATGAAAATATGGCACTTTTTAATATGAAAAAACAAAGATTAAGTTTGATAAGCCTATTTATGTAGGGGTTGTGATATTGGAATTGGCCAAATTACACATGCTGGAGCTCTATTATGATGTGCTGAAGCCTTTTTATAATAATCGTGTAAAACTGATGTACATGGACACAGATAGTTTTATTCTTGATATTCAGACAGAAGATGTTTATCAAGATATGTCACAGCCTGAATTGCTTAAATATTTTGATACCAGTGAACATACAAAGATTCAACCCCACAACAAAAAGGTGCCTGGCAAGTTAAAAGATGAGACACTTGGTGATGTTATTGTGGCATTTGCTGGGTTAAGGGCGAAGATGTACACTTTTGAAACATGTAGTGGTGTTGTCACCAAAAAAGCCAAGGGCATTGGCAGAGTAACTGTTGACAAAGAGCTTGAATTTAAAGATTACAAAAATTGTCTCAAATCATGTAGCACAATCAGAACATCAGAATGCAGAATTCAGAGTGTGGATCACTTGTTGACTACAAATGTTGTAAGAAAAGTGGCTCTGGACCCACATGATGATAAGAGATGTATTTTGTCATGTGGCATACATACTCTACCATGGGGTCATTGTTATTTGAGAAGTGGTAATCAATGCCCAATTACAGAGCATGATTTGAAATAAATAAACATGCCTATGAACTTATTTGGGTTCAAAAAACAGGCTATTATGGACCTGCCAACACCAGCACCCTCTTCTGATATACAATCTATGATATCTAAACTAAGTGGTTTGTTAATTATTCATCTGAACAGCATACTTACAGATGTTGATGATGAAACAGGTAAAACATTGTACATATTTAATAATAATTTAAATCATTACCAATTACCTGTAGGTGGTCAATTACAATTTATTACAACTCCCAAGGGTAATGTCAAGATTTCAATAGGGAGAAATATTTATAGAATTAAGCACTCAAACATGATTTCTGGTACTGTTTATACTGTTTCTGCTGGTGACTGCTTATATATTGAGGTCCCGGGATCCTATGACAAGCTTATAACTTTTTTTATAGAATTAAGAATTAGATATTCAATAATAAATAACCACTAAAACGAAATGCCTAATGATAAAATGCCATACAAGGCATGAAGATCACAGTGATGAGATTCTGATGCTTGATGTCAGAGTTAAAAAATTAAGAAGTGATTTACAAGCTTTACAAACCACACTCAATGCCAGTCTTCAACTAGAAATTACAAATTTACAATCACAATGCATGGACCCTCTTCTTAAAATTGATTCAGAACTCAAATTGCTGCTTCAAAAATATACTGACTTGGCCACATTAGATAATTTTCAAAGTTTAGAGGAAGCTGTAGCAGCTCTTCAAGCCAAATTTAAGACTCAGGCCACCAACTCTGAGCAATTGAAACAACAATTGGAAGAGCAGATAAATAATGTCCAGACACAGCTCCAAACAATTGTCAAAAGCATAAAATCACAAGAAGATTTTGATCTAGTGATTTCCACTCTAAAGGAACAGATTCAATCACTACAGGTACTTAATCTGGACCCCTTGAACAATGCCATAGCCGAGGTTAAAGAAAAAATTGAGACACTTGAAAATTTAATGAACAACTTGCCATCTTCTGATGCTTTGAGTGCTATAACTCGGAGTGTTGCCAACATCAAGCTGCAACGTGAAACATATGAAGATTTTGGAAAAATTCAGAGTACCATAACCCATCTTGAAGGTACCATGGCGGCAGTGCAAAGTGATCTGACAAATGTACAAGAATCTCTAGAATCTCGCTGCCTGGTATGCAAAGTGTGGCTGATGCTTCTGAATTAAATAATGAGAAATTGGCACTTGAATCTTTGCAGAATACTGTATCAAATCTGCCTACATCACAGGAACTTAAAAATATTAAGAGAGCTGTGAATCGCATATTGAAATCAGAAGATATCAAGAATATCCAGACAGAGATCAAACAACTTACTCAGACAGTGGCCACTCTACCAACTAATCAACATATTAATGAACTGCATGCCCTGTTTGAGGATATCAGAAGACAAGTCCATGATCTTACTGCTCAAAATTCAAAATTGGCAGTTGTTGAAAATTTACAGCAAATTGTAGCTAATATCAAGCAACAGCTAGGAAGCATGGAATCCAACCAAGCAAATGCTCTGTCTGTTTTTGCCACCCAGCTTCAAGAGATTGTGCAACAATACAAAAAACTTGTTGTGGACATAAAAATCAAGCCAGGCCATGATGATGTTGTTAGGACTATCAATGAGCATCTTGAATCTGTAACAAGTAGATTGCTTACAGCAGAAAAAGAAATAACTGGCATAATCGAGAATCCTAAACATACAGTAATTCTTGAATTGTACAGTATCCCCAACAAAGAATATGATTCACCATTTACACCAGGAGGCAAAATATATATGCTGTCCCCTGCACTATTTTATTACCAGTTTTTTGTTGGGGGCACACTTAGACCAATCAAGATCAAATATTGGCTTCAACCACAGGCACACCACTACCCTACCTTATCAATAACAAATGCTGATAACAAAGCAAAAATCACCAGTGTAGAGTTAGAGGATTTTACAGATCCCAATACATTAGAGACATCTTATGCTGAAGATGATGGCTCACTTGAATTTAATATACAAATAGGAGACAAATTATATTTAGAAAATCCTGTAGTATCAGCTGCTGAACACCCTATAGTTGCAATATTCTTGTTTACATACTATGTCTAGACAAATTATTGTTGATGAATTACACAGACAAGCCAGACATAATTATAAGAGACTGCCAGTGGTTACAAAAGGCATAGATGATTTATGGCAGTGTGACTTGGTTGAGATGGCAAGTGGACAGCTGAAAAACTTAGACAAGATCAACAAGGGCTACAAGTACCTACTCACTGTCATAGATACATTTTCAAAATTTGCCTGGGCTGTGCCACTCAAATCCAACACTGGAAAATGTGTTACAGAAGCCTTCAAGACAATCATCAATCAGAGTGGAAGATCACCGCGCTATTTGCAAACAGATAATGGCAAAGAATTCTATAATTCTGTGTTCCAACAATTTATTAAAAGCCAGTCAATACAACATTACTTGAGTTACAGTGATCTCAAGGCCTCTATTGTAGAGAGATTCAACAAAACCCTAAAAAATCATATGTATAAACAATTCACCCTTCAAGGTAATTATAAATGGCTTACAATCCTACCAGAACTTCTACATAAATATAACAACTCGGTCCATTCCACAATCAACATGAAGCCCTCTGAGGTAACTTCATCTGATGAGCAAAAATTGATCAGTACTGTTTACTATCCTAAATACCAGCCAACAACAAGAAAAGCCAAATACAAGGTAGGTGATCAAGTAAGAATCAGCAAATATAACCACTTATTCAAAAGAGGCTTTACCAGAAACTGGAGCACTGAATTATTTACAGTGGTTCAAGTTAAACCTGGGACCCTTAACACATATATAATAAAAGACCATCGAGGACAAATTCTCAAAGGCAGGTTCTATGAAGAAGAACTCAGCAAAACTAAGCAGCCTGACACATATCTCATAGAAAAAATCATCCGCAGAAAAGCCAATAAGATACTGGTGAAATGGCTAGGACTTCCAGAACACAGCTGGATCGAGGCAGACAAAGTGATACTATGAACACCTGGGATGTTATAAAGAGACTGCCAGAGCCTGAACAGCAGATTAAGAGAAATGGCAAGTTGCTGCCTGATAATATTAGATGTCTTATTGTTGAGCCATCGGCTTGTGGTAAAACTACACTAATGATTGATAATTTTTTATTGGCACCCAACTGGTTAGACTGGAAAAACAGGCACTTGTATGTTTTCTCTAAGAGCTTGGAACAATTAAAATATCAGCAGCTGATGAAGCTATATGATGGACTGGATATTGCCACTTTTGAATCAGATGTTAAGCCACTCCATGAATGTCTCGATAATTCTGCTGTTGTGTTTGATGACATTATACTGGATAATCAAAACAAGGTTAGAAATTTTTTTACACAGGGGCGGCACAAAAACATTGATTGCTTCTACCTGGCACAGACTTTTTCTAAAATACCGAAGCAGCTGATCCGAGACAACAGCAATTTTATATGTGTGTTTCATCAAGATCATACAAACCTCAAACACATACATGATGAATATGTAGGTGGGGACTTGAGCTACAATGATTTTTCTAAGTTTTGCAGTAGGTGCTGGAATCAGGACAGCTATGGGTTTGTCAAAATTGATATGACAAGGAAACCTAATAATGGTAAATACAGAAATAAAATCAACAATTTTCTAGACATTGAAACATATATAAATAACCATGAAAAGGCCAATCATTGATGATCTTAAATTAAGAGATTATCTTGTAAAAAGATTTAAAGGATGGAAATCAGAGAAGCCAGGAATCTATGAACAACACAAGCAAACAGAACAACCTATTATTGATGCCATTAGTGAATTAGGTAAAAATATCAAAACTGTTACAGAGCAAAATCAAAATTTGATCACAGAGCTTGTACCTGTAGCTGCTAGGAACATATTAGATTATCCAATCACCCCACTTTCTAGTATTCATACACCTAGTCCTGTTGCTCCTCGAAGAATTGAAGCTACTCAGGATCGTATTGAATTGGGTCCTCTTGCTCAAAAATATTTAACCACACCTAAAGACAACAAAGATGAGGTCTTTGGCTTATATGCTGACACAGAGCGTGATGGTAGCATCATACATAGAATTGGCAATTTTAGAGTAACATTTATGGGAGATGATCTGATTGTATATTCAGAATCCCATCTTGGTGAAAGAGGTGGTTTTGTTAAATATCCTGGCACACCTGGATTGTGGAACTGATGACTAGCAAGAGGCCTGGCAGCTATACAGATCAAGATTATGAGCACTACAAAGACATATTAATAAAATCAGATGCTCTATACCAGAACAATGATCCCACACAAAAAAGAGTCAAGTCTAGCAGTGGAGCAAAATACAACAACCTAATCAAGCCCATATGGTCACAGATCAAGACTGGTAGTGGGATCAAACAATACAACACCTTGCCTAAAGAATTTGTGTGGGTTGATGATGTCAGGAAAATTGTAGATAGGTTGCTGGTGATAGCTGGGGAGGAAAATGCTGGCAACCACAATTTTTACAATGAAAAGGTTGGAATTATGGACATGATAAGCACCAAATTGTCTAATTTTATAGTGAATGACACTAAGGGGATTGGATATCTTATAAAAATTATTAATACTCTACCTCCTAAATTTTGGAATATCTCTGAGAGTCGGGGGCTGGTTAATGACATCATAAACAAGCTGCCATTTGAATTACACATTCCAGGCTATCAATATTGTGGTCCCGGTACAAAACTAGATCATAGATTAAACAGAGGTGATCCTGGTGTTAATCCCCTAGATGCTGCTTGCAGAGACCATGACATAGCATACAACACACATTCTGATCTTGACACGAGACATGTTGCAGACAAAAAATTAGAAGAGGCTGCATTTGGTAGATTTGTAAGCAAAGATGCTTCTTTAAGTGAGAGAATAGCAGCATTGGGGACCACCACAGCTATGAACACCAAACAAAAACTGGGGTGGGGGTTGTGCATATATATATAATAAACCTACAATGAAGGCCAAGGGTGTTATGTATCAGATACCTTATGCAGGTCTTAAATCACTTAAGACTATTGATAGTCTTTTAACCAAAAAGCAGCGCAAGAAGAAAAGTTCTTGTCTTGCCAAGGGCCATGGTATGAAATTATTACTTAGTACCCCTCAATTAAAAAAATTACAGCAATCTAGAAAAAAATCACATGTGGGTGGCTTCATATTTACTTGTTAATTGTGGACATCTGTGTTTATCTGTTCTTAGATATCTGTCTCAAATAAATAAACCATCAATTGAAGATTTTCAAAAAGCCCTGTGGTATCTGAAACATCATGGGAGTATTCCATCTCACCAGCCAAAATTCAATATTGAAACTTAGATTACATGATGATATAGTGTATCCCAAAACAATAGCTCTCAGAGCATTTTATGGCATGTACTTGATCCCCAATATTACACACCACAACAACACAATTGCAGTTGGTGTTAAAAAAATTGTTATCACTCCAGGGCAATATAATCTATCTACTCTAAACGCTCAATTACCCAGAGGTATAGTGCTAACTCAAAATTCTGTCACTCACAGAGTAGAAATTGTGTCTGCTACAGAAACAGTGGATCTGGGTACTATAGGAGAGCTGTTAGGCTTTGAGAACCACACAAAACTTGAACCAGCCATCAAACACACTGCTATTAATATACCTAAATTCTTAGCCATAGAGACTCTGAATATTCACTGTAATGTGGCCGAGGGTATGATCACCAAATCAAATGGCATAGGCACTCACAAAAAAACTGGCATCATCGCAACATTCAAACCTAATTCTGAATTTATGGAGCCCATCATCTACACTCCATCACCAACATTATATTTTCCTGTGTGCCATAATAGAATAGATTACATTGAGTTGATGGTCACTAATGAAAAGGAAGAATTAGTTGATTTTGCTGGAGCCACAACAACTGCTATCATAGAGATTGATATTTTAATAGAAATACATACAAAAAAATGGAAAATATTGAGAGTTATGAGTTACAATCTTTCCCCCCAAACAGGAGGACATTTGCAAATTTAAATCAACCTAACACAGAGATTGAGGTTGATGTTGATTCAGGGGATGGCTTTATACACCCCACAGAGCAGATCTATACATCAAATTTGATGTTGTAAAGCTCGATGGTACAGATTATCCGGCAAATTCAAATATAAGATTGGTAGACAATTTTGTGCCACATCTGTTCTCTGAAATTGAGATCAGAAAACATGGTGTTGTTATAAACAGAGTGGATTACCCTGGCATTACCTCTACAGCTTTGGCCACACTAAAATTATCCAAAACCGAGGCATCATACTACAAAATAGGTGGATTTGAGGCTGGTGATAAAATAATATCTAAGAGTCAGACAGTGCTGTTTCCTATGCGCCTGTTGCCAGGATTCTTCTCAGATTACAAAGATATTATGTGGAAGGGTGGTTTAAGAATCACATTTAGAAGAGCTGCCAATGATAATAATGCTTTGATGAGGTACAGTACATTAAACTCTACTGGGGAAGCTCTGCCTAATACCCTACCTGATGAGGGGAAATGTCTTATTCAGACTATGGAGCTAAGAATTCCAGTAGTTGAATATGAAGCCAGTTATGCCCTTAAATACAAAGCAGATATCCTAAAAAATCCACAGGTGCCTTTACAATTTTATACATATCAATGTGTGCAGAAGCCTGCCACTGGTAGCTATTATGAGTTTGATGCTACAAATTCATTCTCCAGTATACAATATGACATGCCAGATTTTGTGGTGGTACTGTTTCAGACTGGAAGACACAATAATCAGGAAAAAATTCAAGTAAATTTGATAACTGCAACATCAAGAACATATATCTTAAAAATGGCAGAAATGAGGTGTTCCCTAGAGAAAATTATAATTTAGACATGTCCAAGGATGATTTTCTTAAATTATATGAAGCATTTACAGCATACAAAAGGGTCACTACTGGCAATACTGACATGTATTACACACCAGATGAATTTAAAACACAGAGACCCATGTTTGTCATCAACACTTCAAAAAGGAAACAAGTTGTGGTTAATGACAGGACAAACATTAAAATTATCTGTGAATTCCATGATACACTCTCTGATGACACCATATGTAGTGTTATTCTTATAGGTGAAAAATCATATATTTATGATGTAAGAAATGAGAGAGTCACAGAGCAATTCTAGAAAGTCTCTGCATATTACCGGACCGGAAGTAAATATAAGTGGGTGTGGGTGGGTGAGGGTGGCTTTTATGAGCATTTTTGGCTTAGTTTTAAGTGTAGCCAAAACAATATCAAGAGGGGCATATTTTTGACAAGCTTATGGACAACAATCTGGCAGATTCAGCTTTTACACACATGGCCAAATCTGTCTGTTGAGGCTTCTTCATTTGTACACTAGGGCTCAAGATTCTTTAGATTTAAATGTGTGCACACTTGGCCGATTGATTCATATAGACACCTTGACATTGTTTTAAGTGTAGCCAAATCGGGCTGTTTAATCATATGAGCTCTTCATTTGTACACTGTGTGATTCTTCATTTGTACACTAGGACTCAGAATTCTTGGGATTAAGAGCATATCACACTTGAACAATTGGGGCATATGGGCATCTTGGCATAGTTTTAAGTGTAGCCAAATCGGGCATATGGCTCTTTCATTTGTATGATTTTGTGCTAATAATAGTACCAAACACACTTGACAAAGCAAACTGCATACACTTTGCATAGACCTGTAAAGCGTCGATTTCCGAGAAACTTTTATTTTGTGCATAATATCGATGACCAATGGCAGGCTGACTTGAATGACATGCAGAGTTTGCGGAATCTCAACAAAGGGTACAGATATATACTCACAGTTATCGATATTTTTAGCAGGGATGCTTGGGCTGTCCATGTAAAAAATAAAACTGGTGTATGTATAAAAAAGGCTTTCCAGCAAATTTTCAAACAAAGCAAAAGAAAACCTTTGGAATTACAAACTGACAAAGGGCGTGAGTTTACCAACAGTATTGTGCAGGAATATCTCAAAAAACAAAATGTAATTTATTTTACAACAAAGAATCCTGATATTAAACTAGTATTGTTGAAAGATTCAACAGAACTTTAAAGGAACGCATGTGGAAGTATTCTACTAAGCAAAGAACCAGCTGTTATGTTAATGTACTCCCAAAGCTTTTGAAAGCTTATAATCATAAAATTCACTCGAGTATTAAAATGGCACCAGCAGATGTTACTCCTGAGAAGGTTTTGAAAGTATGGCACAATATGTATGACAAAAAACTCAAATCTGATTCATCTCCACTATTGTCATTGAAGATGCCATTCAAAATAGGAGATACAGTGAGAATAACAAAAACCAAAAAACGCTTTGAGAAAGGTTACATGGAAAATTGGACAAGAGAAATATTTGTGGTTAAACGTATTTTGAAAAGAAATCCTCAAGTGTATGAATTAAAAGATCTACAAGGACAGAAAATCGATGGAACATTTTATACGGAAGAGTTGCAACTGGTCCGCTTACCGGATATGCATGAAATTGATAAAATCCTTGCGACCAAAGATAAAGGAGCCAGTAAAAAGTTGTTAGTTCTTTGGAAAGGTTACTACAGATTATTTGACAGTTGGATTAGCGCATCGTTTTTGGAGTCAAAAAAAGATTGAGAGAGGCATAAATGTTTGTAGGTATTCTCATCAGTGGTACAAATAACCTTCATAACACATCATGAGAAAAGCAAACGCTTTCTACCTTACTTTGCCTAGTAACAGTTCCATGAAATATTTCCCAAGTAATACTCTAACTAACTACACCACAAAGCTTCAGAACCGTGTGGAGTTGGACACCAACAAATGGGAGATGGCATTGGTAGAAGTGCATTATCCTTATTCAATACTAAACATTACAAGATTTAACAACTATATTCAATATAAATCTATGGATGATGCCAAATGGGACGAACTTCGAATATCCGAAGGCTATTACGCATCTATAAACAGCATTGTTGCAGAAATCAATAAATATTCTGAAACATTAAATTTTAATCTCCGAAATCATCCTGCGTACAAACATGTGACTGTTGATATATCTACCAAGCAGAGAAACATAAATGTACGATTGTCACCTCAACTGGCACGGATATTAGGTTTCAAACCGACCGATGATCTATCAGAAGTAAAAATTGGACGCTCGCCTCCAAATGTTGTGAGAGAAATTCCTTCCCAGATGTATATTTACACAGATATTGTGTAATCACATATGGTGGGAGATGCTATCGCCCCTCTATTACGTATTATAAACATTAATCCTATGGAACATACTTTTGGAAGTGATGGTGTGCAAATTTTCGATTCATCACATTACATCCCAGTGCAGAAACATAATTTCGAACAAATAGAAATTGACTTAAGGGACAGCACTGGTGCACACATCCCATTCTCCTTCGGACTAGTGTGTTTGAAACTTCATTTTAGATGTTGTGGTTAAAAGCTCTGATTATGAACGACCCATATTTTCAATACTACCATCAACAAGCTGGATCTGGTGTGGGTAACATATATCACGGAGCTGCCTATCAAAAAGGACATGGCATTGGAAGTTTTCTTGGAGGACTTTTTCGATCAGCTTTGCCTCTTATCAAGAAAGGAGCGAAAGCTGTAGGGAAAGAAATGTTAAAAACAGGGGTAAATGTGTTAGGTGATGTTGTAGACAAAACACCCCTAAAACAGTCACTACAATCCAGAATTTCGGATGCCAGATCAAATCTTAAAAGAAAAGCTGAAACAAAGCTAAAGGAAATGATTGGTTCAGGTTATCAGGGGCATAAACATTTCAAAAGGAATCACTCTGCTTCGGGACAGCGAACTGGAAGGACCGCTCAGAGAAAGAAGAGATCCAGTGCCAATACAAACACCAAGAAAACAACCAAACGCAACCGTAAGAAAATTCAAATAACGTCAGATATTTTTGATTAGATATGGCGCTAATTAGGGAGAAATCATGTGAGTGTTTTAAAAGTGAATTGGATATTTTCTCAGTAAAACCTACTCAGACAAGCATCTTAGAACACCACACCATCGGATACAAACCTGTTAGTTCTCTGGCAGATAATGCCCCCACCGAGTTTGTAATACCTGGACATGGTGATGATTATATGGATTTAGCACACACAATGTTGAATATAGATGCCAGAATTGTAAAAGCGAATGGTCAGTTATTGCTACCCACAGATAAAACAATTGGGCCTGTCAATGATTTTCTCAATGCAATGTACAGCGAAGTACAAATCTACTTAAATAACAAACTCATCTCGTTTCCATCTCACATGCACCCATACAGGTCTTATTTTGAAAAAGCACTGAACTATGACATATGTGCAAAATCATCTCATCTCCAAAGTGCATTGTGGTACAAGGATACAGCAGGCGCTTTTGATAACGTTTCGGAAGACAACAAAGGCTTTACAAAACGTAACCAACTAACAAAACAGAGTAAAACATTTGATATGTTTGGTTACTTGCATTCTGATATTTTCAATCAAGAGAAATTTTTGATCAATGGAGTGGAAATGCGAATAAAACTGATTCCTTCGAAAAACACTTTCTGCTTGATGGGATTAGATGACAGTGAAGGCAAAGTGGAAATTCTGGATGCTACACTATATGTGAGAAAAGTATCGGTCAGTTCATCCATCAAACTTAGTCACAATCGCATATTGCAAAAACATACAGCAAAATACCCTCTAACAAGGGTACAACTTAAAGCTGTAACTATTCCAAAAGATATTGTTTCAAAAACAATTGACAATGTGATACTTGGACGTCTTCCGAAACTATTAGTTGTGGGGTTTGTTACCAACGATGCATTCAACGGCACTCTGTCTACAAACCCATTCAATTTTCAACATTTCAATTACAACTTCCTTACTTTATATGTTGATTGAGTCCAAATTCCCGGCAAACCCCTTCAACCAGACTTTGAAAATAACAAGTACATAACAGCATATCACACATTATTCTCTGGAACAGGGATACATTATATGGATGAAGGAAACAATATATCGCGTGAGGAATACCCTCAGGGATACGCATTACTTGTTTTCGATATAACACCAGACGCAGCTGCAAGTGCTATATCCCACTGCAGTCTTCAACGGCAAGGGACTGTTAGCTTCTAAGTCCACTTCAAATCGGCTTTGGAATCTACTGTGACTTGTGTTATCTACTCTGAATTTGACGCTCTCATGGAAATTAATAATCAAAGAGATATTCATCTGGATTAATTGTATAAAAAGGTGAGTTGCACAATATTACTATTTAGTGTCCAGCAATGCTGTCGACTTTAAATTTGCTTCACGGGTTAATATCAAATAGAGCCTTTGAAATCATCATGTTGGGGTTTTCGCAGCTAATGAATTACCTGTACATGTGGAACTACCAGCAGCGTTGATTGTAAATACAGATCCCAAAGATAGCCCCGGGAAGCACTGGGTAGCAATTTACATAGACAGTAACTCCCGGGGGGAATTTTTTGATAGTTACGGAAAACCTCCACATGTGCATAACCATTTGCGATTTTTGGAAAGTAACTCTAAATTCTATACGTACAACACTCATCAGATACAAAGTTACGGGTCTGTGTACTGTGGGCATTACTGTTTTCTGTATTTATTCCATAGAGCCTCTGGTAAACCCATGCATAAATTTCAAATTTTATTCCCAGTACCGATAAAAAACGACAATATTATAACAACTTATTTGCTGACTCGTAAATTAAATTTATAATACTCGGTACGTATACTAGAAAATATTGACAGTAAATACTGTTTGAAATTTTATACAAATTACATATAGTCCTAATAGTATATTAATAATTGTGTAGCGTTACAGTTTACAACAGCTTACTTATAATATTTATCTTGTTTTGTGTCTTTACAGAACAATGACGCAATATCCAGAGATGGGATCTTTCAATGCTAGATTGTCCTCTTTCAGAAACTGGCAATCAAAAGAATTCCCGTTTGTAGAAGCTCTGTCCGAAGCAGGATTATTTTACATTCAAAAAGAGGATAAAACAGTATGCTTCAAATGTGGTGGAGGATTATACCGATGGAAATACAGAAACAATCCAATACTAGAACATCGTCGATATTTTCCATTTTGCCCCCTGTCTATAAACCTAATTTCAGATCGACAATGCGGTTGATGCTTTAATTAAATTAATTAATATTTGTTATCCAATATTTCCTCAATATGACGTTTATGATATTCTGCTGATTTTTCTCTCACCATTGATCTTTGTAACGCCCCGCCCCCTCCACTTTTTTTGTCCAGCACATGCTTGGTTTGCTACGCGCGCATGCGTCTCAAAAACACACCCACGCATTTCTTCAAATGTATACCTGCACGCTGCGACATGCAGTATCTCGCAGTTCTTAGTCATGGAATCCTCTATTTCGATGCCGCTGAAAAAAAGATTTCAACCGTACACTAATTTCAAGGGGGTTCTTCAGAAAGAGAGCGATCAGCATTTACCTGAAGAACAAAAACAAGTAACTAGTCTTATACGCCAGTCGATATTATTTGATCACGTCTACTATTTGAATGCTTCGAAAACAAAGGTTATCTCAATCGGACTTTCCTCTCATCTGGATTTCCAACCTGTGGTCAGGCTACACAGAAGCGGGGCGGCCGGTGTTGAACTACAGTTGCAGGAGTGGCACGCTCTTCAGGAATTGTTTCCAGTAATCGATTACATCGCTATTCCAGGTGAGCAGCCTCGTGTTTCCTACCCACTAAGTGAGCAACATGAATTGCTGATAACCACACTGTACAATCGCCGTCAGATCATTATAAGGAAGAAACCAGCTTACGGTTCCCTGGAGATAGTGTTCATCGCAGAAAGTTCGTGGCGGAACTTTATGAACATATTTGTGTGCATCGAGCATGCGAAAGTTATGTGTGAAACAGTGTCGCCGTATCTGAAATCATATTTTGGAAACTGTGTGGAATCTTGCATTCTCGACCTTCGCGAGCAATGTTTCGGTTGCACAGATATTTCCCCTGTCCATGCATGTAATAAGGAGAAGTTTGTGCTTTCCCATCTACATGGATGTACAAAACCTGAGCCTTTGTCTATACAAAACATCGACGGAAAAAGACTTTCCAAAGAAGTGTTTGTTTTTTGCGAGAACATGCTTGTGGAAAAAATAGTGAAACATTTTAATTCAGTGGTTGCAGCAGAAAATGGATATGATAGTGACACAATTCCTTATGTGGGTGAGTGAACAAACTTGAAGAATAAAAACTTGTTAAATAACATGCTGATAAACTGGTGACACAATATAAACATTTTACATATGTATGTGTGTGTGTGCGGCTCTTTTGAATTTTGTAAATATTGGTAATAAACAGGGATAAAATATATGTCTTGGCTTTTTTTTTCATTTATCACCCCTTTAAAAATCCTCATGGTTTATATTTTTACTGGTAACAATCGTTAATAACAACATTAATAATTAACTATATAATGAAAAAGTGTGTATTGTGGACTTGTCGAAGATAAAGCATGAGAGCTTTTCTTCACACTGGTAAAAATCGGTGTTAATAACAACATTAATAATTAACAATACAATAAAAAAAATTGTGTATTGTGGACTTGTCGGAGATAAAGCATGAGAGCTTTTCTGCACAGCGCTGGACACGCAAAGGCAAGTATCTTTATTTTCATTCTATTTCTAACAGTGATTCGCTATTTTTTCTTGTCACTATAAAAAAACTAATTCAATTTTTCTTTTATCACATCTGTCGCCATTTTGCTTGTTTTTTGTTTAATTCCTCTTTATGCATTGAGGTTAATCGAAACATAACTTTATAGACTTTTACATGGAATTGAAACATAGAATGTTGCCTCCTTTGATTGAATCGAACCTGTGACTCCTCTTTGATCACAAAACAATAGTGACGGCCATCTTGCTTATTTTACCTACTCTTCATGCATTTAAGCTAATCGGTACTGGGGCCCCACACGGCAAAACAACAGATTCTAATTTATCTTTATACATTAGCGGTCAAGTCTTTGCGTTGTAATCAAAAGGCATTTTGTTTTGATTTTTAATATCTGTTCCTGCATAAATACTAATGGGGACTCAACACACTTCTTTTTTTTATTTTAAAAACAACATCATTATCAGCCAATTTGACATTGTGAATCGAACCCGGGACCTTTTCATTACAGCATAAATTTTCTCTTTGTGCAGAAAAAGCTAATCGGAACTTTTAAACAAATACAATTGAATAACCAATTTTCACCAACATTGGGAATCGAACCCTCAACCACTTGGTTAAAACATCTCGCGGAATAAAAAACACCCCCCGCGCCGCGCCGTCCCGCTCCGCCCCGCGCCCCGCCGCCGCCGCCGCTAAACACAAAACGCGGCCGCCATATTGATTTTATTCAAATACTATTTATGCACAGATGGACTAATCGGGGACCAATAATGGCGGGACTAAACAATTGGCCTAATTTAACTACCTAGAGAATCGAACCCGCGACCTCTTCATTGCCATATGACAACATTAACCACTAACCCAACTCGATTTTCGAACTCAACCATTTTGTTGCCCTTATTTACACACAGGCTAATCGAGACCATTCAATATTGACATCGTCGTCTTGTAATCAAGGGGTCCCAGGTTCGATACTCGGTGGAGGCACATAGTGGTCCGAATCACCACTTTTCAACTGTAGCTCCAATCCTGATTAGTCTTGCCGTGCATAAAACGGACTTAAAAAAACTAACTCAATCTATCAATCAATCAATATTGACTCTACCAGGAATCGAACCCTCGACGCCTCTTGTTTTACAGAGCAATAACCTTAGCCGCTAAGCTTTCGGGGTACAGCACCTTCGGCGCCATCTTTAAATCATTTCTTCATGTCTTTGCATCATACGCAATGGTTGAGCGCGCATTTCCTCCACAGACACACACACACACACACACACACCATCACACACACACACACACACACACACACACACGTACGTGTTAGGTTAGCATACATCAAGAAACAACGTGACAAATCCATTGACCCCCTCCCCCCACCGCTTCCGATGTCTTCAACGTGATCAGACACGTTCTGCTGACTCAACAATAAAACCGCTCGTACCCCACTACAACAGGATGTAACATAACACTAGTCGCATCGAATTTTTGCTGACGCGTAGGAACGAAGTGCTGTCATTCTACTTTGCGTTATGCAAAAAAATCGAATTAATTAAATAATAATGGTTACATATTATCTACACTTTGATTAATTGTGTAAATACATTTTTTTTGTACTTGCTAAAACATTAAAACATGGGTCCCTTAGTCCACCACGGACTCTATTTCCTTCAAACATTGTCTTGCATCACTACAGACAATGTTTGCCTACTGATTACGTTAACAATTTTGCAAAATATTGTGTGAATTTTATTATATTATAGTTTTATTATATATAGTACATGTTTTGACACCTGACAAACAAATAGGAATCCCTTGATTGATCAATGACTTCTTGGATTACAGTGTCATCATTAATGTTTCGTATTAAGTTTCATAGAAATAAATTATTTTAATAGAGCTCAAATCATTTTACGGGGCGCCATGGGATTCTCTTTATTATTTTTTATTTATTTATTATTATTATCTTTCATATAGATCGTTTGACTCCCAGGGCCGACTCCCGACGCCCCATGGCTGTGGCTCTGAACTTGAACTATAACAACAGCAGACATTACGAGCGAAGCGAGCAAGAAAATTTTACGAAATGTATTTTCATTTGTATAAAATTTAAAATCGAGGGCGAAAATTGCCCCTCTGTGCCCCTTGCAAGTGCCCTTCGCCGTCTGGAAGAAAAATGCAAGGAACACGTAAAAACGAATTCCATCATGAGTATCCAATTGTCCTGCTATTCTTAGATTGTCTCGTTTTTTTTACTTCAATGTTTGCTTCCCCGAATGGACTTCCGTCCAAGGTCCGGGGGGGGGGGATAATGCCCCCTGTGGTTGCGGCACTGTTTATGAGTCTCTCTACATCAACTTCGCGTCATCACTCATTGTTGCGATTAGCTAGAAGTGGCAGAAAAGCAACGATAAGTAACAAAAATCAAATATCCACTCCCTCTCTCTACCACATGAATCACTATTACCAAAAGGTAGACTTTGGAAACAAAAATTTAAGCAGTTCCAAGTTCATAGCAACACATCCAAGAAAAGCATCCGAACACATTAGGCACCTGTAATACAAGACTACTCAAAATGTCACAACTGTTCTAGATACTGAAAATTACGAAATCATTTCCCGAAGTTTGAATCTCGAAGGGAATCCCCTCACCCCAATCCTGATACGACATTATACGGAATCCCATACTCCCTAATAAATCACAAAATCAATAAGTGTGTTTGTTATGTTGTTCGAGTTACACACGATACAATTGTAAAGATTAGTGAGAATTCCAGGTAGGAATGTGTTCTATATTTTTCACAGGGGGGCAAAGCAGGGTTGCTCCCCCTGTCCCCCTCTAGCTACGGGCCTGCAAAGAACATACGTTCTTTGTCTGTGGTAATATGTAATGACCATGTAATATTAATATTCAGGCCTGAATTTTGTTGACCTAAAAGTATCAATAAAATGAGCTAAAAGTGACTTAAAAATTTCGTATTTATTTCAGGGTATGACAATTTCTACGGCATAGTTCTTATTTCTGTAACATTAGAACTTAAATTTCAAGGTGTATGTGAACGTTAAGTATAAACATCTGTAAAAATCTTAACTTATTCAAAATTATTGCAGTAGGTCATGTCGAGAGGCATGTTGCTATGTTCCTGTGGAGATAGAATTTTAGTTTTCATTGTTACAGGCATCAAGGCGATAAAATGTCAGTTCCTAGCTAAAATTAGTGAAATTACACGTAATGCATTACGCCAAAAAAAAGACCAGAAAAAGAAGTAAAATGCGAAAAATGACCTGAAGCTTAAAACAAATGGAAAATATGACGAAAAAATGCACAATAAAATTCACATTTTTATAATCAGAGGTTCATATTCAGGATTTTAATACTACATAAGGAAAAAAATACGACGTCATTAAAACCCGGGTCCTGTTAATATTCCATTACTTTTCAGTGTTAAAAAAAATCAAAACACTGCATGGGCTGGCTACATTCTTGTGCTTATTGTAAGGAATTCATAATAGTGTTATCGTTACGTTATTAATTGCCCTACATATCGACAATCGAAACTTCAAAATACGTTGCGTTGTTTTGGAGGGGCAAGTGCAAAGGAGAACAAGCCATTACTAGGCCTAGGGTTTTTATGACTTACCATATTTTTTTTGCTAAGGGTGATGTGTTCGATAAATATATAGAAATTCATATTGTGAAGAAACTAATCGAATTCAGGTGCTTTTCAAGGGCATATTTGGTCATTTCTACGTGATAGAGCGTATTTTGATGGATTTTCGGTCATATTCATAATATTTTCGCTTTTTCAAGAAATATACAGTCATTTAGAAGTGGATTCGTTCTTACTCCCATTTTTTTTTGTCTGCAGCAATTTTTTTTCATTTTTATTTGAAAATTTACAGAAAGTGTTCATTGTTCATTGCAACTTAGGGCCCATAAAGTGGACTAAAAATATTACGTATGTGAAAATATTTCAGCATATCTTAGATATTGATGTTTGAAGCAGTCAAGTTTGTGAAAGAGGCCCACCGTTCCCTTTGTTTCTATCCGGCCCCTCGGGTTACTTCCCTTGTAAAATCCTTTCAAATCTCTCCTTCCACCTCACCCTGGGTGCCAAGCGAGCAGATTATATTTGCGCCGGAATTACGAAAAGGGGGCTTCTTCACATAACTTTTATATTTTTAGTCCCTAGGTTCGTTACACATGTACAGAAAGTGAATAAACAACTGGTAAAAAGCAGTACTATTGCTCAGGGAGTTTAACTTAAATCATAACATTATTTTGGAGGATTGATTACATGTAAGCTTAGCATATTTTTTTGGGTCCAACCCAGGACATATTCGCGATCAACTCGTTACTGCTGAATTTCAGGTTTTTTTTACAAAAATAAATTACTTAAAAGCCTTAACATTTTATTGGAACATTAAACTATAAATTGTACAAGAAAGAATATTAATATATTTCTAAAATCAATCAATTAATTTGCAAGTTTTTAATTGAATAATACATTTTCTGGTGTTTAGGAAGCCTCTCTGTTCTAGGTTAGTTGACTCAGTTGTGCTTTTCACTACATATGATGTAATCAAGGGGTCCTGGGTTCGATTCCCGGTGGAGGCACATAGTGATTCGGAACCCACTTTATACCGTAGGTCCAGTCCCGATTAGCCTTACTGTGCATAAAGTGGACATAAAACACCAAATCAATCAATTACTAGATATGACTTTTTTCAGAACTGGCTTGTTTGTTTTAATAACATCATAAAATGCAATATTATATAAATATTCAATACCGGTAGCTATTTTCATGTTTAGATTCTCAAAAACCCCGGACATTTAGCAATCCCGAACATCACCCCGGACAGACTAAAAAACCAGGACTGTCCGGGCTAATCTCGGACGTATGGTATGCCTAGATTACATGGGTTTATTATACGTTGTTTTATATACATATTTGCATAGCGTTTCCATGTGTGCATTGACCATGTAAGGTGCCGTGTGCAACCACCACTCTCCCTTCAGTTTTCCTTTCCTCCAATTCCAAGGGGAGTCCTTTCAGGGCTGCCAATATTCCTATCAGCACATATCAACAGGTGAATGACTATGAAGAGCGACGCATAGCGTTACGCAAAATTAGGAAGGAAAACATAACAACTGATGAGGGAAAACACTCAAAATCAAAATAAAACAAATACCATCCTTTTAAAATCATCATTGCTTAGCTGCATGGCTGGGGAGAGACCTGCGCTCGATCGCCAGCTCTAAACTTCGAAGGAGGCGAAGAAAGTGAGCGGAAACATCCATCGCGACACTTTAGGCTGCTCTCATACTGAACTAGGCTTCGTGGCGGTTCCTCTCTCGAACCTTTAGGCCACCCCCTGTCGTCAGCGTCCTCGAGCATAAATCGCCTTCGAAAAACTATACAATCGCAGCTATTACATTTTTAAAAAATCACGAAGACAAACCGTCCATCCTCATCTTTACCTTCCTATTTCTTCAATCACCTTTCAATATCCTATGTCATCTGTTTCTTCACCTCGGCTAAAACTCAGTGGGCTAATGGGATACTCTGACCCCTCTCAGGTACGGGTATAGTAGTAGAAATACGTGGTATATGAAGCTTCGACTGTTATGTACTAAATCATTTGACAGGCTATGGAAAAGGGAGATTTTATAAATGAATAACATCTGTTTCCGAAGAAAGGTCTGCGTCTTCAGTAGGCTTCTTTATGGTCAATTATTTTCCTGAAGATGGTTTATTTTCAAGATACTTTTATAAATTTACATCTTAGTTACAGATCTCCATAAATAAAGGACAGAACAGATTTCCTTCTTATAATTAAATCTACACGACTTTTGCAGTTTATTTACATAATATGGATCAAGCTGTCATATCAGTTATATAAAGACGACCAGGCGCTTGCTTGGAACTTTATGAACGCTCCTTGACATAATGAAGCATAACTTTGACGTGACTGGCGAAGGTTTTAAGTATTGACTCCGATCTTAATATAAATTGGACATTATGGTCTGGCTTCAAGATATATGCAGAAATACAAACGACTATAATTCGTAAAATATTAGAGACATCGACTTGATATCGGGTATGGCAACATGTTAGCATGTTCACAGGGCGAAACCTAACCATGCCAGATATCAATAATGCATAACCTGATCAATAAATAATAATCATGGAGACGAAATAATCTGAACTTATTCTTCCGTATGATGGCATGTTAGCATGCCCACAGGGCGAACCTACTCATACGGCAGAATAACATTAAGTCCTGTTGCTTTATGCAAAAATTGAAAATATATTACGTATATGTTTCGAAGAAATCAAACTGAATTATCACAAAGTTGTGAGCAATCGTAAATTAGCTTATTCTCACGCATGGTTACATGTTAACATGTCCACAGGGCGAACCTACCCATGCGTCAGAATAACAGTAAGTTCTGAGTCGAAATTTAACATTATTTTGTGAAGATTTTATTTAAAATTTCAGAAAACTTCAAAATAAAGTTGAAATTAACTTATTCTTTCGTATGGTGACATGTTAGCATGTCCACAGGGCGAACCTACCCATACGACAGAATAACTATGTCTCTAAGCTAATTTGGGAACGAAGACTGAGTTCTTGAACCCTCCCTTTATGGGTATTGAGTATTTAAGATGTTAATCCATCGGAGTCGGTGATGAAAATGCCCCTGAATTAGATTCCGAAGCTGTATTTATACCCCCGCATGTCAAGCAGAGCTCCTCCCGTGACACAAAAGATAAACATAGCTACAGCTGTGATATGCAGAACTAATTTGTGTATAACGGCAATATTCTAAAGATTAAACAGTATGTTCCATAAGGTTCATTTTTCTATGTCTAACACAACAGTTATGATCCTTAAATTTTCTATAATATTCTCTACTATAAAGTTGTCACATTCTTAAAAACTTCTTTCCAATGTCCATAAGGCTTATATTACTAATAACTTCAACTGAAATTTAGCTCTTATGGCTTTCATAATAGTTTGATTCTAAAACTGAGAACACATATTTTTGACTAATTGTCAACAATGAAAGATTTTGCTTTCAATAAGCTTGCAAATAACAAATTCTAAACTTCTCGAATGACAGAATTAGGTCATTAGTTCAACCATTAAATATCTCATCTTTCATAACGTTGTTATAGTGAATATAAAAGTAAAATAATTCAGAATAATATTAAATATGACCGAATCTTTGATATGGTTCGGGAGGATCATATCAACCAAATCAACATAACTCATAATCAACAAAATTGCGCACCTATGGCTTACACCAATGGTACTTCCTTTACCGCAGAGTTAGCATAACTATCTCTGCGGACTACCCTCAACTTAAATGATATTCCGTTTCTTTCTTTGCGTTTCCTTCATCTTTTCTTTTGGGCATCAATTTTCATACGGAAATTTCCAAATAATCGAAGCTTTTCTAAAGGGAACTTGGGATATCAAACAGGGGTTGGCTTACACCAAATGCTACATTCTTATATCAGTGTAGCCACCATAAGTGGACTAAACTCGAGGAAATGTTCCTCGTCGTCGAAGAGATGGGGAAACACTGTTTCTCTAAAGCCCAACTGGCCTTTTTTATAGTCGGGGTAAACGTCCGTGAACGTGGACCCCGTAGCACTGGAATATTCCACTGCAACGGTCTTTTGAAAGAAAGCACCCCCAACTGGGAAGCTAAAAAACAGGGAATCTAATATGCAGTAAAAAGCACAAGCACATATTCTTACAAGCAATAACATATAAAGTACACTGATGGAAACATATTAATTAACCCTACACCTTGTAGCTGACCAGCATATTTTTAAAATTATAGTGCATATTTTGTACAATTTTAGGTCATAAGAGCATATTTTATTTTGCATATTTTGGTGATTTTAGTTCATAAAAATCTCAGCCTTAGTCATTACTTTCATCACTCCAATAAAAATTGAAAATATATACACTACAGTATCTAGTACCGTACTACTGTACAGTACAGTACTACAGTAGATTGAATGCCAGAACTGGCGTGTGAGGGGCAAGGACAGTTTACTTTTCTTGGCTTTCAAGGCTTAGCATTGAGAGACCATAACGTGAAGGCAAAAGTGGTAAAAATTTAGGGGGATGTCAACTGACCCCCACGTCCCCCGAATCGCCGCCACTGCATAGGTATGTTGAATCAGTCTAATTTCATTATTTACAGACCTCGTATTTTCCTCGCAGCGTGAAATATACATGTCCAATTCTAGCCGCCGATGCCACGGAGGTAGGTCATTGATACAACTGTATTTTATTTTTGTTGTTTACAGTCGCGTTTCGGCCACTTTTGGCTAATTGCGACGATAGGTATGAGTGATGATATGATGAAATTGATGAAGGGACACTCACAAAAAACACCCATGCCCAGGTCGGGATTTGAACTCGGGACCCTTGGCGTCCTATCGGGCTGCGCTAACCATTCCCCACGGTTCGATGATAATAATGATATACCTAAGTAAAATAATGATTTGCTATTATTCTATGTACCAAGAATATTTAGGGGTATAAGGGTTGACCCTTTGTAAAAACACTAAAATGTCCAAATGTACACCCTGTACTGCATTTTGCAGACTAACGAGTCTCTGGCGCCTGGACCTGCAGCTGCAGGCAGTATAATCCTCTGTAGGAGTTGTGTTATATCGTCCATATGTGTTTGTGATTGTCCCTTCATCCATCTCTTTGTATCCCCATAGTCGCGATTAGCGAAAAGTGGCAGAACAGTGACGTAAAATAAACAGAACTTAATCAGTCAATCAAAATGTAACCTTAGGATAAAATATATTCCTACGTAGTTCTTACGTTTGCCGCAGACGTCTCTGTCATCTGCTGTCTAGTAGCATCCTCTGGTGACAAGTTGTTGAACTACTTGTGAAGCATCGGATATTCCTTCACATAATTAATAGAATTTTCTGTGTGCCTCCCACCTTCGCCTTGTAATCAAGGAGTTCCGAGTTCGATACCAGGTGGAGGCGCATAGTGGTTTGTATCCCACTTAAAAACTTTAGGTCCCGTTTCGATTAACCTATCTGTGTATTAAGTAGGCTTAAAACAAACTTCAGTTGTCATTTTTTTTTCCTGTTCGGTAGCTGTGTCGAACAGAATGATCGAGTTAGGAAAAGTTTGACTCTAACCTGTGGTTTGACCTCTATGCAATATGTCATAACTATGCAATACTACAACTAAAAACCATGTTGCCTTAAGTGTTATTTTTGAAAGATTGATGATATATGATGATATGATTTTTTGCATCCAAGGACTACAATTTTGTACAAGTAGAAATACATGATACATGATAATAAAGTTTGGTAATTTTAACATAAGATACACACATTTAGTGTATTATAACCTTTGCGTATAAAGATATTATACTTGACAATTTCAGTTTGATGTGCAACAGCAAGCTCTGCATGTATGGTAATTAACCATACCTTTTAACATTTACTCTGGTTACATACACATTGTAAATTGATTACTTTTTTTTTTCAAAATACAAGGGCTTCGCGGATACCGTTCGCACAGGGCCTCGTGTTTCGTAAAAGCCCTTTTAATTTTTAACACAAATCTAAACTAATAGGTGGCGGTTGAAACTAAATCGTCTCTCCATGATAGAAGATCGTGAACGTGTCACTGCCTTGGCTAGACAGCAGTCCATATTTACTCTTTAGTTTTCAATTATGATATCAACGTGAACTTTGCTTAATATTATTATTATTTTATATTTTTATTTAGGGGGGAGAACCCCCGAAGCAGTGGCGTAGCGCAGTTCTCTGTAAGTAAAATATTGGAGGCCCCCTTAGTGACAAAAAAATATGATGCCAGAGTGGGACGGACGTACTCGTACAATAGTTAGCTAGTCCACAAAATTTCAATAGCTATGTAAGAACTTACAAAATTACACAAAATAATGGCCACCTTTAACGTACCCTGCGTAGCAGAGTAGAGAATGGCCCTTAGGGCAAAGGGATAATTGCCCCTGGGCTCCACTTCCTACTGAGTTTGTGGGCCCCTTTGAAGTAAAACGTAACAGGTGTAGATAATGTGGGAAATTCATTTCAGCTCTTATTTCAATATGAAAAGGCTTAGGCCCCCTTTGATAATATTTAGTGCGAAGTTACATTTTAAATATCACGTATAGAACAAATATTAGCGGTAAAACGTCATGTCATGAATTAACAAGTTGAGGACTAAAAGTGGTAAACGTTGTAAGTGCCAAAAGCGAAAGTGTTGGGAAATCGCATCGTTCAGCACATCAGCCCGCAAGAACGTGCACACTAGTGACCTCTTTACACGCCCTTTGAACTACTTAGAGGGCTACCAGCCACATTTCACGTTTACCACATTATAAAGCAAGCCACATTTAACGTGGAAAACGGTTTTTGAATTATTGTGGCACTTACATCGTTTACCATTTTTAGTCTTCAGTTTGATGTTTATTGTGTAGTAATAAGACGTCGACTGGTTGAGCACCTGAATCTTTCTACTGGATTCATAACTGTAGACAATTGACACACTACACTACGTTTACGACAAACTGCGTAGCTATAAAGGTATGCGATTAGGGATATTTTCCTATCGATTGCTATTCTACATTTCGGAGGGGACCCACATGCAAGTTATCCGGGCCCCTCCGGCTGAGACAATACGCCACTGCTTATTATCGAAGACGTCGTTATAAGATGTTACTGGGAACCAAAGTTCTGTTTCCTTTCGTAAATCGATTTTTTTTATATAAGCAACACTATCTGTGGAATTTCTGCGATTATATAATATTTCAGGAGCACATTGAGGGGCCCATACACCATTGCGGGGGCGGCCTCTACGCCACTGCCCCGAAGTAAGCCTGCCTACACCCACATACATTCGAGGGTATACCCTTATTGTCCTGGTTCCTAAAAATATACCACGACGTCAGTTGCTCCGAATTTGACGGTTCCCCCGACTTTATTCTCTCTATTTATTACAATTTGATTGCATTTTATAATAAGTATAATAATACATTACAATACTATACATAGGAATACACACAATATAATTTGTGTGTACAATGCATTATGTGATATGATATCTGTACTGGAATCCAGAACGCAGGGCCGGTTTAAGACGAAATTGGGCCTGATGCTGCATCAATTGATAGCATTAACTTGAAATATTCGGTGAACAATAAACACAACGACGTAGTTACGTCACAGCGCAAAGAATAATAGTAATTGTATAGTAAGTAACGCTGTGTCTAGGCATCCTAAATTGGGGCTCCAAATTTCATTCAGATTTATTTTCAGGTTAATATAGCAAAAGAAAACTGTTCAGCTTTCGGAAAATTCTCGTCTGTTTTCATCTGGGCCTATTTCAGGAATGGGCCTAATGCTGCAGCATCAATAGCACCCACCTTAATCCGGCTATGCAGAACAGAGGATATGAACTTCGTGATTGATATTACATTATGTATACATTTTTTTGCCCTTAGTGTACAGTGAAATATAACATTTAGCAGGTTTGTACAGTGAAATACAGGGTGTCCCACGAACGGCGCAACTGGGAATTAAGAGTGGCGTTACTTTGTAACCGAAACCTGTACATACATATGTCATACACCAAATGTTAGCCCTGTCCAAGTAGATATTTTTAAACATAGAAACAACAAACGGGGTGCAGTGTTGTTCATGCAGTGTTGCCAAATGTAAGTGAAAGTGTAAATTTATTTTTCCACAAAGCATGGAAAATTGCATGTCAAACATTCGTACGGATATTTGGACGTCAATTTCCACCTTGGGTAGGTGGACTATTTCGCCATCTATAGTTCAGAGAAGAAAACCGATCGTTTTCGCGTATAGCCAATCCTGAAATGCCTCGTAAAGGCGTACCGGTCCAAATGGGTGTTTTAAAAAAATTATGAGGTACAGTGGCAACACTGTTGATGTTTGAAGGCAACAAAAGGTGTGTTCAGTGATGGTCTATGACATGGAAATACTGGGAACAGGAAAAAAAGAAAATGAAAATTATGGTGAAAAAAGTGTTACTTACCTACTCCTGGCAACCATGCAATGCGATAAGAGCGCCCAACGAACGAGAACAAAAGAATCAGTTAGTTGTGTACTCAGAACTGTTTAAGCCGTGCATTTCGCATTGTTCGTAGGGGAAGATTAGAATTGTTCTGTGAAATGAAGTACTCTTTGGAAGAGAGGGTGTTCATTGTGGAACATTATTTTTGTTCAAAATCGTATGCTAGTGTAAAAACTGTGTTTCGCGAGAAATATCCGAATAACAGTGTTCCAGAAAATTCGACGATATATCGACTTGTTTTCAGATTTCGTGAAACAGGATCAATTAATGACAAACCCTACCACAGACAACCACCAGTTTTGACACAAGGTGTGCTGCAGGATGTGGAGGAGAGAATATCACAATCTCCCAGGAAATCTGTTCGTAAACTTGCTGCACAGTCAGGTGTATCAAAAACAACAACTCACCGAGCGTTAAAACAATTGCACCTACGTGCATATAAGGTACAGGCTGTGCAAGAACTGAAGGAAGCAGACAAAGGTGCACGTGTAAGATACATGCCAGTGGTTTAGAAATTTTATTAGAGACAATGGTGTGAATATTTTGGATAAGGTTTTTTTCACGGATGAAGCATGGTTCCACTTAAATGGATATGTCAACAGTCAAAATTCTCGACACTGGTCAAGTAACAATCCCCATTTGTTACATGAACAATCACTTCATCCACAAAAGATCGGTGTGTGGTGCGCGATTTCACGGAGAAAAATAATCTGTCCATTCTTTTTCAACACAACAGTTGACGGAATAGTTTATCGTGAACTTATCACACAGTTTATTTCTCTGTTGGAACGTGATGAACGTGATTGTTGGTTTCAACAAGACTCCGCAACATGTCACACGTCTAATGAAACTTTAGACATGTTGGCAGAGTTTTTTGGCGATCACATTATAAGCAAAAACTTATGGCCCAGTCGCTCCCCGGATCTGACGTCTCCAGATTTTTTTCTGTGGGGTTATTTGAAACAAACAGTTTACATTAATAACCCAAGAACACTTGATGATATAAAAATAAACATTTGCACAGCCATTAACAATATAAACCAATCAACCTTGCATAAAGTTGCTTCCAACATGATAAAACGTGTTGATGAATGCCTCAGGGAAAATGGTTGTCATTTTCAACATCTTTTGTAAAGCTACATTGCCCGTTACGCGCATTGCATGGTTGCCAGGAGTAGGTAAGTAACACTTTCTTCACCATAATTTTCATTTTCTTTTTTTCCTGTTTCCAGTATTTCCATGTCATAGACCATCACTAAACACACCTTTTGTTGCCTTCAAACATCAACAGTGTTGCCACTGTACCTCATAATTTTTTTAAAACACCCATTTGGACCGGTACGCCTTTACGAGGCATTTCAGGATTGGCTATACGCGAAAACGATCGGTTTTCTTCTCTGAACTATAGATGGCGAAATAGTCCACCTATCCAAGGTGGAAATTGACGTCCAAATTTCCGTACGAATGTTTGACATGCAATTTTCCATGCTTTGTGGAAAAATAAATTTACACTTTCACTTACATTTGGCAACACTGCATGAACAACACTGCACCCCGTTTGTTGTTTCTATGTTTAAAAATATCTACTTGGACAGGGCTAACATTTGGTGTATGACTTATGTATGTACAGGTTTCGGTTACAAAGTAACGCCATTCTTAATTCCCAGTTGCGCCGTTCGTGGGACACCCTGTATAACGTTTCTGTTTTTGACTCTTGTATTTACAACGTGCACCAGTGTTAATAATAGCCGGGCCCCGTGGCGGAATGGTTAGCACATCGCGCTACGATGCCAGGGGTCGAATCTCGACCTGGGCATGGATATTTGTGAGTGTCCATTCATCATGTCATTGCTCATCCCCATCTTCGCAAATTAGCCAAAAGTGGTACAAAAAGCGAAGTAAAATAAACTAAATCAATGAAGTATTAATAACATGACCTTCATTACCAAAGTAGATTTTTGTTTAGATTTGAGAGGTGTATCCGCTGTTAAAATGAGTAAGTGCATTTATAGCCGCATTATTATTATTAACATTTTGAGCGATGAAATTTACCCGTTTACCTTAACGGTGACATTGTTAGTGCACAATGCACAATAACATATTGTTTCCTGCAACAATGAAACAGGCATGCAAAATCGTGGTCTCACAGTTGATTACGTTCTGGCATTCCAGAGCGGTTTTGATATCTAAAACAGCTGCTAATTATTAACCTATTATTATTATTTTATCAAATTCTTTTATCCTATTTGAACTTTGCCTGTATTTTCCCCTCAAAGATGCACCATCTTCCCTTTTTACAATTTTCCTCGACAGAAATAGTTATTCGGAACGCCGCACCGTGTCGCCACCGTCGTCATGGCCATTTTTCGGAGCCATTTTTCTTCTTCTCTCAACCTCATATCAGAAGCTAGGTTTTATACTGGAATAAGCTGTGTAGAATTTCTGGCCCTTGCTGATAAAATTCTGGATATTCATTCACTCTCTGAAAGTATCCTTGTCCTGGGGAAGCCGCGAATAAAGAATGAACTTTATTTGAAGAGAAGGGGATGATGAGCTTCTCAGATTTAATACAAATTGCTTCATTTCTTTAATGTAGGACTATTTTTTATTTGTTATAGGATTAAGAATACTTCGTTTCTTTCAGAGCTGTTTCAGTTTATTCTGCAATAGTATTCAGAATCCCTTTCAGATCTCTTCGTGAGCAGTTCAGTAATTTGAACCGAATTGTGTTATTGACACCCAAGTTCAATAAAGACTGCCTTATTTATGTGTGACGTAAGAAATAATTTCTGTGACAATGAGGTAACGCCATGAGGTAGGCTCTAGCCCAGTGTTGCCAGAAATTGATGACAGAATTCCCCATTTCTGTCCATTTTTTTAATTCGTCTAAAGTAATATAATTAGTAATAAATAATTATTTTCGTTGACACAAAAGCAAATAAGCACGCACATACATGCTTGTAGCCAGCCTCATCTTGACTGGGCGAGAAGTTTCAGGTTTAATTTTGGTTAGGCATGGTTTGTTTCAAGTTAGTAAGGTTAGGTTGCTTGCTTGAAGTTAAAAAAGAAAATAAACACATATTTCAAATTCAGAAACATTTTGTGTGTAAAAAGTACTAAATAAGGACATATTTGGAAGAATCATATATATCATTTCAGCGAAAATATTGGAACATTTCGCGGTGCCCCTGTAAACCAGGGCGCCGCGGCGTACACTTTGGGAACCACTGATCCATGACATCAGTTCATCATCCATACTGATCGACGTTATTAACTGAACATGTAGAAAAGCAACGATACAATAGATAAATTTAAATGGATATTTATTTATTTAAGAAAGGATTCCTAGTACATCGTAAGTCATTTTACATTGGAATGTACTAACAATAGAGAATAACAAAAACAAAAAGTAACAACATAGACTTATGTAATAAAGTGGCTTACATATTTTTACACAATATCTTTCTAAAACGTTCTTGGTTTTCAAAAATGTCTATTTGGTTAGCTAAATTATTGTATTGACTGGGGTCTGTAGAACAGAGAACGCTGGATGAGTCATACTCTTGGATTCTGAGAAGCGAAAAGTTGAGTACTTCGGCACTCGAAAGTGAATTTCTTAAAGGCTTATATTCTAAACGAGTGGAGATATATTATGACTACTAGTACTATGATTATATTTGTCATTATAGTCCTTAGTTTTAGTCATTCCTTATATCTGTATTCATGTAGCCTATTATGTATTATATTATATTAGCTCAATACCCGGCGTTGCCCGGGTATTTATTTATCCCAATCTTGTATTATACAAGAAAATAATGAATTCTAACTACAGTGTAAAACGTAACTAATTTTAAATGTGATCGTGAATGTCACCAATTAGCTTAGCGACTCCGAAAACTACGGATTCGACACTAGTCTAAGTCATTTGTGGCATTTTATTCTTCACCCCCTCTCACCCCCATGCCGATAGGTGATGAACGTGAAGTTGAACCGCATTGGGAGTGTCACGAAAACTATGGATTCCATTCGCAGCACAGCCTGAATGTTAGACAACCCGAGAAACACTATCGTTGTGCTGATTGCATAGAGTCGCGGATGTCTGTTTGTGCGGAATTTAATATCTGTGGTTCTCGATTATTTTTACATGTCACCCCTTCCCACCCCACCCCTAGGGGTGCCAGCGATGTCTTACTCCGACAGTATTTCTTTTCAGGTTGCAAGTCATACGTGTACCAAGTTTGGTTGAAATTGCTCCAGGCGTTCGAGAGTTATGCTGGAACAAACAAATATACACACCCACACAAACACACATACATCCATTTTTATATATATATAGATGGATATATTTATATTTTCGGTGGTAGAGCAGAAACCGCTGAACCTCGCCCGCTAAATAAAGGAATTATTATTATTATAAGTATAGCAACTCTGCCCCCCTCCCCACATGGACATATAACCTATACGTAGGATTCAATCAATTTTCAAAATTACTTCATGTAAATTCCTTTCATTCATACAATTCGAATAACATTGTATTCTGTATTCAAAACATGTTGCATTACACATTATTTCATTACAAAACAACACACGTCACAAAGGTTACGTTTTTCTCATTGTCATAATCATATGTGCAAGTACAATATTTCATCCTTAATTATTTCAAAATCTGAGGGTGCTAGACGAACTCTAACAGCTGATTTGAACTCGGGGGATCGAAGTCTATAAAGACCTGTAAGAATATTTGCACTATTCATCAGCGATAGAGTCCGGATTTTAATTTAATTATTTGGTATTTGGACCATCTTTCTGTTTTTGCTTGATTGGTTTGGTTTAGTTTACTTCGCTTTTCTGCCACTTTTGACTAATCGCGAAGATGAAGATGATGATACGATGAAATTGATGAAGGGACGCTCACAAAGGAATACCCGTTCCAAGGCCGGGATTTGAACTCGGAAACTATGACATCGTAGCGTGCACTACAAACTACTCAGGGGCGGAGTTAGGCTTTTCATCGAATCAGGAACTATAATTGTGGAGAAAACGTTCCAACTTTTATTTTCCCGAAAAATCCGCTAAATTGTTTGTAGTTTCTCGTAATTTAAACCACGAAATTCACGTTGAAGATGCTTTTTTCACTTCTGCTGATTCTTGAAATAGTGACTGTTGTGATTTACGTTATCAATGGATCAGATTATGAATTTTCCAATGTAATTTAGTACCGGGTGGGCAGAATTAAAGTTACCCAACTCAGAGCCCTCTGTAGCCTGTTTGAGACATCGTAAAACTCTGACATTTGGTGAATCCACTATGCAGACCATGGGGAAGAGGATGGCGATAAAAAAGAAGTTCAATTTTCCGCCACCAGGTTAAAATGTGTACTTCTATGATGGGTTGTAATAATGACGTAAACTGCTCCAATTGGTTATGGATTTGCCTTTACCTTGCAATCTTGCAATAAACGAGAGATTATTTTCTCGCATCTTCCAGCCACTAACAAATGTCTTTCTAATTAATAACTCAGCTAAATCACTTAACGTGAGTGCTGAACAAAAGTTCGGAAGTGATCACTTGGGAGACAAATTTATGGTAAATAAAAACTGAGGAGAGCGGTAAATAAAATGTTAGATCAGCGGTATATACCAGCGGTGAAAAAAAAAAAATTGGCACACACTTTTTCATCATGAGAGGAAACAACATACAAAACAGCTATAAATTGATAAACTACTTCATTTTTATATACTGTACACATACACAAGTACTTACGGTGAGTCAGATAAGATAAGATTTCTGAATATTTACTGACGTAGTCGTGATATAATACGATGATAAATGTTTAATATTTATTTAACAAACAAAACACAATATGAGCACACTGTTAATTATCTTCAATTATATTTAATATAATATATTAGTAGAATATTTTCATTAAACAAAACAAACATTTTTTGTAGGTTAAACAAAATTATTCGGACACATGGAAGGAGAAACAGGAAAACACACTTCAAAATCAACGAACAGAAATGTCAGTATCTGGTAGGCATCCCTTTCATTTTTAACACCTCGGATAAACGATTTGGCATACTTTCTACCAATTTTCTGGTGTACACTGGCGATATGTTGGCCCATTCATGTTGAAGTCTTTCCTTGAGGTCTGCCTTCGAGGTTATAGGTGTTTTCCTCACTTCTTTCTCCAACGTACACCAGAGGTGCTCAATGACGTTCAAGTCTGGAGACTGCGGTGGAGGATGGAGCACTTTTGGGCAGTTGTACAATAACCATTCTTGTACTACGCGGGAAGTGTGCTTCGGGTCATTATCTTGATAAAACATAAAGTTACAAAGAATGCCCATCATTTCAGCACTAGTCTTTAGATTTGACTTCAGAATGTCAAGGTAACGGTACCTGTCCATTGTCTGTTCGATGAAAGCCAATTTACCAACGCCTTGGGCCGACATGCAGCCCCAAACCATTACGTGACCACCCCCATGCTTCACTGTTGCTTGCAAATTTTTCCCTCGGAGCTCCTCTTTTGGTTTACGCCACACTGTTACCCTCCCATCTGACTCACAAATATTGAATTTACTCTCGTCAGTGAAAATTACCCGATTCCACCATGTCTGATCCTTTCCTAAGTGTTCCTTTGCGAACACCAGTCTTTTTGTCCTGTTTGGCTTACTTACAAATGGCTTTCTCCTGGCTACACGGCCATGATAGTTTGCCCTTCTGAGCACTCTTCGTATAGTTTCAGGATGACTATGCTTTCCACACTCCTCAACTACCTCAGCACACACCATTGGAGCACTCATCTTTGGTTTTTTTTAAAATTTTCCTCAAGATTACTGTCTCTTCTCTGGGGGAAAAAATTCTTGGTCTCCCTGTATGACCGTGGGACTCGATCCTGTCTTCATCTTTAAATCGCTTAATAATATCTGCAACCGTACTTTTTTTCATTTTCAACATTGAGGCAATTGCACGGTAAGTTTTACCCTTAGCGTGGTGCCATATCACTAACTGACGTTGTTCAAATGAACTTTCCTTTCCTCTTCGCCCCATTTCTACATAGAAAATGTTTTATATCACAACTTTGTTAAACAAAACGAGATCGTAATTGCTACAGAAACCTACAGGAAACCAGAGTTAATATATATGAACAGAGTATCAATCAATCCGTAAATCGAAATTGTCACTGTATCGCAAACTTACGTTAACATTTACTATGTGTCCGAATAATTTTGTGGCACTATTTTTGCAACTGTAGGGATTCATCCTTCGTTATATTGTTGCTGATGTTCTTTTTTTAACTTTTTATCGTCCAATTTTGTGCTAAACATGACATTTTTTAAACGAAAATCAACTTCAAAGCTGTACACAGATTTCACTCCCTTCCCGCTCTTAAACGTTAGAAATTTACTGTGTGTCCGAATAATTATGTGACTCACTGTAGCTGTCCAACCAAAAAGAAAACATCAACACAAAATCACTTCATTTCTAAATTGCATATCTCAAGTGATTTATTCATTGTATGTATTTAAAGGATATCCTTGCTGTCCAACAAATAAAATAATCACTACTGCACATACACAAACACATGTTGAAAATCACATGATGAAAACCAAATTCATTCATGACTGAACACAAATGACCCCATTGTTTCCCTTGATGTTCGGGAACAGACTAATCTTATCGCTGCTACAGCTAGCAAGTTCAATGAAACTGGAAGTTGAGTAGACATTCGGGGGAAGAAAGGAATGCAGCTTGACAGGGACCGAAGTTTTCGAACTGAGATTATGTGCATGGGAAATCCCAATTTGAGGCGTCTTCCTGATGTGATCGAAGATGAAACGTTCTTCAGCTGCAAGTGGTAGGAAACTTTAGGCAAACGTTTCGTTACAGATCGACAGTTTGCGCGCACAATCTCGATTGCCGTTTTTGCGCATTTTCTACTTAATTTGATGATATTTCACGGTTATTTCGCGAAAAAGCGTTCATTTCGTGGAAAAGCACACATTTCGCATTACTTCGCGAATAAAACTCATGTATATTTCATCATTGGGGGTGTAGTTACGTGCAGAATGTTCAAAATTGCATCTTTTTTCACATTTCGCGATTTCGCGCATCGCGAAAATTCAATGTCCCTAGTGATCAACACACAGAACGCAAAGAGTTATGACATGCTATCACGTATTTTCCATCTCTAGGCCATCTCTTACTAAAAAATCATATTAGAACCCTTCCCCCCCCCTCCCCCCCGAGTGGTACCGACAACTTGTCTGGCTCAAGGCCTATTTGCTATGAATTCAATTCACTAAATGGTAATTTTCAGTTTCTGGGAAGCACTGCATTCGTAAGAGCAGAATTTTGCTTCTCTCCGCTTGTGATGAGAGACCTTACACCTCACGACGCTTCGGCTCCAGTAGGCAGCCACGGGAGATCGTGGCGAGAGCGTAAGTCTACGGAAGACGCCTGTTCGTTCTTTCAGAGGAAATACATAACAATCGTGCTTCACTTTGTGTCAACAATACTTGCATTGTTACCATGCCATACTACTGTTGTCATGGAGTTCTTATACATGCAAAACCAAAAGTTACTCTTACAATAAAATGTGCTTCAACGTAGAAAGCCTTCGAATTGTGACTCCTTTGCCCAATAAGCTTTCTCCAACGTGCCAATAGAAAAGTTACGCCTTTTTAGGAAAGGTAAATATAATACTGTTAATTCTTGTCAGGACAAATTCCTAAAGTTCTGAGGATATCCAACAATTTCACAGTGGATACAAATTGCCTCATTTTCTTTGAGAACAAAACATAGTGTCTCAGTAGCTATAATCGTAGCCTACTTCTTCTTCATTTCATTTCATATACAAGGTTAATCAGCTAATTGGATTGTAATGTACAAAAAGAAAATAAAAAAGGCATGAAAAACTACAAAAAAATCTGTTTTACCGGTAGACTCACATTTTTATTTTGCCAGTCAGTGAAAACATACGTAGACATAGGCGCCGACTCCATGGGGCTTGGTGGGGGGGGGGCTCGAGCCCCCCCCAATGTTAACGATGTGTGGGCAGAGACCCCAAATAATTTTGCTTTAGAGGATCTAATGTATTATTTTGCTTCTCTTCTCAACAAGCTACGTTTACTTCCTAAATATTGGTTACTTTATGCAATTATAACTAATTATGTTATTTGCTACAGTGTTGAAACTTTTTTTCCTTTTCCGACCATCATTTTGCACCTTAAAATCACTTCCATAATAATGGCATGCTACATAAACACTTAATACTACGTAGAATGTTCTGCAATCTGTCTAAACAATCGCAAAATGGGATTATACAGGTTGGCCACGAATTAAGGGGGCACCTTTTGTCACTAACTTTTGTATGAATTGAGCTAGTATTTTTCTTCCCTTTTTATCTTTCTTTACACGTATGTAAAATCTAACAAGCATAGAGGAAGAAGTGGAGGTTGTTTAGGAATGGCAGCAAGTCACCTAAGTATTGGGCAGCGTGTAAAATGTGTCCGTGTATTCCGTTACCAATAACGTGTAGGTGAAGTTCAGCGACGAATACTGCAGGAATGTGGACCTGTAGCACTTAACAGTGACACTATCTCAAGAATCAACAAGTTAATTGATGCAACCGGAAGTGTTTCAGACCTTAAAAATCTTGGAAGCCACGAACAAATAGAAGGAAAGCGAATTACGTCTCCAAGCTTGCATTGATTTAAATAGAGCTCAAATTTATAATTATGTGGAAAACAGATAACATTTCCATTGTGATGTCTGAGTAACTATCTTCAGAAAATAAAAAGTTGACAATATTGATTGATTGCTTGCTTTATTTTACTTCGCTTCTTGTGCCACTTTTGGCTAATTTGCGAAGATAGGGATGAGTGATGATATGATGAAATTGATATATGGACACTCGAAAACATCCATGCTCAGGCCAGGATTCGAACCCGGAACCTCTGGCGTCGTAACGCCATGTGCAATATTATACGTACTGTTCTCATCGTTAAACGTAATTGATTATCAAAAGGTGCCCTTAATTCGTTGCCACCCTGTATAATAAATGCAAAATATGAACAGAATCTAGATTTATCGTGAATGTTTCGTTTTGTAGGGAATTGCGTCTGCTCTAAACCCTACTAACACTAAAGATAGCATTATTTTCAGATATCCATACAATCCACGTTCGACATCCGCCCAAAAGCCTTGGGGAGCTACAATCGTCCCACAGCCGCTCATCAAGGGAAAGGATGTCACATTTCCAACATCTCGCATAATGCATCAAATGCGTGAGTGACCTATACATACGGAGGGGTACGTACTGCTCTACAGAGATCCTTAATTCATGCATTTCCTTTTCAGCAAGAAGAAACACAAAGTCACGAAACGCGGGCCTCCTCGACAGCCTGGTGGTTAAGGTTGTCGCCTTGTAGTCAAGGGTTCTCGGGTTGGATCCCGGTGGAGGTCCCTTACTTGTTTTTCTCAAAAACCTGACTCGAGAGAATAAAGCGCGATTGAGTTTTTTTTTCGAATATTTACTCCCGAATGGGATTAGATCACTGGTTGTCAACCTTTTTCAGTCCGGGACCCACCTAGAAGGACGATACACTTCATGGGACCCACAAGCATGCGCGACAGCAGTATTACTTGTAGGGACGTGCACCCACTTTATAAACATATTTTTTTCTCACATCGAGTACTTTAAGAAGCCCTCCTTTATGCTTGCTTAAACAAACTACACATACTTCATTCTAAAAAAGTAAATATGTAATTTTAAAGACTAATTTACTCCAGTCTAACATCTAACTACACACACATGCTGAAATTGAAAACATTTTTCTTTTACTGGCCGAACTAATGTGCAATGGTAGAACGCGAATAACAGAAATGTACAAAATGGGTTGAATTTAAATAGTTAAAACACCCAGCAGTGGGTTGCGCCCCATAGGTTGAGAAAAGACGGTTTAGAATTCATAGAAACCATCTTCTTTCCATGTATTCTCAAGAGGGGTGCTGTAGCAAAGAAACGATACTTGAGCGGCGCAATAACACAGCTCAAACAAGATGAGAAAGGCCGACCCTTGTGGCGGAGTGGTTAGCACAAAGCGTCCTGATGCCAGAGATCCCGGGTTCGAATCCCGGTCTGGGTGTAGGTGTTCCATGTGAGTGTCCCTTCATCAAATTCATCATGTCACTCATCCTCATCTTCGCGATTAGCCAGAAAGTGCCAGAATAACGAAGTAAGATGAACCAAATCAATCAATCGATCAATGAAATCAACGAGATGAGAAGAACCTCGGCAAACTCGTGAACTAAATTGGAAAGTTGATTGTTTTATTTTCGCACTTCCCATTCAAATCTGCCCAAGTGCCTCCCAAGGCGTTTCTGAGATATCAGGAAAAACTTCATGTAATTCGAATGGTGAAATTGTAGCGATATTTTTATTAGAAATAACGTTTTCTGTGATTTAGAGGTGGTACCAATAAAATAACTATAAAATGTTGCACAACAGACAGAACGCTGTTTGCCGTAAGGTGCCATGAAGGACAGAAAATGAGTTGGCCTGTGTCTAATATCTATCGATCGTACGAAAGTACAAAAAAAAAGACGTCTTTTAATATTATTTATTACTATCATTACTGCATCTACTCGTGGATATTCATTTGTGGTTTGCGTTCCGGCTATTGAGTGGAACCACGCACTGGCGATTACATATGGGAAAATACTGCACATTTTGGCACGGTAAACAGCTGATTGCATCGCCCATGCTTCCTCCGCTCCCTTGCGGTTGAAAATTCGACGAAAGCGCCACAGAGGTTTTCTCATTTTGGACAAGCTACGTATTTCCAATAAATTATTTATAGTATCTTCTGCTTTCATTTCGTATTAATTCAGGTGCGTAGGAACAGGGACATCAACAAACAACGAATAAGATGAATATGGAGAAATTCTCAAAATAGACAAAACGAGAATGCGACTTTTGTCGTTACGATTCCGATTGATTCTGCAATTGATGCGCATTGTGCCCCACTTGCACAGCACAGGTGCTAAACGTGCTTTTGATTCTCTCTAGTCAGGTGCGGACAGTGCACTCTCCACATCTTTACAAAAAGAGTTGACGATAACGCGTTATCGTATGCTCAGCTGGAAGTACTTGAACTTGCAGTCTCTCTCCCTATGAAGCTATCTTCTGAATAACCGACATTGACAAGCAGGTACGATCTTTTTCTTCAGACTAACATCATCTTCGAACCATTCACCCAAGAACTGCTTATTAAATAAGTTGTATTATTTACTACAAACTAATGTCAGTTCTTAGGAATTAGTTGTAATATATTTCTCACGAAAATTAAGTAGTTATTGTAATTACATTTACTGCCATCTAGTGCACAAAATTAAATCAATACGATAATATTATAACATCCCCCATACTGTACGTCGTGGAGTAGGGCGTCGCAGCATCCCACACTATATGCAAAAAACCCGGTGGAGGTACATGGTACAGCGGTTCGGATCCCACTTTAAACTGTAGCTCCAGTCCAGATTAGCCTTTCTGTGCATAAAGTGGACCAATTCAAATATACATCAGAAAAAATCAAAGGGTGTACCAGAAGAGAAGATTTCACTAAATTTTTCATCGTATTTCACAACATTGATATGCATTTCGATTAGCAAATTTTATTTCCTTATGAAACAGTACTTTGTAAATGCTCTACATAAAACATCTAATGTATGCAAAATCCATGCTAGAAGATTACGTGCAAAGCAAAAACGTTATTTAATTAAAAAATTGTACTGTCTTGTGTTTTTGTTGTAGATATACCTGTTCTTAATTGTTATCGTTTCTGTATTTATTCTTGTGGTGACTACAAATGCTTGTGAAAGTGGACTCATTTTCACACCAGAGAGGAGGTCACATAGCGAAAGCGATGAACACTGTACGTTCCATTCATCGAGGACATCCCTATACACCTGATGTTACACAAGACAAGAGTTTGAAATAAAATAGCATATTTTTGGAGATAAGTTGTAGGATGTTGAGTTATATATGTTTTGTTGGCTTATGATTATGATGTTAAGTTCCAAAAAGGAAGAAAGGTAAATGATTGGCCATGCATTAATTTTACCAAGGGTTTGTTGTTCCACCAATAGATGGCACTGTTAAAAGTAAGGGACATGCCTTTGAGGTAAGAAAATCATTTTGATTGGCCATGGAACATGCACAATAAGTTGGCTTTCTTAATCCTGCCAGGAAAAGTTATAGCCAAGCAGAGTAAGGGAAAAGGAGTAGTGGTACTATTGCAATAGTGTATAGTGGTCTTAAGTTTCTAACAGTGTAATAGTTGAGCACATGGCTGCTTCTTCTGTTTAGGTTGGGACCTATTACCATAATTTATTGACCTTATAAATTAAAATAATGCGCATTTTTTTGCTATATAAACTATATAGACACGAAATAGTCACCACCTTCCCTTTTTTATCAAGAAGGTATTTACAATACAGGGTTTTCGAAAAGTCCTTCCTACATTTAAATTCACTATAACTTTATAAAGAGCAGAGATATGTCAGTGAAGTAAAGTTTGTACTTCACAGCAGTATTTTAAGTTTTACCTGGAACCACTGCATGTTTGTCGTCCTCATCGCACACCTTCAACGAGCACCATTCACATCGATGCATTCTTGCAATCTCGTCCTGAATCCGAAATTCCCGCAATGACTGCAGATATTTTTGCTTTGAGGTCATCCAGATGTCTTGGGTTTCCCGGGTAAACTTCCGTTTTGACATATTCCCACAGCCAAAAGTCAGATGGAGCCAGATCTGACAACCTAGCGGGCCATGATGTGGTTCCTCTACGGCCATTCCATCTGCCTACTGAATCGACGCCATCTTGGAATCATCTGATCTCTCGCAGTCACGTAATCCTCTCAATGCGCAGTGTAACAGGTAAAACTTTAAAGTCTTGTCACGGTATCCAGTGACGTGTGAAAAACACCGTTCGATATTAATCACTTTAGTTTATTGATTCATATTATGTTTAAATGTAAAGTGTGTTTTTCTGAGTGACAACCGAACTGTCAATACGGCAAAGTACTTGGCATATTTGCACCAACACGGGTCGTCACGGAGAAAGGGAAGACTTATTTTCGTCGGGACCAACGGAGAATTCGCTGCGGGAGGCCGAAACTATTTTTCACGGATGACCAGGATAATCAGCTGGAGCCCAAGCTAGCAAGAACAGAGGACGCGCCTTGTGACCGCATTCCGAGACAATGGACTGAGGTCATTTCCATCTTTTCGGAAACCCAGCCAAGCCACTCTAACGTGTTTTTCAACGGACAATTTTGAATCAGGTATAAATCTACAGGACTTCGAGTTCAACACACAGTTTTTACCCGGATTTTGTGGAGAGAGCATCTCCGCACTACACTCTCGCGTGACTATTGTTTTTGTCTCCGTGAACTTTGTTTTTCTTACGTACCGCGAGCGAATTGTCGATAGAGAGTTACCAGTGTGCGCTTTATTTGGTGAAGCATTACGCGGTGGTTTGTTTTTACCAAGCGTGGACTACCATAAAAATGGGCGGCTAAAAAGATAGAGTAGGGAGGCTGTCGCCTTCCCCGACGCCTGCAACGATGCACCACCACCATCCGGTCATTAGTCTTTTAATTTGTTGAAAGCGTATTTTATATTGAAAGGTCGTGCGGGTGTAGTATTATTTATTGCATAGTGGTTTTTGATGTAATTTTTGCTCGCGCCTACGATTGATTTGTGTATTCCGGCAGCTGGAGCCGATTAAGTTTTGCATCACTATGTAATGGTGTATTTGTTCTCAATGGACGAGAGAGGCTTGTGTGTATTACCCCCGTTCGAGAAACTTGGTAAATGTCGTGCTTACGACTGGATGCGTACGTTCATTCGAACGAAAGGTTTAACCACGGAGACCCAATTGTTTTAGATAACTGCTTTCCGAGGGCTGGCGCATATTTGATCTAAAAGAGCACAGGAGCGGGCAAACTAATGACCTAAATTCACGTAAAGGTTCAAACAAAAAGGGAATGGTATGTTGATCAGATCCATGATTTGTATGTATATTCACGTGTAAAATACCTCAGAAGTAATGAATGAGAGAGAGAATGAGAGAGTGATTGAGGAGGCGATGTAAACAGTTTGTTGATTCCAATATTTTTGTTGATACAATATATTCACATTTTTACCGTTCGTCAGTGTTATTATTTGATGTCTTTCAGGTATCTGGTATAATGCTATTAGTGTGTTATTATTGTTCGAGTCTACATATCTAAGGTAAACAAAACAGTGTAACATTTCAAGGTATTTATCTCCGCCTCGCACTAGTTCGACAATAAACGACCGTCTCAGTACCGAACAAAAAAAAACCTGGACCGTAAGTAAGTCACGACCGGTTTCCGTACCCATAATGACGTCTGGCCCCCGTGCTGGGGTATGAATGATACGTCATTCCGGGGACCGTGAGTGCAACTTATTACAGTCTACTGTGCAGTACAAACTTTATTTCACTGAAATATCTCAGTTCGTTACAAAGTTATAGTAAATTTAAATGTGGGAAGGACTTTTAGAAAACCCTGTATATTTTATGACATTCTTATTCGTTAATTTACTATCAATGCATTGATTTTTAATTGAGGTTTATGCTGTTTCTTCACAAATTGTGTATCCCAAAACTGCTCAGGAACAATGTTAGAATAATGTGATTTGAAAACAAGCTTTTATCTTCTGACTGACTACAATTCCTACAGATTTAATATTATAATCTTTATGTAATTTTCCACCCCCACTTTCCCAATTTAGTTGCATTAAAATCTGCAAGAATACTAGATGAACAAATTCTGTCACGCTATCGACAACTTGAGTTCTGGAATGTTTCAGACTAAATAACACATGAAGACCACATATGAGTTAATATGCCAACGATGAAGATGAATGACGAAATGAAATTGACGAAAGGACACTGAAAGAAATGCCCATGGCCACACGAAGACTCGAACTTGGAACCTTCGGTGTCTCCACAATCATAGATATTGGCTTCGTCGTGATAGAACCCCATACATATTTTGTTTGAAGTGCATTTAAGTTTACGAGTACTAATGAATGGTATTATTAATTTCTATTTTCTCTATTCTCTTGCAAGGTATACAGTACAGTTTGTGCGAGATGATAGAAGCTGAGAGGATACCAACTGGCTGGGGACTAGTTCTGAGAGAAGAAACACAACCCTGTACTCTTTTCCTGGATCAACGATTAAATTCCTTGACATATTGAAAAAAAAAGTTTTTCTTTCCAAGTGATGTAGATGCCTAGAGCAGGCACGTATCCGAAACCTTCCACTATCCACTTAGTCTAGGAGCTAGGAGAGTTCTGCTGGAATTTTGAGAGCAGAAATTCTGTTTGTTTGTATGGACTCTACTACATGCAGTCACATCATCTGCTTTGTAGTCATTTTGCAGAAATTTCCGCCATCTTGAATTTTGATGACTTTTTTCCCTTTAAATTTTTAAAGAAGAAAACAACCTGCACACACAGGGGGATAAAGGATATAGAATAAGAGTAGTGTTGGGCAATATATATCGTCCAGACGATATATCGCGATAATGAAATAATGTCGTCCAGGCGATATTAACTAGACAATATATCGTCACAAGATTTTGGCGATATACGTGAGCCTATCGGGTAGGCGATATATCGTAACGATATTTTGGCGATATATATCGTGTCGGCTATATATCGCCGATATCACGATACGGAAAAATATCGTATCGTCTGTGACGATATGTCGCGATATCAAATTTCCGATATCGGCCACCCTAGTAACGTCCCGCTTAAGTTTACCCTCGAAAGCGTTTTGCTTTGCTCGGAATCGTTTGGAGGTTTCGAATGTGCAACACTGTATCAAGATTACGTTGCAGACTAAACCGTTTTCGTGAGCATTGTTTGCAATCTGAAAGCTCCGAGCTTGAGTTGTTCTTTCCTTCGCGACTACATGTACAGTGGTGGAAAAAAGTTCTTCCCCATAAGACTTCAATGGCAGTAAATAATGCCGGAAGGGTAGGCAACACACATTGCACCATTAGGTGATCGGGTGATTCTGTCTGTCTCAAGAGCAACTCGTTTTTGGTGCAACAGCCAACAGGCACAGGAAATGTAGGAAAGTCACGTGACTTGTCAGTTGGAATGTTGTTCGTCAGAAAATTGCCAGGTCGCAGAACCGTCAAGAGCTACACGTTATATCTCCGAAAATGATTCGCCTAAAAACGTTGAACGAAACGCTAAAACAATTCTTGCCTTAGTTACATAGGCTACTGTACTATATGTGCCGCAGTAGCTCAGTCATTAGGGCGTATTATTACCATGCGAGAGATCTGAGTTCGATCACCGACGGGGGAGAATAGGGATTTTGTCCACCTGTTCAAGCTGCTCCGGTGCCACCCAGCGTCGTATAAAGTGGGTACCTGGAGGAAACTCTGAGGAAGGGAGGTAAGGCGGCAGAGGTGTGGTGCTGATCACATCATCCCCACCTTCGACCTGATGAAGAAAACTTGGGGCCCTAACTCCACACCCCCTATACGCCTTCATGGCTTGGTGCAAAGCACAAGGTAGCACTTTGATTTTTAATCTTAATATATAAAAATGGATGGATGTGTGTGTATGTGTGTATGTATGTATGTTTGTTCCAGCATAACTCTCGGACACCTGGAACGATTTCAACCGAACTTGGAACACGTATCACTTGCAATCTGGAAGAAAATACTGTGGGGGTGAGACACACCTGGCATCCCTGGAGCTGGGGGTGGGAGGGGGTGACATGTAAAAATAATCGAAAACGTCCGATCTTAGTGTGGAATCCATAGTTTTCGGGGTCGCTAAGATTAATAGTGACACTTCCAATGCCGTTCCACTCCAAGTTCATCACCTATGGGGATGAGGGGTGAGAGGGAGTGAAAATTAAAATGTCAAAAATGGCCAAGATTAGTGTCGAATCCATAGTTTTCGGAGTTGCTAAGCTAATTGGTGACATTCACGATGACCAAAGTTGGTACTCATATGACTTACAATCTGCAAAGAAATACTGTGGGGGTGAGACACCCCTTGCATCCATAAGGGTGGGGGTGGGAAGGGCTGACATGTAAAAATAATCGAAAACGACCGATATTAGTGTGGAATCCATAGCTTTCGGGGTCGCTAAGATGAATAGTGACACTCCCAATGCCGTTCAACTCCAAGACACCTCTGGCAACCCTAGAGGTGGGGGTAGGAAGGGGGTGACATGTAAAAATAATTGGAAACGGCCGATATTAGTCTGGAATCCACCTATTTTCGGGGTCACTAAAATCAATAGTGACTCTCCAAATGCCGTTCAACTCCAAGACACCCCTGGCACCCCTAGGAGTGGGGGTGGGAAGGGGATGACATGTAAAACGACCAACATTAGCGTGGAATCCATAGTTTTCGTTGTCGCTAAGATGAATAGTTACACTCCCAATGCCGTTTAATTTATTTATTCTTGCTCTTGGAGGTGGAACTAAAAATGTTGTTCATAAATTGTTGTTAAATTTATATTATAGTGAATTTGTAAAATATATTACTTTATAATTTGTATACCGTACTTATGCTTTTAAATACCTGTAAATAAAATTAGTTACATTTTACGCTATAGTTAGAATTCATTAAACACCCGGGCAACGCCGCGTAATCAGCTAATTTACTATACATCCCGATTTTGTCGGAACAGAACTTCCCAATCTCTACGTGTGCTTTCTTCCAAGTTCCGTAGGGATGTGAATAGGCTTCAATTTTTCTTGACACAATTCATACATGTTATATTTCCTTATAAGAACAACAGCCGATATATTTTGTGTGCGTGTGTGTAAAAGGGGGGGGGGTATAATCCAAACATGTGAGGTGATCCTTTTCCCACTACTCACTCCATTCTCAGAAATAAATCTCAATTCCAAACACTGAAAATGCAGCACTTTCTACATCTTAGCATGCAAATATCTACATAGTAGCAAAGTAATGTGTGGAAAGAGAAAAATTAACGATTTGTAACGGCACTCTGGAAATTTCGTAGTTTATTTTTTTTCAATTTGAACTGACATTCATACAATCCCAATATTGACTAAAGAATAGCTTAGTGGTTCTGCTACTTTCAATTCTTCATTACCATAGTCACCGTAACTCTCTCTCTCTCTCTCTCTCTTAGCTTTCCCGATGGCGCAGTAGTAGCGGAGTCGCCTTGTAATCAATGAGTCCCCGGTTCGATACCCGGTGGAGGCACATACTGGTAGATGCAGTCTCTATTAGCCTTATTGTGCATAAAGTGGACTTAAAATGCCAAATCAAAATCAAAATCAAAATCACCGGAATTCTCTACAAAGCCAGGTTCGAGACCTGTTGAGACTTAGATGTAGCATTGCATTCGTATCATTACGCATCATCTTCATCGACGCGATTATCGAAAGAGGTAAAAATGAGGCACAACATAACCCAAACAGAAGCTTGGAATCAATCTGAATATTGGTTACGTTGGATACGTGGTAGAATTGTCTTAAAAATCACTTCCTGTGATGTAATAGGGTTTTCGATTAGAGACCATTTGTATAATACATATCGTTGTTGCGAACAATAAGTAGTTTCACGTTCACCACACTCTTCGGTTGTTTAGAAATCGTAAGGAAGAAAGATCTCTAAATTTCCGCTATCACATGTCAATGAAACTTTAACATAAGTTCGGTGTAGGTCACAATAGAGATTTACATATTGTTATGATATATTTTAAACGTCACGCAATTTAATTCCAATAGAATACGATACTACTCCTTACGTTCCTATAAATGTTCACCATTAGTCTGGCGAAAAAAAAGTAACGAAAATTTCCGTGTTTCCTTGAGCAAAGATAAGGCGCCTGCTTGTAGCAAGCAAGCACCAACTGCTTCGATCAGTGACCTTCACTGCCAGAGTGACTCACAGCAGGCCTGCGCTCGTTCCAGTGTGCGTATAAAACAGGTATTTTATTTTGTTCGTTCCAATCCACAGTTATATCAAGCTAACATTCTAATATTTTCGTAAAATATGTAGTAAACAAGTTGTATACAACACTTCCAGAGTGTTGTTGCCTGCTATTTACAAGCGGGAGATAGGGATGTTGTAAACATTTCTGACACCCAAAGGTCGAACACGAAGGAAAAGTTTTGTAATCATTGGAGGTAATAACAAGGTAATAGAAGTTGAAGGAAATGCTGGAATAAATTATATCAGAAATTGAGTAAAAACAGCTCTCATCACACATAGGGCTATCAGATCACTGTTCAGCGGAAAGTAGGACAAATTGTCTCAAAATGTTGGACTCGAACGCATTTGCAGTAAATATAATAGGCTACTAGGACATCTTAGCATATAATGAGAATGACACATCTTCAGCTCAAAAATTAATATTGAAGTGAACGGTTGAGTTCAAAATTCCTCAACTGCTAATTAATAGCACGGCCGTATGTGATTTCAACTTGTGTATGCAAGACAGATTTCTTTTCGTGGAGACGGGGCCAGGAAGGGAAAACAATCCATGAATTCGGGAAGGAAAAAGTTCACAATTTCGTAAAAAAAAAGTCTGGAAGTTCTTGTTTATTGAAATGTAGAAAACTACTATACACTGGGAAAAAACTGAATTGTGTGCCTTATTTCACCAATAAGGATTGCTTATGCAATTACTGGAATGAAATTTGTTACTTCGAACAAATTACCGACATTTATAGTATCGATAAAACTTCACAAAGTAAGCATTTTTATACATATATCCGAACTTTTCCGGATCTAGAAAATCGGGAAGTAATTTCTGAGCTGGGGTTGTAATTGTTATCCGAACATCCATTAGCATCCATCCACACTCTTTGATTTAAGCATAGTTCTGCATAAGACATTTGTGATTTCTTTCAAATTCCTTCCGGAGGCCAGAAACAACTATAAAACCTAGGACACGTCCGGAAATAAGAATGATTCTTATAACCTCTTTTTATTTTCTTACTAAGCGTCGTTTTTCTTTCACCTTTTGCTAATCGCGACGACGAGGATGAGTGATATGATGAAATTGATGAAGAGGTACTCACAAAGAACATCCATACGCACGACGGGATTCGAACCCAGGACATCAGACATCGTAGCGCACTGTGCTAACCACTCCGTCACGGACGGAATTCTTATAGCCCTAATCGTTCCACAAGCATTTTTCCTATCTTTAACTATACACGAAACATAAAGAACAATCTAAATAAACAGGTGCCAGTTTACACTCTAACCGTTAAAAAACAAATTCATGTTAAAATGCAAAATATTATTTATTTTTAGGTAGTTGTGATTTATTATTGTATTTTAAAGAAATATATTAGTGATAAAATGACGGAAGTAGAGGAACATCTCCAATGAAACACTCATGCCTTATGGATATTTGTATTTCTTGCCGAACAAGGTTCCGAGTTTGAGTTCCGACCAAAATAGGTTCATTGTCTATGTTCATTCATGTCTAAATGTAATCATAAATCGTCGTCATGAATAATTTAACTTCAGAGGTAGAAAACTGAGGTAATTACTAATAAAAACAATAACAAAACAAATTTGATCTTAAACCCCTGGCTTTGCTCTACATATTTCATCACGGGGACTAACACTTTACGTAGGTGTAGACACGCTTCATACAATTTGATGATATCGCGATTACGTAATAGATGATCACCCACTTAACTGAACCCCCCAAAATTCCCATTTTATTACTAAATTCTAAATTAACATAATATCTCATAGTTTACCTATTCATAATATGCGCCGCTTTGGTGCATTTTGTGGATTGTTTCGTTGGTTGGTTGTTTTAATTAATGTTACATTAATCAACATCAGGTTAATCGCGGCAGGCAAAGTGGAGGGAAAATGACAATGAAGCAGAACGAGGGGATCCTTGGTTCCCGATTAACGTAACTTTTTTTTACATGCACTGAGTCGCTGCGTGAAATCGCTGAAACTGTCATTTATTAATGTCTTAATTTTGCTTATTTTATATTGGTTTTCTAGCACTTGCGTCAACAAAGGCGATGAGGATGATTAATGAAGAAGCTATGAAATGGATGATAGGACATGATGATCCATGGCTTACACAAATTTCTAAGTTGGGACTAATGAATACCGATTCGTCTTATCATTTGTCAAGTAGTTGTTTTTAACTCCAATCTTTTTCAAGGACTTCTGGGTTGACAGCATGTGTGTTGAGCGATGTTGATTCGATGAAAACCACCATTTCAGTGAACCTTCTTGACAATGACTCTAATATCAGTAAAGAGAACATTTCCTTACGAGTAGCTGTTGTTAAGAAACGAATTCCTGAAACTTTTTCTGGTGGTCTCATGGCACCCAGCTGTTGTTTCTGTTGTTTGTTATGGCTGGGCCTGGGGGTATGACTCACGCTGCTGTCAATACTCAATCGTTCCCGAGAAGCCAGGTTCACCAGGCAAACCTAAGAGACAATTTTGTTATTTGGGTTGCATAGACAACAGGCTTTAAGATGTTACGATATCGTAGGTTTCGTGGCCCAAAAACTACTTTCTCTGACTGTACCCTGGACAGAGCTGCGAATGGAGTGAGGAACAGACCTTGAACCAAGAGCGTGTTAATTTCGTGCTGTGTCAAAGAGTGTGGTTTTTGGTTACCTGCCGTGCTACTTCTTTGTGTAATTACAGTGTATGTGTGTTGTGTGTAAGTGAGGTGATTGAAATGCCAGCCGCAAAATTCACGTTAGAACAAATGAATTTTTATGTATGACACGTGAAAACAGACTCGTGTCGAGTCAATATAAGTATCTGCATGCTAAAGATATGTCCATAAAAATAAGTGGGACGTTACTGGTCGAAAATGTCGGCATCTCCGCTAGCGCCGCCCGATACCCTTCTCTCGATCTCTCGGCCTCGCAAGGAACTGGACGCACGGTATTTCTTTTTGCTGGTGTACGTTTTCTTATTTATTTTTACATACCTTTTTTCCTCTGCTTGTGTTCCCCCTTTCTTTCTCTCTCTCTCTCTCATGCATACGTGCGCGCGTAATACTTCCGTCAATTCTTCTAATCAAATTTCTCATCTGTATTCTCCCTATGCGCTCCACTCAAGAAAAAGGTGGCGAGGGAGATCGGTACCATCACCTATTGAAGAAACACTTGGCAGGTAGAGTCAGATTATTTCCATAACAACTCCAGTTGACCGCGCGAGTCCAGTTAGTGAGCCTACCTACAGTCCAGAGCGCTAGCAACAGGGATAGCGATAGGTGCTGGGTAGAGATGACGCCAGCGTCTCGTTTGTTGATTGGCTGCTCCGGGACTTATGACTCGCTCCAAAGCTGCCAATGCAAAACAGCCAGAGATGTTACGAAAGTAATCTCACTCTACTGTCCCTCAATGATCTGTTGCTGCTCGGGGGTTTTCCCCTCTATTACTTCTACCGTCTTTCCTATGTCAGTCTTGATATAATCTCACTATTTAATACTCATTTAAGTCCCTCTTTCTTTCATTGTATCTGCCTGTCCGTGATTTCTACTGCTCACTGTGTACTTCGCTTTGTATAGTGGATATATTGTCTTGTCCTCTTAAGTTATTAAGGAATTTTTCACATCCTACTTTATTAGGTAAACGTAGCAAATAACAGCAGGCTGTACTGTTTAATTCATGCGAAAATTATGAATTATGAATTTGTCAATGGAAGAGGCAGCGTAAGATATTTGGCTACAAGAAGTATTTATATTTGTGAAACCAGCGCCGTCCCTACGAGAGGGGCCAGGCTTTGCCGTACATGGAGGGAAGCCACCTAGCAGAAAAAAAATATTTGAAATGTAATTGTAGCATAAACGGTATCAGGGGCGCCGAAACCGGATGGGCCAGGGAGGCCCGGCCCCCCAAAGTTCGTTTCGGCTCCCCTAGGAGAGGCCCAATGTACTACTTTCAACATTGTTTTCAAACAAAATTTAAATGTATGACTAGAATTTCATAAAGTAATTGAGGATTTTGTGAGATTCTTATTTCCTCAGATTTCTACTTCGAATTATTTCACTTATTTATAATTATAAAAACATTCACACACAGGAATTTTGCATACAAACAGGCGTTAAATTACTCAGGATTCTGGGCATATCAACTCAATATGGAGGATTGTATCCAGTTGAGGCAGGGGCTCAGGATACGAATCCCGGCCTGAATATGGGTGTTCTTTATGAGTGACCCTTCATCAATTCGATAATTTAATCACTCATCTCCAACGTCGCGATTAGTCAAAAATGGCAGAAAAGCAACTCTAAATAACAAAAAAACAAATCAAATTGAAATTAAATTCCAATAGAAGAAGGGAAGTGGCCGATTCTGGAACATTTATTTTTTATTTATTTATTTTACCGTTTTCATGATAATCTCCAAAGAGGAAAATATCCACAAAAAAAAAACAAATTTTACCAATTTTATAGTGTGAAAAATAATTATTTTTTAATAAAGGCCAAAACACCTGAATTTTGCCATTTTTTTATAGTGTGAAAAATAATTAGGTTTTTTTAATAAACGCCCAAGATCACAATTTCTATAGTCTATAGGGCAAAAAAAATTTGCTTTTTGAAGCAAAATCACCGTATTTCAAGCAAGCATTTACAATTATCATATTTTTAAAAAGAAAATAGTTGTGTACAGTACTTGCTGTACAGTACAGCGTAGTGCAGTGAAAGTGTGTGTATATATTTAAATATATAGATATATATTATTCAAAAGTGTATCTACAATTGAAAATGTAGATACTGATAAAAAAGTTATTACCAGTGGCAGTATATATAATTATTTCTTCCAAATATATATATTTTGAAATCATGTACGTCTGAAAAATGTACATGTCTGTAATTTTTAAAGAAAAGCAAAATGCTATATTTATAAAATATATAGGCACCTCAAAGTGTATAATGCTAATAACATATAAAATTTATCATTATTTTTTGAGTATAAATTATTTTAAAATTTTTGAAAAAAGAATATATAAAACCAAACATTTTTAAAAACAAAATTAAATATACAAAAGCCAAAGATTTTTTTTTAAAAAAATATATATAAAACAACATTTTTTTAAAATATATATATAATTATATATATACAAATTATATAAAAAGAAAAATAAATAAAATGAATAATAACCAAAAACAAGAAATTTTGTTTACAAAAGTATATACCACATCAGACATAAATAACGAAGATACAGATATTCCAAATTTTTTAGCAAAATTAGAGCCAAAAAAAACATTTTTAAAAACAAAATTAAATATACAAAAGCCAAAGATTTTTTTTTAAAAAAATATATATAAAACAACATTTTTTTAAAATATATATATAATTATATATATACAAATTATATAAAAAGAAAAATAAATAAAATGAATAATAACCAAAAACAAGAAATTTTGTTTACAAAAGTATATACCACATCAGACATAAATAACGAAGATACAGATATTCCAAATTTTTTAGCAAAATTAGAGCCAAAAATTATAAATGCAATTAAAAATAAACAAAATAAGTTATCTCAAAATATATTTTATTTTATCATCAAATTATAGAAATTCTAAAAATGAAGAAAAAGAATGTACACACCGTACCAACGTATTATTTCAATATCATAATGATATTCATTCTTTGCAAGATATTTATAAAAATATTTGCGAAGAACTTAAGACAAAACACGAAGAATTCCAAGATAGAGGATCTGGATGGACACTTTGTGATACAAACCATGAACTTAAATTAAAAATAGCAAAATATGTCCCCCTTGGGGGTGGATCAAGTTATATTAAATTACCCGACCAGATCAAAAACAAAAATGCTGTAATAAATATTCAAAATGAAGATAATAAATGTTTTCTCTGGTGCGTCATATCCTATTTACATCCAGCACCTCACAATAAACATCGTGTGTCTAATTACAATCACCCTCAATATATAGCAGAGTTTGATATACCTATGTCAGGCATAACCTATCCTGTAGATCCAAAAAACAGCACTGTTATCAGTCGATTTGAAAAACAATATGAAGAATACTACAAACAATCAATAACTGTGCTTGTTTTTGGCTATAATAAAAATCATGTTATATATCCACTCAGGCACAAATGTTCAGCAGATGGTGCACATGTTATTAGATTATTATATGTTACAGGAAAAAAACAAGAAGCATTTTTGTCTGATACAGGATCTATTACGATTGACAGGAAAACAAATAACATTACATCAACATAGAATAGCAATATGTGATCGAGGCTTGTCAAAATTTTATGGAAGAGGTAAGAAAACATGTGAAGAGCAATTAAATGAACATATTCAATATTGTTCTCGTTACCCTATTGCAACTTATGATTTTTCAACCAAAAGTGTAACATTTAGTAATTTTAAAGCATTGGCACCACATCCATATGTAATTTGTGGTGATTTCGAAACAATATATGAATTAATAGCAACATGTTTCCCAGATCCAAATGTATCAAGTACAACACATACAGCCAAACATATAGCATGTGGTTTTACACTAAAATTAATAAATACTTATGAACCGAATAAATCAGGAGAATGTGTGTACCGTGGTGAAGATGCAGCCGAAAAATTTATACAAAAACTTAAAGAGTGGGTACAAAAATATGGTCCAAACTTATATAATAAATTGTCAATGAAGCCTCTTACACCAGAACAACAACTGGAACATGATAATACTTTAAGTTGTAAATACTGTAAAAATAATTTTCATTCAGATCATCCAAAAGCTCAATATCACAATCATTTTAGTGGAGAATATATTAGTACAATTTGTGAAACATGTAATTTGAAAATACAGAAACCGAATTATATTCCAGTATTAATTCACTTTTCAAAAAATTTTGATTCACATTTATTTATCAAATTTTTAGATTATGATACAGAGAAAAATAATATTATATCACAAACAACAAATAGATTTATTACCATAGAAAAAACTATCAGATTAGAAAATGGAAAACCAGTTGTTCTTAGATTTCTGGATTCATCAGTTTCTTCCCAGCAGTTTAGCTACTCAGGCGAGTCATTTAACCAACGAGGAACTTTTTTATACAAAATAATATTTTGGAGAGAATAAGATAGATTTGTTAAAGAGAAAGGGGGTTTACCCATATGATTACATGGATGATTTTGAAAAAAATTAAAGAGACACAGTTACCACCAAGAGAAAATTTAATAACAAACTTCGAAATTAAGAATGTAGCAAGGAAGATTATCAACATGCACAGAGAATTTGCAGAGAATTTGGAACATACTAAATTATACAACAATGGGCGATTATCATAACAAATACTTGATGTTAGATACTCTCCAGGTCGCTGATGTATTTGAAAATTTTCGAAAAACTATTTTTAGAGAATATGGACTAGATCCTGTATTTATGTACACAACACCAGGTTTATCCTGGCAGGCTATGCTGTTATATACTGGAGTTAAAATTGACCTCATTAACAATATTGACCAGTTCATGTTTGTTGAATCTGCTAAACGTGGTGGCATAGTTCAGTGTCCTAAAAGATATGCGAAAGCAAACAATAAATATTTAGCTAACTATAATCTTTGTCAACCATCAAAATACATTGATACGTTCTTGCAATTTGACGCGTCGTATTATTATACTATTAATATGAACTTAATAATACTCAGCGGTGAACGATGAGACTCGGTGAAGTACACAGACTCCTCTCAGGTACAGAGATAGTGTTAGGCAAAGACAATATTCACAGAACAGAGAAATAAAACCACATTACTGCAGTATGTATAACCGGAAAGGTTTTATTATTTATTTATTGCAATTATAATGCAACTATACTTGAGACGAAGGCGAGGATTTCGCTTTGTCGATGAATTGACTCAATTAAAACGCATAAACTCAATGCGTGGCTATCGGCAAGCCTATGATCACATAGACCTAGCTTGCGCCCCGAACTACCACACCAAGAGATATGCAATGATAACTGAGCCAATATTTGCTCTTTAGCCTTTTATTTCCAAATTAATCCTTAGGCTAACTTTATTATTTGACGTATAATGGTTGCAGTATTGTGCATAGCATCAATGCATGGCTATCGGCGTACCTATGTTCACATAGGCCTAGCTTGCGCCCCGAACTACCATACCAAGATGTATGCACAACACCGAGGAGTTCTTTTTAAGTTTAAAAGCTTCGTCGATCCGTGGCGAAAAAGTGTGATGATTTCTTACACGACATCCTCGCTTTTATACTATTTTCGAGAACACAGATTAAAGTACAGATGAATCACTCACTATCTACAAAAGGATACTATCAACAAAACTGACATCTATACATCTTTAGAAATACAAATTCGTATAGTGCACTCTTGCAAACAAAGATACATTAAATTACCCATAATGTAGCATAAAGTACAATAAACAATAAACAAAAGATATACATTACAAACAAGGTGCATTATTACATATAATAACAAAGAAATTACGCTTTCTTTTACAAAAATAAATACATTAGTGACATATCTTCTACTGGTGACGTCACATAAAAGTGTGGATCATATCAACATATTATACATCGATATGAATAACTTATATGGAAATGCTATGATACAATCTCTCCCAATTGGTAATTACAAATGGATGAGTAAGGAAGAACTTGAAAGGAAATAATTCTTAGATTGGCCTTAAGATTGTCCAGTGGGTGCTTTCTTAAATGTTGATATGTTATATCCATTACATCTCTATAACTATCACCATGGATTAGCTATGGCAAAAGTTTCTCAGAAGGTCCCAGGTACAGAAGAAACAAAATTGCTGTTATCTTTCGAAACTAAAAAAAATATCATGTTCACTATCGACTGTTGCAATATTACAAAGAGCAAGGTATGAAAATTGCCAAAGTCCATCAGGGGTTAAAATTTGATCAAAGTAAATGGCTAAAACCTTATAGTGAGAAAAATACAGACAAACGAAAACGAACAGATTCGAAAGTTGAGCAAAATAATTGTAAATTAATAAATAATTCAATATATAGGAAAACTGTACAAGATATTAAGAAGCATGTGGTGTGTAATTTAGAAAATGAACTAAAAATAATTCAAAAACTTGTTGATGATCCTAGATTCAAAGGTTTTACAGAAATTGATGATAGCAATCTAACTCTTATTGAAAGAAGAAATACTAATGTAATATGTAATATGCCAATAGCTGTGGGTACTGCAGTTCTTGAATTGTCTTAGAAATGTATAAATTTCATTACAATGTCATGTGGCCAAGATGGCAAGATAAAATTGAAATATTATACATGGATATTGATAGTTTTATATATGAGATAGAAACAGAGGATTTGTACACAGATTTGCTAGATATGAAAGAATATTTGATTTTAGCAACTATCTAGAAAAAACATCCATTAAATATTGTTAAAAATAAGATGGTCCTTGGGAAAATGAAAGATGAGACAGCAGGTTCTATAATATCAGAATTTGTTGGTCGAAGACCAAAAATGTATTGTATGAAAATAGTTGGGGAAGAAGAAGAAGAAGAAGAAATTAAAAGAGCTAAAGGTGTGAGTCAACCATGCACAAGAGAACTTACAATGTAAGATTTTAAAGAATGTTTGTTTGAAAAGAAAACAAGAAAGATGTCTGCATATCATTTTACTGACAAAATAGATGCTGTCTATGTGTCATTAAAAAATAAAATAGACCTCAATGGCAATGACAATAAATTACAAATATTAGATTGTAACATCCATACTAGAGAATATGGGTACCGTAATATCAGAAAACATTGTAATAAATGTAAATTAAAAAGTTGACATAAATATTAATATTTAATTTTATTCATGTTATATATAATTATTCAAACATTTTTATTAAGCTTAAGGGTCTGAAGTAAATAATAAAATTTTATATTCTATTTTATTCTATTAAAATTGTTCTATCACTCTCTTATTCTTCATGTCATATACATATGACCTCTCTACTATTAATATAGCACTGCATATTGTATTTTCTGGTAAAGTTTCTTGAAACTCACATATTAACTTAATGTTTGTTCGATCATTTATAACTACCAATTTTCTTTTTGATGCATTGACTAAAAACATTGGTCTGTGAAGAATGAACTCATCTGGATTATAATACATATCTATGTTTCCTTCAGTTACTCTTTTAAAAGCACTTAATGCTTCACATAACTTCAAATAATCTTGTTCTGCAATGTTTAAATTATAATTTTCACGAGGAAACTGCTCATTTCTGCCATTCTTCAGATACACATTTTTAACTACAGGTATACAATTATCAAACTGGCTGCTATCCTTTTCCTGATTGTCATCTCTCCCTGTCTGAAACAACACAGCTACAAACTCTGGCATGTCGTATTGTAAAGATTGAAACTGATTAATAATGTCAAATTAAAAAAAAATTACCTTATACCTGATTCTGTATGCATTAATAAGTATAAAATTGAATCGGAATTTGAGGATTTTTCAAAATGTTGGCTTTGCATTTGAGAGCATAATTTGACTCATATTCAACTATAGGCATTCGTAACTCCATAGACTGGATCACACATTTCGCAGCTTCGGGTAAATTAGCCTAATTAGCTGTTCCATCTGCATTTAAAGTTTCGTGTCTCATGATGGCATTATGATCATTGGGTGCTCTTCGAAATATGACACTCAAACCACCTTTCCACATAATTTCTTTATAATCAGAGAAAAAGCGAAATAGCAATCTCATGGGGAACAGTAACATTACTGTGTGACTTTTTGCTTGAATGATTGTTCCAGCTTCGAACCCACCAACTTTATAATATACACTCTCTGATTTGGATAGTTTCAATGTCCCCACTGTAGTGGATGTAATTCCAGGGTAAACAATCCTGTCAATCACTGTACCATGCTTCCTAATTTCAATTTGAGAGAATAAGAATGGAACAAAATTATCTATAAGTTTACATTAGCCCTGGATGGGGGATATTCTTCACCATTACTTTGTTTTACAATATCAAATTATATATATACAGATCTGATCTGTGTGGATGAATGAACCCGTCCCCCACCGTGATGTCATACTGTATCTCTTCGTTGGGCTGATTCAAATTTGCAAATGTCCTCCTGTTTGGAGGGAAGGAATGTAATTCTCGATATTTTCCATGTTGGTATTTATTTATATATTTTAAATATTAATTTCTATTATTTCAGTGCTATTAGCACCAGCAAAATCGATGATTTTATTGTTTTCAATTGTAATTGTTATCTTTATGTAATTAACTTTATCAATAGAAACAGGGAAATAGACTGGTGGGATTGGGGAATAGAGGATGGGTTCCATACATTTTTAATTTGGTTTAAATGAAGCAATGATACCTGTTTCTTTGTGACTACCAATCGAATTTTCTTCTGCTTTGATAATCATACCTTTGGTAATGTTGCAGTGAATATTTAATGTCTCTATAGCTAAGAATTTTTGTATTAATTTACCTATGTGCCTAACACCTGGTTCTAATATGCTATTGTTCTCGAATCCTAGAAGTTCTCCCATGGTAGATAGGTCTAATGTTTCATTGGTAGACACAATCTCCACTCTGTGTGTTACAGAGTTTTGAGATAGCAATACAGTGTTAGGAAGTTCATATTGTAAAGTAGATAAGTTATACTGTCCGGGAGGAATAATATTTTTTTCATTACCTACTAATATAGTATTGTTGTAGGTAGTTACATTCGGAATCAGATACATACTGTAGAATGCTCTTAGAGCTATGGATTTTGGATAGATAATATCATCGTGAAGATGTAGTTTCAAGACCAAAGTCTCACTGGAGAGATGAAAAATTCCCATATTTAATAAATAATACAGCTTTTTGAAAATCTTTTAATTTGATGTTTGGTATTTTATTTAATATTCTGAGCATCGTAATGCAAACATGGCCACATATAATTTGATCGAAATCTTGAATACGATTGTCGTTGTAATAAACCTTAACATGTTTTAAGTAACAAATTAATTCTGTAGGCGGTACCCCTCGGAAGGAATCGAAAATAAAAGCATTGTTATTTTGTTTATAATAGCATATCCAGTGGGTACCAATGTTTTCGGACTTATCCAAATTGACCACACCACATTCTTGTGAGAAAGGGGGATTACCTTTAGGGAGAGAATCAGACATGAAAACCCCCCTGAAGTGTTTAATTTTGAATACTTTAACTAAAGACTCAATGTCTTGGTTTGCGAGCGCTTCTTCTTTTTTTTAAAATTTTCTGAGTGCTCTGGACTTCACACCACTGCCTAATTTTTTCTCCATGGCAAGATTATGACGCTTCTGCTCTTCTACTTCTGCCTTATTCTTTTTTGAGTAGATAACAGTTTTTGCAATAGCAGCACTGCCGCCGGCTAAGCTTCCCACTGCACCCAATGCTGCCAGGATAGCTGGAATGCTGAATATGAATCCTCCACTATGTGTTTTTTCCTTGTATTTTGCAATCTTTTTAATTGTGGCGTACTGAGTAATAATTTCATTCCATTTCCTTTGGCTTACCTTGTCTCTTCTTTTGTTGTTGTTTTTTTGTTAAAATCGAATTAACTTTTAAATTTTTAAGATAGTGATATGGTATTTGGTACACAACTCCTTTTGGTTTCATGTTGTTGTTATTATTTATTATTATTATTTTTCAGGGTATTTATATTATATATTTATTTATTACAAACCCCACCCTAATTTTTGTTTTGTATTCATAGCAATAGTTGTACCCAATGCTGTTATTCGTTCACCCAAGGACACATCTCTGCTGGTTAATCTTCCAAATGCAATCTCTTCCAATTTTTGATCAGACACATGACGATCATCCAGATCTATGTGTGTGTTGTATGCAATTCCATTTTCTTTACAAGCTGCATCCAGAGGATTAATACCCCTGTCTCCTCTTTCTAACCTTTTATCAAGTTTTGTCCCCGGACCACAGTATTGGTAACCAGGTACGTGTAATTCGAATGGAAGTTTATTAATAATATTATTCACCAAACCTCGACCCTCTGATATATTCCAGAATTTAGGAGGTAAAGTATTGATAATTTTAATTAAGTATCCTATACCTTTGGGATCGTTTACAATAAAATTAGCTAGTTTGTCACTGATCATGTTTGCAATACCCATTTTTTCATTATGGAAGTTGTTGTTCCCAGCATTTTCTTCCCCTGCTATAACCAGCAATCTGTCTATGAGTTTTCTAACATCGTTTACCCACACAAATCCTTTAGGTAAAGTATTGTATTGTTTTATACCACTACCAGTTTTAAGTTTGTTCCAGATGAGTTTGATCACATTTTTGTATTTATCACCATTGCTCGATTTCACTCGCTTTTGACTGGCATCATTATTTTGGTACAGAGCATCAGAGTGTCAAAATTTCAGAGTAACTTTGATAATAATCTTCAGTAAAATTCTTTCGTTGTTTCTTAGTGATGAGCTCCCATAGCCCAATAGTACCAGGATATCTGGACCAGCTATTTTCCCCGCCCAAATTAATTTTTATGTTGTCCCCTTCGAATGTTACTTTAGATTTGCCAATTTTCCATACCACGCCTTCATTTGGTTCCATAGTTGGATACAATAGAAATACTTCATCTTTTTCGAATTTTCCAGTACTTAGGTAATCCCTTGCCAGGGGACCCAACTCGATTTTCTCTGCTTCTTCTATAGCTGCTTTAGCAGGTGGCTCCTTGAGTATCAGGGTTGTGTGAATGCTGGATAATGGCGTAGGAGGGAAATCTGCATAATTTTTAGCAGTAAGAGGTACCAATTCATTGATGAGATTTTTATTTTGTTCTGTAATACCCATAATCTCTTTATCAAGACCACTAATTGCGTCAATAATGGGTTGGTCTTGACGTTTGTGTTGTTCGTAAAAGCCTCGATTCTCTGATTTCCAACGTTTGAAACGTTTCGACAAGTGTTTCGAATTATCTTCAATTTTGTGTTTCGTCATATTTTTTTAAAAAATTAATTGTTATTTTATATCGTTTCAACGTTCAAAGAGTCGTTGATTTTATTTCTGAATTTACCATTGTTAGGTTTACGAGTCATGTCGATGGTGACAAATCCAAAATCATCACTGTTCCAACAAGATGAACAGAATTTTGAAAATTGGTTGTAATTTAAGTCTTCTCCCACATAATCATCGCATACATGTTTTAAGTTAGTGTGATCTTGACGAAACAAACAGATTAAGTTTGTATTATCTCGTATTAATTGTTTGGGAATTTTTGAATAAGTTTGAGCTAAATAAAAGCAGTCTATTTCTTTGTAACGACCGTGTAAAAAAATTTCTAATTTCATTCTGATTTTCCAGAATAACATCATCAAACACCACAACAGAATTTTTCAAAAATTGGTCGAGAGATTTTATTGTTCATGCAAATGTAGCTATGCCCAGTCCCTCGTACAACTTCATGAGTTGTTGGTATTTCGGCTGTTCTAAACGCTTTGAGAATACATACAAGTGTCTATTTTTCCAATCTAGCCAATTGGGGGCAAGCAAGAATTTATCAACCAGCAAAGTGTTTTTTCCACAATCGCATGGGTCTGCAAAGAGGCATCTTATGTTATCAGGTAAAAGCTCTCCATTTCTTTTATTAGTTTCCACTACGTCTGGTAAACGCTGTACCACATTCCATGTTGGTGTCAAAGAATCACCTGGTTTGCTTGTATCAAACTTTTGTCTGGCAGACCTAACCATTTCACATACAATTTATTATTTTTCTTCTTCAATATTGGATATTTTGTTTTATTGAGTCACTCTTCATAGAATCTCCCCTTCAATATTTTGTTATGATTATCTTTTATGATATATGTATTTCTATTCCCTGGTAAAACTTGAACTACAGTGAATAACTCCGTACTCCAATTTTTGGTGAATCCCTTTTCGAATAACTGTTTAAATTTACTGACTCTTACCTGTTCCCCTATTTTAAACTTTGGCTTCTTGGTAGTGTATGTACATTTTTGACAATAAAGAGTAGAAATCAATCGTTGCTCATCAGACTTGGTTACCTCAGCAGGTTTCATGTGAATAGTACTGTGTACTGTATTATTGTAATTATGAACTAGCTCGGGTAAAATTTGCACCCACTTATAATTGCCCTGTAGAGTAAATTGTCTCCACATGCGATTTTTTAATGTTCTGTTGAATCGTCCCACTATACTAGCTTTCAGATCACTGTATGTAGAATAATGTTTAATATTATGTTGTTGAATTAACTTAAAAAATGTAGAATTGTAAAATTCCTTCCCTCTGTCTGTCTGTAAATATTTTGGTATTCTTCCCTCACTAAATATCGACTTAAAATCCTCAGTAACACAAGTACCAGTCTTGGATTTTAGGGGAACAGCCCATGCATATTTGCTAAATGTATCAATAACTGTAAGCATATATTTGTAACCGTGATTTATCTTATCCAAATTTTTTTAAGTCCCTGTAGCCATCTCAATCAGATCTGCTTGAAAAAATTAATTCACACCTTTCGTTACTACACTTAATCGCTTGTAGTTGCGACGGGCTGGTTTGTTTAATTCATTCACTATATCTTGTCTTGACATTTAGTTTGAAAAGAAAATATAACTTAAAATGGATTATCCTCGGGGTATAATTGTTTCACTTCAAATAATAATTGGTCATTAGCTTGCACAGGGAAAACAGATAATTCTTGATCCTCATGTATTTTATATATCTTTCCAGATTCGTCCCAATATGCAACAGGTATCTGTAGTGCTCTGTAGATGCCATCTTTTCTTTGTATGGTAAAATTTGGTACTTCCACATGTTTTCCTTTCTTCACATACCCAAATTGTAAAAATTTAATTTCGCCATCAAAGAAAAATTCATGAGACTGACTGTAAGGGTACATTGTGTAAACATTTCCTGCATTAATATAAATCCAGTGTCCTCATACATTTGGTACACTCTTAAGTCTAACTATCTGAACAGTGAAAAATTGTTGTAATTCGAGATCTTCTAATCTGCTTATTACAGACTCCTGATACTCGTTAATAGTACGTACTACTTCATCGTAGGTAGGTTTAATGTTTACATCTACGTACAAGTGTTTAAATTGTTCTCTAAGGTCGTGAAGTTCTGTTGTAAAACTTGATAAAGCAGATTCCTGACTCTTTTCGAGAGTGGCAATTTGTTCTCTAATGTTGGAAGTAATCTCCTGTAAACTTTCTACAAGTTTCAATTTAGTACTTTGGTTTGTAAGATCAAATACCTGTCTTTTGATTTCTACAAACAATGCATGTAATTCATTCACAATCTGGTTGGTAGGCAATGTAGCAATAGTGTCTTGAAATATAACAATTTCCGATTGAATATTTTTGATGTCTTCTTACTTCAGTATTCTATTTACTGCTCTTTTTACAGATCTTAACTCTTGGGAAGTGGGTAAATTGGATACTGTGTTTTGTAGGGTTGTCAAAGCCTGTTTGACAGTATCTAAGTCTGTAGCATCTGAAACACTGGTTAAAGCATTTTTAAATTGTTGTATGTCATCTTGGGTGGGGGTAGACTGTTACAGTGTTTGCAATTTGTTCTGTATGTCGTCTATGAGATGATGAAAATGGGATAGTTCAGATTCAGTGTTAAGATTCTCTAATTTTGTGATCTGGTTCTGAATTACATTTAAAGATTCTGTTATGATGGACAGTTTGAATTCCAGAGTTTCCTGTACAGTAGTCGATTCTTTTCTCATGGTTGTCAAAGTGTCTTCAATATGAGCTATACCAGCCTGTATCTTTCCAAAATCTTCGTAAGTTTCTAATTGCAATTTGATTCTGGCAACACTGCGAGTGATGGAATTTAATTCGGTAGATGAAGGTAAATTATTAATAAAATCTTCTAATGTTTGTAGTGTAGTTTGAACTTCTGTTATGGCTGCAAGCAGTTTGTCTGTTTGCAGTTGGGATTTAATATATTCCAGTGAAGGAATTTCAAAAGATAAAAATTGGTCTCGTAATTCTAGAATACTGGCATTAAGCTGTTCATATTGTTCCTGAGTCTTAATATTATTAATTATGGAAAGCAGTTCGGTACGAATAGTATTCGCTTGCTTTAGATCTTTCTTTAGATGCTCCGAAGTGGTTGCTTGAATTTGACGGAATTTTTCAAAATCTTTTTTCAACTTAGCTATAGTTACTTCTACATTTTCAACATTATCGATAGAAGCTAAGTTAGTATATTTTTGGAGTAGAGATTTTAGTTCGCCATCAATTTTCACTATGGGATTAATTAATTTAGACTGTAGATTAGTAATTTCAGCATGTAAGCTTACACTCAAAGAATTTTGTAATATTAATAAATCAGATTTAAGTTTCTTAAGACGTTCGTCTAATCTGGCAATGTCGCTAGAATTATCTGGTATTTATTGCCTTCTTCGATTTCCAAATATGTCCATTTTTGTTTCATTTATTCATTTATGTTTTATTTTTATTTTTTATTTTATTTTTGTTTCGGTATTTTATATATTCGTGAGAGGGTATATTATTCTTATTTCGATGAAGAGAGGAATTAGTTTATCATAAACGCCAATTATTTCCGCATAAAAGAAATGACCAGCTTCCACTTCGTATATTGTGTTAGGAAACATATTATTGTGCTAAAAAATTATCTTGAAATATTATATACATAGCATAGTGTCCGAAGCTGCCAGGACTTGGGTCCCTCCATTAGAGGGACAACTTTAGCTTCCGTCAGAAGCAAAATAAGTTTGCATAATCAATGCTTGACTTGTGAATTTTTTTATCTTTTAATACTGTATTTTTGTGGCAATAGCTTTTAACATATATAATAATTTCAAGATTTTCTTTGATTTTTTAAGAAACCTCGTCAAGATAACTTTGATATACATTACTGGCACTGACACATTTGATTGCTTTTCCAATTTGGCTATTATTTAGTACATATATATATATATATATATATATATATATATATATATATATATATATATATATATATATAAAATTAACTTAATTTGCTATGCTCAATTTTGGATGCTTCACGTCCCCAGGTGCCTATATATTTTTATAAATATAGCATTTTGCTTTTCTTTAAAAATTACAGACATGTACATTTTTCAGACGTACATGATTTCAGAATATATATATTTGGAAGAAGTAATTATATATACTGCCACTGGTAATAACGTTTTTATCAGTATCTACATTTTCAATTGTAGATACACTTTTGAATAATATATATATATATATATATATATATATATATATATATATATATATATTAAATATATATATACACACTTTCACTGCACTACGCTGTACTGTACAGCAAGTACTGTACACATCTATTTTCTTTTTAAAAATATGATAATCGTAAATGCTTGCTTGGAATATGGTGATTTTGCTTCAAAAAGCAAATTTTTTTGCCCTATAGACTATAGAAATTGTGATCTTGGGCGTTTATTAAAAAAACATAATTATTTTTCACACTATAAAAAAATGGCAAAATTCAGGTGTTTTGGCCTTTATTAAAAAATAATTATTTTTCACACTATAAAAATTATAAAGTTTTTTTTATATTTTTCGCTTTGGAGATTAGCTAAAATCGGAGTTAAATAAATAAATACAAAATAATCGGCCTTATATATCTTCTGACGATCCACCCTTCCTCCAGGAAGGAAACCACCGAATTGCGACACGTGACAGTAAATAAAATTCCAAATACTTTATAATTAAAATGTCCAAAATCTTTAATCACGAATCGCGCGAATGCATACTGATTCGCACAAGTTAAAAGTTATAATTTATTGGGTCATGCACGCTCGCAGGCAGTGATAAGCCATTTATTTAACACGAGAGTCCGCGCACTACCTTCACAGTTAATAGCAAGACCTCAACTGCTACCTCAAGCGCAAGGCGCAGCATAACAGATTGTTCTAACTTACAATACAAACTCATAACATAAAATAGCACAAGGAAAACTGATAATTTATATAACACATCAATGTTAGTTAGCGATAGTAAGCTAAAGTTCAAGTTGGCAACAATTAAAAATGCCAACGTGGAAGTTTTTACATCGCCAAGAACACGAAGCGTGGTTCCCCCACTCCTAACATAAACAGCCAATAGGAAAACGATATTTTATTGAAAACGAGGGAGATATACTTTGCTAAAATATTACAATATTAAACTATATAGAAATAACTAAACTGATTTTATCAAATAAATGATATTTGCCCTTGCACATAAAAATGATTAAATAAAGATTTAGTTTATAACGAAGACAAATTACTTCAACCTTGTACATTGTTGAACAAAAATCGATATTAAGAAGAGATGGATTTAACTTGTGCTTGAAAAACAATGAAAACGTTGGGATAATTGTTAGCCTATAAATTCTGATTAAATGTTGCAAAAATACGCGAATAATATTTTAACATATAAAAAACGTAAATATATATATGAATTATAAAAACAATTAAGTATAAATAATTTAATGCAAGTTCTTAACTTGAAAGTATACGAATAAGATTAATGCCAATATACAACTGAAATCTTCCTAATGGCGGTCGTTACAATTTCCCCCCTTATCGGCATAAAAAAAATGGCTGAGTATATCGAAGTATTTTGTTTTAACTAGATGCTTACTATCGCATAACACAAATAATATTCGATTAAAACAATTATAAAATTATACACTCAGATTATACTGATAGAAGTACTTGATAACAGATTCAAGTTTTCTTCCAAGCACAAGAATTTATGACACATATAACTGGATACACTTTTAGGTTACATATAATCGTCGAAAGTTAGAATATTTTTCAATTAATATGCATGTACATGAAAAATCAATTTGGATAATATAAGATATACATTGATATATATAAGCTTTCTTTCTGTAACTTAACATTTTACAAGTATTTCCTTGGAATTTATGTTCCTTTCCGTCATTGTTATTTGACCTAATTTTATAAAGAGCACAAACTTCCTTTGACATACTTTCAGTCTTGCTTTCTTGAGCGTATAAATAATCAGTTGTTTATTGTTTAGTCAAGAATGGCATTTTTATCCTGTTACAACCATTGTCGTTACATAACTCTTTAATTTGCTTCGGTCAGAGAAAAATAAACAAGACACAAAATAAAAGAACTGATTGTTGCAACGCTGTATATATATGAACAATGCTTTTCTTACAAGAAAAAGTCTTATAGCTTAGCTTCCAAAAGAAAGATCATTTTCCTTTGCTTCGTTTTTTTCGTAGTACATTAAAGAACACAATGAACTAGATTGTTCATCATTGTTGAAAATGAAAAATATAATGTTTGTTGAATAAAATCTCAGTGAGATTGCGCTGATTCTTGAGTCGTTGGACAAGGAGGATTGAATTAAAGGTTCCGAAGGAGCAACACCGATGTTTTCATAAATAGAATTGTTCAATAACCATATGATTATTGTATAAAGCGAGCCACAACTGATCTTGAAAAGACAAAACATGTACAATAACATTCAGTTCGATTTATAAAACAGCTGTTTTCCCACTTAGCTAAAACTTTCTCGTGGCATCGATAAAAGGTTTTGAAACACAGGCACCTGTTTCATTAAATTTAATTCACTCTCCACTCTGCTAATCTTTCTCACCTTTCGGGAAATTCGACTTCATAAGCCAATAGTAATTGAAATACAGGGTGTTCCAAAAGTGTGGAAACACCTGAATAAAAATTGAATGGCATGATATTTCCAAAAACTAACATTGCAGGTTTGTAATAGGGGTGGGGGAAAATGTTATAGGGCATATGACAATGACGGCCGCCATCTTGAATGCAACTTTAAAAGTTCAAATGGAAACCATGTCGTGTAATACCGCATTTCAATAGCAAATTTTCTCACGAGTTCAACGGTGTGCATAAGTTTGCTCTAGCACCAACAGGGACCAAGTTATTAACGTTTTTATGCTTGCTTTATCGTTGCAGGTGACGTAACACAGCATGGGTTTCACGCGCGCAGAACGCATTGAGATCGTGTTGATCTCAGGCGAACGAAGCACGAGGGTGATTGCAGACGATTTTAACCACTGGATATCTGGGTGTTGCAGCAGGAAGGGGCCGCCGGCCGATTGCAGAAGAAGTTGTCACCGAAGTGGCTGTTGCAGTGGCGGATAGATCCTCTTGTTCCCGATATTCGTTTCATTTTTCTCTAAATTTATACACCTGACTTATGTTTTTCAATATTCATTATTACAGCGCCACATTTCAACCTGGTGGCTGAAAATTGAACTATTTTCTTTTTTATCACCATCCTCTTCCCCATGGTCTGCATAGTGGATTCACCAAATTTCAGAGTTCTACGATGCCTCAAACAGGCTATAGAGGGCTCTCAGTTGAGTAACTTTAATTCTGGCCACCTGGTTTATTACAGTTAAATTATTTCAAGATAACTTCTTAAAATATAATAAGATCGAGAAATTAATTTAGTATAAGTACATTTATGCTGCCAGGAACCTAAAAAATGAGCTGAGAAATGAGAAACAATACGCTATATGATATTTTAATATACAGGGTGATTCGTTTGAAATGTCAGAAAAAAAAACCCTTATCTACAAGAGGGTAATGTAGATATCTGTGAGCAGTTTGTTGTAATAGAAGCAGAAAGGATGTAAGTTTCGAGTGAGTGGATGTTTACTGACTTCAGCTGCGTGGCGGCAGTAGCATGCATGTAATACTCGAAAATTTCGCATCCCATAAGACATACTGTGCGCGCTGTTGTGACGTGACCAGCACCTTTGTTACCATGCACATTAGCGCCGCCATGTGGCTGAAGTATGTAAACCTCCACTCACTCGAAACTTACATCCTTTCTGCTTATATTACATAACAGTTGGGCTGAAAAGTTCGTAGGCTGACTCATAGATGGCGTTACTAGAATTAAATCCATGTGACTTTTACTTAGTACTAACCTTCAAAAGATGCGTGTATAAATTTCACAGCTGCCGGATAATTAGTTCGTGAGATATAGCATTGTGAGTGAAGCAGCTTTTGTTATTGTGAAAAAATGGATAAAAAAGAATTTCGTGTGTTAATAAAGCATTGCTTTTTGGCGAAAAAAAATGCTGTTGAAGCCAAGGCTTGGCTTGATAAACATTATTCGGACTCTGCACCAGGAAAATCAACCGTTGAGAAGTGGTTTGCTAAATTTAAACGAGGCGAAATGAGCATCGAAGACGATGCACGCAGTGGACGCCCCAAAGAGGCTGTTACCGACGAAAACATCAAAAAAGTCCACAAAATAATTTTAAATGATCGTAAAGTGAAGTTGATCGAGATAGCTGAGACTTTAAAAATATCAAAGGAACGTGTAGGACATATTGTGCATGAATATTTGAACATGCGAAAGCTGTGTGCAAAATGGGTGCCGCGCGTGCTGCCAATCGATCAAAAGCAACAACGTTTTGATGATTCGGAGCAATGTTTAGCGATATTCAACCGTAATGAAATTGCTTCCCCATCCACCATATTCTCCAGATCTGGCCCCCAGTGACTTTTTCCTGTTTGCAGACCTTAAAAGAATGCTCGCTGGAAAGAAATTTAGCACTGATGAAGAGGTAATCGCCGAAACTCAGGCCTATTTTGAGGCTAAAGAGAAATCGTACTATAAAAATGGCATCGAAAAATTGTATGACCGCTATAATCGTTGTATCGCCCTCGAAGGCAACTATATTGAATAATGAAATCGAATTTTGTCAAAAAAATATTTATTACTATGTTAGCCTACGAACTTTTCAGCCAAACTGTTACAACAAGCTGTTCGGAGATACGTACATTAACCTCTTGTATATAACGGTTTACTTTTCTGACATCTCAAATGGATCACTCTGTATTTTTACATATAGCAAATGTAAATATTTAGCGATTTTTTTACATATTTCGCATGTTTTGGCTGCATAAAAATCCGGACCCTATGATATGTTTATATGTACCCTTCCTGTTTCCTCCTCTTTACAAATATCATACTGTATAGACCTGGAGCTCCCCCACCCTTCATATTGCCAACGCTATCTCCTTTGAACCGATTTCCATCTCAGGTACAGGAGTGTTGCACAGTTTTTAGGATTTCACTTTAAACTGTAGCTGCAGTGAAAATTAGCCTAAATATACAGTGGGCTTACATGGACGTACTTCACACCTGGATGGAAACATGAAAAACTGACAGTATATCGTATCAATTCTATACAATTTCATATTTTATTATGAACACAAAGGTAATTACTCTCGATTCTTGTCTATCAGAAGCACAGTCAGGAAGCAGTCGCTAGGAACTACAAGTATTGCTGAGTAAACACGTTACATCAATCTTAGTAGGGCACCAGGTACAAACAACTTCGAGGAAGTAAAGCTGTGCATCGACCTGGTATTTACAACAGCAATCCTTGGAGGATAAATAGTGTGTATTCTGATAGAGGGGGTTCAGTTGAGATCAGATCAGTGAGCAGAGCATTATAGACACTACTTGAGAGAGAGTGGTCTTTCTTCGCACGTCGGTCTGAAGGCCTGATGCAGGTCAGCCACCAAGGTACAGTAGAATAGGTAAGACAAGAAACTCCTCGCGGCCTCACGCCCAAGCCATACGTAGGGGAAGGACGCACAGAAGCAGGGTTGGCAGTGCATACGGGTCAAATGTCTACGCAGAACGAGAACACAAGAAAACTAAGCAAGACGATCTGAGTGGTGTGGTGGTAAACATACAACTGAATGACCGCGTTCTGCTAAGATGGAATCAATTTTGAACATCTTCAAACGGGGTTTGTTAATTTTCACCAAGGAATACAATTCTGGTGTGCGTCAAAGGGGGTGTTGTTTTGAACGAGCCACTGAATGAATCATAATGTCTTTTCGGGAGGAGGAAGAAGTCGCAGGATTTATTTGTACGTTATGGCATGAGGCGTTGTCAACAACAACAACACTGTTTCGTGTCAAATTTGTGATAAACTTCTCCCGGACCCTGTGGCTGAGTGGTTAGCACATCGCGCTGCGACGCCAAGGGTCCCGGGTTCGAATTCCGCTCGGTCATGGTTGTTTGTAAATGTCCATTCATCAATTTCATCATTTCATCACTCATCCCCATCTTCGCAAATTAGCCAAGAGGTACAAAATGCGAAGTAAAATAAAATATATCAAATAATAATAATAAAAAAATTGGCATTCATATCATGGTATTAATCGCCAAAAGATTTTCCAGATTTGAACATTAACCGCCAGCATGTACAACAATTACACGTTGCCCTTTAGATACCGGTGCTTTGACGGCAGCCGCGGTTCCATCCACCCAAGCTTCTTTCTTTGTTGTCGAGCTGTGGTCGTCCTTGTCGACGAAAGATTTTTATGGCTTTGAGGTATGATGAACGTAAACTTCTTATTTCGTCCTTTTCTATAAGCAATTGTCTATTATTTTCTGCTTTTCCCACTTAAACTCTAGGTCACGTATTATCTTGCGCACACACCAGACACTGCCTTGGAACTCTATTCTTTGTTTCAAAACCCTTCGGATACCTTCCCCGTCCGTAAGGTGAAATTCGTGCACAACACGCCTAACAACACACTTATCGAACTTTTGATTTTTCGGCGAGATCGTGTTCTATGGGGCGTATGAAAGTGTTTCTTCAACGTAGTGCAAGCTTTACTTTCTATTAGTACAATTCTTCTCACACTGCTGAATGAAACACCACATGCGCGAGCCACCCTCCTTTGCAACTGGTTTTCGGACATACGAACTCCCACCTGGTCTTTCATAAATGCATTGACATTATATACAATTTCTCGCCCTTGGCTGTGGATTACTTTCCGTCCACCGAGTTTACTTGCTTTCTCTGAAATGCAAGCTTACATGCTACCAAGTACACTGCACACAAAACAAATACACACTTTAAATGAAGACAGGCAAGTCGATCGCATTGTTTCTCGGTGCTCACACAACATTAAGACGTTCGGCAACCCTGCCTGTGTGCACGATAGGGGAAGTTCGCGCATGCGCTTGCCGCGTTTCCGATCCAGCACATCGGTGGGAGAGTTTCTTGTCTCACCTCTTCTACTGTAGTGGTGTTGATTCTCTCTAGCTACACATAGACGTCAGTAAGAACAAGTCTACGTTCTTCTTCCATACGGCGAGTCTTCTGAGAACATCAGCTTCTAGTTGAAACAAGTATTTTCCTAAACATCATGCCGAGACAATCTTAGGGAGACCTAAAGTCCAAATTAGTGTGTATTGTGTGTTCATTTGCCGTTCTATGCTATCCAGGTACAAACCTCTTGCATAAGGATTAATCGTCAAGCGAGTATGAAGGTTCCAGGTTAAGATCCTAAGGAAAAGATCCGATATCCTTTCTTACAAGTAGACCTCGGATTTGAGGTTTTTAACCTATTTTTTCCTTTACAGGTATGTAAGAAATAAGTTATGTCAGCGTTTCGTTAAAAATCGCAACAACTGATGAAGTTTTATAGTGCCTAAAAATCCTATTTTGCTTGTTAGAACCTATTTTAGGTTTATGCGTCTAAATCAAGCCCTTTTCTTTAGGTTTTTATATATTTTTAAAGGTTTTACAGGATTTTTATGTCACACAGAGGCATTTGCTTTGTTCGGTCACGAAAAAATTCAATGACGAACGTGTTTGAAACGTACTCTCTGTCGATTTCCCTTCCTCCAATTGCATGGTGATTTTTCAAAGCTCTGAACAAAGCAAAATGTCTGCTGCAACTGTTACCTGTACAGTCCAAAGTGGTCTGATCTGCGTGGTCTTGTTCACTTACGCGTCACTTCGGTGCTTTGTGGCATTCACGCCTTGCAAACTAACTTTTTGTTGAAAGGTTATTTTCAGCATATACGAGGGCCACTATTTATATTTTGAGCCTTGGCAACACTGATTGAAGTTTGGCGCGATTTGACGTTTGCACGGAATCGTCTGGCATTATTGACCATAACGTACTTCAAATGTTTTGTCAATAACTTGATTTGTGTTGTTTATGTTGCCTTGGAGATTGCGAGACAACAATAAAATGGAATTAACTCGTGAACATTTTCGTGCGATGATTTTTTACGATTTTCGACGTGGATTATCAAGGCAAGAGTGCATCGATCAACTTACTTCCACATTTGGCGATGAAGCCCCATCCTTTGCCACTGTGAAACTCTGGTATAACGAATTTAATCGTGGCCGCCATTCGCTCACCGACGAGATTCGCGAAGGTCGTCCGAAATCAGTTGTTGTTCAAGAAAACATTGATGCTGTGCAAAACCTAATACTGCAAGATCGTCATGTGACATACTGTGAGATTGAGGCAACCATAGGCATTAGTTCCACCAGCATATATAAAATATTACATTATCATTTAGCTGTGAGAAAGGTATGTTCTCGTTGGATCCCACACAATTTGACAAAAACTAAAAAAAGACGCTCGCGTCAATTGGTGCAAGCAAATGCTCAATAAATACAATCGTGGTGCTTCAAAAGACGTATATAAGATTGTAACAGGTGACGAATCATGGATATATGCATATGAGTCGGAGTTTAAACAGCAGTCGACTGTACGGGTGTTTCAAGATGAACCCAATCCAACAAAAGTTGTTCGCGCTCGAAGCACATCGAAACAAATGGTCGCCTGTTTTTTCGGGAAAACTGGTCATGTGGCAACTGTGCCTTTAGAGGAACGTAGAACGGTCAACTCTGAATGGTACACAACAATTTGTTTGCCAGAGGTCTTCGGTCAAATACGGAAAACAAACAAACGCCGTCGGATCATTCTTCATCAAGACAATGAGAGCTGTCACACATCTCATCTAACAACCGACTTTATAAACAGTCAAAAAATCGAATTGATGGATCATCCGCCCTACAGTCCTGATTTGGCACCCAATGACTTCTTCTTGTTCCCGAATGTCAAGAATAAGTTGCGTGGACAACGATTTTCGTCGGCGGAAGACGCCGTTGATGCGTTCAAAAACCATATTATGGAGGTGTCTCAAGAAGATTGGAAAAACTGCTTTGCCAAATGGTTCGAACGAATGCAAAAGTGTATTGACCATAAAGGAGAATACTTCGAAAAACAATAAAGCAGTTTTCAATGTCAAATTCATGTTTTTTTCATTGTTAGGCTCAAAATATAAATAGTGACCCTCGTAAGATGATCCTCACAGACAGAATTGCGGAGTTTGACTGTGGATAACATGAAAAAAGATTTTTGCCTAACTATACGGCGAAGAGTGAATTTTAATAACAAATTTCCAATGGTAAGTTCTGCCATCGCCGTAGGGTTAAGCAACCCACATAACGTTATGCATGTGCGTATTTCAGGATATAGGTGTCCCATTTTCACTGCCGGTGACTATACCTAATCAGTATTTTTCAGGAATTTTGAACTATTTTAAGTTTTTTTGAACCTATTTTAGGAACTTAAATATCAGAGGTTACAAATTACAAAGACCACTAGACCATGTTCTATATAGTGGTATTTTACGTTCAGATTTTAATTATAATTTGGAACAAGAAATCACCGTGAACTCCAGTTCTGTAGCATTTGCTTGAAAAGAATTGAATGGTTACTAAAGAATTTCACAATTTTATTTAATGAAACTTTCCAAGCAAATTTTCTTATGTGGAAAGGAATCAGGCAAGAAGAAATTCATTGGTAGATAGTCCAATCATTTCATTAGCATCACTAGCGACATCTGTACAGAAGCTTCTTGAACTTCCCTTTAAAGCCATTTTTGTATGCGCCATCGCAAATTCGTCTTGGCTTGATCACTGCACAATGGGGCAACCGAATGCTGTGCCTGACAATGTTATCCCCTGAAAAGCAAGGGAAATCAAGTACCTATTCAACGCTTACCCCTCCTGGAGGGAGGCATTAGATTACTACAGTTCAGTAACTGGAAGTACAAGTTGCTCATCACCCTCCCCTCACTTTTTGATTCGGTCTTTCTTTGCCTTGTCGGAACTTCTTATCAGTTTTTCGAACATCTACAAAGCTAAACCAAATTCCGCGCAACAGCCCAACAATCGCCAGAAACTGTAAAGCGGTTAATCATTGTCTGGCCAGTGCATCGAGTACCATCGTCGCCATTTGCTGTCATTTGAGACCAGAGCCGCATATTCCCATACACTCATTCACTCTCTAGCATTCTTAAACCCGAAGGTTTATGGCTGAAGCAACAGAACCTTCCATCTGCTCCAATCCTGGGCAAGATCAATCCAATCATTTTCATCCTTACCGACTTCCTTCAGGTCCATCTCAACGTTGTTCCTCCATGTTCGTCTTGACCTTCCTGCGGGTCTCTTACCATCAGGTTTTCCAACAAGAATCCTGTAAGCTTTTCTTTCCTCTCCCATTCGTGCCACATGGCCTGTCCATCTAAGACTTCTTGATTTAATTATTCTAATAATATCTGGACATGAATACATATTATGCAGTTCTAAATTATGTAACCTTCTCCACTCACCTGTCTCCTCATCTCTTTTAGGTCCAAATATCTTTTCTAAGAATGTGTCCCATACAGCACCCAAATATCCAGGAGACATCTACTGAATATTTGTGCCGAAGTTCTGGATATCCAGGAATATCGAGTAGACATTCATTGGATATCCTCTAGATTAGGTTATCATAAACATAGTTTTGAAACGCTAATCATTGCAAGAAATAATTGTTTTCTTCATAATCAAGGGTGTTTACTCCGTTCACGGACCCACTTTTTTCAACTTATTTTGCAATTTCTAGACGTGACCGCCAAATTTTAACTGCAGATTCGTGATTACGAGGCCAAAATTAGTGAGTATGCCGAATTTGAAAGCAATTGAAGATACTTCCGGTATTGTAAATTCGCTCCTTTTTTTAAAATAACTTTTGTTAACATTTTGGTTGCACGACATCAGCTAGCTATGGAGGAAGTTGTACTCTCTGTGGCATCATGTCATTTTGGAGCAATGGAGAAGACCAAGAAGATTCTGCGTGAGACCTTCACTGCGGGCAAGAGCTAATTATAGCGGATGTGGCCTGTTGGTTTTTGTCTTTTAAATTGTGGATAGGTTTGGTCTCGCGGGACAATTCAACTAAGTTCAGCACTTGATCCTTTGACCACTCCATCTCACTTACAAGATTTTCCATGATAAATAAATTACAAAACAAAACACACCTCGCACTCGCTGGCTGGCTGTCACTGTAGTGATGGTGAAGGGAGGGGAAGCGGGGTCTCTGTGAGGATGTGTTGGTAACATATGATGCTAAAATTCTTTGATCTTTACCGACTTACACTACGACACTACAATTTCTTCTTTATTGAGTGGTTAGCACAGACATGGGTTCCGGGTTCGAATCCCGCCATTGGCATTCTTTGTGTTTCTTCATCAATTTCAACATATCATCACTCCTTATCGTCGCGATTAGCCAGAAGTGGCAGAAAAGTACGATAAATAACAAAATTTCGTATAATTGATGTCCGAAAGCGTAAATCTTATCCTATTGTAACAACACAAGAAAGCTTTAAAAGTGAAGTTATGGAAAATTGTCAGTGCCATATCCTTTTCTCTTTTTGAATCCAGTTATACAGCAAGAGACAGCGAATACGTGCTTTCATCAAATTATTGATTGATTTGCTTTATTTTACTTCGCTTCTTGTGCCACTTTTGGATAATTTGCGAAGATGGGGATGAGTTACGATATGATGAAATTGATGAATGGACACTCACAAATATCCACGCCCAGGCCAGGATTCGAACCCGGGTTTCATCAAATTATGAACTGTGCTATTGTGCTATTTTGATTTATTTATTTATTTATTTTTGTTATTCTAACTGCGACTCCAACTCAGATACCATTACTGAATCGCCGAGCATTTGAAATTTCTAGCTTTAGGCAAGGAATTTTATGATGTAAGTATTTGACCGTTTAGATTGATAGCGTTACATTATTTTTTTTTCTTATGCCGTTTTTAACTTGTAGAAATATCCAACCGGTATTGGGAGGGGTTAGCGCTGGGTTAAATGCAAGTACGTATATGAGTTTGTTTCTTCCACCATAATTGTTTCTAAATTTTGGTTAACAGACGTGAAGGAATGATGTTCAACATTAATATTTTTGCTTTCCTTAACGAGTCAACCAAAGTTACAAGTCTACACTTGTATAAGATTGTTTCCAAGACGAGAGATACCTTGGCATTTACCTTACGCCAGCGGTTATAAACTTTTTGTCATTGTACCCTATGGTCGTAACTAGTCGTAACTAAACGTCCAATGTACCCACACCATAAGCTTTCTCTGAATAGTGGCTTTTGTGGATTTTTCTTTGGCTGCCTGATTAGTGGGGCGTTTTTGATGAGTGTTGGACATAAGCTCACTGCCAGTCTTATATTACAAGTGCGGACAAAAGCTCACCGATAGCGGACATAAGCTCACTTCCATATAAAACATATAATTTTATTTATATTTTTTATATAAAATTATATATTTACACGATTCCGATATCCCCCTCTCTACCGTCATTGGCTGTTCGTTACTTTCACTTCAGACCAACATTATGAAAGGATAAGAGATTAAGAACATTATAATTCCAACAGCCGTAGCGTTAGGAAGTGCAGGACAAAAGAATGGAAATAATAAGAACGTAAAATGGAAAAAAGAAATTGGTCTTTGATGGTTACGAATATATAGTGATAAAAGAAAGGAACGACTGGATCCGTTGGGCATGTAATACTTAAGGAACGAAATATACATTCCTGATATTACTACGACCCCAAATTTTAACTATGTTTGCCTAACCTAACCTTACCGTGAATGGTTTGTGGGGCTATGCGTGAATGGTTTGTGGGGCTAAGCGTGCATGGTTCGTGGGGCTACCGGTGCATCGTTTTAGGGATTTAAGGCTAATTGCGACCAGGCACCGTCAAAAAATGTCAATTATTATTTTATAATACAATTGCATTATTTGGGGTGAGCTTATGTCCGGTGAGCTTTTGTCCGCTTTTGCATTAATATAGGTGAGCTTATGTCCGCGACCCGTTTTTGATAGGTTGGTGGCGTATATCTGCAATAGAGCAAAATGGCATTCGGGCTCTAGGTGGTAAGATGGTAGACAAATAAACATTAGAATCGTACGTTTATTATTTTATTGGCTGTTCCTACGTTTTCAATCTTTATGATTAGTTACAAAAATAAAAATGTGAAACACACGTATGCTAAGACTCATATAAATAACTTTAATTTTCGCATATTTTTTTCAAAGTAAAAGAGGTAAAGACCAAACATAAGTTTGTGAACAAACTGTCAACCAAAAACTTAATATGCTGACCAAGGCAGAATTAAACGTTAGCTAGCATTTGTATTTGGTACAGAGTCTGAAGAAGACCTTGCTAGAAGGTTGAAACGTAACGTTTAGTTTATGTTTTAAAATAAAGTACATTCTGTCTTGGTCAGCATATTGAGTTTTATGGTTATCATGGAAACAAGGCTTAATGGTGTTATCAACAAACTATCAAGCACAATTTTAGAGTTTTTATTGTAAATCCTCAGAGTTTCTAGTGAGACGGATGTGCCTGTATAGCTTGACACAGTTTCTTGAGGTCTGGTTTTGAATTTGAAACTTTCAAGCAGAGATTCGGCTCCAAATTTAGTCCATTCTTGTTTAATGAGTCACTCATTCATCTTGACGCCATAAGACGAAAGAATTCTACTTACAATCCCAATAGGTAGTATTAGCAAGTAGGAGGTACCGTCTGTATTATAGCATCATGTTAAACATCACCAACATTATGCCCAGTCGTATTCGTGACGTTTTTACACTGTTAAAAATATTTGTGAGTTTTTCAAGTTGAAGAACGAAATGGGCAGTGATTTGGAAAGAGTATTTTATTCCAAAACATAAGCAACAAAGATAAGTAAGTGTGTCAGTGACAAAATCAGCCTTGTGTTCCTGTTGAGTCTTAACCAGTGATGTGCGTATATGCGTAAACAATGATAGTCTACATTCTACACGTAGACTATTTTATACACGTAATGACGTAATATATGTAAACAACATGGCAAAAGGTGATAACTTAGCAAAAGGCGCCATGGAATTATAATAAAATTGTACTACGTATCAGTTGCTGATGTGTGAGAAGAACTTTTCATACTTTTTCTTCCAAATTCGAACAATTTCACACCTAGGAAGAAACCTAATATGGGAAATATACTAGTGTTTCATGGGAAAAAGACATCTCTTGCCTCACGACTGCCATCTGTTGTTGTTTTTTGCATACTATTTATCTTCTTTCATAGTTGATGATAGAAGAGAAGAGAAATTTTGTTGTAAATGGGATTCTTTTCATTTCGTTAGGAACCAATATAGGTGAAAATGTCACTTTCCTTTCATGAAACCCTTGAAAATTAATTTTAATGCACTTTAGATTGTCTACGTAGTCTATGTAAACTACAACCCAATGTAATCTACGCGTAGATTAAGTGTAGACAACGCATTTAGACGTAAACTTATAGTCTAGGGAACATTACTGGTCTTAACCCTAGAACACTACTGTACATAAAATTTACGTATGATTTGCGCTCAAATCCCTCCCCTACCTCCCACCTTGAACCCACTCACCCCTCCACCTAGCAGTGCCTCGGGGCTCGGCCATTCTGTCAGACGAGAGGCATCACTGTGGTAAGGAGGGTGCAAGAGCTGATCGTCATGATTTGGTTTGTTATGTTGTGCAATGTACGTCAATTTTACGTAGCTGTAGTAAAACGAGAAAAATCTTTCACGTAATTTTGACATTCTATTTGGATAGTTACATTTTGAAAACCGAAGTTTAGAAGCATACACTATTTTATTGTAAGACTTTAAAATTACATTCGTTCCTTATTTACAGCGTTATGAATATTATTACTGTTTGTTTTTCATTGTTCGAACTTTTGGCCTTCATTCTTAATGTACGTACGGGCTTGTCAATCAAGATATTATCTTAAAATATTCTATGTTAAATTGAACCATGTTTATACATTTTGAAATGAAGAATAAAAGGAACGAATGTAGAATATAGAGAAAATCTCTGGAGTATGGCAATAATCTGCCCTATACATAAAAAGAACGATAAAACCTGCTGTGAGAACTATAGAGGTATAGCCCTACTGAGCGTAATATACAAAGTGCTTGCAAAGATCCTAGCAGGAAGATTGTCACCACTGACTGAGGGAATAATAGGGGATTATCAGTGTGGTTTTAGACCAAACAGATCCATTACGGATCAAATCTTTATGGTCAGGCAGATAATGGAGAAATGTTATGAATATAACATTAATATTCATCAGTTATTTATAGACTTTAAGCAGGCATATGACAGTATCATACGAGGAAAATTGTATGAGGCAATGAAGGAGCTAGGGATCCCAAGCAAGCTAATAAGATTAACCAGAATGACGCTTAGGGGTACTAAATGCAAGGTGAAGATTGAAGGAGAGCTCACAAGAGAATTTGCAGTGAACCAAGGTTTGAGACAAGGAGATGAGCTATCTACGATATTATTCAATATAGCTTTAGAAAAGATCATGAGAAGAGTGGGTCAAGGGTGTAACCCAGGAGGAACTCTCTTCAACAGAGTGAACCAAAATCTAGCATATGCTGATGACATTGATATGATGGCACGAAGATTGCAAGAAGTGAAGGAAGGACTGGAAAGATTGGAGAACACAGCTAGTGAGATGAGACTCCAAATAAACCAACCCAAGACTAAATACATGTTCTCAGCGCGAAATATGGAATTCAGGGAAGGCCAACATATACAACTTAATGGAGGCACCTATGAAAAATGCAAAAGTTTTAAATATCTTGGAACATTAGTTACCATGGATAATAATATTAAGGAGGAAATAAAAGCAAGAATTGCAGCTGGTAATCGAAGCTATTTCTCACTGTTAAGAGTTTTCAAATCTCGCAGCCTGAGTAGAAATTTGAAAATCAAAGTATATCAGCTAGTCGTAAAGCCAGTGGTGACATATGGAGCAGAGACATGGACTTTGGTGCAAGCAGATGAAGAACTTTTGCGAAGATGGGAAAGAAGGATACTGAGGAAAATATACGGGCCAGTAATGAGAATGGACGATGGCGAATAAGGAGATACGATGAAATTAGAGCACTCTACAAAAAACCAGATATAGTTTCCGATATAAGAAGCATGAGACTGAGGTAGCTAGGACATGTGAAAAGAATGCCTGAAGACAGAGCGGTTAAAAAGGTCTATAAAGGGACACCAGGAGGGAGAAGATTAAGAGGAAGGCCAAGGAAAAGATGGTTGGAGGACGTTGAGGAGGACCTTAGGAGGATGGGAGTAAGATGGTGGAGACGTCGAGCAGAAGACAGAAGAGAATGGGCTATCATTGTGAGAGAGGCCAAGGCCCTTTAGGGGCTGTAGCAGACAAGGAGTAAGTAAGTAAGTAACTAAATTTGGCCTTCTAATCACGAATATGTTGTTAAAATGCCGCGGACACGTCTGGAAATAGTGAAAAACCTGATGTAAGTTGAATTTTTTTTAAAAAAATAAGTTTTTTCGCATTGCTTTACAAACACAATTTGCACTATGCTTGCCTAACCTAACCTAACCTAACCTTGCCGGAAATAGTTCGTGGGGCTATCCGTGAATGGTTTTTGGGCCTATCCGTCAATGGTTTGTGGGACTACCTGTGCATAGTTCGTAGGGCTACCCGTGAATTTTTACACGTGTCCGCGGCATTTTAACAACAGCTTCGTGATTAGAAGGTCAAATTTAGTTAGTATACTAAATATTAACGTAATTCGAGTCATTCTCTATATTCTTCATTCATACCGAATAAAATTCAAATATAGCCTAAGGAAAATAAACAAAATAATGAATCGTCATTTTGTTTTCATGATGTCGAAGTTGTGTTAAAAATAGATTTCTTCATGTAATTAAAATTTACGTAGTGCTAGTTACACTGTAGCTAATATTGGAACACGATAGTGTTCTAGGGTTAAAGCTATGAAGTCTGAAACAATGTTGTCGTCTGTCTCGACATTTCTCTTCCGAACTGATCGCGTACCCGCCTTCAACTCGTACCACAGTTTGAGAAACACTGTCTTACGCAATAATAATGCTGATTGTTAAAAATGCGAGGTTGCTCCTTGCAAGCGCTATTGTTGGAATAATTGATAGAGAAGTAAACTTTGTGTTGATATTGACACCAGTAATAGTTATTAATCATGATTTAAGCATGGTCAGCACCGGCGAATGAGTGTCAAAACCCAGAGGGCAAGGACGGTTTACTTTTCTTGGTAGACAAGGCTTACCATTAGGATTTATGAGGCTATGGTGTATGGGCAAAGCTAGCAAAAAGTGGGGACACACCTGAAATTATTTCGTGCACATCTGAGTTCACCCTCTCTCCTCTCTCTCTCTCTCTCTTTGGCGGTCTCCGTGGCGGAGTGGTTAGCACACCGTGCTAGACTCCAAGCAGTGGCGGTGATTAGGGGTGCAGGTGAGCAGTTGCCACCCCCCAATTTTCGCCACTTTTGCCCCTGCACTATGCTAAATCTTATCTACAAAGGAAAATATACTGTATTTTGCCTTCAGTTTTGGCACCTTGACCCCCCCCCCAGTTTTGGGATCCAATCGCAGTCACTGACTCCAAGGGTCCCTGGTATGGGTGTTCTTTGTGAGTGCCCCATCATCAATTTCATCATATCATCGCTCACCCTCACCCTCACCTTCGTGATTAGCCAAAAGTAGCAGTAAGGTGAAGTAAAATGAACCAATCAATCACATGTCTCTCTCTATCTCTCTCCCACACACACACACACTTTTCACTCTCTCTCCCCACGGCGAACCCACATCTGTCTCTCCTCCCTTTCTGCCTCTCTTTCCCCCTATCTCTCCCTCTCTCTAGAGAGAGAGAGAGAGAGAGAGAGAGAGAGAGAGAGAGAGAGAGAGAAACTCTCTCTCTTAACGAACCTCAAATAATGATATACGAAGACGAACATATGCAATCGTTACGTTCATTTAGGGTGATAGTCCACTCAAAATAGCTGATGATAGAAACCCTTTTTTTAATATCATTTCTTTTTCCGACCTCAGCCTTGCTAATCTCGTTAAGAACGACCGGTCGAATCAGCTCGGCAAATCCGGTCAAACGAGCCTGACATTTACCAAGTGCTGCGGCTGAAAGGTCACTCCGGAAGACGAGGGGACGAATAATCTGCACCCGAAACTAGTCGCCACGTTCGGCGAGAGCCTCCAGGCCAACCAACCTTTTCTCTTCCGCACGATCTCGCGTCATTTGTCTCTCAGAACGCGATCCTAGTGACCTCTATTGTCAGTTCTTGTCAACTCTATGCTCGCTCGCTGCACGTTAAGCTCCATTCGACGATTTAGAAGTGAAGCACTGCTCACAAAGCCTTAAAAATGGTCTCCTTTTTCGTTGTGCTTAAAAGAGTATACGTGAAACGGCATGTGGGTGTTAGTTTATGATTTAAACTCTTCCTCCACTAAAAAAGAAAGTAGTGCTTTATCGATTAGGGGAAGCGGTATGACTTGTGGTTTTCTTTGCAGTTTTGTGAGAGAATGGGGGGAGTAATGTAACGTAACAAAAGGGACTTCAAAAAAGAAAAAGAGAACCTTGTAAATGTACTCGTCAGGTGTGAATATCACGTCAATACCGTTCGGCAATTGAGAAAGATTTCTGAGCTGAGTCAGCATTATTCACACATGACACTGTGGTATGAAGTTGGAGGTAGGGGGTTAGAGGATTTAGGCGCATTTAAGCAAGTGTTGCAATCTGCGTTTGTTGAAAATTCTCCATTTTTTTTTCTGAAACTGAAAAGCTGCCGATCTGAATTAAAATGTATCGCATTTTGGTGTTACCTTTACAAATGATGTACAAAAACGCATCAAACTGTAAACATGATTCCTGGCAAATGACAGAAAAAAAAATGCATCAGTCGATGCATTCTGGTGTCAAATATATTGGATGCATTTAAGTTTTCTGTGTGTACAGAGGGTAGTAGACTAAACTTATATATAAAGTGTCCCTGGGCAGTGAACCATGACATGGAGGGGGATCAAGGGTCCCGGGTTCGATTCACGTTGGGGTAGTGGTTCGAAACCCATTTTAAACTTTAGCGCTAGTCCCGATTATCCTACATAAGCAAGAAGTGAACGCATAACTAAACATATCTCACTTTTCATGGAGGATAGTTAAGGCTTTATCCATACTGGAGGTGGTGTAATCACAACCACGCTACCCAAAAAGGGGGCCCAAGAGCAGTGGCGTACTCGGGGTTTTCGAGAGGGTGGGCTGCATATACTAGTTCCCTAGTAGTAAATCCTCATCTTACATCCTTTCTTTCCTTTGACGTTCTCTTATTTAGGAACATTGGGCCAAAGGGGGGGGGGTATGTCCCCCACCACCTCACCCTTGGACACGCCACTGCCCAAGGTGAGGTAGGTAAAGCACTTTGCACCATGGCATGAGGCATATACAGGGGTCTGTGGAATTAGGGCCCCACACATTATTCGATCTCGGCCATTATGGAGGTGATGTGATCAGCACCACTTTCCGCCTTTAACCCCAAAGGTTGCTCTCAGTTTCCCATTTATTTGGAGCTGGGTGAGGGAACAGTGTTGCCACAATCTGACGGCACAATTTCCCTTTCCAAGGGGCAAAATTTCCCTATTTGGACTACTTTTTCCCTTCGCCTAAACAAATATAATAATAATAATAATTATTATTATTATTATTAGCAGTGGTAGTAGTAGTAGTATCAGCAGCAGCAGCAATAGTAAAATGTTACACAAATTTTTCACATACAAGTCAGCTTAATAGCTTTCTGGTCAGATGTCTCAGGTTTCAATCATTGTGAGGAATCCACTAAATCACTAATTCTCATCGTTATAATTATCCAAAGATACAGAAAAACGACGTACAATAAACTTAAGAGAAATATAAATAGATATAGGCTTATATTCAAGGGAGCGGAAATAAAAAGGATCAGAAAAAAATAAAAATGTGAATATGAAACTGGAACTTAACATAAACTATAATAATGTAAAGTCAGAAGTCTTAAAATTTCCCTGAAATTGTGTCATTTTTCATCGAAATTCCCTTTTCCCTTTTGGCTAAAAGTTGGGTCCGAATTTTCCTGCAAAAGGGAAATTTCCCTTCATGTGGCAACACTGAGCGGGAACAAAGCCCAAGAAATTCCGACCTTAGATCACGAACCCTGGGAATCGAACTCGGGTCTGCAGCGTGTCAGTTAGACCACCGCGGTTCACCACTGCCGAAAAGTACACTCACCGGCAATAAAAGTGAGACCCCCTAGATTCTGAAATACTTGCTCCCCTGCAAGGCGCTATGTGTGTTGCCTAACTTTCCGGCGGTGGTAGAAATTGCCATTGAAATTTGCTATTAAAATCCACTTATCCCCGAGAGTTAGGCAACAAGCGTACATAACGTCTTGCAGAGAAGCAAGTATTTCAGGATCGAGGTGTCTCATTTTTTTGCCGGTGACTGTACATATTAATGAGAGGCTAGATGAGTCGTAGTGCCACTTATCACACAGGATTCAACCGTTAAAAATTAACAGTCTGCCCATTAATTTACCCAAAAATCGAACGCAACCATATTTTTACTTAAATTTGAATATTTTAGCTTTCAAAAACTTGTAGACAATGATTATAAATTGCAGTTGTGTGTGCAGCATAAAAATATTTTTGAAAATGAATTATTAAAAGTTACATTTATTAGATTAATTATTGTGATGGCCTTCAATACCCCGTAGCGGAAATCAGTAACCGTCATTTATGCAGTGCAGGGACATCAGTAGTGGGGTTTACGGGGGGGACAGGACCGGAAAGTATGAACCCCCTCTCAAGCAGATTTGCTATACTTAAAACTAGGTTAACATGAGCATATGAGCTTTTTGCTCAAGTGTGGAACTCTGATTAATCCAAGATTTTTGTGAAAATGCCCTCGGGAATTTCCTCAGAAAGTATGACCCTCTCAGATTGATTTGTTTATACTTACAAAAGGCACTTCTGTGAGATTGATGTCTATAATTCTGTCAAAAATATGCCCCTCTTGAGGCCACACTTAAAACTTGGCCAAGACACACACACACACACACACACATACACACACATACATATTTATTTCTGGTTTAAGTTTAATTGGATACCAGGCTCAATTTGCATATCTAGTATTAAAACAATATAATTCTTCTAGAACTGCTCTGTGACCCGCTCATTTCTTACATCATAAATATATGATTTCTCACCTATGAGAATGACACTACAAATGGTGTCTTCAGGTAAAGCCTCATGGAATTCACAGATAATTTTAATGTTTGTTCTGTCATTAACCACAACTTGTTTTCTTTTTGAAGCGTTGATGACAAACATGGGTCTCCGTGCTTTGAATTCATCTGGTGTGTAATACATGTCAGTACTGCCAGTAGTGACCCTCTTGAAAGCCGAAAAAGCTTCATATAATTTGAGGAAATCATCCTTGGACATGTCTAAATTGTAATTTTCTCTAGGAAATACCTCATTTCTGCCATTTTTAAGATATATGTTCTTGATGTTGCAGTTATCAAATTTACTCGAATTTTTTTCCTGATTGTTGTGTCTCCCAGTCTGAAACAGTACTACTACAAAATCGGGCATGTCAAATTGAATACTGGAGAATGAATTTGTGGCATCAAATTCATAATAAGTACCAGCGGCAGGCTTCTGTACGCATTGATATGTATAAAATTGTAAAGGTACTTGTGGATTTTTTAGGATATCAGCTTTGTATTTAAGAGCATAACTGGCCTCATATTCAACAACAGGGATTCTTAGCTCCATAGTCTGAATAATGCATTTGCCTGCCTCTGGTAAGGTATTAGGCATAGCTTCTCCTGTAGGGTTTAATGTGCTGTACCTCATCAAAGCATTATTATCATTTGCAGCTCTTCTAAATGTAATTCTTAAACCACCCTTCCACATAATATCTTTGTAATCTGAGAAGAATCCTGGCAACAGGCGCATGGGGAACAGCACTGTGTGGCTCTTGGTTAATATTTTATCACCAGCCTCAAATCCACCGATTCTGTAGTATGAAGCCTCGGTTTTGGATAATTTTAGTGTGGCCAAAGCTGTGGAGGTAATGCCAGGATAATCTATTCTGTTTATAACAACACCATGCTTTCTAATCTCAATTTCAGAGAACAGATGCGGCACAAAATTGTCCACCAATCTTATATTTGAATTTGCTGCATAATCTGTACCATCGAGCTTTACAACATCAAATTTGATGTATAGATCTGCTCTGTGGGGGTGTATAAAGCCGTCCCCTACATCAAGATCAACCTCTATTTCCGTGTTGGGTTGATTTAAATTTGCAAATGTCCTCCTGTTTGGAGGGAATGATTGTAGCTCATAACTCTCGATATTTTCCATTGTATGTATTTTTATTTAAATATTAATCTCTATGATAGCAGTTGTTGTGGCTCCAGCAAAATCAACTAATTCTTCTTTTTCATTAGTGACCATCAATTCAATGTAATCTATTCTATTATGGCACACAGGAAAATATAATGTTGGGGATGGATTGTAGATGATGGGCTCCATGAATTCTGAATTAGGTTTGAATGTTGCAATGATGCCAGTTTGTTTGTGAGTGCCTATGCCATTTGATTTGGTGATCATACCCTCGGCCACATTACAGTGAATATTCAGAGTCTCTATGGCTAAGAATTTAGGTATATTAATAGCAGTGTGTTTGATGGCCGGTTCAAGTTTTGTGTTGTTCTCAAAGCCTAACAGCTCTCCTATAGTACCCAGATCCACTGTTTCTGTAGCAGATACAATCTCTACTCTGTGAGTGACAGAATTTTGACTTAACACTACACCTCTGGGTAACTGAGCATTTAGAGTGGACAGATTATATTGCCCTGGAGTGATGACAATTTTTTGATCCCCAACTGCAATTGTGTTGTTGTGGTGTGTAATATTAGGGATCAGGTACATGCCGTAAAATGCTCTGAGAGCTATTGTTTTGGGATACACTATGTCATCATGCAATTTGAGTTTCAATATTGAATTTTGGCTGGTGAGATGGAATACCCCCATGATGTTTCAAATACCACAAGGCTTTTTGAAAATCTTCAATTGATGGTTTATTTATTTGAGACATATATCTGAGAACAGATAAACACAAATGTCCGCAATTAACATCTTTGAAATTTTGAACACGGGCATTATTGTAATAAAGATTAGGTGATTTTAGATATTTTATTAAATTTTCAGGTGGAACACCTCCAAATGAATCAAACACAAATGCCTCATCGTTTAAATATTTAAGATAACAAATCCAGTGAGTGCCCTGATTTTTGTACTCATCCAAATTAACAATGCCACACTCTTTGTTGAGTGGTTGTTCCGGTAAAGAATCAGACATGTACACACCTCTAAAATGTTTGATGCCCAGTGGCTTGATTAAAGCTTCAATATCTTGGTTTGTAAGCGGCTCTTGTTTTTTTTAAACTTATTCATGGCTCTCTTAACACCTTTGCCTTTTTTCTCCATGGCCAGGTTATGGCGCCTCTGCTCATCTAATTCTGCCCTATTTTTCTTGGCATCTATTACTGTTTTTGCTATGGCAGCTGATCCCCCGGCCAAGCTCCCCACAGCCCCGAGAGCAGCTAAGATGGCAGGGATGGTAAATATAAACCCCCCTGTATGCAATTTTTTTCTTGATTGCTGTAATTTTTTTAATTGGGGGGTGCTAAGCAACAATTTCATACCATGCCCCTTTGCAAGACAAGAGCTTTTTTTCTTGCGCTGCTTTTTGGTCAAAAGACTGTCAATAGTTTTAAGAGATTTGAGACCTGCATAAGGTATTTGATACATAACACCCTTGGCCTTCATTGTAGGTTTATTATATTCACAACCCCCACCCCAGTTTTTGTTTGGTGCTCATAGCTATGGTGGTTCCCAATGCTGATATTTTTTCACTCAAAGAAGCATCTTTGCTTACAAATCTACCAAATGCAGCCTCTTCTAATTTCTTGTCTGCAACATGTCTCTTGTCAAGATCAGAATGTGTGTTGTATGCAATATCATGGTCTCTACAAGCAGCATCGAGGGGATTTACACCAGGATCCCCTCTGTTTAATCTATGATCCAATTTTGTGCCTGGACCACAATACTGATAGCCTGGAATATGTAGTTCAAATGGCAGCTTGTTTATAATGTCATTAACAAGCCCCCGACCCTCAGAAATATTCCAAAATTTGGGTGGTAGAGTATTAATAATTTTTATGAGATATCCAATCCCCTTAGGGTCATTCACTATAAAATTAGACAATTTTGTGCTTATCATGTCCATAATTCCAACCTTTTCATTGTAAAAATTGTGGTTCCCAGCATTTTCCTCCCCAGCTATCACCAATAACCTATCTACAAGTTTCCTGACATCATCAACCCAGACAAATTCTTTAGGCAGGGTGTTGTATTGTTTGATTCCACTGCCAGTCTTGATCTGTGACCATATGGGCTTGATTAAATTGTTGTATTTTGCTCCACTGCTAGACTTGACTCTTTTTTGTGTGGGATCATTGTTCTGGTATAGAGCATCTGATTTTATTAATATTTCCTTGTAATCCTCATAATCTTGATCTGTATAGCTGCCAGGCCTTTTCCTAGTTATCAGTTCCCACAATCCAGGTGTGCCGGTGTACTTAACAAAACCACCTTTTTCTCCGAGACGAGATTCTGAATAAACAATCAGATCATCTCCCATAAATGTTACTCTGAAATTGCCAATTCTATGTATGATGCTACCATCAAGCTCTGTGTCAGCATATAAGCCAAACACCTCATCTTTGTTGTCTTTAGGTGTGGTTAAATATTTTTGAGCAAGAAGACCCAATTCAATAGGATCCTGACTAGCTTCAATTCTTCGAGGAGCAACAGGACTAGGTGTATGAATACTGGAAAGTGGGGTGAATGGATAATCTAATATGTTCCTTGCAGCTACAGGTACAAGCTCCGTGATCAAATCTTGATTTTGCTCTGTAACAGTTTTGATATTCTTACCTAAATTATTAATAGCATCAATTACAGGCTGTTCTGTTTGTTTGTGTTTTTCATAAATTCCCCGGTTCTCTGATTTCCATCCCTTGAATCTTTTTACAAGATAATCTCTTAACTTAAGATCATCAATGATTGGTCGTTTCATGGTTGTTTATATATGTCTCAACGTCTAGAAAATCGTTGATTTTACTTCTGTATTTGCCGCTACTGGGTGTTCTTGTCATATCAATTGTGACAAACCCATAACTGTCCTGGTTCCAGCACCTGCTGCAAAATTTAGAAAAATCATTGTAGCTCAAGTCCCCACCTACATATTCATCGTGTATGTGTTTGAGGTTGGTATGATCTTGATGAAACACACATATAAAATTGCTGTTGTCTCGGATCAGCTGCTTCGGTATTTTTGAAAAAGTCTGTGCCAGGTAGAAACAATCAATATTTTTGTGCCGCCCCTGTGTAAAGAAATTTCTAACCTTGTTTTGATTATCCAGTATAACGTCATCAAACACAACAACAGAGTTATCCAGACATTCATGAAGTGGCTTAACATCTGGTTCAAAAGTGGCAATATCCAGTCCATCATATAGCTTCATCAGCTGCTGATATTTTAATTGTTCCAAGCTCTTAGAGAAAACATACAAGTGCCTGTTTTTCCAGTCTAACCAGTTGGGTGCTAATAAAAAATTATCAACCATTAGTGTAGTTTTACCACAAGCAGATGGCCCAACAATAAGACACCTAATATTATTAGGCAGCAAGTTGCCATTTCTCTTATTCTGCTGTTCAGGTTCTGGCAGCCTTTTTATAACATCCCAGGTGCTCATATTATCACTTTGTCTGCATCGATCCAGCTGTTTTCCGGATGACCCAGCCATTTGACAAGTAACTTGTTGCCTTTTCTGCGGATGACTTTTTCTATGAGATATGTGTCAGGCTGTTTAGTTTTGCTGAGCTCTTGTTCATAGAACCTGCCTTTGAGAATTTCTCCTCGGTGATCCTTTATTATATATGTGTTAAGGGTCCCGGGTTTAACTTGAACCACTGTAAATAATTCAGTACTCCAGTTTCTTGTAAAGCCTCTTTTGAATAAGTGCTTATATTTACTGATTCTTACTTGATCACCCACCTTATATTTGGCCCTTCTTGTTGTTGGCTGGTATCTAGGATAATAAACAGTCCTGATCAATTTTTGCTCATCAGATGGAGTTACTTCGGAGGGTTTCATGTTGATTGTGGAATGGACCGAGTTGTTATATTTATGTAGAAGTTCTGGAAGAATATTAATCCATTTGTAATTACCTTGAAGTGTAAATTGTTTATACATAAGATTTTTTAAGGTTCTGTTGAATCTCTCTACAATTGAGGCTTTGAGATCACTGTAACTCGAGTAATGTTTTATTGCCTGGCTTTTAATAAATTGTTGAAACACTGAATTATAAAATTCTTTGCCATTATCTGTTTGCAAATAGCGCGGTGATCTTCCTGAATGATTGATGATTGTCCTGAGGGCTTCTGTAACACATTTTCCAGTCTTGGATTTGAGTGGCACGGCCCAGGCAAATTTTGAAAATGTATCTATTACAGTGAGTAGATACTTGTAGCCCTTGTTGATTTTGTCTAAGTTTTTCAACTGCCCACTTGACAACTCAATCAAGTCGCTCTGCCATAAATCATCTATGCCCTTTGTGACTACTGGGAGTCTCTTATAATTATGTCTGGCTTGTCTGTGTAATTCATCAACAATAATTTGTCTAGACATAATATGTAAACAAAAATATTGCAACTATAGGGTGTTCAGCAGCTGAGACTGCAGGATTTTCTAAATATAATTTATCCCCTATTTGTATTTTAAATTCCAGAGAGCCATCATCTTCAACATAGGCTGTTTCTAATGTATTGGGGTCTGTAAAATCCTCTAACTCTACACTGGTGATTTTCACTTTGTTGTCAGCATTTGTTATTGATAAGGTAGGGTAGTGGTGTGCCTGTGGTTGATGCCAATATTTGATCTTGATTGGTCTCAATGTGCCCCCAACAAAAAACTGGTAATAAAATTGTGCAGGGGACAGCATATATATTTTGCCACCTGGTGTAAATGGTGAATCATATTCTTTGTTGGGGATGCTGTACAATTCAAGAATTACTGTATGTTTTGGATTCTCGATTATGCCTGTTATTTCTTTTTCTGCTGTAAGCAATCTGCTTGTTACAGATTCAAGATGCTCATTGATGGTCCTAACAACATCATCGTGGCCTGGCTTGATTTTTATGTCCACAACAAGTTTCTTGTATTGTTGCACAATCTCTTGAAGCTGGGTGGCAAAAACAGACAGGGCATTTGCTTGATTGGATTCCATGGTCCCTAGCTGCTGCTTGATATTAGCTACAATTTGTTGCAAATTTTCAACAACTGCCAATTTTGAATTTTGAGCAGTAAGATCATGGACCTGTCTTCTGATATCCTCAAACAGGGCATGCAGTTCATTAATATGTTGATTGGTTGGAAGAGTGGCCACTGTCTGAGTAAGTTGTTTGATCTCTGTCTGGATATTCTTGATATCTTCTGATTTCAATATCCTATTCACTGCTCTCTTAATATTTTTAAGTTCCTGTGATGTAGGAAGATTTGATACAGTATTTTGCAAAGATTCAAGTGCCAATTTCACATTGTTTAATTCAGATGCATCAGCCACATTTTGCATAGCATTTTGGAGCAGGGCTATATCTGCCTGAGTGGGTGTGGATTGTTGTAAAATTTCAAGTTTTGTTTGGATATCATCGATCAAGTGATGAAAATGAGATAGTTCAGATTCAGTGTTGAGGTTTTCAAGCTTTGTAATCTGTTGCTGGACACTGTGAAGAGTATCTACAATCCCAGGCAGGCGAGTTTCTTGTACATTTGCCAAATCACTTTGCACTGCTGCTATTGTACCTTCAAGATGGGTTATGGTACTTTGAATTTTTCCAAAATCTTCGTATGTTTCAAGTTGCAGCTTAATATTTGCTACACTCCGAGTTATTGCATTCAAAGCATCAGAAGATGGCAAGTTGTTCATAAAATTTTCAAGTGTCTCAATTTTTTCTTTAACCTCGGCTATGGCATTGTGCAGAGGGTCCAGATTAGGTATCTGGAGTGACTGAATCTGTTCTTTTAGAGTGGAAATCACTAGATCAAAATCTTCCTGTGATTTTATGCTTTTGACAATTGTTTGGAGTTGTGTCTGGACATTATTTATCTGCTCTTCCAATTGCTGTTTCAATTGCTCGGAATTGGTGGCCTGGGTCTTAAATTTGGCTTGAAGAGCTGCTACAGCTTCTTCTAAGCTTTGAAAATTATCTAATGTTGCCAGATCAGTATATTTCTGAAGCAGCACTTTGAGTTCAGAATCAATTTTAAGGAGAGGGTCCATGCATTGTGATTGCAAATTTGTAATTTCTAATTGAAGACTAGCATTGAGTGTGGTTTGTAAAGCTTGTAAATCACTTCTTAATTTCTTGACTCTGACATCAAGCATCAGAATCTCATCACTGTGATCTTCATGTCTTGTATGGCCAAATATATCATTAGGCATTTTGTTTTAGTGGTTATTTATTATAGAGTATCTGATTCTTAATTCTATAAAAAAGGGTATAAGCTTGTCATATGATCCAGGGACCTCAATATATAAGCAGTCACCAGCAGAAACAGTATATACAGTGCCAGAAACCATGTTTGAGTGCTTAATTCTGTAAATATTTCTCCCTACTGAAATCTTGACATCACCCTCAGGGGTTGTAATAAATTGCAATTGCCCACCCACAGGTAATTGGTAATGATTTAAATTATTGTTAAATATGTACAATGTTTTGCCCGTTTCATCATCATTATCTGTAAATATGCTGTTCAGATGAATAATTAACAAGCCACTCAGTTTAGATATCATATCAGAAGAGGGTTGTGGTGTCGGCAGGTCCATAATAGCTTGTTTCTTGAACCCAAATAAGTTCATAGGCATGTTTATTTATTTCAAATCATGCTCTGGAATTGGGCATTGAATCCCATTTTTCAAATCACAATGCCCCCAAGGTAAAGTATGTATGCCACATGACAAAATGCATCTCTTGTCATCATGTGGGTCCAGAGCCACTTTTGTTACAATATTGCTAGTCAGCAAGTGATTCTCACTCTGAATTCTATTTTCTGATGTTCTGATTGAATTCTGTGATTTGATGCAATTTTTATAATCTTCAAATACAAGCTCTTTTTCAACAGTTACTCTGCCAATGCCCTTGGCCTTTTTGACAACAGCACTACATGTTTTAAAACTGTACATCTTGGCACTTAACCCAGCAAATTCCACAATAACATCACCAAGTGTCTCATCTTTTAACTTGCCAGGCACCTTTTTGTTGTGGGGTTGAACTATTGTATGTTCACTGGTATCAAAGTATTGAAACAATTCAGGCTGTGACATATCTTGATAAACATCTTCTGTTTGAATATCAAGAATAAAACTATCCGTGTCCATGTACAATAATTTTACACGATCGCCATAAAAAGGCTTCAGCACCTCATAATATAATGTTAACATATGTAATTTGGACAATTCCAATATCACAGCCCCTACATAAATAGGTTTATCAAATTTGATCTTTGTTTTCTTCATGTTGAAAAGTGCCATGTGCTCATCATAAATTCTTCTGTAATTGAAGTTGGGCTTTGCAACCAATTTTTTGCTCCGGCCGGGGTCAGTATTTATTTTAACATTGTTATGTTTTCTGACATTTTCAATTGTTTTGCCAAATACAGAATTGATCATCAATTTAAACAAGGCCTTATCAAATTGGCTCTTTGCAGATGTTCGAAGCTCTGTATTTGTATCAATGTATGGTTTCAACCATTCTGAGTGCCTGAACCTCAAAACTTTTCCAACTTTGGTTACTTGAACACCATGTTTCATCAGGAACTGGAGGTTTTTGTAATATGTGACATATCCCTGTTTCGGATCCAGAGTCATCATGAGCTTCTTCTGTTTAGAGCCAGGTGAGCACTGAACCTCGGGAATTGGGGACAGATCAGAAAATTTATTGTGCAAATCTTCAGGAATTGTCAGATCAACCTCTAAGATGAGGCCATATTCACTGTCATCAAAATTCTGAAGATCTTCAATATTGAAATCTTCAACCCATTCAAGCTCTGCATATGGCAGTTTATCCATCATGGCATAACCATAGAGGCTGTTTGCATCTACATACAGTATAAAATTTGATGGCCGTGCTGGATCATAATCAGGCATATACTTGTTATTTGCTCTGGCATATCTCTGAGAACATTGCACCATCCCTCCTCTTATACACTGCTCCATAAACAGATACATATCTTGATCGTGGATCAGATCCAATAGCTTTTTGGTGTTGAAAAACATTGCGGCCCATGCTAGGCCCGGGGCACTGTAAAAATACACTGGGTCCAGTCCATAATTTTGCATTGAAGATTTTCTGAATGCTTGCAATATATCAGCTAAGAGGGTTACATCAAGTTTTAAATATGCCATGTGATAATCACCAAATGTCTTGCATTTTAAATTGTTCCACATCAATTTGGCATGGTGATAATCTTCATCAGTGATTCCAGATCCTCTGATTCTGCTATAAAACTCTTCTTGTGGTGGCAGGGAACACTCATCAAATTTAGAAAAATCTGTGACATAGTCATATGGATATACACCCTTCCGCTTAATTAATTTCAGGTCCTGATTTGGAAACATAGCACGTGTGATTTTCAAGTCATCATCAGATAATTGAGAGGCCAGTGTAGCCAGGCTAGCAGATAAAAATCTGTAAGAATCAAGAAATCTTATGTGAATAGGAGCACCATCAACTTTAATTATCTTGCTAATAGATATATATTTTTCATCATTTTCAGCTAAAATGTTTAAATTCTGCTTGTCAAACCCCTCGTACCTGATCAGATGATGGAAATCATAATTGGATGCTCCATGGCAAAATATGGGGATAAATTTTGGTCTCTGGATCTTAATATTACAGCTTTTACACAGGGCCATTAAGAATTTACCATCTGTATGAGAATGGTGTTTCACCTTGATATTTGTATCTGAAAATTCACAATCACATACCGGGCATTTTTCTGCATTGTTGAAATCCTCAATCTGTTCCTCTGTTAAAGGCAACATGGGTTTTGATTTTAATAAGTTGTTAGATGCTATGTCACGGCACTCATTTTCTATTCTATGTGCAAATTCTTTGATGGCATTTGGTCCCTTGTATGAATATTCTTTAATAACAATACCATCCCGTATAACTATATAACAAAAGCTGGAAGGCTCATGTAACTGGTATGGTGTAGTTGAAGATTCTTCAGGATCTGGATTGCAGAATGCAAGAGGTTTGAGGTTCGATTCGAAATCATAGACAATATATGCTGGGTGTTCCAACAAGGCTTCATACTTTTTGAATTTGCAATTTTCACTTGGATTGGGCATCACCATATGAACAGGTTTATGGTTCCCACAGTATTTCAGATGCTCAATTAACTTGTTTTTAGCAATTTCTGCACTCTCTTCCCGAACCCCCTTCACCATTTTTTGACCATCAAATACAGTTAAACATCTTCTGCACAACTTGAATATGTTTTTATATTTATCTAGTTGCGTTCTCACTAAAGCTTGAAGATTATGTATTAGAGTGTAATGGTATGTATCATCTCCTTCAATTAAGAGCAGATCAATCGGAATTGCAGATTCATCATCAATTGTACTGATTCTGAGAGGTGCTATCGGGCAATTGCCAGTGGAACAAATAAATACATTAATAGATAATTGTTTGCCATTGATGTGCCTGGCCTTTTTTTCAAATTTATCAATATTCTGAACAGACATTGGATATTCCAAACCCTCTATTGCATCGTCAAAATCGTGTTCATACTGTTTGTAATAAGTTATTCTCTCAGGATGGTCTGAAACTGGATACAAAGCAGCTAATATACACCACAAAAAGCATTTCTGGTCGGCATTTTTTATATTGACCACGGCTCTTTTGTTTTTGATATTAGCAGGTAATGGCGCATATGTAGATCCTTGTAATGGGCTGAATTCAGAAATATTAACATAGAGCTTGTGTGATGAACCGCATAGGCTCCATCCGGACTCTTTTGCCGCAAATTCAGAGTGTTTGATGTTCAGTTGATTTATCAAGCTGCTTATTATTGTGTCTGAATTTGCATTTGAATATACAGGTACAGTTTCTGTTATGTGGGGCTGTGTAAATTTTGTGCCGTTTGGTTTCTTATATTGTACAAACAATTTGAGGGACAGTTTATAAGAGCCATTTTGTGCATTTAGAATTGCCTGCAGATCAGAATTTACACTGTTCAAGAAATTCTCAATGCCACATCTTGGCTCTGATACAAACTTGTGATCCCTTAATTGGCCGTTAAAACTGCTACGGATAGGTTCATAGCGTGGCTGTTTTGCTGCTCTGGCATTAAGAGGTGCTTCGTGCCTTCTTTTCAGACCAGATGTAGATGGTTGAGGGGGCAATGTTGATGACTGTGCAGAGCAAGTATCTTTATGTGTATATGTGAAGTATTGCATGCTGTATTTTCTATGGCATTTGGGGCAAATTATTGTGGGAGTTCTGCTTTTGTCTGGATTACAAATTTTTTGATGCTTGGCCCAATTGGGGCTAGATATATTCTTATTGCATTGATTACAATGTTTTTGATTTGGCATTTTTGTTGTTGTTTATTATATACAATTTCCTGGGATTCAAATCAAAACTTTATACTGGATAAAAATATCAGTTGGGTTCAGCACTGTGCTTTGTGTGTGTGTGTATGTGTGTATGTGTGTATGTGTGTTAATATTTTTGGCTTTGGTATTTATATACAATTTCTTGGGATTCAAATCAAAACTCTATGCTGGATCAGTTGAGTTCAGTGCAGACAAAAAAACTGCATAGCTCTATGTCAATTAGTTCTTGAGATTTTGTATTTAGGAACCACTTTGGCCCCCCTGCCAAAAATTGGCTTTTATTGCATCAGTGTATATTGTCTCTATGACCTTACTTAGGTTATTCCGCCAAATTATATGCTTCAAGTCTCCTATACTTTGGTGGAGCCTGTTCAGGTTCTATCCCCCACTTGTGGGTTCCACTGCCGATCCAGCAGTGGTGAAGAATCTGCACTGTGCCCTGGCTTTTATAGATTTGCAGAGCCAATCAGAAAACACCACACATCGCATTATGTCGTCTAATATTAATTGATTAAATAGTTACAACATGATGCAATAGAAGTGACCGGGGAGTAAATATGTATGGATGTGGGTGGGTGTGGGTACGGGTGGGTTAGGGGTGGGTAGGTGTGTATATGGGTATGTAGGGGTGAGGTGGGGGTGTGTGGGGGTGGGTTGGGGGTGTGTGGGGGTGGGTTGGGGGTGCATCTTGGCTTAGTTTTAAGTACTGTGTTCAAAATAAAAATTAGTGGCTGGTAGCTGTATCCAAGCCCTATTATAATTTTTGTTTCTGCATTCTGTCACTAATTTTGATCCTAGGCCAGTAATATTTTATGGGGTGACTCTGCATGGCCCCCAGAGCAACATACTAAAATTTTGAAAAAATCGATTATTTTATTTTTGCTATTTTCATTAATTTTGATCCTAGGCCAGTAATATTTTATGGGGTGACTCAGTATAGCCCCCTGAACAACATACTCAAATTTTGAAAAAATCGATAATTTTTTGGATTTTGATTATCTCTGGAACCATGAATGTTAGAGACATGGGGTTTGTTGCTTTAGCCTGGGCATGGCAAGATGCAACTTTTTGATCTCTATAATTTTTCAAAAATCTCTTGCCGTTCTCTAGATCTTGAATAACTTGCCTATTTTTCAAGATAGGATCATGGGGGTTGCATATTTGAAATCTAGAGGCTGTTTAGAAGTTTTGTTAAAAAATCGATAATTTTTTGAATTTGTGATTTTTTCAAAAACTATCAGTACTGGAGACTTGAAATTTTGTAGGCATATTCTAGGCATGATTCTCTATATTTTTTGTCTCTATAATTTTTCTGATATATGCAATATTTAAGCTGTAAATCTCTGATTTATGTCTGTTCTATAAATAGAATTTTCTGAAAAGTACAATATTAACAATTTTGTTAATATTTTGAAATCTATGCATGCTCAGACACTCTAGCAGTCAGGTATAGGCTTATTAGGTCCCACTGAGCAACATACTGAAATTTTGAAAAAATCGATAATTTTTTGGATTTTGATTATCTCTGGAACCATGAATGCTAGAGACATGGGGCTTGGTGATTTCTCATGGGCATGCCGAGATGCAACTTTTTGATCTCTATAATTTTTCAAAAATCTCTTGCCGTTCTCTAGATCTTGAATAACTTGCCTATTTTTCAAGATAGAGGCATGGGGGTTGTTTATTTCAATTCTGGATGAGATTTAGAAGTTTTGTTAAAAAATCGATAATTTTTTGGATTTGAGATTTTTCAAAAGCTATCAGTACTAGAGACTTAAAATTTTGCAGGCATATTCTAGACATGATTCTCTACATTTTTTGTCTCTATAATTTTCCTGATATATGCAATACTTAAGCTGTAAATATCCAATTTTTATAAATAGAATTTTCTGAAAAATACAATATTAACAAAATTTTGAAATCTATACATGCTAGGGCACTATAACAGTTACTATACTTAAGATATCATACAATATCAAGAGGGGCATATTTTTGACAGAATTATAGACATCAATCTCACAGAAGTGCCTTTTGTAAGTATAAACAAATCAATCTGAGAGGGTCATACTTTCTGAGGAAATTCCCGAGGGCATTTTCACAAAAATCTTGGATTAATCAGAGTTCCACACTTGAGCAAAAAGCTCATATGCTCATGTTAACCTAGTTTTAAGTATAGCAAATCTGCTTGAGAGGGGGTTCATACTTTCCGGTCCTGTCCCCCCCGTAAACCCCACTACTGACATCAATGGGAGAATTTCCGGCAATCTAATCTGGAGCCAACGATGAAAGAGGGAGGCTTTAGAAATATATTTGCGTGAGCAAATTATTGATTCATAATGCAGTTTAAAATTATGTTAATGTTTTCTTCTAGTTTTAGTACTAATAATAATAATTATTACTTGCATTATCTATACCCTCCAAAATATTTTGGATTTACATTGTCTCCAATGAGTGAACGTCCCATCCCAGACCAAAACTATGATCCCCACATATCAGCTATTTCCTCTATCCTTTCCTCATCTTCTTCATTTTGACCCTACTTTTTGAAGTGTTGGGGCACTTCCTGAGGTTGGTTTCCTCAAGTTCTTCTTTTACTCAAGATTTTACTCTTTTCTCTACTGTTGTTTCTCTCCTCACTGCATATTTAACTTCTTATCTTCTTTCTTCATTTATTTCCCGTGTTCAGTGTGCGACTTATACCTTTTGCTTTGTTAGAAAACTAGCTTTCTTTTCGAAGCAGATAAATGCACACCACCACCACCACCACCACCATCACCACCATCACCACCATCACTATCACCATCATCACCATCACCATCATCACCATCATCACCATCATTATCATCATCACCATCACCATCACCATCACCATCACCATCATTAGATAAAGACATTTAGATAATTATTAACTTGATCATAAATCATTCATTTTTTTCTCCCAATATTCTTTTCCTCGAGCTGGCTACACTGATCTTTATTTTTTTCTATTATTAATACATTTTGAAAATCTTATTAGGTTTTTATTGAACTAATCTAATATAGTGGACTTTCTTTAATTCGAACTTGGATAATTCGAGGTACTAGGTAATTCGAAAATAAGTTTAATCCCCTTGAAACAACCTTTAATGGCGTGATGTTTTTGTTAATTCCATTGTTTGTCGTGTCTTATTGCAGTTCGAATTAAAAGGAATCCACTGTATTTCAATCCCTTGAATACTTTTTCGTTAAAGCATGGGCGTTGCCACTGGAGGGGCGAAGGTGGGATTCAGCCTACCGAAATTAATATTTGCCCGTTCATAGGATAAATGTTCAATATCATTCATAGCAGAATCACTCAGAGTATTGAACAGATGGAAGAGGGAGAAAGTGGTAGAATGAAACAAATAGAGAAACAGAGGAAGTAAGTCGGAGGGAATGAAAGTAAGAATGTAAGGGAAGAGGGGAAGAAAGAAACATTTAAGGTAGAACAAAGAAAGAAAACAGAAGAAAAAGAATGGAGATGAAAGAAGGAAAGCAATACGTAGAAGCGCATAGGAGAAATAGACAGAAAAACAGAGAATTAAAGAGAAAGAAAAAGAGAGGGAGGAACAGGCAAAGGAAAAGTGAGATAGAGAGAAATATGAAAAGAAAGGGAGGTAGAGAGAGTAAGCAAGAAAAATAGAAGGGGGAGAAGAAAAGGAAGAGCATGAGAGAGAAAGAGACACCGAGAAGACATAACCACCAAACTAGAGACCTCCAGGACTTTTTCGTTAGTCTTTCAGCCATACCAAATAAACTTCTACGACACTATTGCATCAATATTACTCCAAAAAAAAAAACAGCTAATTTACTTCTCTCGCAAGCGTTTCGTGTATGAATGGACCAACAAGATGTCGACCATTCAATTCAAACCTCTTGCTCTTTTGTAGAATTGTATTTATTCTGCATTCAGGATTTCTGGCGGACTGGGTAGCACAACGCACTACGAGGCCAGGGGTCACGGGTTTGAATCCCAGGAAGGACATTGGTGTTCTTTGTGAGTATCTCTTCATCAATTTCATCATATCATCACTCATCCTCATCGTCGCGATTAGCAAAAAGTGGCAGAACAGCAACGCTGAGTAACAAAAAGCAAATACACACACAGACACGCTTATACATACATAGTATATACATATATAGTGTCCTTTTCTGGCGGTACACAACGGTACACCTTACCGGCACTTTTTTAGAGGTGAGAATAAACCTAATAAAATTTTACTTGCACGAAATAAATGTATGTAGAAATTTGAATATTTTATTAACTGCAGTTGTGCCCAGCATATGTTTCAAAACTGAATCATTAAATTGACAATAATTAGGTTTATTATGTAATAGACGACATTTCTTTTAAAACAGTAATAGTAGTTTTTATCACAGCAGTTGAATGGCACGGGAAATTAACAGTCTTTGGCTGCCATTTCTGAAGTCAACTTTGTGCAGACTACATGAAAAATATTCCAAGTACTGGTGCTCAATATTGTGGGTTGTCCACACTGACTTCAATGAAAGTACCCCCCGTAATGCAGCCATGATCTTGCTAGATGCTTGCCAAGGGCGTTTGTGACTCTACCGAGGAATTAATTGCTTCCATCTGCCCTCAACGAACTTCTGCTTTGAAGTTTGAGTGACGCACAGCCTTTAGTTCGTGATTGTTCGTCGCTTATCGCTCCTTCTTTCCAATCTCGATTGTTCTTTTTGCTTGTTTCTTCCGTCACAGATAAGGAAAGCCGATTGATCATCCACCGACGTGTCACATTGTGTACGACTGTCGAAAACAAAATAAAAGAATTTTTTTTATATCGCTGAAAGCAATCGCTTTATTAACATTGCAGTCGATTGAAAAAAATATCTTAACAATTCTGTCTCCAGATGTATTGTTATGTAAGTGATGCGTTTGTGGGATTCGGTAGAGAATATAAGGTGTGGTTATAATGCAACGAGATACTTATTTTGAATAGATAACGTTCTGATTGTTGCGTCCTTTCAGTGCGTTCACCTGGGCCTACATGTGCGTTCGTAGCTGCAATCGGTGAGTTGCTTTAATTGATAATTTCGTTCCAAGTTCAAGAGTGCATGAAGGACTGCAAGGACCTCAGATTATGTCGTAGCAAAAGATTTATTATTTATGTACATGTTCGTTTGACCCAATGTTATTCGTTCATTGTATAACACGGGCCTGTATGGTCAAAGAAGATTTGTAGTGTTATGACACGTTTAGGTATGATAATTTTCTGTGCGAGGTTGGCAACTCCACAAAATTAAGCGGGTTGGTAACGATGCGAAAGATGGGACATTATGGTAACAAGAGAAAAAGAAATGACTTTAGATAGTAAGTCTAAGTTTGTGCTTTTTCAAGATTTATTCACAGATTAATAAGATCGCTTACTTCCTATCTCTCCTTTGTAATCTGTGCGTATACCAAACCGGACATGTGGAGCCACCCTACGGCTGTTTCGAAACGTAAAGCGTTGTCATAGCAACCTCTCCGCCAATCATATCTTACTCTTGGCAGTGACAGTTGAATGCGTCTCAGCGCAATGATCCGCTCACCCCACCCTTCCATTCCTGCTTTTATTTTCTGCTAATAATTCGGGACATATCTCGTAAGGTCGAATTAATTATTTTATATAAGTGCATAAAAATGTTCTACAAGGATAAATATCATTGTTCAGTTAATGCACGTTACGTTTGAATGATTTCTACATCTAAGTTACGAGATATACAGAATAAGTAGCCCATAAGCACAACATACGAAAATAATTTCAAGTTCCTGAAATTCCAGCACGTAAATCATTCCGTTGTGCATGAAAAATGGTCCGTGTATTATCCGTGGCAATAAGTATTTTTATTTCGTATTCTCCCTATTATGCGTTGCTTTTCTGACATTTTGGGCAAATCGCAATTTTATCTTGTGTAAACTCTACGGCGATTACTTTGTTCGTAGGTCAATGCGTTTTACCCTCTCCCTCGTCGTTGTTTGTTATTTAGCGTCGCATTTTTCCACTTTCAGGCTAATCGCGACGATGCTATGAAAAATTGTTGACACAAAGAAAGCTCTAACAGGGATTCTAACCCAGGACCCCTGCATTAACTGAACAATTGTATTTATGCTTGTAGAACATTTATATGCACTTAAATAAAATAAATACTACTACCTTACGAGATATGTCCGAATTATTAGCAGAATATAAAAGCAGGAATGGAAGGGTGGGGTGAGCGGATCATTGCGCTACCAAAAGTGTTCTAAAGGGCGCTCGAGCCATGTTGCAACATTTCCCAAATTGTCTCTTTCTCTTCATAACAATTGCTGCACAGTTTAACGTGGGTGACAATCTGCAGGATACAGCACACTTAATATCAGCAACTGTTTCTGGTGCCGTTACTGTAATTTTCTCCCTTGTGTAGGCCTACCATATTCAATCGCAAGATGTAGACACTTCTGATTTACCAACGTAGAAAATTCCATTTATCTGTCTATGGCCTCATAAAACGAAAGACAAATGCATCCACTTTCTCTGCAATTGATATCAGTGGAGTACCCTGAGAGGGGGGGGATTTGATGCTGAAAATGCCAGGGAAACAAAAGACAGGATTCGAAGGTTTTGTCTCAGGAAATAAGAATAAATCATAAAACGTATATTAAAAACTACTGATGGAACATTAACACTATTCATCTAACGAAACCATTACAAATCGGCTGGCGGCTTGTAGGTATGAAATATACTGGAATAAAAGATATATACATATAGTCAGTCAGTACTTGTTTTCCAAACTTAACCACCATCCTAAGAAAATTGGGGACCTACAAGTGAGTAGCGTAACCCAGTCTGGGAAATCTCCTATAACAGCTGAGGGTTCGATGTGCTAACCCTACGTCACCCCATTACTGGTTGAAGATCTCCACACCTCTAGGTAGGGTTGTGGGAGGCAGACTGGCAGTCAGTTGATAGGCGAAGGACCTTCCAGGGCTGTAGAGCAGTCGATCTCAACCTTTTTCAGTCGGGGACCCACCTTGAAGGATATTACACTTCATGGGACCCATAAGATGGGAACAAGCGGAATTACTTTGTAGGGGTGTGCACCTAGTCTATAATCATATATTTGCTCTTTTACAACAACACGGCCTGAATTTAAATTGTTACAACAATATATCTAAGTAATTTAAGGTAATAGGTTTTTAAGACCCAGTTAACAAAGTTTCGAGCCCAACTTCCCGGCCCACCAAATGTCCCCTCAGGACCCAGGAGTTAGTCGCACCCTATAGGTTGAGAAACTATTCTATAGAACCATGGGTTATGTTATGCTGTATGCTCATTTGGGTATCAAACAGAATACTTTCTGGAATGAAATTGTAATTGTTTTAATTCTATGTCTATTTCTCTGTAAAAACTACTATGATGATGATAATGAATAGTTAGGAAAATAGAGTAAGAAAAGGTCACACCTTACACAAGTTAACCTAGAATGCATATATAGCAACCACCCCATCTCGAAGTTGTACCTATATGGAGACGCATAGTGGTTCGGATCCCACTTTAAACTGTAGTTCCAGTCCCGATTGGCCTTACTGTGAATAAAGTTGACTTAAAACACCAAATCAATCAATCAATCGAAGTTGTATGAAATTTCACTTTTCTGGTTTGCATGAGAGTAATTTCAACCCATTTCTAAAAACGTGTGAATGTTTGTAAGATATATTATTAACTAATCACTGCATGCTTATTCATTTTAGTATTTGTCAAAAATCCCTAATTTTTAATCTAGAATGGGAGTAGGAGTATGTCATACAAGCGAGTTTTGTTCGAAGTTACTTACTGGAACCACTCTCCATATTGACTACAATTTCATCATATGGCATTATATATTTCATAGTTACACAAAAATCTGGACTCGAAATATGAATGTCTTAGAATAAAAACAAAGCAGTCATTGAGTATGTAGGATCCAGCTAGATAAGCACACTCCCAGCCCCCCCCTCCTAAACACACACACAATGGAATTAAAAATACACCACTGAAAGATCTTATCCTGCACAGATATGTATTTTATATATTCATATACTTAATACAGTACTGAAGATGATACAATCCATGCATTCAGAATAAATATTCCACATGAATTTTTAAAGCTAATTAAAAAACAAAAGAAATGTGCAAATTTCCAGCTGATGACAAAGAAACCAACAGTATTTTTTGCAGTTTAGAGAGATTTCACACCAAAGTGACATGTGACATATGCCACTTGGAAATGAACCAATGAACAGCAACATTTCACTCATAGTGGATGCCATATTGACAAAATCCCAGCTACTTCTAAATAATGTCACACATGTTTCTAGTCAGTCTAAAAGAAAGTGAACATAAAGAGTTAATAAATAATCATTCTTTCAAGCTTCACACTATCAGGTCGATCTTTGGTGCATGTTTCTCATACCATCCCTTCCATCAAGAAGTAAATTTAACTTGGCTTCGTATCGAACATAGGTGTCTCACTCATGATGATTTGCTGCAAGGGCTAGACCATCCAATGTGTCATGTCTAAATGTTAAGTGATTGGCTTATTCCCACCTAATGTGTAGATTATACTTTCCTCAAACTTTTGATCTTATCAATTATTGACCAGGTTTGGAGATAATGAAAGCACTTTAAGAAATGTCATTACCTTTTTGAGAAGAGCTGGGCTCTTATACTGTCTCTGAGGAAGTTCGTAGTTTTGTGTATATCCTTTGCAAGTCTTTATAACATTTCACTTTCAACCTTTCTCAAGGGGCTCTTCACACCCATTTTTTAACTCAGGTATGGGTTCGATACCCGGTGGAGACCCATAGTGTTTCGGATCCCACTTTAAACGGTAGTTTTAACCAAATTAGCCTTTCTGTGCATAAAGTAGACCTAAAAGAACAGTTCAAACTCAAGTAAGGATATTAGATAAGAGGATTCTTCCTCACATACATTGAATGGCCCAATATGGTCATTATGCCTACAAGTCCCAAAATTTATTTCAAGCATCTTACTTCCAATTACACATATAAATTATATTGTTAGCATTAAACATATGGAATATAAAGTAAAAGACTATAAGAAATCCTTAAAACCCTACATCAAATAATTTCCACTGTATTGAATATTATCATAATATTGTTAATGAAATTCCATTAGACAAACCATTGTGTCATACTGATAGGTTTCTTGGTCGGACACTCACTATGGTGACATGTTATACTTCACCAAGAATGAATTTACATGTTGAAATACTCCAGAAGAAGAGAACAGTTTCAGAGTAAGTACATTACTCTTAATGATTTAATACTCATACTGTGGAAATGTAAAACATTATATTCTATTGCTAATAACAAATGCAAGGGAAAATAAACAAACACGTTGTTATTCAGGTATATATATATTTATTGAATCACTAGTACTAATTAATATATTTTGCATAAGGTATGATAATCTCTTTGAGGTCCTACAGACTTTCACTGGAATAAAAGTTACTGAAATTATTAAAGCATCATTAACACACTCAACAAACATTTCCATAGTAGGTTCACATATGTACAGTCTCAAACAGAAAAATATGTGCATTTTATTTCCTTTAATCAAACTTTTCAAATATTTTACAGGACTGTTTAGCTGAAAATCGTATCTTTTTCATCCATCTTGCTTGGAATATTTATTTAGTGAAACATTAAATACATTTGTTTCTAACATCCTTAAGCAATGTATCGTGTTGTTAGGTGTTATGTACTTTAAGCAAAATTTATCTCTAAAGCATATATTTTTTTAATGCAGAAAAGGGAAAATACTATTTCTTATGCATGAGCCACATAACTGATGACAATGTTATTCCATAAGAAATGCAATATACTTACTTGGTTCTACATCTGGGTATGCATCATGCACTAACTTATTTCTATTAGAATTCATAAACATTTTCTCTGAAAAATTGTCTCCACAAACTCTAACTTTTGTATGTTTTGTGCCTCAAGTCCTTTCGCCATATTTTCTCCAACTATATCTCAGCTCTACGAGAAAAATAAAAGACGAAAAATTATTTTAGAAACATATAACTATGCAAGACAAAGCATTCTGCATTTTATGTCACTCAAAAAAGATAAATTCCAAGATGCAAGAGTTGTTAGTGAGCTAAGGTCAAAGCATGTCAACACAAAGAAAAGTTACTGAAAATGAATATGCATTAGATCACTATCTGTATCTGTTGAATAAAGAAGTGTCAAATGTATAAGGGTCCATTCTATGATAGCTCCTTCAACAATTGCGCAAAATCTTATGAGCTTTTCACCATTCAATTGATTTATTTTTACTCAATTTTCACATTATTTCTCATCGTAACTACTTCTTATGGCACCATACAGTGTGTGGTAATGCAAATAAAAAAATATTATAGATATTGCACTAAACTTCCTAACATATGAAGCAAAGTTTTACCACATTATCTTTTAGAAAGAGTCCCTGAAGCTTACTGCCTAACCTACAACTGGCTAACAATGCAATTTTTGTCATTAAATGGATCATGGAATCTATTCCCGGGAGTGCTTTCAAGAAAAATGTTATGACACAACATATTTCTGAAGAAGATACCAGGACAGGAAATATGTCAACAAATCAAAATCACCCATACCATCTAGTAGATCAAAGCCCATGACCAACAACAAGAGCTATTACAGCAATAATATTAACTACAGGTATAATTAGATGATTCCATCAACAAAATATATTATTATTAATAATAGGAGTAACATCCATAATTCTGTAGGGTTGGATTAAACCACATAGATTAAAATGCGATTTGAAACACAAAATCTTCCTCCCGTGGCACCAGTAAGAAAGGATTTTTCTTTACAGTAACACATGTGTAAATGTTCGTAAAATATTTTGCATATATTGCACATGTAGGTTAGTTACACTCATTTCGTTTCCAAAACTAGTGATTACTTATGATTTGGTTCAATGTATGCTTCCGTAGTTAGGTTAGGCAGGCCAGGTTTGGTTCTCTTAGCATTATAAATAAATTATCTAAATTCATTTTACTAAGGTTCCGATTTACTTCTACATTAATTCCCACTAGTCTACGATACTTACAGTCCCTTGTCAATGGAAAATACATTGTCCTTGGGAAGCGTGCAAGCTTGCGTTAGGTAATTTTTAAGTTGTTTTTTCAACATAAATATTTTTTAAAAAAAAATTCCAAAGAGTGCTAATTACTTTAAGAAAGGTTCAAATTTCGTGTGACAATGATTGCTAAAATTCTACGATAATTAGTCTTCCTGCTAAGAGATTTTTTAAAAAAAATCATAGAACGATAGGAACCGTTACCTTAGGTTTCATTGCTTTAATATTTACACGCTTTTTTTATCTCCTGTACATGTTGACAAAGTTTTAAATGCTAGAAGAAATAAACTTCATGCAGAAGCGAATAGGAGCGCGATAACTTGCAACTTTCTGCATTATAACATGCACAAATGAGCTTTTCCGAACTTCAAACAAACTTCAAGTCATTCCTACTATTCTCGTTGGCTTCCTATCCTCCTGTGTAACTTATAAGTAACATTAAGTTACAAAATCGAACCTTTAATCTTTCAGACGTTTTTTTAACACATGTCCTTTTACTTAAATGAAGCAAAATACAGAATACGAAGACATGCTAGGAATTATTCTCCGTGGAAACTAACTTTATGGAAATTATTTTTACATAAAGAGCGAACAGAATTCATAAATAACTAACCTTTCAGGATATGACAGAACACGAACACAGCTCTGGATTCCTCTTCTGACAATTTTTACAATAAAAATCTGCACAATAAGCCATTGTTTTATTTTTTGTTCTTCTACATCCTTATTAAAATAGTTAGTGTACGTCCATGACAGATCATATGGAACGATGTTACGTCATGTAGAAGTATTGACTTTAAAAATACGACTTTTCTTATACATGTTTAAGAAGGGAAAGGCATTTAATAAAATACAAAATCACGTACAAGTGATCATCATTGATTAATAGATACATAAACTAAATTTTTAATGAGAAAATTAGGATTTAACATCGATGGTGGTGCCGACTGGTAGCTGGTTAATTCATGCACGAACAAATGAATTCCGAAATTAACCTTGTTCGGATTTTTGCACCAGTGCGGGAGGCCTGATTTATTGGTGAGTAATCTTGTGATTTTCTATTGTTTTCTAATCTGTAGAAAATAGCAGCTGGGATTTAAATGAAGGATTTGACTTTTCAGGGCATTTGCATTGTAAGATTCTTAATGGAAGTGTTCTTTCAACGTGTTAGGTCACGAATGCTAACTAGTTTCTAGTAAAGTCAATTAAGGTTAATAAAGTGTTTAATAAAGTAACTGAGACTATTACATAAACCCTGGGTGTAGAAGAGTTTTCGTACTCCTAGCCGAGGATGTAGCAGATAGGCGAAGTTCTGGAGGGGCCAGGGGGGGCCTGGACCCCCAACTTAGAAAATACTAAATAAATAACACATGATTAAGTTCAATTACTACATTTTTGTTATGAAGCCATACCGCAAATCTTGACGTTTGGCATGATGGCATGTTCGGTAATTGCGCCGCAATTTAATTTCTTTTTCAATTTAACTTTTCTAAAATTTCTGAAGCTTACTATTGTACCGTAACTTTTTTAAAGTAATACGAGTATTGTATCAATAAAAATATTAATGAAATGCAAAATGCAATAATCGTACTGTTTTGCTTCTTTTAAAACTGACAACCAATATACTAATTGATATTTGTTTACTTAAGCGAGGAAATTTAACATTTGTTGTTTTATAATTTCCGGGGGAAGGTCTCCGGACCCCTTATAAGCTAGGGGATATTCAACAACCCTCAGGTACATCATATGCTTCTCCCAGAGTCTGCCCCCCCAAAGCAAAAGCTCAAACTCCGCCCATGAGCAGAACGCTGCCACGGTGATCACGACTACAATTATTCCTTCTCACTCTCCAGTTCACAATCTCTTTTCCCGTCTGTCACCTTACTTCATTCTTTCCGTTTTCATATCTGCCTCAACATTTCAACTTCTTTCCCTTCTTTATCTTCTGTTTTCTATTTCTTCCTTCCACTTTTCTCTCTCCATTTCTTTCTCAGTCATTCTCTCTTCATTTATACCCTCCACCTTTCTTCCATGTTTCTTTCTTTGTTCTTCTGCAACTGTATTTCCTTCCTTCTTTCCTATCCTTTTATGTTCCATTCCTTCTTTTCTTTCGGTTTATCAATTACTTTCTTTTCCCCTGTTGCTTGATAGCTCTTCTCTATTTCCTTCTCTTCTCCTTCCCTGCGAGGTTTTCTTCTTGTTTCTCTATTTCTTATAACGGAACAGTGTCAGGGGTGCCTCAACCAAAGATGTTCCCAATCTAAATCCTTTCCTGGCCTTCTTTTTACTCTCTTGGAATGTCTTCCCCCATTTTCTTCCTCTAGCATGTCTTCAATGACCTTCCTTGGTCTCTCTTATCTCTTTCTATCTTTTGTCTATCACTTTCTTCCTTCCCTGTTTCTCTGTCCTTTGCTATCAGTTTCACTATTTTGTTTCTCTAATTCTCTTTACATCTTTCTCTACTACAAATAATTCTGACAATTTCACGTCGGGCAAGTAGCTGACCACCGTGGCGGAGTGGTTAGCATTACGACGCCAGGAGTACCGGGTTCGAATCCCAACCTGGGCATGGGTGTTCTTGTGATTGTTCCTTCATCTATTCCATCTCATCATCACTCATCCTCATCTTCGCGATTAGCCAATAGTAGCAGAAAGGCGAGATATACCAAATCAACAGCAACAGCAAATCAGCAATCTCGGGCTAGTGGGCACCGCCCACAATCATCTGTAGCTTTGGCTCGTGTCTCAAATATATTTTCTTCTAATAGTAACTCAGAGGGGCCGGGTTCCAAACCCGACCTGGGCACGGGTGCCCTTTGTGAGTGCCCCTTCATCAATTTCAATCATCATATCACCAGTCTTATCGTCGCGATTAACCGAAAGTGGAAGAAAAGCGATGCTAAATAACAAAATCTCAATCGAATTGAATTCATATCTAATGCCAACTAAATGTTGACACCAGCTCTTTTTGACTGGAATCTTCACGCACAGATTGACCAATTGAAAAACAGAACACATCAAACCAGTCCATTCATTTTTACACTCTCCTACTTTCTAGACAAGGGTGTGTAAGAGGTGACCCTTACACATAATACACCCAAATCAACCTCACTTCCACGTAGTAGTACACCCTGGACTGCAGTTTGCAGATTGTAGGGCCAGAATTTTGATGCAAATGCATATTCTTTTTGGTGAGGCAGAAACATTGCATAAATGTTTTACACTTAAGTGAATAAATTGGGATGTGTTTGTTAGGGCATTTTTTTGCATTTTTTTACCCTTTTTGGGGTAAAGAAAACTTTTTAAACCGTTTAAGTCATTTTTCGGCCTTTTAAAAGTCATCTTATGCATTTTTTTTTTTTACATTTTGGTGAAAGAAGGGGCATTTTACATGCAAATCTGAACGATTGTCTTTGAAGAAACAAAGAAATTCTGAGCAGTAATGTTGATACAAGCTGTTGTGTAACAATTCAATTCAAACAATGTTAATACCATTAAACCTTGTTTCCATGATATGAAAAACTCAATATGCTGACCAAGGCAGTAATTTATTTAATTATAAAACATAAACTAAACGTTACGTTTCAACCTTCAAGCAAGGTCTTCTCCAGACTCTGCAGCAAGTACAAATGTAACAAGATACAAAAACAGGACGATTTATATACACAAACATTACTCCCCTGTACTTGTGCAGAGTCTGAAGAAGACCTTGCTAGAAGGTTGAAACTTTACGTTTAGTTTATGTTTTATAATAAAATAAATTACAGCCTTGGTCAGCATATTGAGTTATTCAAACAATGTGATTTCCCCCTCTATCAGTAAATACATTGTCGCCAGACGGACTATGTTAAAAAACAAGGGGTACAAAGTTTTGTGCTCTGTATCGGACATTTTGTCAGGGAAGCAATTTTTACTCTAATGAATTGAAAGTGACTTAACAGCAAAGTGATATTGTTCATTTCAAGTACGCTCTTCTTGTGTCGGTGGAACTCGATTCAAGTTTTTCCATGTACAAGGCTCTCTTGTCCGAAAACCGACAATCATTCACTTTTGAAAATTTGCCTATGATTTTCGTTGTGTACTTCAACTCAGTACTTAGAGTGTAAAAGATGACAAGAAGTGAACTTTCTTACTTGTACTACCATACGCAATCAACACGTGATAGATACTGTAACGTTAATTTGTAATTTGAATTTCTCTTGGTAGTTTATACATTTCTTTTACAAATTTTTCAGAATTTTTAGGTCATTTTTCTAAATTTATAGGTAATTTTCTTGCATGTATTAGGTAATAAATGCATTTTTTAAAGGTCATTTTCTGGCAATTTTAAGGTCATCAAAATCCTAGCCCTACGTAATGAGGCTCTGGCGTCTGGTGGACCTATGGGCAGTATGATCCTCTATGGGACTTGCGTTGTGTGCCGGTATGATTGTCCCTTCATCTACTTAATCTCATCTTATACCTTTCATCCTCATCTTTGCAATTAGCCAAAATTGTCAAAAACGTAAAGTATTAGGCGCATCCAGAAAGTAAGTTTCCCACTCGCCCACAGGTGGCAGGCCATGCGTATTGAAACCTGTTTTGCGCATGCGTGAGAGGCACATGTCCTGCCTAGTGAATGTCCTAGAAGACGCCTCCCGAAAGTCCTCAGTAGCGTCGCGGCAGCGATGAAACATGGCGGCTCTTATTCCATCTCCCGCCGCGTGCGAGAATCGTTCGGTGATCAAGTTCTTGAACGCACAAGACATACAGCCGATCGAAATTCATCGTCAGCTGTGCCAGGTGTGTGGGCCAGACGTCATAAGCAAGCAGCGTCGTTGGTGCAGGACATTTACTGAAGGCCTGCAAAATGTGCATGTGGGTGGCCATCGGCCGTTATGCACGAGCTTGTGGAGCTGGTGCAGCAGCGCATATTGGAGGATCGTCCCTTCACGATCACGGAACTCAGCAGCCATTTCCCGCAGATTTCTCGGTCGTTGTTGCACGACATTGTTACCAAACGCCTCTTGTTCCGGAAATTGTGTGCCCGGTGAGTGCCGAAACAACTGACACCCGAACACAAAGGAAAACGCATGGACACGGCGCTGACATTTCTGCAGCGTTACCATGACGATGACGATTTTCTCAACCGGATCATCACAGGGGATGAAACGTGGGTTCCATACAGCACCCCAGAAAGCAAGTAGCAGTCCATGCATTGGTGTCACAGTGGATCTCCATGCAGGACGAAGTTCAAACAGACTGTGTCGGCGCGAAAAGTGATGTGCACGGTGTTCTGGGACAGACAAGGCATTCTGCTCATCGAGTTTCTGCCCAGAGGTGAGACTGTTAACGCTAACCGTTACTGTGAAAGACTGGGGACATTGCGACGAGCCATTCAGAATAATCTCAGTGCCGGGGTGATCTTGATGCACGACAATGCGGTGCCGCATATAGCTAGGCGCACTGCAGCCCTTCTGGACAAGTTCGGTTGGGAGGTGTTTGATCATCCATCGTACAGCCCGGATCTCGCTCCGAGTGATTACCACCTGTTCTTGCACCTGAAAAAGTTCCTGTCCGGTCAACATTTTCACAGCGACGAAGAGGTTCAGACGGCTGTCACACAGTGGTTGGGCGCCCAAGCGGCGAACATCTACGACGCAGGTATACAGAAGTTGGTCCCACGCTATGACAAGTCCCTGAATTCCGGCGGGAATTATATATATTGACAAGTAACTGGACAAGTGCTGTATCTGTGGCAATAAATCATTGAATGAAATAATGTTTCGTTTTTGTGCACGACCACAGGGAAACTTACTTTCTGGATGCGCCTAATAAAATAATTCAATCAATCAATCAACTTCTAGACAAGGAAATTGATAATTTAGTTTTGCATTTAAACTCCAAGATCTGGAAAAACAGAAGGGTCTCCTTCAATATATGTGACGCAGTGTCTGATTTACCCATGATCCCTTGCGTCTTCTACTCCCCTCTCCCCTTGCCCCATTCCAGCAGATAGACGCTATCCAACAACGCTGCCTGTCGATATGAAATCCATTACGGTGATTACATTGGGAACGCGTGTTGTTGGTCCATTCCCGCCGTTGCCAAGTTTTGGAAGGGGGAGAGGGGTTGGAGAAGTCAAGCTGAGCTTCCTGTTGGTTCAAGTATTGTGTTCGTTGAATTGACCATGAAAAATGTGCGCCTTTCGCGCTTCTTGTAAAGTTCAATGCGGTCTTTTTTCACGCTTGTTTGTAACGCTCGGAGCAAATTCTTGTTGTTTTCGGCTGTCTTATGTCTAGACCACGGATTTTTATGTAATATCAAAGTACAAAATATGTACATAAATATGTAAAGATAATTGATAAAATAAGTACCTCCATGTATATGTATTATCCAAAAGATTGCTAGCTAAATATGTAGTATCAAAAAATATGTAATGTTAATAATAATCGAGTACCCAAGCAATTTCAGGAATCCCGCTAGATATTTATTTTATTTGAACGTATTCAACATAATTTTAAGGCCATAGGTTGTTCAAATCAAAATTTGTATAAAATTTATAGACTAAAAAAAGCACAGGAACGTGTACATATTTAGGAAACTAATTTTGCCAACTATTAATTACTTTTCACATCGCAAATTGTTGTAGAATATGTAAATATGTAACTTTCGAAACAAAGCGTCTACAGAAAGAACAATCAAATCAAAATATTGCATATGATACCACATGCGTATTATACAGGGTGTCATTTTAATGGCGCCCACGGACCACGGAAATGTATAGAGGACATCAAAACAAACAACTTTTCTCAGTAACATTTTTCTAGTTGGTGCATCGTTTCGGCGCTACAGCCGTTCAAAAAAGACCGTTTTGCCGCCTGAATGCTGGCAACCCAACACAACATTTGATTGCATTCGTGACGTCATATCCCGGCAATGTATTGTGTAACTCGCCACGTACAGGAAAGTATGTCCCCTGATGCTACTTTTCTAGGTGTTTTGCTTAAACATAAAAGCAAAATGAAAATATGTAACCAGAAGTAGGGAGGGGGCGGGGGGAGAAACTCCAGCATCTTTCTATAATTAACAGTTCCCGTATTTTTCTCTTTCTTATGTCAGCCTCCTGTCTTTCGACTAGGCAGTAAGCACTAAGCATCTCATTGATTAGAAAATATGTATAACCACATGAGCTAAAAATTTTCTTCATCATGTTTCAGAGATCGAAAATATAGGAAATAGAATAAACATGTGGAAAAAAGATCGAAATATGTTGTCTTACGTAAAGTACATTAGCAAATATGCAAAATATGTAATATCCTGGCAAATATGTAAAAATGTGTAACATAAAACGTATGCAAAATCATGTCAGTTATATAATTCGTTGACATTTTCCTGTTCAAGGTATGTATCTAGAAAGGAATACATACAAATCAGGGCTCTACTTATGTCACATTGTTCTACGTACTTGGGGGGGGGTCTCCCTTATCGCACAACGCGAGAGCAACCTTGTGTTCTGACGTCACCGCTGAACGCTTTAGGCTTGTTAGGTGTGGTTCTCTTATGGCCGAATCACACGGAACTGGATTACCAGTTAGTTCGCACGGAACTAAATTTCCAGTTAGTTCACGCTGAACTGGCTACCTGACCGGAAGTGATGGCTGCCTGGCTGGCTGCTTTACTGGTTTTGAGAAATAGGCCATGTTCTAATTGCAACTTGCTTTCCTCGACTGGATTCTGTGGATCAGCCAATCAGAGTGTAGTTTGGCCATGGGAAGATACTGTGAGTTTGCCGAAGGAAAGGTTTTTGTGTGTGGTTTTCTAGCGTTGGTTTGTTTTCTTAGCTACAGCAAAGTGATGAGATTTATACGTGACAAATATGATTAGCCGATAATGAAAATCCTTATTATTACAAGTGCATTGAATGTTCGATATATTTAGTTGAAAATAAATAATTAATGAATCCTGCGAATCTCGTGTAATAAAAAGTAGGCTTAATTCAGGAAATGCATGTTACTTCTCTCTTCATAAACTTTTGTTTTCTCGTTTAATATCTAAGAAACTAAAAGTTAAAATATACAAAACAGTAATTTTGCCTGTATTATTATATGGGTGTGAAACTTGGTCCCTTACATTGAAAGAAGAACATAAATTGAGAGTATTTGCAAATAAGATCTTTAGGAAAATATTTGGACCTAAAAGGGATGAGGAGAGAGGTGAGTGGAGAAGGTTACATAATTTAGAACTACATAATTTGTATTCATGTCCAGATTATTAGAGTAATTAAATCAAGAAGACTTAGGTGGGCAGGCCATGTGGCACAAATAGGAGAGGAAGGAGGAGTTTACAGGATTCTTGTTGGGAAACCTGATGGTAAGAGACCTGTAGGAAGGCCAAGACGAAGATGGAGGGACAACGTTGAGATAGACCTAAAGGAAATCGGTAGGGATGGAAAAGAGTATATAGATCTTGCTCAAGATAGGGAAAGATGGAAGGCCTGTGTTGCTGCAGCCATGAAACTTCGGGTTTAAGAAGGCTAGAGAGTTAGTTAGTTAGTTAGCGAATCTCGTGTTGAATGTGCATACCAGAGTTCGTTAAAAAGCTTATTCAGTGCGCATTGATTACTATATTTTGTTTCGAGCAAACCTAGTCCATAGTTTTATTTTTTTATTTTTAATACAGCAGTAATTGTCCTACAACGATCTTTAAATTGCTCGTTCATCTTCTTAGATTCTCTGCTCTGCGCAATATCTTATGGGAACAAAAGCATACAGACAAGTATGGTAACAACTATCGTGTGAGCCGAAAACTAGCAGATGGGTCCAGCGCCAACTAGGACATTCCTACTGGAAATCCAGGTGGGTGTGATTCGGGCTTTAGCATAAAATAATGCATTTGCTGTGTATGCTAAGGGAATCAAACCTAACAGACATAAGCTAACAACGTAGACATTAAATATTTATTTATATTTTAAAAAATATAATAGACCACCACAAATGAAAACGCCCTATCAAGACCTACTTCAGGAATTCAATTTTGAAACTCTTACTAATAGGCGAAAATTGTTAGATCAATTGTACCTGTACAAAACAGTAATCGGCATATTAGATAATAGTTTATTTCTTGGACAACTTCAGTTTAATAAGAATAATTTACGTTGTAGAAATTGTTTCATTCCTAAAATTCCAAAAACCCAAAAATTAAGAGCTGCCCGATTAGTAGAATATGTGATATGTATAATGAAATTATGATTAATATCATTCCATAGATTTTTCAATGCCATTTTTGACTTACAAGAAAACATTAGAGTCAATTCCGAAAGTACGAATATGTGATAGTTGATACATAATAACTGTATTTATACTCAAGATTGTATGATTATTATTATTTTTTAATTTTAATTATAAACCGTCCTGTATGTTTATACTTATGAAATGAATACAATTTGTGACTGGATTGCATAATATGCAAAATATACATATTATGTATCTATTGTAACTGTAGTTGTATTGTAATTCTGTAAATTTGTAATTACTATTCATTATTATTATTATTATTATGTACGCCTTCTGTCATTGGAGGATATACCTCTGTTGAAGGTAATAAATAAATAAATAAAATAAATAAATTACTCGTCTGACGTCAGAACACAAAGTTGGCCTCGCGTTGTGCGATAAAGGAGACAATTTTGTCTTGGCGCCTATTTGACTGTCGGTTGGAAAGCAACGAGTTGGCGTTTATTCAGTTATGTTCGGTTGATATTATTGTTGCTCTCGTGCCTAAGGTAGCTTTCACACTGAAAAGACCACCGACGACAAGCGGCACGTGTCGCTTGGAAGCGAAACCTCAGTAATCAATGGAACCTTTCGAACCGAAGCGACATGACAACCTGCATGTGTCGCTCGGATTGGGTCATGTTCTCAATCGGAGGTTTCACACCGAAGCGACGCGCGACACGTGTCGCTAGAAGATTTCACCAATCGAACGCTGGGCTCTACTACGGTGTGAGACCTTGCTGTTGATTGGCTCGTTCCCAGTCGACATTAGACGTACTGACACACTAATGAGTTTCCGATTAAGTAATGATACGTTACTTCCATTATGGTACTTTCCAGTTCGAACGCGTCGAGTTGCTGACTCAATATTTCCTTTTGTTAGTCTCTCTTCATCATTTTCATTCAATAATGATTCATCATCATCATCGCAATTAACCTAAAATCGCAGCAAATCAAGATAACAAAAGCACAAAATTTACTATTTCTAGAGTCTTGTAGGGTAGGTTGGCAACTCTGATTCCAACCCGTAAAGAAGCCGATGGAGTACACACGGCCATCAATCCACTTTCCTTATAAATAACGCCGGCAAAGGATTCGTATGAAGATACCGCTAGACAATAAAATAAATTAAATGGTATGATTGGGCCGCGGAGGCAATGAAAGATGGATATCATGTGATAGGGGTCAGCGCCATCGTTGTTTCGACTTCAAAGCCTACATGTTGTTGGTTATTCACATACTCGCATGAAAGGAAAGGCTTGTAATGCATGGTGTTAACCTAATGAAATCAAGGTAATAAAATGCACACTCTGGCAATACGGGTTCGTAGTGTGGAAGAAGATTTTTAAGTGTATTTTTCATCCTTTTTTTTTATTTGTGTTTATCACATAGTTCTCTCGGGCAGCTTTTAGGCCGAGTAAAGGCGATAAGAGATTGTACTGGCCTTAGATCTAGCGTCGTCTGCGTTTCAGTGACGTCAGCAGAGCATTTCTTCAAGAATAGACTTGGTTTTCGTGGTCTTGCATCCAGTGGCGCACGAACGTTTTTCATTTTGGGGGAGTACAAAATTCAACCTCCACACATACTTCTAAATTTCTCATGTGGTGGTTAGTTTCGGCCTTGGACGCTGTTATAGAATTGCGACCTCCGAAAACTTTTTGCAGGTATGTTTTAACTTAGCGTTTTCTGAATTCTCATCTGCTTTGTATAGATTATGATATTAGCGGTACATCAAACAAATGTGGGCTTTTATAATGCCATGATTTGTTTGTGAAATATGTACCACAGAGAGCGAAAATGAATTGAAGAAGAAAAATAGCGTGATGGTCTAAATATGGGCTATGACATGAGGTCTAATGTTGAGATCACATTTTCAACAAATATTTGGATGTTTTTCTTAATTTCGATTTTTCCCATTCCGCGTGATTTTCAAAACAACAGATTATTCATAAATATGAATGGTATAATGTTTTAGCGATAAATGACTGTTTCTTTTAATTGTAATTGCTTTTTGTGATATTGTCACTAGCAACCCATATTTAGACCACAATTTTGAAATACATCATTTTACCATTTTTTGGAAATTACTTTTTTTTTAAAAAAATGGAGACCTTCTATACTTTAGCATGCTATTACATTTAAGTATATATTTCATAGATATGCATTTTAAAGGTAGGTGCTTGATATATTAATTTTTTTCCTTCGAAAATGGCAACATAAAAGGGGGGGGCATATTTAGACCTTTTCCGCTATATATAGGGAGCATGGAAAATTCAATTCTAGAACAGCACACACGAAATTCTGTTCTCTATTTTTTATTAATCGAAAGCTTTGAAAAACATATTTTTTCTTTATATTTTAGAATGTACAGGGATTACAACTTGATCTACGAATTTAGGGGGGTTCTGTACCCCTCAAAAAAATTAGGGGGTTACAATGTACCCCTGTATCCCCCCGTTCCTGCGCCACAGCTGGCATCAAAGATTCTCTCACTCTTATTTCTGTTTCCTTCATCTCCCTTCTTCTCTTTCTCTATTCTTCTCTGTTTATCCATCTCTTTTCAGTCTTTGGTTTTCTTCAGTTTATCTATAACTTCCTTTGTTCTCATATGTTTCTCTATATCTATCTGTCATTGGTTATATCGAGAGATAAAAGGGAAACTATAGGGAGCCCTGTCGCCATGGTGCTGAAAATTTTCACCTGGCGCTCAATGGCGTCGCCAGAAATTTTTCTTATGGTGGGCTCAGGGGTGGATAAAATATTTTTAGGTGGGCTCTGGTTCGGTGGTCATAGCCATGTCCGGCACTAGAAATTTTTCAAGGTAGAGCGACGTTTCATGAGGGTGCTCCCCCCATCAATGTTGTGCTGTATGTACTGGAACATTCTTGTTCATTGCTTAATTTATACTTATAATGTAATTATTACAAATATTTTGCATGCAATTTTTATTAGTGTTGTTTTTATGTGTTAATGTTTTTATTTGATCATTTTGGCGCCACCGGAAGAGGGCTCCCAGCGCGGTCGCTTCACTTGTTCCACCCAAGGGCAGAGTTAAAATTACGGTCAAAGTAGGCAACGTTTTTAGCAGAGTTAAAATTACGGTCAAAGTAGGCAACGTTTTTAGCAGAGTTAAAATTATGGTCAAAGTAGGCAACGTTTCTGGCAGAGTTAAAATTACGGTCAAAGTAGGCAACGTTTTTAGCAGAGTTAAAATTAAGGTCAAAGTAGGCAACGTTTTTAGCAGTTAAAATTACGGTCAAAGTAGGCAACGTTTTTAGCAGAGTTAAAATTACGGTCAAAGTAGGCAACGTTTTTAGCAGAGTTAAAATTACGGTCAAAGTAGGTAACGTTTTTAGCAGAGTTAAAATTACGGTCAAAGTAGGCAACGTTTTTAGCAGTTAAAATTACGGTCAAAGTAGGCAACGTTTTTACCAGAGTTAAAATTACGGTCAAAGTAGGCAACGTTTTTAGCAGAGTTAAAATTACGGTCAAAGTAGGCAACGTTTTTAGCATGATGGAAGTGTGAACACTAAAGTTATTTTCGACTAATTTTGCAATGATTTTTAACAACAATAGTCAAGAATGGAAACCGATTGACGAAAAGCACTGCGGTAACTCCTAGCCTCGGAACAATCAGTGGCGGCGATTAGGAGGGGCGAGGGGGGCAGTTGCCCCCCACTTTTTGACACTTTTGCTCCCGCACTATGCTAAACCTTATGTATCAAGGGAAAATAATATGTTCCTGCCCCTCTCCCAATTTTGGCACCTTGCTCCCCCCCCGATTTGAAACCCAATCGCCGCCACTGGGTACAATGATGTTTTGTTTACATGTTTATATTTCGCACGTTAGCGAAGAGAAACAGAGATGGAGAATCTAGAAACACTCTTAATTTTTTTTAAGGCCGCTTTGTGTGCTCTTGCTACATACTGTAATTATTTACCAGCCTGTTACTTTGCGTTATCTAAATAATATATATCATGTACTTATTCTATTTGGGTGGGCAGATGGGTGGGTTGAGACTATTTTTAGATGGGCTAGAGCCCACCCTCGCCCACACAGGTCCCAGAATTCAGTGCTACAAAAATATATTTCCTTTATGGACATTTCCAGTATCTTATTTTAAAATAACGAGTACAGTGTGTGCTTTTTTTAAAAAGCTTGAGTGTTTTCTGCATCATGTGTATAATTAAAGCAGAATAATAAACATGTCATTATAATTTTTGCACTGTTGCTAGCCAAATTTTAAAATCTGTGGCGATATGGTAGAGTCGGCCATATGTTAGAATATATTGCATAGTTATACATGCTGTTCTTTAAAAAGGCCACTCCGGCACAATAATTAGTTACTTTTAATCCAATATTGTATTAACTTTATATTTCAATAAATTAAATGTTCTAAGACCATATTCAAACTGCATAGTTTTATCTTACTTTTATGCGTGGCTTTCTTAGATCATATTTGCCCCCCCCAAAAAAAAGGGGGGCAACGCCTGAATTACTTTTAGCTTTCTCTACCCCTGGTTATGTCTTTCCTCCCGCTTTTCTGTTTTTTTTTCTTTCTGTCACTCTTTTTTCATAGCTTTATTTATTTATTTCAATTTTCCCTCGTTGCCCTGCTTCTTTCTTTCTTTATCACTCCCTTTTCCTCTTTCCCTCTTTTTGTCAGTTCTCTTTTCCTCTCTCTTTCCTTCCTCCATTTCTCTGCTTCTTCATTTCTCTTTCTTCCTTCTCTTTTTCTGTCACTTCCTCGTTTTATTTCTGTCTCTCTGTCACTCTCTGCGTGTGATTGTGTCACTACTATAAATGGTTCTTTAATTGTAAAACGGTGGGACTACAGCCCACCATGGCCCACCCGCTGGCGGCTCCCAGTTGTCTCGTTCTCGTCTTGAGTTGCAAAATGGCTGGAAATCTCTGATTTGGTTCTCGGTCTTGTCTCTAGTATTTGTAATCCATCTTGTCATTGTCACGAAACACATCGACCGTCTTCTTTTGTTCTGTAATAACGTTAAAGCAACACATCAGGGACGTCGTTTCGGGGGAGGGGGGTTGGCACCGAAATGGAGGAAAGATATGAGACCTGGTTCAGAAAACGGCACAAATAAATTTTCAATCCTGAATATTAGCGAAATAAACCCTCACATGGCAGGTCATTTGTTGATGCTCGATAGATGGCATTGTAGGATGTATCGGTGCTGTTCTTGGGTAATTTATTCGTGAACGTTGGTATGTTACAAGAATTTTTAAAAAGTGTCCAATAGATGGTGCTGGTGTAACTATTCTAACTGATGGTTGTACTGGAAGGACATACAAATCTCTCGTTCTTGTTAGTATTTTAATTGCACCGAATAATTGCATTGTATTTGATCTGCTTTAATGTGGAGACATTCTCGAATTGCTAAAAGGTGAAAGTCATTGTCTATTATGAGTATATTCATGATCAAATACTTTAAAAAACTGTTATGGCGGAACACAAGCTGTAAAGTTTGTATGATCTGGTACCATGCGTGAGGAACGTCACATGAGAAAGTAGTTTTGGAGTGATGCAAAGATGTACTGCGCTGGTAACTTTGAAAACATCGGTGTGTTTTTGCTTGTATCCTAAATGATTTTGACGCATTATTGCGTATTTCAAATTAGAAACTCGTTTGAGATAATACTTTGATAAAATCTTTCTTGTGGAACAAATTGTGTGGACCAGGTTGCGGAAGACGAAATAATTATTGGTAAAAAGGGGCTCTCCGATAGAAAAACTGTGTTAATGTAGAACTGAGAAATCGAGTGATAAGTATTCACCTTTGATGTGGTTTGGCACCAGGTTAAAAGCAAAGGAATCGTTCTTCTTGTACAGTGGGATCCACTAGTATTGCTCGTCAAATTGTCCATGACTATTTTCATTAAATTTTCTCTTAAGAGATAGATTCTTGTGTATGCTGGTGCAGAAGTTGTCAACAGCTTGTTTTGAGTTTACTTTTAATTCTTGAAGCTTTTATTGGGTAAAATAAAGTGCACGAACATGGTGATGGACAATTTGCACGGTAATACTCATGAATCCCAGTGTACAGGGTTACTTTGCCTGCCCTTTACGTAGAGTTGGAAAGTATGATGGCAAAGTTTCATAGCTGCTGAATTCTTTATTTGGACCGGGTGTACCAGCACTGATGATTGTCGTACGTCCTACAAAGGTAAGTGATTATACGCATTCCACATACGGGAAGAAAATTCGATATTGACTTGTACGTACTGACTAACTGTTCGAGCCAAGAATTGCATTGTAAGGAATACGTTGTTACGTGTTTATGATGTAGTATATAGCATTGGATATCGTATTGAATCTGATGTAAGAACAACTTAGCACGCAATCATTTGGAATTGACAAGTTCGTTGATTTATTTAACCAAAATGTTGGGCAACATAGTGTGGTTGTCAACAAAAGGTAATTGTACTAGTAATACCAAATGAAAAGCATTGTTTCTTACTGTAGGCAAGAAAAGAAGCATTAACAATCATCGAAAGATTAGAACATTTGCAATGATTCAACATCTGATCACAGAAGTTCTGTTAGTTTAATTTCTTTGAACATTTTGAATTTTAGCTTCGCTGTACAAATGTTGTAAAAAGGATTGAGTGACATATATTTTGTTCATAAAGAACAGAGAATACAAGCTTGTTAATACGTACAAGCTATGCTTGAAAAATAGTTTGATAGGTATTTCTTCATAAAGGACAAAGGAGATTGCTAATTCAAGCTACATATAAATGTAATTTGATTTGTTTATCAAAAACAGTAGTTAATACAAACTATACATGAAAGGTAATTTGATATTTGTTCAATGTAATAAATAATCCTTATTCGCTTGACACATATTTCACATATTTCTTAGTGTGTTCTGATTTATTCTGTGTATATATGTATGGTGTTCCTCACCCCGTAACTAGATATTTTTGCACCATCGGCAGAATTGTGGTATGGCCCCTCCCCCCCTACTACCAAGCATCGACATTTAAGTGCTTCCTTCGATATTTTATTCTTATGCCATGGTGTATGATATTTACATCCTACAATATTTGAAATGAGGAAACAAAGAAAAACTCATTAGAAATAATATTGGTTATATTTAAGGATTCGTAGTTTGCGCATTTCTGTTTTTAAAAACAGTTTAGCGTATTTAAGAATATTTAAGTTATATCCTGTGGTGGAAAGTAGGGAGTGCTAAAAATTAACCTCGCTTAGGTGAAAATTTTTATCTTGAGCAGCACCCTGTAGCAAGGATAGTACAAAATAACATCGATTTTTAGCATCATGTGGAGATATGTATTTACGCATACAGTGCCGGCGATTAGGGGGGCAAGGGAGGGGCAGTGGCTCCCCCACTTTTTGCCACTTTTGCCCCCGTACTATGCTAAACCTTATCTCCCAAGGGAAAGTAAACTGTCGTTGACCCCCCACCCCCAGTTTTTTCACCTTGCCCCCTTAGTCTTAGAACCCAATCCCCGCCACTGCGTATAAATCCTTTCCCCGGTGATCAACAACACTGCAACACTGAAGGGCACTGTGCGAATTAAGCTATTTGCTTTGATGGGGGAAGGGGGATGCCAACTTTGTGATTTCATTTTGGCTGCTTGCATTTCAATCTTAAAAATCATCAATTTCAAGCCCCTTGAAGTGAAAACCTCTAAAGATTTTTAGTAATTACGAAGCATAAATGAACTTTCACATCAAGATATAAGCATTTCTGTTCTCAATTTCAAGTTTTCACTTTGTGCTCTTCTTTGATGTGTTGATAATGCAACACTTTTATGTGAACTTTCGGGGGTTAGATTAACTTGAGTAAACAAACTTACGACCCAACCTTACACAATTCTAATAACCTTGGACAAAATCCGATATTGCCATCTTGAATACGTTGTTTTTGTACCATTTTTCGTATCGCTGGTTCACTTCCCCCTTCCCCTAGGATGACTGCTGGTCTTCTGGCTGGCAGGCTGTGTTTACCTAGATGTTCGGTCTACTGGACGTTATCATATCTTTGCCTCCCCGATGGCGCAGTGTTATGTCGTCGCCTTGTAGTCAAGGAGTCCCCGGTTCGATACCCGGTGGAGGCACGTAGTGGTTCGGATCCAACTTTAAACTATAGGTCCAGTCCCGATTAGGCTTTCTGTGCATAAAGTGGACTTAAAACAACAATTCAATCAATCAATGAAGCGATCATATCTTCGTTTTACAGATCATAATGTGGTTGGTAGCCTGTCATTTTCCCCAAAATTTGTGTATTCCTTGTAACACTGCCGTGCACTGTTTCGCCGCAGGAGATGACGTCACGAATGCGATCAAATGTATGTGGTTGTTACTGAGAAAAGTTGTTAGTCTTGATGCACTCTGTACGTTTCCGTGGCCCGTGGTCGCTATTAAAATGACACCCTGTGTCACGTACACAAACTGCATTGTTGTTGTTTGAGGTAGAGGATCATAGATGGCAGCATGCAAAAAGAACGACGCTTATATTTGATGATGCATAAAGGAGTTTAGAAAGTGGACCAGAGATGGCAGCACTCAAGAAAACGTATACAATTGTAAAAAGAGAAAAAGGAAAGCGCTGATGTGGTGAAATAATGATTGTAGATATTAATACTAATTATAATGGAAGAAATAAATGAACTTAGCACAATAATAGGATATAAAAAAAACACAGAAAAAACTGGTTTGTTTGGAATTACCAAAAACGTTTAGTTGAGCTGTTTGGTTATGCTTTTTGTTTCCGATAACCAAATGTTGCTTGTAATTACTAAATAATTTTGTTGAAGAATACCAAAAAATTTGGTCAGACGAAATATGGTACTCGTAAACAAAATGATACATATGTAAGTAAAGAGAAAGAAAACGTTTGGTTAAATTTACTATATGTGCATGAGCGTGCTTTCGAATTTGAAATAACGATTGTCCAGTATCGTCGAGTGTAGTACGACAATCCTTTGTCGAAAATTGAAACTCATGTAGATAGATAATTACTCGAAGCTAGTCTTTATGTTGTTGTGTAACCTAATATTCTGAAGAAAGCTCAGAATATACTTACTTTATACTGAGTTTCCCACACCGGCCGCTAGATGGTTCTGTCAAAATGTGTAAAAGAAATAGAAGTTTTTGGACAACAAATAATGGGACGTTTGATTGTAATCATAGTGAAAAATTGTGCTTTAACACTCTTCAAATGATATGTGAACATCAAAGCTACAAATTAAAGAACAAAATGTACTGCAGTGAATAAAAATGAATCTCCCATGAGCAACCTCTTTGATTCTGGACATATAAGTAGAAGCTAAGTGTCAAGGAGACATCATGGCATCCGGGGAGGCCCAATCCCCGAGAATCAAGGTGGAAACCTAACGGTGACAACTGAAGCCCTGATTGTGCATCGCGAACTGTGCTGCAATCCACGTTTACAGCACTTTGTATTCTGCTTAACTGGAAGCGAACTGTGCTACAATCCACGTTTGCAGCACTTTGTACTCTGCTTAACTAGAAGCGAACTGTGCTACAATCCACGTTTACAGCACTTTGTATTCTGCTTAACTGGAAGCGAACTGTGCTGCAATCCACGTTTACAGCACTTTGTATTCTGCTTAACTGGAAGCGAACTGTGCTACAATCCACGTTTGCAGCACTTTGTACTCTGCTTAACTAGAAGCGAACTGTGCTACAATCCACGTTTACAGCACTTTGTATTCTGCTTAACTGGAAGCGAACTGTGCTGCAATCCACGTTTACAGCACTTTGTATTCTGCTTAACTGGAAGCGAACTGTGCTACAATCCACGTTTGCAGCACCTTGTACTTTGCTTATTTTGCAACACCTGAAATATAACTGTCTCCTAATTGTTTCGTCTTCGAAAAGGATTACTAGGTTGCCTCCCTTCGCTCACCATGCATAAAGGGCTCCCCCAACAAGTTGGGGGTGCAAACTCTCGAGACAGGATAATCCAAAAACAAGACCGAGGCAACTCAAGAAGCACTTCAGCCGATTCAAAAACACCCAGGGATCGCTCTCGATCTCCTCTTCAACTACCAAAGAAACAAAAATATCAAGAACAAACACGCAATCCAAAGTTAAATCCCAGAGATACCACACAAATTGATGATCGAACTGAAGAAAATCCCACTGTCTACAACTTCCTACTACAAAATTACGACCCCAAGTACAGAACTCCTAAGTTGCTCCTTCAACAGTTACAAAAATACCTCCCCCGAGCACAAGTAGAACAAATTATATTCACCAGAAATGGCATCATTATCAAATCCAGAGATCCGCAATTTCTATCCACTTTGAGAAACAAAGTTTCGTTCGAAATTTTTGGACCACAGGCTGCTCTATCCCAACTGACACCCAAAACTGCCAAACAGTCACCACCCCCAAACAAACCACCTCATATGTCAGTCGTTATTAAAGGCGTAGATCCAGAACTCGCTGACCAAGAAGTATTAGAAGAACTACGGTTGGAAGGGCATGAAGTTATAAAATGCGTTCGAATCCAAAACAACAACGGACCAACTTACCTGATGCGAGTAATAACAGACTGTTCTAGCACAATCGATCGCTTACTTCATGAAGGGGCTTATATATATCGCCAACGACATAGGGTTGAACCATCGCATTCAAGGGCACCTCTTCCGTTACGATGCGAACGCTGCCAGAAATACAACGTCCACACTACGGCAAATTGCCCCGAAACACCTATCTGTGGCTATTGTTCTGGCCAACACACGACTAAAGAGTGCACAAATCTGAATGCACCACCCAAATGTAACACGTGCAAACAGGCTCATCCCTCATATAGTTACCGTTGTGCTGCACGCCCAAACCCCGAAGCCTCACGCCCTGACCTAACTGTACCATTAAGAACTATGGACTCTACAACTCCACCACAGAACTCTCTGAAACAACCAGTGACTGTTGAAGATCTACTTAGATTTCAAACATTAACCCTACAAAATATCCACCCATTTCTACGCCAACATATATTACAACAGATAGTACAGACAGCTAAGACTCTTTTTCGTGTCCACCTGTTCGCTACATATTCTGGTCCACATGTACATTTTCAAATTGTACCACTGGAAACTGAAGTTTAGAAACCTAACTGTTATTTATATAATTATGGCGGGCTATATACAATATAATTTCCTATTTATGAACATCCGTTCTCTACCGAAACATAAAGCTATATTCCAGGAACTTCTCCTGGAAGAAGACATTCATTTCTTTGCACTGAATGAAACCCGTATCCCCAAAGCCACACCCCTTTACATACCCAGGTATTCCTTGCTACATACACCTGGTCCTACAACGGCGCAACGATTATGTGGTGGAGTAGCCCTAGGGATCAAACCAAAATTTCCCTATAGAACAAATATATTACCACCTCAATTTCCATACCAAGAATATTCTATTGCCACACTTTATCTCAAAAGTATAAATGTGACATTGGCTACTGTATATATACGACCCACTAGCCCTCTTCCTACGGAATTCTTTCTTTATATCGCTACTACATACCGTCACTACTTCATACTAGCTGATATTAATATACATAGTCGAACAAATGCAGAACGAACAGCTTTCCACACTACCATCGATAACAATACCACAGGTATATTTCAAGATTTACCATCTGCAACTCGTCCAGAGAGTAACACAACCCCCGATGTAGTTTTTGTATCACCTTCCTTAGCTGACAAAATTAACATAGAAGTCCTTGCACCGATAGGAAGTGATCATGCACCAATTAAAATAACTCTACCAGTGCACCACTATACTCAACACAAACAGGTTCCTACAAAGCGGATCTATGATTATAACAGAGCAAATTGGGAAGGTTATCGAGAAGATCTCTCCACTGTCTTTCAAAATCTCACCCCTCCAACGAACTCTAACGAATTAGATAAGGCTGTAGAAAACATCACGTCAGAAGTCAAACAAGCAGCAAGTACACATATTCCACAGATAACTGTGAACAGTTTTAAACCTAAACTACCACCTAAATACCTTCATCTAGTAACTGCATCACGTCGTGCCTATCGGGAATACGTACAAACAAGGAATCCTGAATGTCTGCGAGTTCACCGTCAATGGATAAGAACTGTCCATAACTACATAAAGGCACACAAACAACGTCAGTGGATCGACACTTGCAATCACCTTGATGCTGAAAGCCATCCTAGCAAATTCTGGAAACGATTTCATATGCTTACAGGAAAACATACAAGTACTACGTATCCTCTTCTCTCACAACAACAAGCTCTTACAAATGATTACGAAAAGGCAAATGAATTTGCACAAATTCTCCAAGACACATTTACTCCTCCGCTTCCGCTTGCTCCTAATAGCAGATTAGAATCTCAAATAACAAGGAAGGTACATCCTGAAAATAGACAACTGCAACCCAGCCCTCATCATGCTATCAACGCAAATCACCCTCTTACTACTTTAATTACCACAGATGATATAACAAACGCAGTCCGAAACAAAAGAAACACTGCCCCAGGGTTTGATTCCATAACATATGTTTTGATAAAGAAAGCTCCACTAGCAATGTTGTCATTTCTCGCCTTGATATACAACTTAATCCTTCGCACTGGATATTACCCTGTCGAATGGAAAGTGTCGAAAGTACTCATGTTTCCGAAACCTGATAAAGATCGTACAGATCCAAAATGCTATAGACCTATACAACTAACTTCAATACTCAGCAAGATCCTTGAAAAAATTTTAGTCCGCCGATTACACTCTCACTTACTGTCAAATAATTTTCTCCCGATACACCAAGCCGGATTTAGGCCACACTTTAGCGTCTTGGATAACCTACTAAGACTCTCAAATCGAATCTACAACCAGTACAATACATCTAAACCCTCTTGTTTAATACTATTCGATCTTGAAAAGGCATTCGATAAAGTGTGGCACACTGGCCTCATATATAAACTGCATAAGTTTCGCCTTCCTCTCTGTTACATTCGTTTAATTTTCAACTTTCTTACCAACCGAATGGCATATGTAACAATAAATAACAATATGTCTCACCCTATCTTCTTGAACGCCGGAGTACCGCAAGGATCGGTTTTATCTCCACTGCTCTACTTACTTTATGTCGCAGATATGCCAACATTCTCTCAGGTGTCAACATACCAATACGCTGATGATACAGCTCTACTGGCTTGTGGTTCTACAATTCAAGCAATAAATCGCATTATGCAACCAGCTATTAATGTATTTCAACGATGGTGCGACACTTGGAGACTCACCATCAATAGCGCAAAAACTCAAGCCATAATATTTCTTCCTACAGGATGTCGCTCACGGATACAAAGAAATCCAAGTCTGTTAGATCTTAAGATCCGTGGCACACGCATAATACCAACCAACAGCGTCAAATACCTTGGTGTCATATTTGACACAAAACTAACATGGACACCACACCTGCAGAACATCAAAAAGAAAGCCAAAAACAGACTACAACTGATGAAGAGACTTGTCGGCACGAATTGGGGACTCCGAGCAAACATCCTCCTAAATACCTACCTGGCCTTTCTTCGGCCCGTACTTACGTATGGACACACAGCATGGCTCTCAGCAGAGGACTCGTTCTATGAACGACTACAAATCATAGAGAGACATGCATGTCGACTGGCATACAGAATCAAACTACCAAGTCCAACTCGACTCTTATATACACGAATAAGTTTTCCACATATAACACTTCACCTAGAGGCATTGCGAAAAGAATATATAAATAACAGGATGAACAAAGAACACCCACCGCTGGTTCACACAATCCGTGAAGATGCAATACACGACTGCTACCCGTACAGATTGTATACTCCATTACAACATCTTTTAACTCTGTATACTCTGACCATCGGGCCCAGACATCCTGATTATGAACTATACACCATTCATCATCCACCACAATTACGACCACATTTATACCCTTCATATTGCAACTAATAATCAAACTACAAGAAAAGGTATTTATTTACTAATATAAGAATGAAAGTAGGGTGTTATATAATATAGCAATGAAAATCCAAGGTCATTTCAAGACCAGGTTAGTGTTCATTTCATAATCCCAAAAATAGAAAAAGTACACTTAGCCTATCTATTATTATTATTATATATTTAAAGTATCAGCACGTACCGAAGAGAGGGACATAACCCTCTAAACGGATGAACGGGAAAAAAAAAAAAAGTCAAGGAGACCATCAAGGTATAGGTAATCGTAAGTCGGTCTCTCTTGTGTCACGCATCGTGGGCCAATTATTCCAGGTGGAAGCCGTAAGTCTGGAACGGACAAACGGTACCAATTGTGCCTATACGGTGGTTAGGTGATTGCGAGGAACCTTTTGGTTGAACACGTTGAGTGGAGCAGACATACGACTTGCACTATTTTTTGAAACTGTTTTCCCTTACTACCTTCATCCTTCCTCTTCTTTTGTCTTGGGCTCTACAATTAGTTTGGAATTTGGATTCGCTTCTTTGGATTGAGTTGTCAGTTGGTTTGAGTTTGTGCCTCTTTTCCCATAGGATTTGCGTTTGTTCTATTGGATCATATAAACAACTCACGGTTGTGGTCTTCTGATATGCATCATGGTCTTCCTGCAACGCTGCTACGACAGCGAGAAGGGGTGAAAACCTTCACCGGAGGTACTAAACGGACGGACGGTCCAAACTCCGAGACGATGCTCGATTCACGAAGTACCAATGATCCAATGCAAACGTCCAGCTATTCCACAAAACACCGACATCGCAATTCCTATGAAGGATTACCTCTACCTCAACGTCAACGATCTAGATCACCAATTAAACGAGATACAGGAAATACAGCTCATGCAACCCAACTAAAATCCAAACAACAGGATAACAGCTTATACAACTTCCTGCTCACCAATTACGACACCAAATTCAATACAGCAAAACATGTGTTCCAACAAACATCTAAGTATGTACCAAGGGCACAAATTGCACAAATACTGTTCACCCGTAATGGCATCATATTGAAATCACCAGATCCAGACTTTGCAAAACTAATTAGAAACAAAGCTTCTTTTGAAATCTATGGAGCCAAAGCAAACATCCAAACACTAAATGCTTCCATTCAAAAACAACCACCACCACCACATAAATCCCCACTACTATCAGTTGTCATCAGGGGTGTAGAACCTAGTCTAACAGACGAAGAGATTTTTGAGGAACTGGAATGCGAAGGTGTACAAATCCGCAAATGTATCCGTATTCGCAATAACAACGGACCCACATACATGGTGCGGGTCCTAACAGACTCACAAAATGCTGTAGACACCCTACTACACAGTGGAGCATACATATACAGACGCAGGTACAAAGTTGAACCATCCCGTTCTCAACAACCTCTTCCATTGCGGTGCGAGAAATGCCAACAGTATAACAAGCACACTACTGCTGCATGTCCAAACCGAGATAAATGCGGATACTGTTCAGGACCCCATTCAACCAGAGAATGTCAAAACCAAACTGCTGCACCAAAATGTGTCACATGTACGGAAAACCATCCTACATACAGTTACAAATGCAAAGCCAAGCCAGATGCAATACCTGAACACCCTGATCTAACAGTTCCCCTGCGCACCAATGACACTGCTACAGAACCTGACAATTCACTACGACATCCAGTAACAGTGGAAGATCTAATACGTTTCTTCACCCTGACTCTCCAAAATGTGCACCCATTTTTAAGAACGCACATATTAACCCAAGTAACAGCATCTGCAAAAACAATTTTCAACTTGCAACTCCATGCAACATACTCTGGTCCTCATGTGCATTTCCACATATCCCACTTGGAAACTGCGGTTTAAGGTTTTGAATATGGCAGTACGGAATATGTATAATTTTCTATTTTTAAATATCCGATCCGTTTCTAAACGAAAAGCTTTATTGCAACACCTGCTTTTGGAAGAATCTGTTCACTGCTTTGCGCTAAACGAAACCTATCTTGCTCCAAAAATGATCTGTCATATTCCACCATACAACATCTTACGCCACGATGGTCCGCCGGGCTTAAGAGTAAACGGCGGCACAGCAATTGGAGTAGATAGAAAATTACCATATCGAACAGTTACCTTCCCACCAAACTTCCACTTGCCAGAACATACTGCTAGTACCATCTATTTTCCATCCCGGGTCGTTACTTTTGCTACCATCTATGTAAGACCAGGGGAGACTATTCCATACCAATTCTTTCAACATATCCAAACCCTTAGCAAACATTATATCAAAAGCAGCGGACATCAATTATCATAGTCGTAGCATGCAAGACAAAACAAACTTTTTACAATTTCTGGACCAAAACACTACAGCAGAATTCCATGTACTGCCCAGAGCCACACGTCCCATAAGTAACACTACCCCTGACGTTGTTATAACATCAACATCTCTAAGTGCCTGCTTGAACATATCTGTGCTGGATTCCATCGGCAGTGACCATGACCCAATGAAAATTACCTTAAATCTTGGAAACCGCAATACGAGCAGTACAATACAACCTCGAAAAATCTGGTGTTACAACAAAGCGAACTGGGAGGCATATAGTGAAAAGCTACAGAATGCTTTTTCTCACCCGCATCCACCACCAAACAATTCAGAGGAACTCGATACGGCGGTGGAACATCATACTGCTCAGATTACCAGTGCGGCAACCACTAACATACCTACGACCACTCTGAATAGTTACAAACCAAAGCTACCTCCGCAATATCTTCACCTAATCACAGCATCACGACGAGCATACAGGGACTACCTCCAGACCAGAAATCCTGAATCCCTTAACTTACACCGTCAATGGCTGCGTACAGTACAAAACTATATAAAAGCTTATAAACAACGTCGATGGATTGAAACGTGCAACCAATTGAGTGATGAAAGCCATCCCACCAAATACTGGAAACGTTTCAAGGTGCTCACTGGACAATCCAGTAGTACTCCTTATCCAATAACAATCAAGGACGCAGCCCTAAACACCGACACTGAAAAAGCTTATGCCTTCGCAAATGTCTTGCAAGACACTTTCACTCCAAACCACAACTAGCTCCAAATCTGCGCCTCCAGACCAAAATTGACAAAGTCACCAACCCCAATAACAGGCAATTGCAACCCAGTAATACGCACACTATTGATCCTACAAATGCTCTAACTGTTCCTATCACAACAGATGATATTATCAATACTGTGCGCAGGAAGAGAAACACTGCTCCCGGATTGGACAATATCACATACGTATTGATTAAACAGGCCCCGCTTGCATTGCTGTCCTTTCTGGCCATTATCTACAATTTTATCCTCCGCACAGGACACTACCCGACAGACTGGAAGATTTCAAAGGTTCTAATGTTCCCAAAGCCAAACAAAGATAGTACCAACCCAACAAACTATCGACCTATTCAGCTCACATCAACATTTAGCAAAATATTCGAACGCATCATTGTTCGACGCATACACATGCACTTACAAGCACACAGTTTACTTCCGTCGCACCAAGCAGGCTTTAGACCTCAACACAGTGTCCTTGGCAATTTACTAAAACTAACGACTCGCATCACAAATCACTTCAACACTTCCAAACCATCCTGTCTAGTACTATTCGACTTGGAGAAAGCATTTGACAAAGTATGGCATACTGGGCTCATCTACAAGCTCCATAAATTCCACCTGTCGCTTTCCTATGTCAGATTAGTACACAGCTTCCTAACAAATAGGGTCGCTTATGTCACTGTAAATGGAGCAATGTCATACCCCATTTTCCCTTACTCTGGCGTTCCACAGGGTGCTGCTTTATCACCATTACTCTACATACTATACGTTGCCGATATGCCAAAACCCCCACAAGTTTCTATCTACCAATTTGCTGACGACACCTCATTTCTCGCCTGTTGTTCAACCATCCAAGCCATAAACAAAACTCTCCATCCAGCTATAAACTCCTTCCAAAGATGGTGTGACACATGGCGTCTCACAATTAATGCTCTCAAAACACAAGCATTGGTGTTTCTACAGGCAGGCTGTCGCTCGAAGATCCAAAGGAATCCAACATTATTAAACATCAAAATACGGGGAACTCCAATTCTGCCTGCCACCACTGCAAAATACCTGGGAGTCATATTTGACTCCAAGCTAACCTGGAAACCTCAATTGCTGAACATCGTCCAAAAAGCTACAAATCGTCTGAGCTTGCTCAAACGGCTAATTGGAACATCCTGGGGACTCAACTCCCAGGTTGTCCTACATACCTACAAGGCTTTCCTTCGACCAGCAATTATTTACGGCCACACTGCATGGATATCAGCCCCAGACTCGTTCTATCACAAACTACAAGTTCTGGAAAGACATGCTCTTCGTTTGGCCTTCAGAGTAGTCCTACCAAGTCCTACACGACTACTGTACGAGCGAATAACCTTTCCCGAAATCACAACCCACATCGAAGCCATCCGTCACAAATATATAACTGGTCGAATGAACTCGCACCATCCACAACTTCTTAGCACAATGTACGAAGATGCTCTACACGACTGCCTTCCCACATACCACTGCACACCATTACAGCATCTCTTAACCATGTACACCTTCCTGATAGATCCACAGCATCCTGACTACCAGCTGTATAATATCCATCATCCTCCGGAACTACGGCACGTGATATATCCAACACATGCCGCACCATAGCAAATTATTACTTTCCTAACTGAAGTAATATTCCCACTACTGAATAAATAAGATCTAAGTGAACTACCCTCAGAATAAGTAAATATGTACCACTTCATTACTGAAAACACTTAGACCATCACCTTGGAAGGGAAAACATTTATGAAAACAATTCACTTACCAAAGAGAAGGTGTACCCTTCTAAATGGAAAACGAGGACAAAAAAAAAAAAAAAAAAAAGTCAAGGAGACACGTCAGTGCATCGAGAGAAAACCCCCTTGGAACATTCGCTGTGACTGTAATTTCAGTACGTTTGGAACGGACGACTGGAGGTAATTGCAGTCTACACAGTGGTTTGGTGTTCCCGAGGTACTTTGTTGAACGCCTTGCTGCGAAGGGATATCTAGCTCGAACGACACTTTTTAGGTGGCCGCAACTAGGTTGTAGCCCCAAACATTCCCCGTTGGAGCTCTGGTCACAGTAGCTAGAGATACCAATCCTTTCTTTCTTTCGTTGGCTCTGGTTTCTGTCCTCGTTTCTCATTGGCTGTTTGGTTCTAAAATCTTGTTTGGTAAGTGTCTGTCCCGATACTTTGACTCTGACTCTCTCGATCACGTGCAAAGTTTGCAGCACTTTGTACCCTGCTTAATTAGAAGCGAACTGTGCTACAATCCACGTTTGCAGCACTTTGTACTCTGCTTAACTAGAAGCGAACTGTGCTACAATCCACGTTTGCAGCACTTTGTACTCTGCTTAACTAGAAGCGAACTGTGCTACAATCCACGTTTGCAGCACCTTGTACTTTGCTTATTTTGCAACACCTGAAATAACTCTGTCTCCTAATTGTTTCGTCTACGAAAAGGATTACTAGGTTGCCTCCCTTCGCTCACCATGCATAAAGGGCTCCCCCAACAAGTTGGGGGTGCAAACTCTCGAGACAGGATAATCCAAAAACAAGACCGATGCAACTCAAGAAGCACTTCAGCCGATTCAAAAACACCCAGGGATCGCTCTCGATCTCCTCTTCAACTACAAAAGAAACAAAAATATCAAGAACAGACACGCAATCCAAAGTTAAATCCCAGAGATACCACACAAATTGATGGCCGAACTGAAGAAAATTCCACTGTCTACAACTTCCTACTACCAATTTACGACTTCAAGTACAGAACTCCTAAGTTGCTCCTTCAACAGTTACAAAAATACCTCCCCCGAGCACAAGTAGAACAAATTATATTCACCAGAAATGGCATCATTATCAAATCCAGAGATCCGCAATTTCTATCCACTTTGAGAAACAAAGTTTCGTTCGAATTTTTTGGACCACAGGCTGCTCTATCCCAACTGACATCCAAAACTGCCAAACAATCACCACCCCCAAACAAACCACCTCATATGTCAGTCGTTATTAAAGGCGTAGATCCAGAACTCGCTGACCAAGAAGTACTAGAAGAACTACGTTTGGAAGGGCATGAAGTTATAAAATGCGTTCGAATCCAAAACAACAACGGACCAACTTACCTGATGCGAGTAATAACAGATTTTTCCAGCACAATCGATCGCTTACTTCATGAAGGGGCTTATATATATCGCCAACGACATAGGGTTGAACCATCGCATTCAAGGGCACCTCTTCCGTTACGATGTGAACGCTGCCAGAAATACAACGTCCACACTACGGCAAATTGCCCCGAAACACCTATATGTGGCTATTGTTCTGGCCAACACACGACTAAAGAGTGCACAAATCTGAATGCACCACCCAAATGTAACACGTGCAAACAGGCTCATCCCTCATATAGTTACCGTTGTGCTGCACGCCCAAACCCCGAAGCCTCACGCCCTGACCTAACTGTACCATTAAGAACTATGGACTCTACAACTCCACCACAGAACTCTCTGAAACAACCAGTGACTGTTGAAGATCTACTTAGATTTCAAACATTAACCCTACAAAATATCCACCCATTTCTACGCCAACATATATTACAACAGATAGTACAGACAGCTAAGACTCTTTTTCGTGTCCACCTGTTCGCTACATATTCTGGTCCACATGTACATTTTCAAATTGTACCACTGGAAACTGAAGTTTAGAAACCTAACTGTTATTTATATAATTATGGCGGGCTATATAAAATATAATTTCCTATTTATGAACATCCGTTCTCTACCGAAACATAAATCTATATTCCAGGAACTTCTCCTGGAAGAAGACATTCATTTCTTTGCACTGAATGAAACCCGTATCCCCAAAGCCACACCCCTTTACATACCCAGGTATTCCTTGCTACATACACCTGGTCCTACAACGGCGCAACGATTATGTGGTGGAGTAGCCCTAGGGATCAAACCAAAATTTCCCTATAGAACAAATATATTACCACCTCAATTACCATACCAAGAATATTCTATTGCCACACTTTATCTCAAAAGTATAAATGTGACATTGGCTACTGTATATATACGACCCACTAGCCCTCTACCTACGGACTTCTTTCTTTATATCGCTTCTACATACCGTCATTACTTCATACTAGCTGATATTAATATACATAGTCGAACAAATGCAGAACGAACAGCTTTCCACACTACCATCGATAACAATACTACAGGTATATTTCAAGATTTACCATCTATAACTCGTCCAGAGAGTAACACAACCCCCGATGTAGTTTTTGTATCACCTTCCTTAGCTGATAAAATTAACATAGAAGTCCTTGCACCGATAGGAAGTGATCATGCACCAATTAAAATAACTCTACCAGTGCACCACTATACTCAACACAAACAGGTTCCTCCAAAGCGGATCTACGATTATAACAGAGCAAATTGGGAAGGTTATCGAGAAGATCTCTCCACTGTCTTTCAAAATCTCACCCCTCCAACGAACTCTAACGAATTAGATAAGGCTGTAGAAAACATCACGTCAGAAGTCAAACAAGCAGCAAGTACACATATACCACAGATAACTGTGAACAGTTTTAAACCTAAACTACCACCTAAATACCTTCATCTAGTAACTGCATCACGTCGTGCCTATCGGGAATGCGTACAAACAAGGAATCCTGAATGTCTGCGAGTTCACCGTCAATGGATAAGAACTGTCCATAACTACATAAAGGCACACAAACAACGTCAGTGGATCGACACTTGCAATCACCTTGATGCTGAAAGCCATCCTAGCAAATTCTGGAAACGATTTCATATGCTTACAGGAAAACATACAAGTACTACGTATCCTCTTCTCTCACAACAACAAGCTCTTACAAATGATTACGAAAAGGCAAATGAATTTGCACAGATTCTCCAAGACACATTTACTCCTCCGCTTCCGCTTGCCCCTAATAGCAGATTAGAATCTCAAATAACAAGGAAGGTACATCCTGAAAATAGACAACTGCAACCCAGTTCTCATCATGCTATCAACGCAAATCACCCTCTTACTACTTTAATTACCACAGATGATATAACAAACGCAGACCGCAACAAAAGAAACACTGCCCCAGGGTTTGATTCCATCACATATGTTTTGATAAAGAACGCTCCACTAGCAATGTTGTCATTTCTCGCCTTGATATACAACTTAATCCTTCGCACTGGATATTACCCTGTCGAATGGAAAGTGTCGAAGGTACTCATGTTTCCGAAACCTGATAAAGATCGTACAGACCCAAAATGCTATAGACCTATACAACTAACATCAACACTCAGCAAAATCCTTGAAAAAATTTTAGTCCGCCGATTACACTCTCACTTATTGTCAAATAATTTTCTCCCGATGCACCAAGCCGGATTTAGGCCACACTTTAGCGTCTTGGATAACCTACTAAGACTCTCAAATCGAATCTACAACCAGTACAATACATCTAAACCCTCTTGTTTAATACTATTCGATCTTGAAAAGGCATTCGATAAAGTGTGGCACACCGGCCTCATATATAAACTGCATCAGTTTCGCCTTCCTCTCTGTTACATTCGATTAATTTTCAACTTTCTTACCAACCGAATGGCATATGTAACAATAAATAACAATCTGTCTCACCCTATCTTCTTGAACGCCGGAGTACCGCAAGGATCGGTATTATCTCCATTGCTCTACTTACTTTATGTCGCAGATATGCCAACATTCTCTCAGGTGTCAACATACCAATACGCTGATGATACAGCTCTACTGGCTTGTGGTTCTACAATTCAAGCAATAAATCGCATTATGCAACCAGCTATTAATGTATTTCAACGATGGTGCGACACTTGGAGACTCACCATCAATAGCGCAAAAACTCAAGCCATAATATTTCTTCCTACCGGATGTCGCTCACGGGTACAAAGAAATCCAAGTATGTTAGATCTTAAGATCCGTGGCACACGCATAAATCCTACCAACAGCGTCAAATATCTTGGTGTCATATTTGACACAAAACTAACATGGACACCACACCTGCAGAACATCAAAAAGAAAGCGAAAAACAGACTACAGCTGATGAAGAGACTTGTCGGCACGAATTGGGGACTTCGAGCAAACATCCTCCTAAATACTTATATGGCCTTTCTTCGGCCCGTACTTACGTATGGACATACAGCATGGCTCTCAGCAGAGGACTCGTTCTATGAACGACTACAAATCATAGAGAGACATGCATGTCGACTGGCATACAGAATCAAACTACCAAGTCCAACTCGACTCTTATACACACGAATAAGTTTTCCACATATAACACTTCACCTAGAGGCATTGCGAAAAGAATATATAAATAGCAGGATGGACAAAGAACACCCACCATTGGTTCACACAATCCGTGAAGATGCAATACACGACTGTTACCCGTACAGATTGTATACTCCATTACAACATCTATTAACTCTGTACACTCTGACCATCGGGCCCAGACATCCTGATTATGAACTATACACCATTCATCATCCACCACAATTACGACCACATTTATACCCTTCATATTGCAACTAATAATCAAACTACAAGAAAGGGTATTTCTTTACTAACATAAGAATGAAAGTAGGGTGTTATATAATATAGCAATGAAAATCCAAGGTCATTTCAAGACTAGGTTAGTGTTCATTTCATAATCCCAAAAATAGAAAAAGTGCACTTAGCCTATCTATTATTATTATTATATATTTAAAAGTATCTAGCACGTACCGAAGAGAGGGACATAACCCTCTAAACGGATGAACGGAAAAAAAAATTCAAGGAGATCACGTCAGTGCGTCGAGAGAAAACCCCCTTGGAACATTCTCTGTGACTGCAATTTCAGTACGTTTGAAACGGACGACTGGAGGTAATTGCAGTCTACACAGTGGTTTGGTGTTTCCGAGGTACTTTGTTGAACGCCTTGCTGCGAAGGGATATCTGACTCGAACGACACTTTTCAGGTGGCCGCAACTAGGTTGTAGCCCCAAACAATCCCCGGTGGAGCTCTGGTCACCAGTAAATAATCCTCCAGGGCACAGTAGTTCGAGATATCAATACTGCTTACTTTGAAGCAAACCGTGTTTTGCAACCCACGCTTGCAACACGTGCTTGTACAGGAGCAACCTGTGTTTGCAACCCAGTTATATCTGGAGCAAACTGTGCACGCAATTCCCGTTTGCAGCACTTGTGTGAATTCTGTCTTGTTTAGAAGAAATTCAAAGATTCCTGGGATCTAGTTGCTAATAATTCCGCTTTGAGCCCGACGGCTCAACATACATGGAACCTTACGGGTACCATAAAGGACTACCTGCCATCATGCCAGAACCACCTCCCCGACCACCTTCTGGAAGTGGCGCCCAAGAGAAGCGTTCCCATGAAAAAGATCGTAGGAGAAGAGACTCTCAACGATCACTTGTGACAGATAGATCTCGATCCAGGTCCCCAACTAAGATAGTGGCAACAGAAACCAAACAACCCAGCCATCAGAAGACTTTCACTCAATATCATGAAAACCAAGTCAATCCCATTCACAACTTTTTACTCACCAATTACGATCCTAAATTTTCCAATCCAAAACAAGTCCTAAACCAGCTCTTATTAAAGTATCTGCCACGAGCCATGATTGAACAAATAGTGTTCAGCAGGAATGGGATTATCATAAAATCCCCTGATGCAACCCTCATAACCACCATAAGGAACAAGGTCAGTTGCGAAATATTCTGCCCTAAGGCCACCTTTTCTCAACTCAAGCAGGCTACTCAAAAACAAGCTCCCCCACCAAAACGGACACCAATGCTGTCTGTAGTCATTCGAGGAGTCGATCCATCCCTTACCGATGAAGAAGTAACTGAAGAACTAAAACTTGAAGGACATACCATAGCTCGCTGCCTGCGAATCCACAGTAACCACGGTCCTACATATATGATCCGGGTTTTAACACCGGATCAACACACCATAGATAATCTTCTTCAAAGTGGAGCTTATATATATAAAGGAAAATATCGAGTGGAACCATCTAAATCACAAGCACCACTTCCAATCCGCTGCGAAAATTGTCAAGAATATAATACTCACCACACCAACCAATGTCACAAAAAACCCAAGTGCGGCTACTGTGCAGATGACCATAGCACCAAAGAATGTCGAAACTTGCAACAACCACCAAAATGCGCTACGTGTAACGACCAGCACCCAACGCATAGCTACCGCTGCAAATCCAGGCCGAAACCTGAAGAAAATCACCCAGAGCTAACGGTTCCAATTCGAATTCCAGAATCAAACACGGAAGACCTTCTCAACACACCAGTTACACTAGGCATAATGCTCAACTTTGTGACGGTGACTCTTCAAAATATCCACCCATTTATAAGACCCCATATATTACAACAAATCACCTATGCCGCTAAGAGCATATTTAATGTTCAATTTCATGCTACTTATTCTGGTCCGTATGTACACTTTTACTCGAACCAACATGAAACTACAGTTTGAAGCTGTTTATAATACATTGATAATGGATTTGAAGGTTTTATTTTTGAATATCCGTTCACTACCATTCCATAAAATTATATTTGAACAACTATTAATAGAGGAAGGGATAACAGCGTTTCTTTTGAATGAAACCTTCCTCACACCATGGACACCCTGTCGTATACCATATTATACGATACATCGATGTGATAATCCACAACCAGGACTGAGGGCAAGTGGAGGTACTGCAATAGGTTTCTCCCCAAAAATCCCCTTTCGACATCACCAAATTCCAAGAATGAATATACCAGAACATAATGTAACTACATTGTATCTAAAAAGTATGAGTATTACCTTGGTCACAATTTACGTGCGACCAAAACATCCAATTCCTTACGACTTTATGCAGCACGTATCACTAAAATTTCGGAATTATATCATAATGGCCGATATCAATATACATAGTCGACCTCTCCTAGAACGAACGCAATTCTCTCAGTTCATTACCACTCAAACCACTGGAATAAAACATCATATTCCACAGCAAACAAGACCCATCTCTCAGTCAACTCCAGATATTGTTATCACTTCTGCAAATCTCGCACAGAAATGCACTATTAATGTTCTTGGTACACTAGGTAGTGACCACCTGCCAATAAAACTTACACTTCGCTGCAGAAACAATGTAACCACTGGTCCATCAAGCTCTCGATATGTTGTCCATTACGATAAGGCGAATTGGCCAGCCTACAGAGATCATATCCAAGAAGCGACATCGGATTTAATAATTCCTACCACAGAAGAAGACCTTACAAATGTGGTCGATCGGATTACTCAAGAAATTCAAACCGCAACTTCTCTGCATGTGCCACGAACTAAAGTTCTTCCCAACAAACCAAATCTTCCTCCTCGATATCTAACCATGATAACTCGCTCCCGTCAGCTGTACAGGGACTATATCCGAACCGGTAACCATGATTCCCTGCGACATCATCGTCAATTACAGCGCACTGTGCACAATTATATCCTTGCTTACAAAATGTTAAACTGGACTCATGCTTGCAACCAGCTGAATAGATCCTCAAATACAACCCAATTCTGGTATAGACTCAAAGGTCTAACTGGGCAAAAATCATCCACCTCATACCCTGTATTTCTTCAAGAAACACCTCTGCAAACTGATGAAGAAAAAGCTGACGCATTCGCTGGCAATCTGCAAGACATATTCACTCCGATTTCTCCAGAAACACCAATACGCCGTCACCCGGTGGATTCCTTTAATTTCAATGATGATGATTTAAAACCTGCAAATACTCACACACTACCAGACGATGATATATTAACCAACCCCATCAGCGTCGGAGATATACAACTGACGCTACAACACAGACGAAATACTGCCCCTGGATTCGATTCTCTTTCTTACCGACTTATTAAAGAATGCCCCATTGCTCTCCTTACCATCTTGGCAGGGATATACACATTCATCCCTCGCACTGGGTTTTTCCCTATAGTATGGAAAGCATCAATAACCTTGATGTTTCTCAAACCCAACAAATCTCCACAATCGATAAACTCCTATCGACCAATACAACTTACACCTGTGTTCAGTAAAATTCTCGAAAAGATTCTGGTAAAGAGACTTCATGCACACTTGACTACAAAAAACTTACTTCCTCTCCAACATGCAGGATTTAGACCTTCCTTTTGTATTAACGATCAACTCCTTCGGCTGACTACTATGATTACCAATCAATACAATGCCTTAAAACCATCATGTTTATTGTTATTCGACCTAGAAAAGGCATTTGATAAGGTGTGGCATCCAGGCCTCATCTATAAACTAACCAAATTTCAGTTACCTTCCTGTTATATTCGTTTGATTTATAACTTCATATCAAATCGAATATCCTATGTATCTATCTACAATAGCATATCACACCCAATATTGCTCCACTCGGGAGTCCCACAAGGTTCAGTACTCTCACCGTTGTTATATTTACTGTATGTGGCAGATTTACCTTGTCCCCCACCTGATGTTCATACATTCCAATATGCTGACGATAGAGGCTTTCTGGCGTTAGGGCGAACAATCCATCAATTGAATCAGCGCCTACAAAAAACAGTCGATGTCTTTGTTTCCTGGTGCCGCCGTTGGAGACTCCTAATAAATTGTACAAAGACAAAAGCAATAGTATTCCTGCCAAAGGGTTGTCGTTCACGGGTCCATAGAAATCCAGATTTGCTAGCTATCAAGGTTCAAAACTCCCTAATAAAATCTTCCAAAACATTGACGTACCTCGGTGTCGTTCTCGATCAACACCTCACCTGGAAAGCTCACCTTGATATTTTAACCAGTAAAGTAAAAACAAGACTAAACCTAATGAAACGAGTGTGTGGAACAACCTGGGGCTTGAAGGCTGAACTGGTTATCATGACATATAAAGCTATGCTCCGTCCAATTCTTACCTATGGTTTCACAGCCTGGATATCTGCAGCACCATCCTTCTACGAGAAACTTCAAATACTAGAAAGACATGCTCTTCGCACTGCCTATAGGATATCCTTACCCAGCCCCACCAGATTATTGTATGCCAGGATGACTTTTCCACACATCCTGTTCCATCTAGAAACACTTCGCATCCGCTACATAACCTCACGAGTCGCACAGGAACACCCACTACTGCAGAATACAGCCTATTATGATGCTCTTCATGACACTCCACCCCGTTATTACCATACTCCGTTATCACTGCTCCTCACGCTTTATCTTAATACCTTACCTCCAAATCATCCTGATAGAGACCGCTTCGAGATATATAATGTTGATGAACCTCTTCCGCATATATATCCCACACTCGCCTAATATTCCATACGACCCTGACATCAATCATGACAGGCTTAATATTTTTCCTGCCTCAAATTTATAAAATTACACAGTAACTTACGATGCACAGTTTTATTTAATTTTTTCACTCAACCACTTTTATTGAAAATACACATAGACCAACAATCGTATTTTCAAACACAAAATCGCTAATTATCACTTCCCTTACAGAGGGCGTAACCCTCTAACAGGTAGCTAGCTTGGCTAGCAAGGGAAAGGGAAAAAAAATCAAGGAGATGAGATGTACGACGTCACACGCCTTCTGCATATGCCTGTCAAGATAGAGACGTACCAAGCAAGGGATGCCCTGCAGTGCTACAACTGCCAGAGAATAGGCCATGGTCAGCATACTTGCAATGCGACACCAAGATGTGTCAAATGCGCAGAAAATCGCCATACGAGGGAATGTCCAAAAACAGATCGATCTACACCGGCCAAATGTGCAAACTGCAGCCAGCCACATCCAGCCAACTTTAGAGGATGCAAAGCCTTCCAACAATACAAACAAACAAAGGCGAATTACAAATCTCCAAAACCCACGTCGACAGAACCAGCAGCCCCTGATTACAACCAACCAGTAAAGAAATTGCCACCAGTTCCGGCATGGCCAGTCATGAAAACAAAACAAAAGAAACCTAACCCGATGTACCCCAGCCAACCACGTCAGCGGAGAGCACCACACAAGCTGAACAAAATACTGTAGCTTCCACACCAGCAACGACGTCTACAACCCTCGGCGATGACATAAAGAAAATATTAACTCTCATCAATGGCCTGGATATCCAAAAAATTCTCCAGCACATCAAAACCGAATTCAAAAAACTCCGATCGGCAGACGACACTCCGACCAAAATCACGGTGTGCATTGAAACAGTCATCGCCATATTCAACGATGGGTGCTTCTAAGAGAGCCCAAGTACACCGGCACATGACTATCCTCTACTGGAATGCGGATGGAGTTTTCAACCAAAGACTCCAACTATTACACTATCTACACCAGCAAAAGAGATAGACGTCGCTCTAATAAACGAGACCCACCTGAAACCCAAGAACAGATTCACCCTACGAAACTACATCATACACAGACAAGACAGAGCTACCCCGAAAGGCGGCCTAATGATAGCAATAAAGAGAGATTTTCCAACAGAGACAATCACCATCCCACAACTGCAGACCATTGAAGCCTTGGCCATCAAAATCATCACACCAACTGAACCGCTGGTCCTTGTTGCAGCATACAAAAGACCGGAAACGAGGGTAGAGCTTCAAGACCTTCAAACACTACAGTCATTAGGCACCAGAGTACTGATAGCTGGAGATTTGAACTCCAAACATCCAGAGTGGAATTCTAGGGTCACCAATCGAAACGGAGTACAGCTGTTCAACCACATACCATTTATAAACCTTGCGGTAACAGCACCAAAGGATCCGACACACTACCCGAAAAATGGAGCTAGGCCGGATGTCTTAGACATCACACTACACAAAGGAATCAACTTTACCGTAGCGCCGTATGTCGTCGCCGATCTCGACTCGGACCATGAGCCGGTTATATGTGTTGTCGCCCACAGACTACTGACGCATCTCACTACCGCACCAACACGACCGCTGACAAATTGGCAGCAGTACAAAACAACTTTTCACGAAGCAATCCAGCTGCCTCTCCACGTTGCAACCCCGGAAGATATCGACACGGCCGTTAAGGAAATCGGTGCCAAGATCACTTCAGCAATTCGAAACAGTACCACCAAACAAAACCGTCAAGAGCAAGCAAACACAACGGACCTCAAGCTACACATCCTGTTGCACCTAAAGCGATGGATCAGACGCAAATATCAACAGACACGACATCCACAATACAGGCAGCTCCTCCAGAACTTGAAACGTCGAGTGAGAGGACACCTTCAAAGATCAAGGGAACACCTTTGGGACGAAAAACTGAAGAGCTTCGACAAGCCAAACAACGAATTCTGGAAGCTCGCAAGAAATTTCCGCGGACACACCGCCAGCTCAACGACGCCAGTCCTCCACGACCCACAGGGCAATCTTCTATTTCAACCACAAGATGAAGTTGACGCTATCGCAAACAACCTTGAAGAACAGTTTTCCCCGAATACAGAACCATGCGACGAGGAACAAATAGCAACGGTGGACAACCTCCTGGACACATTCAGAGAGCAGCCGCATGCAGACATACCACACCTAATTACTCCCCGAGCGATTCACACAGTTATACGACGGCCAAACAATAAAGCGCCAGGCCCGGACAAAATACCGACAGAAGCCTTGAAGCAAGCCCCAAGGAAACTCCTGATTGTCCTAACCCAAATATATAACGCCATTCTTCTCACTGGCTACTACCCGAGAGCTTGGAGAACCGCCAGAGTCTGTTCAATCCTGAAGAAGGGGAAAAGCCCGTTACACCCACAGAACTATCGGCCAATAAGCTTACTGTCTCACGTCAGCAAGGTCTTCGAGCACCTCCTCCTCTACCGATTACAAGACCACGTCCAACACTTTGATCCACTCCCAGACCACCAATTTGGCTTCAGGCAACACCACAGCACGACCACCCAGCTGGTGAGGGTGGTCGACCATCTCTCGGTACGCTTCAACTGGAAACACCACATACTAGCCATATTCCTCGACATACAGAAGGCCTTCGACAAAGTTTGGCTCGAAGGACTCATATACAAGCTACACAGACTTGGTATACCTGACTGTTATGTACGCTTGCTGGACAGCTACCTCCATCAACGCACCTTCTTCGCAGTGTTTCAGGGAGCCATCTCCACCATTCGAACAACCACGGCTGGAGTACCCCAAGGATCCTCCCTCTCCACGCTGCTGTACGCCCTGTTTACAGCGGATGTACCAACAGCCTTTGGTTGCCTCCCAGCCACTTTCGCAGACGACACCGCATACTTTGCGGCAGCCAAGGATATTCGTGTTTCCTACATCAGAATGCAAGAACAACTGCAACAATACGATCACTGGGCAAAACAATGGAGAATGCGAGTGAATCCCGACAAGAGCACCGCCATCGTGTTCTCTCGTAGACGCCGTCCGCGCGAATACCATCTCAGACTACAAGGACAGCCTGTTCCCCACAAACAAACCACAACATATCTCGGCATGCTGCTAGACAGAGGGCTCTATCTCAGAGACCACATAGCCAAAATCGTCAACCAAGGAAACAAACGCGTGGGAGCACTTTACCCGATGCTACGATCGCCAGGACTGCGGCTGGAAACCAGACTTCAACTGTACAAGGCAATAATCCGACCAGCTCTGCTCTACGCCTGCCCTGGCTGGCAACACCTACCCAAGACGAAACTCCGCAGACTCCAAGTCATACAGAACAGGGCCCTACGTATCATCAGCGGACACGAACGGTATACAACAAACGTCCAACTCCACGAAGACCTCGACATTCCACCGCTAGATGACGTGATCAAGCGGACAACAGCCACGTTCTGGGCCAAACTCCAGGAAAACCCAAATCCAACGGCACGAGCCATTGGTACCGCCAACCCACACAGACACACTCATCGTCTACCAAGACCCTGAGCCGACCAGCCAGGACAAATGAAAAGTGACCACAGCCTAACCGCCACCGACACCCTCACTTTCCCACCCCAAGCGACAGCTGTAGGAGTGGAATTCAACACCGAAAACATCGCACGCCATTTCAAAAACAATTCAAAGAGGAGGCAAGGTGTCCACAGACGCTGGTACTCCACACCATATTGCGCAAAGCAAGCCAAGACTCGTAACTGGTAGCTGGTAACTGGCGCAGAAAAACAAACACGATCCAGAAACTGATAGTTCACCCGAACTTTGTATTCTGAATGTGTATTTTGAGATCAGTTCGTTTCTTAAAACTATCCATCCTAGCTAAAATTAGCCACATTATAACATAAGTAATACATTATTTAACAAATCGTTTGGTAATTTTGACTATAATTTTTTGGTTTTCCTAAACAAATGGGCTACATTTTGTTAAATTTACCAAAATAATATTTGGTTTTGGTAACCAAAAAATTGTTTACGACAAACAAATAGAACTTGACCAAATCTTTTGGTACTGGTGAACAATTGTTTGGTTGATGCCTATTTAAACAAACGATTTGTTCACAACTACCATTTTTTTGGTTAATCCAAACAAACATTTTTCTCTGTGTATGTGATCATTATATAAAAGTAAAGAAGTCGAATTGTAATTACGATTCTGGGTCTATTACGGTTCCCACGAACTGAGAGTTTCGTGCGGCTTTTGGGTTGTTTTTCCCAGGTGTAGCGCCATTTCACGGCAGGCACCCAGGCTTTTTTGGTAGGCGCATCTATTGCAGCTCCAAGTTAAGGTTAGCGCTGGCCAGGCGGCGATCTTTAACTAACCCCTTTCTCTTTGTTTGTCTGGGAGATCGATTTTCTTAATATTTCCGTCAATTTGGGTAAGATCGACAAAGAAACCCAAAGAAGAAAAAATACACAATATGTAATAATTACAAGAAGAAGAAGCATTAGTAATTACAAGAAGAAGGAGCCTTAGTAATTACAAGAAGAAGAAGCCTTAGTAGTTATAAGAAGAAGATGCCTTATTAATTACAAGAAGAAGAAGCCTTAGCAATTATAAGAAGAAGAAGCCTTAGTGATTACAAGAAGAAGAAGTCCAAATAAGAAGATTGGCTACAATTAATAAGAAATAAAATAGAAGAAAAATATTGTATGAAAATATTTCCAAAGCTATCTAATATTTGTACATGATTATTCAAGAATATATTACGAATTGTACCCTTCCGTAGTGGGTTAAATCAATTGTTTCTTTCCATATATTCTTAGTGTTAGTCACCCTGATCTGTGCCCAGAGGTATCTCATTGTTTCTACCCTGTGCTAAGCTGGCAGATGCTCACGTGAGAGGACGTGGCACCTGTATATACTACCAGTCAGTGGACTATTGTCTTATGGTTATAAGTACCTTAAAACATTGATTATTATTATATCTTATGATAACATTTATGCATAATTTAGAAACACTTACTATATTTACATTCAAAGAAAACCCGAACTCATGCACAAGAATATCTATCGAACTAATAACACCGGAAACTTGACAACATTTCTACATATTGCCAAGTTCAAACTTAACGTCCATGTAACCTACATACAAGTTTCCTGTTATCGCTTCTACATGAGCGCAATGATGTGAACATGATGCAAAATTTGCCTGCTCAGTGACGTTGATCAGTTGCAGAATGGTGTTCTCTTTTAATCCCCAAGCCTGCATACCCTTTGGCAGGGAAATCTTTGATGAGCAATGATTTTTCAATTGATTTGCTCCATAGTATACTACGTATATATTTTCAATTCCATTTTCTTTGAGTGGGATACAAATAATTTTGCCGAAGATAATTTATTTGTGCCGAGGGAATTCAGGAAAAGCTACTCAAAGAATGGAAGAATAAATGTCAACAATGTAAACTTGAACGCAATTTTTGTAAATATATATTTCTTTCGTAGTTTATACTAAATTACATATATGAACGTACTTTCAAGACTATCAGTTATTTACAGGTACTTTAAAACATACATAATTAATGTATTTCTTCATATATTGAATACAGTAAATGGGCTCACCCTTGTATTATGTTGGATATACTAATGAATAAACAGTCACTGTAAAATTATCCTCACGTTAATTAATAATTTACCTAAGGTATTTATTTTAAATAATACTCAGGAAGAATGTGGGCTTCAGTCTCAAAAGTTTTCATTTTAATTCACTGCAATTTAGAAGGTAAATAAAACATGCCCCTATACTACATCCTAAAGTTGTAACTTCTATCCTTGAATTTTACTGTCTTTATTTTATTTCCATATTTTATGTTATTTATAATGTAATATATTTGTATCTCCTTACATAAATATTTTGTGTACATGGTGATAAAGATCTGAAATACTGAGTGTAATGTTAATACGTTGTGCATTGTAACATTTGAAATATTGTATTCATGTAGGCTATTTTTATACATAATAGTCTGAATTTTTTTCCCCACTCTCTTCGATTAATACGTATATATTATTATAACTCGCTTTGGTAACTATATACTTTCTGTTGTATACACATTTAATTTAGCATTGACTTGTTTTATGTTTATTTACATTTCTGAAACTTCAATAATATTTCTTATCATGAAATTATGTAAACTTACAAACTCAAAGCAGAAAATGTAAAACACTGTAATTGGGCATTCGCCTGTTGTGTTCAATAAATGAATAAATACGAGGGTTGGGGAGTAAGTCATGGCAACACAGTAATAATTCGACAATCGAAGGATGTATTAAAAATTTGTTATATACAACTGAAAGAGTATCCATTATGGATATTTTGTTGCAAGGATCATGAAAGAAAACCCAAGCAACCCTGTGACATACACGTGTATTAATCTGCAAGTTACAAAAACCTGTTTGACCCTGTGACATACACATGTGAACATGTTACAAAAACTTGTCTGATTATGACAAACCTTCGAAATAATCTCCTGTCTTATGTGTCTTGCATCTTTTCTCTCTTTCTTTCGGCCTCCCGGTGACGTAGTGGTAACGTCGTCGCCTTGTAATCAAGGGATCTCGAGCTCGATACCCAGTGGAGACGCATTGCACGTTGGTTCGGATCCAAACTTAAATTGTAGGCCCAGTTCGGATCAGGCTATCTGCACATAAAGTGATTAAAAGAAAAACAATTATCTTCCCCTCTTGTCTCTCTCAAACGTGTGTGTGTGTGCGTGCGCGCACCTCACTTCTTTTTTTCTTTATCTGTCTCTCACTTGTGATTGTCTTCTTTCCTTCACTCCGTCTGCTTTTTAATTCTCGTCCTTTCTCAAATTCTCTGCCGCTTCTTTCATCTCTTTTGTCTCCCTTAACGTACTTCTTTCTTATGATGACATGGAACATGAAGTCAATGTGTCTAACTTGTTTACATGCCATCACACTCATAAGAGAGAAGATTGAAAAAATCGGTCAGAGAGTGAAGTAGAGAGAAGAGAATCATAAGTGAAAGATAAAGCGAAGTAAATAAGCGATACACAGACATACGCTGAAGATGTGTGGGGGGGATGCAAATCTGGGAAAGAGAGGGAGAGGACGAAGGGAAGTGAAATACATGGGAGAGAGAGGGGATGACATAAATAGGGAAACGAGTGAAAGACAGAGAAAGATGTCGAAAAGCAATCTGCGGGTTCCGATTGTCGCCTACACCAATCGCCAACCACATCGAATTTGCATAAGCTGGATTTTTGTTTTTTCTATTATAAAAATTGAGAAGGCGTACATACAGTAAAACTAGAATATCTTAATCTTATTTACGAAAGTTCCGAAACATTATTTTAATATCCCTGAATGTTGGAGACAATAGTTCTACCTGTGATTTTTTTTAGTAGCCAGTCCTCATTTTGCCATCTTTTCGTGCATCTGACGTTCTTTTTTTAAGAGTACTGGGGCGAAGGGGGGTTATGACCCCCACCAAGCAACTAACGCTTGGGCACGCCACTGGGTTTTACTTTAGCATACAATGTTAATTGGATGTTATCAATTGTCTAGTGCTTTAATATGTGTAGTTTCAAGAAACTACACAATGGATAATGTCGAACTAACATATTTCAAACAATAAAAAAAATTAAAATATGATATTTCACTCGTCTCGTTAATTAGGAATGAAATGATCGTTCTAGCACTTGCATAAAAATTTTATTTTTGAATGATCTACTTGTCTGTTATTCATTAATGTTAACTGTACCATTTAAATTATACTCAACTAGTATTTTGTTTTGATATCACTAAGTTTCGTTTTTCTGCTTATCCCAAGTAGATGTTTTATGCAAAGTTTTTTTGTTGTTTATTTTTAAGGTACTTGTTGTTCCCTTCATGAAGACAATAAAGAAATATTCAGAAGCTCTTTTGCAGAAGAATGAAGCAAATGTACCGACTGAAGAGGGATTATTCTCTGGTTGTTGTTGATACCCACCAACAATGCAAGCAAAAGGTTAGTGTGTGTTACATATTGTTATCCGTAACATGAATATGTGCTAAGAAAATCTCACTTTCCACAGAAAATTTACCATGGTGCAAGTGTTGCTCATGTTTGAAATTACAGCCCTGAACGGGCAGGTACAAATATCTAACTATTCATTAAAATAGACTCATGATTCGTTTCTAGACTGAAGAGAGCAATGCAAATGGCAGAATGGGTGTAGACTAGCTTACCCTGTTCGGTTTAGAAATAAGACCAGTAGCTCCTGCTTCTCCGATGATTCCAGATTAAAAGACCTCGTGTCGCTCTCATGCGCACCTATTTAAACCCTCGCTTGGCCTCTCGTCACCTCTTGCCAAAGGCCAGTGTTCTTACCATTTCCTGTAGAAAGCTTATCCATCACATTTCTGAACAGGAGCTGACAAGGTCTGCCAGGGTCAATATTTCTTAATCGGACAGGGTATGGTACGACACTCCCTCTTGCGAGACAATTTCCAAAATTGAAATTGTAATCATTAAAAGTTTAAAGTGAACCTTCTGCCGTTCACCAAAATTTAAAAGGTTTTTGTTTATTACATGAAAAAAGGTTACATAAAATAAAATAATAAAAAAAAAATGTCGGAGACCCTTCACCGAAAATTAAATGGAACAGAATTAAGCTCAAGCTTGAATGCTGAAGGAAAGTCTTTTGTTTTCATTAGCCACACGCTGGAAGAGTCTTTCGTAATCAACAATGCTGACGGTTGGTCAACATGCGATATAAATTGTTGTTCGCAGGTCCGTGGAGTCAGCGGAAAGTTCAACATACTGCATCGTAACGCGATACATGCGAATGGCTTCTGAACAAGTGCTAACTAAGCACCGAACGTAATCCGTGAGAAACCTTAAGGCCGCATGCTCGCAATCTTCCGCCTCATCAGGATGACAGTTCGAGGCGAGAGCAAAAAGACCGTGGTAAACACCAAACTCCACTGGACTGCGCACAACCACACGAAGATTAAAAAAATAGTTGAAGATTATGTTTTCACTTGCCAGTGACGTTCGTAGCACACTATGTGTGCACACTATGACCTGAGAAATCAGAAGCCAGGGCAATCCAAATACACTCAAACCCCGGAGTCCTGGGGTACGAAGCACTGTTCCGGGACATACACGGTCCTTGACCGACCACATTTGCACTGGGGGACCGGATTCGAATCCCGGTGTGGAAAGTTCCGGAATACTGTTCAGCAAAGGTCAGACGAAAAGACGTTGGCCGTGGGGCGGGCGAACACAGGGTAGTCCATGGGAAGCCACTCCAAGTAGCGTTTCCAAGCCCCAAAATATGCGTTGTCCAATGGCGAACACTGGGGGGTATTTATGATAGGCTCCCGAAAGTTCACAGCAGACGCCATTGCATATTTCCGGCACACATCGAATGGCGACACATTTTGTAGGCTGGTTGCATGCGAAAACGGAAGGTGTACCGTGCTGCAATCACTCCAAGAAGGGGAACAGTAAATATGGCCACTGGTAGGATGAAACTGTTCACAGGTGGCGTGGCAGGTTGCTGATCCACAGGGGTGGGTCTCAACACATTTGGGTCGTTGACTGTACCCGGAAAGTTCCAATATGTGGTGAAGTACACTGCCTGGCCTTACAGAGCAAAAGGGGACGATGTACATGAAAGATGTTCATGCTTCTTCTTAAGGGAGGTTAGAGTTGTGGGGGGGGGGGGTTGCTCTGTAAGATGACATTTCTTCTGATGTTTCTGACGCTGTTCCGATCCTGGGATGTCACTTGGAATAGGATTTTCGGTGCTGCTACGTGACATACACCGCTGAAAACCAAAGGAGGCTGGTGAGCTCCAAAGCCTTCAGGAATGCGTTCTTCTTCCGGCCTCAAAAAAAATCGCTGGACTATTTTCGAAATTCCTTGAACTCGTGGAATCTTAAATAGGGATGTAACTTGCCCCTCCCGATTAGTATTAGTTGATGGTAGAGACAGCCCTGAACGGGCAGGTACAAATATCTAACTATTCATTAAAATATACTCATGATTCGTTTCTAGACTGAAGAGAGCAATGCAAATGGCAGAATGGGTGTAGACTAGCTTACCCTGTTCGGTTTGGAAATAAGACCAGTAGCTCCTGCTTCTTCGATGATTCCAGATTAAAAGACCTCGTGTCGCTCTCATGCGCACCTATTTAAACCCTCGCTTGGGCTCTCGTCACCTCTTGCCAAAGGCCAGTGTTCTTACCATTTCCTGTAGAAAGCTTACATTTCTGAACAGGAGCTGACAAGGTCTGCCAGGGTCAATATTTCTTAATCGAACAGGGTATGGTACGAAATAAACTGCTTCACATAACATCCAGTGGCGTGCCCAAGGGGGTTTGTTGGGGATCATAACCACCTCTTTGGCCAAGTATTTCTAAAAACAGAGAACATCAAAGGCAGGAAAGATGACAAATTGAGGGTTTATTAATAAGAATAAGTATATGCACCCCCTTCTAAAATCCTGATAACTGATAACATCACTCAAAATTCAAACAGCTTCTCATTGGATGACATAATGATCAGCTCTTAAGCCCCTTATCACCTTTGATACCTAGCTTTTTATATGAGACTGGGGTTCATTCAATATGCTTAACTGTTAATGTTTGTTGCTTTTCTTTCTCTCCCCCTCCCCCTCTCTCCTCCCCCTCCCCCTCCCCCTCTCTCTCTCTCTCGATGTGTGTGTAAATTATTATTGGACATGAGTTTCATATTGTATACAAAATTCAAAGAGTTGATGTTATGTTTGTTTCAGTGGTGGAGTTCTTTTGTGGAAAATGATTTCTGTACTTATAGGCATTATAAATAAGAACCTTATGTCAATTTCATGTTTAATTTTGCTTTCTATCTGCTAATGACATAAGGTCATTTTGGCTCTAAATATACCCTACCATTCCTAAATACAAACTTACACCCACATATGGAAAATTCAGGACACATCCCTGAAAATATTATTTTAATGCAACTGATAAAGAATTTTAAGTAACTATATATACATTATGGTTAACACAAGATTGTCATGTATTTTCTGTTTCATTTTCTTAATTCCTTGAGATAAGCAAGGAAAATATCATATTTGTGAGTGCTTCATTCATTTATTTTCAGGAAGCATCACCTTTTGCTAACAGAAGATTTTGAGAATGATGCACCTTATCTGGCACTATTAGTGGAGGGAAAGTTGTCCTGGTAGCTTGATGCTAGAAAGTGCAATGTGCCACTTTACAAACATTTATCTGTGCACTTGTTGGCATGTACTATGTTTTTGAATTAGACTACCCTGAAAACTGTGGTACATATATGGCAGTAGTCGAGTACATACTATTAGGTCATAAATAGAGACTGTCGCCCCAAGTCATCTATCTTATGTGCAACGATTTAAAACAGAATGTGCATTAAGCATCAGTGTATCTGTGTCAAACAATAAATGTTCTGTCTCAAGATCATCTGTAGGCTATCATTTGTTAGTATGAATAGCACCTAAGTTCTTTTATTCTTCACTAACAATATTGGTGTGATTGAAAATGGTATTCATAGATTTTCTATGTTATATATTAATTTTAGGTTACAGGGTGTTGATTTTTTTTTGTTTAATGACGATGCATTTTACTCCTACGTCACTTAATTCTTGTTCATAATTGAAACTTTTTTGCTTTTTTGATTTTTTTGTGATTGTTAATCTGCATGTTCACTGTAAGACATAAACATGTAGGTTAAATGGAAAGGAAAATCAATTTACTTCTTTTTCTCAGCCTAAAAATGATTATAATCTCTCATTTTGTGCAAAAGTTATTTTCAGTATGTTCTGAAAGTGTTATTTTTATGTATTTAATTCAATATTTGCATATACAACCATGAACTCACAAGGCCATGCCACAGTGTGTTTATATGTGCAGAAATGTGACAAAGAAAAGCATAATATTTATTCAAGTGTAGCTTAACACACTAATTCTCTTGCACTAGAGAAATTTACACTAAGCATCCCTCCATCTAAAAATTTCCAGTAATAAGGAATTTGTTCATTGTGTGCTAAGAAGTGTTTTCAGCATGTTCTAAATGTGTGAAATGTACTATAAATGATCAAAAAAAATTAATAATTTCTAGAATGCACTTTACACATTTGCAGAATATTTAATATTGACAATACTCCTTTCTATCACTTTTTCAGCAATTTCAACACTTCTGAAGCACATTAAATGTGAAGTGCTTCAAGAACGTATTTGTAAAATGCAATATTTTTTACAGTGGAGAAATGTATTGGAACTTTTCCCTTGCAGGTCTGCAACCCCCTTGAGTAAGAAAATGGAAAAAAAAGACGCATTTGAAAGTGTCACTCTACACACTAAAAGTGCATCAATTTTTTTGACTCCAACGACACGTTTTGGTGCATCAAACGAAATATCCACTTTAATGTGTCATTTGACACATTTATTTTGATGCATTTAGGTGCATCTTTCAGTTTGATGCATTTTAGTGAATCATTTGACACATTTATTTTGATGCATTTAGGTGGATCATTTAGTTTGATGCATTTTTAATGTGTCATTGGAGTCAAAAAAATGATGCACTTTTGTGTGTCAATTGACACACTTTGAGTTCTGTGTGAGGCCCGGATATGGGTATTCTTTGTGAACGCCCCTTCATTAATTTCATTATTACAAAGAATACCCATACCCGGGCCGAGACTCCAACCCGGAACTTGGATGGCGAGATCGAGTGCCTTTAAATACAGTGCTGTTGTCAAGATGTTCTTTAACAGCATTGTCTAAACTGCTGACAAAATCAAGGAGCCCTAAAAATACCCCAGGCTTTGCGGAGGAATCTGTTACAAGTAATGTAAAAGTATATAGGATGGGAGAGATAAATGAGGAGGTGTTTTGACTGAATAGAAATACTTAAAACTAAGGCAAAATATCTATACAATTTTATTGTTACTGTGTAAAATCTACGATTTTTTTAAAAAAAAGCTTCCGAGAAAAGAGGACCCCCTCAAATTGATGTGACAAAACCTGAATTTGCTAAAATATCTGTTTATAAATTTGTTAAAAATATGGCTTTTCTCGATATTGTTTTGGCATCACTTAAAACTAATCCAAGATACTCTTAAGAGCTACACCCACCCACACCCACCCACACCCACCCACACACACCCACACACACACCCACCCACATATTTATACCTACACATATTTACCTACACATATATATACCTATCTACATATATACCTATATCTACACATATTTATTTCTGGTTTATTTCTAATTATTTCTAGTTTAAATTTAGAATATTAATATGTTAACTCAAATATTTTAATTCAGGACCAGGCTCAACTTGTTTATCTAATACTAAACACAATATAATATGCAAAAGTCTTCTAGAATTGCTCTGTGACTCTTTCATTTCTTACATCATAAACATATGATTTTTCACCTATAAGAATAACACTACATATGGTATCATCAGGAAGTGTTTCATGGAATTCACAGATAATTTTAATATTTGTCCTGTCATTAACTACAACTTGTTTTCTTTTTGAGGTGTTGATAACAAACATGGGTCTCCGTGTTTTAAATTCATCTGGTGAGTAATACAACTCAGTATTCCCAATTGTGACCCTTTTGTAAGCTGAAAATGCCTCATATAATTTGAGGAAATCATCCTTGGACATGTTTAAATTATAACTTTCTCTAGGGAACACCTCATTTCTGCCATTTTTAAGATATATGTTTTTGATGTTGCAGTTATCAAATTTACTTGAATTTTTTTCTTGATTATTGTGTCTTCCGGTCTGAAACAGTACCACCACAAAATCTGGCATGTCATATTGTATACTGGAGAATGAGTTTGTAGCATCAAATTCATAATAGCTACCAGTGGCAGGCTTCTGCACACATTGATATGTATAAAATTGTAAAGGTATCTGTGGATTTTTTAGGATATCTGCTTTGTATTTAAGAGCATAACTGGCTTCATATTCAACAACTGGGATTCTTAGCTCCATAGTCTGAATAAGGCATTTGCCTTCATCAGGTAAGGTATTGGGCAGAGCTTCCCCGGTAGAGTTTAATGTACTGTACCTCATCAAAGCATTATTATCATTAGCAGATCTTCTAAATGTAATTCCTAAACCACCCTTCCACATAATATCTTTGTAATCTGAGAAGAATCCCGGAAGCAGGCGCATGGGGAACAGCACTGTGTGACTCTTAGATATTATTTTATCACCAGCCTCAAATCCACCTATTTTGTAGTAAGAGGCCTCAGTTTTAGATAATTTTAGTGTGGCCAAAGCAGTAGATGTAATACCAGGGTAGTCTATTCTGTTTATAACAACACCATATTTTCTGATCTCAATTTCAGAGAACAGATGTGGCACAAAATTGTCTACTAATCTTATATTTGTGTTAGCTGGATATTCTGTACCATCGAGCTTGACAACATCAAATTTAATATATAGGTCTGCTCTGTGAGGGTGTATAAACCCATCTCCTACATCAAGGTCAACCTCAATCTCTGTGTTGGCTTGATTTAAATTTGCAAAAGTCCTCCGGTTTGGAGGGAATGATTGTAACTCATAACTCTCAATATTTTCCATTTTATTTATTTATTTATTTTTATATGTATTTTTATTTAAATATTAATTTCTATGATGGCAGTTGTTGTGGCTCCAGCAAAGTCAACTAATTCTTCTTTTTCATTAGTGACCGTCAACTCAATATAATCTATTCTATTATGGCACACAGGAAAATATAATGTTGGTGATGGAGTGTAGATGATCGGTTCCATAAATTCAGAATTAGGTTTCAATGTTGCTATGATGCCAGTTTGTTTGTGAGTGCCTATGCCATTTGATTTGGTGATCATACCCTCGGCCACATTACAGTGAATATTTAGAGTTTCTATAGCTAGGAATTTAGGTATATTAATAGCAGTGTGTTTAATGGCTGGTTCAAGTTTTGTGTTGTTCTCGAATCCTAATAGCTCTCCTATAGTACCCAGATCCACTGTCTCTGTAGCAGATACAATTTCTACTCTGTGAGTAACAGAATTTTGAGTTAACAATATACCTCTGGGTAACTGAGCATTTAAAGTAGACAAATTATATTGCCCTGGAGTAATGACAATTTTTTGGTCACCAACTGTGATTGTGTTGTTGTGGTGTGTAATATTAGGGATCAAGTACATGCCATAAAATGCTCTGAGAGCTATTGTTTTGGGATATACTATATCATCATGTAGTTTGAGTTTCAATATTGAATTTTGGCTGGTAAGATGGAATACCCCCATGATGTTTTAGATACCACAAAACTTTTTGAAAATTTTCAATTGATGGTTTATTTATTTGAGATAGATATTTAAGAACAGATAAACACAGATGTCCACAATTAATATCTTTGAAATTTTGAATACGGGTATTATTATAATAAAGATTAGTTGATTTTAGATATTTTACTAAATTCTCAGGTGGAACACCTCCAAATGAATCAAACACAAATGCCTCATTGTTTAAATATTTAAGATAACAAATCCAGTGTGTGCCCTGATTTTTGTACTTATCCAAATTGACTATGCCACACTCTTTTTTGAGTGGTTGTTCTGGTAAAGAATCAGACATGTATACTCCTCTAAAATGTTTGATGCCCAGTGGTTTGATTAAAGCTTCAATATCTTGGTTGGTAAGCGGCTCTTGTTTTTTTTTAACTTATTCATAACTTTCTTAACACCTTTGCCTTGTTTTTCCATAGCCAGATTATGGCGCTTTTGTTCTTCTAATTCTGCCTTATTTTTCTTGGCATCTATTACTGTTTTTGCTATGGCAGCCGATCCCCCAGCCAAGCTCCCCACGACCCCCAATGCTGCTAAAGTAGCTGGGATACTAAATATGAATCCACCTATATGTGATTTTTTTCTAGATTGCTGTAATTTTTTTAATTGTGGGGTACTAAGTAATAATTTCATACCATGTCCCTTGGCAAGACAAGAACTTTTCTTCTTGCGCTGTTTTTTGGTTAGAAGACTATCAATAGTTTTAAGAGACTTAAGACCTGCATAAAGTATTTGATACATAACACCTTTGGCCTTCATTTTTTTGGTTTTTTATATACATATTCTGGGATTAACTAGTTCAATTAAATTATAGCTAATTTACTTAATTTATTACAACCCCCACCCCAATTTTTGTTTAGTGTTCATAGCTATGGTGGTCCCCAATGCTGCTATTCTCTCACCCAAAGAAGCATTTTTGCTTACAAATCTACCAAATGCAACCTCTTCTAATTTTTTTGTCTGCCACATGTCGCTTGTCAAGATCGGTATGTGTGTTGTATGCTATGTCATGGTCTCTGCAGGCAGCATCTAGGGGATTAACACCAGGGTCACCTCTGTTTAATCTATGATCTAGTTTGGTACTTGGACCACAATACTGATAGCCTGGTATGTGTAGCTCAAATGGCAACTTGTTTATAATGTCATTAACTAGCCCCCGACCCTCGGAGATATTCCAAAATTTAGGTGGTAGAGTATTAATAATTTTTATAAGATATCCAATGCCCTTAGTGTCATTAACTATAAAATTAGACAATTTTGTGCTTATCATATCCATAATTCCAACCTTTTCATTGTAAAAATTGTGGTTACCAGCATTTTCCTCCCCAGCAACCTATCTACAAGTTTCCTGACATCGTCAACCCAGACAAATTCTTTAGGCAATGTGTTGTACTGTTTGATCCCACTACCTGTTTTGATCTGTGACCATATCGGCTTGATTAAGTTATTGTATTTTGCTCCACTGCTAGACTTGACTCTTTTTTGTGTGGGATCATTGTTCTGGTATAGAGCATCTGATTTTATTAATATTTCTTTGTAGTGTTCATAGTCTTGATCTGTATAGTTGCCAGGTCTCTTCCTAGTCATCAATTCCCATAATCCAGGTGTTCCAGGATACTTAACAAAACCACCTCTTTCTCCAAGATGAGATTCCGAATATACTATGAAATCATCTCCCATAAATGTTATCCTAAAATTGCCAATTCTATGTATGATGCTACCATCAAGTTCTGTGTCAGCATATAAACCAAAAACCTCATCTTTGTTGTCTTTAGGTGTGGTTAAATATTTTTGAGCAAGAAGACCCAATTCAATAGGATTCTGACTAGCCTCAATTCTTCGAGGAGCAACAGGACTAGGTGTATGAATACTAGAAAGTGGGGTGATTGGATAATCTAATATGTTCCTAGCAGCTACAGGTACAAGCTCTGTGATCAAATTTTGATTTTGCTCTGTAACAGTTTTGATATTTTTACCTAATTCACTAATAGCATCAATAATAGGTTGTTCTGTTTGCTTGTGTTGTTCATAGATTCCTCGGTTTTCTACTTTTCATCCCTTAAATCTTTTTACAAGATAGTCTCTTAATTTAAGATCATCAATAATTGGTCTCTTCATGGTTATTTATATATGTTTCAATGTCTAGAAAATTGTTAATTTTATTTCTATATTTACCACTATTAGGTTTTCTTGTCATATCAATTGTGACAAACCCATAACTGTCCTGGTTCCAGCACCTACTGCAAAACTTAGAAAAAATATTGTAGCTCAATTCACCACCTACATATTCATCATGTATGTGTTTGAGGTTGGTATGGTCTTGATGAAACACACATATAAAATTGCTGTTGTCTCTTATCAATTGTTTTGGTATTTTAGAAAAAGTCTGTGCCAGGTAGAAGCAATCTATGTTTTTGTGTCGGCCCTGTGTAAAAAAAATTCTAACCTTGTTTTGGTTTTCTAATATAATATCATCAAATACAACAACAGAGTTATCGAGACATTCATGAAGTGGTTTAACATCTGATTCAAAAGTGGCTATATCCAGTCCATCATATATCTTCATCAGTTGCTGATATTTTAATTGTTCTAAACTCTTAGAGAAGACATACAAATGCCTATTTTTCCAGTCTAGCCAGTTGGGTGCCAATAAAAAATTATCAATCATTAGTGTAGTTTTACCACAGGCCGATGGCCCAACAATAAGACATCTAATATTATCAGGCAGCAGCTGGCCATTTCTCTTATTCTCCTGTTCAGGATCTGGTAGTCTTTTTATAACATCCCAGGTGTTCATAGTATCACTTTGTCTGCCTCGATCCAACTGTGTTCTGGGAGACCTAGCCATTTGACCAGTATTTTGTTGCCTTTTTTGCGAATAACTTTTTCTATGAGATATGTGTCTAGCTATTTAGTTTTGTTAAGTTCTTCTTCATAAAACCTGCCTTTGAGAATTTCACCTCGGTGATCTTTTATTATATATGTATTACGAGCCCCAGGTTTAACTTGAACCACTGTAAATAATTCGGTACTCCAATTTCTTGTAAAACCTCTTTTAAGTAAGTACTTATATTTGCTAATTCTTACTTGATCACCAATTTTGTATTTAGTTTTTTTTGTTGTTGGTTGGTATCTAGGATAGTAAACAGTACTGATCAATTTCTGCTCATCAGATGAAGTTACCTCAGAGGGTTTCATGTTGATTGTAGTGTGAACTGAATTATTATATCTATCTAGAAGTTCTGGTAAGATGGTAAGCCATTTATAATTACCTTGAAGGGTAAATTGTTTATACATATGATTTTTTAGAGTTCTGTTAAATCTTTCTACAATAGATGCCTTGAGATCACTGTAACTCGAGTAATGTTTTATTGACTGGCTTTTAATAAATTGTTGGAACACCAAATTATAGAATTCTTTGCCATTATCTGTTTGTAGATAGCGTGGTGATCTTCCACTCTGATTAATAATTGTCCTAAAAGCTTCTGTAACACATTTTCCAGTCTTAGATTTGAGCGGCAATGCCCAGGCAAATTTTGAAAATGTATCTATGACAGTAAGTATATACTTGTATCCTTTGTTGACCTTGTCTAAGTTTTTCAACTGTCCCGCCTTTAGGCGAGGTGCCATTTCCACCAAGTCACACTGCCATAAATCATCTATGCCTTTTGTGACTACTGGTAGTCGCTTATAATTATGTCTGGCTGGTTTGTGTAATTCATCAACAATAATTTGTCTAGACATAGTATGTAAACAAGAATATTGCAACTATAGGGTGTTCAGCAGCCGATACTACAGGATTTTCTAAATATAATTTGTGTCCTATTTGTATTTTAAATTCCAGAGATTCATCATCTTCAACATAAGATGTTTCTAATGTATTGGGATCTGTAAAATCCTCTAACTCTATATTGGTGACCTTTGGTTTGTTGTCTGCATTTGTTATTGATAAGGTAGGGTAGTGATGTGCCTGTGGTTGTAGCCAATATTTGATTTTGATTGGTCTAAGTATGCCTCCAACAAAAAACTGGTAATAAAATTGTGCAGGTGATAGTTTATATATTTTACCACCTGGTGTAAATGGTGAATTATATTCATTGTTAGGGATACTATTTAATTCAAGAATTACTGTATGCTTAGGATTCTCGATTAGGCCATTTATTTCTTTTTCTGCTGTAAGCAATCTGCTTGTTACAGATTCAAGATGCTCGTTGATAGTCCTAACAATTTCATCGTGGCCTGGTTTTATTCTTATGTCTACAGCAAGTTTTTTGTATTGTTGGATAATTTCTTGAAGTTGGGTGGCAAAAACAGACAGAGTATTTGCTTGGTTGGATTCCATGGTCCCTAGTTGTTGCTTGATGTTAGCTACAATTTGCTGTAAATTTTCAACAACTGCCAATTTAGAATTTTGGGCAGTAAGATCATGGACTTGTCTTCTGATATCTTCAAACAAAGCATAAAGTTCATTAATATGTTGATTAGTTGGAAGAGTAGCCACTGTCTGAGTAAGCTGTTTGATCTCTGTCTGGATATTCTTGATATCTTCTGATTTTAGTATGCGATTTACTGATCTCTTAATATTTTTAAGTTCCTGAGATGTGGGCAGATTTGCTACAGTATTCTGCAAAGATTCAAGTGCTAATTTCACACTATTTAATTCACTAGCGTCAGCCACACTACGCATAGCATCTTGGAGCAGGGTTATGTCTGCCTGAGTAGGGGTCGATTGTTGTAAAATTTCAAGTTTTGTTTGGATATCATCGATCAAGTGATGAAAATGAGATAGCTCAGATTCGGTGTTGAGGTTTTCAAGTTTTGTGATTTGTTGCTGGACACTGACAAGAGTGTCTACAATACCAGGCAAGCGAGATTCTAGTGTTTCTTGTACATTTGTCAGATCACTTTGTACTGCTGCTATGGTACCTTCAAGGTGGGTTATGGTACTCTGAATTTTTCCAAAATCTTCATATGTCTCAAGTTGCAGCTTTATGTTGGCAACACTACGAGTTATAGCACTCAGAGCATCAGAATATGGTAAGTTGTTCATAAAATTTTCAAGTGTCTCAATTTTTTCTTTAACCTCAGATATGGCATTGTTCAAGGGGTCTAGATTAGGTATCTGTAGTGATTGAATTTGTTCTTTTAGAGTAGAAATTACTAGATCAAAATCTTCTTGTGACTTTATGCTTTTGACAATTGTTTGGAGTTGTGCCTGGACACTACTAATCTGCTCTTCTAGTTGTTGTTTCAATTGTTCAGAGTTGGTATTCTGAGTTTTTAATTTGGCTTGAAGAATTGCTACAGCTTCCTCTAAATTTTGAAAATTATCCAATGTTGTCAAATCAGTATATTTTTGAAGCAATAATTTAAGTTCTGAATCAATTTTAAGAAGAGGGTCCATGCATTGTGATTGTAAATTTGTAATCTCTAGTTGAAGACTGGCATTGAGTGTGGCTTGTAAAGCTTGTAAATCACTTCTTAATTTTTTGACTCTGACATCAAGCATCAGAATCTCATCACTGTGATCTTCATGCCTTGTATGGCCAAATATATCATTAGGCATTTTGTTTTAGTGGTTATTTATTATAAAATATGTAATTCTTAATTCTATAAAAAAGGTATAAGCTTGTCATAGGATCCCGGGACCTCAATATATAAGCAGTCACCAGCAGAAACAGTATATACAGTACCAGAAATCATGTTTGAGTGCTTAATTCTATAAATATTTCTCCCTACTGAAATTTTGACATCACCTTCGGGAGTTGTAATAAATTGTAATTGACCACCTATAGGTAATTGGTAATGGTTTAAATTATTGTTAAATATGTATAATGTTTTACCTGTTTTATCATCAACATCTGTAAGTATGCTATTGAGATGAATAATTAAGAAACCACTTAGTTTAGATATTATATCAGGAGAGGGTGCTGGTGTCGGCAGGTCCATAATAGCTTTTTTTAAAATCCAAATAAATTCATTGGCATGTTTATTTATTTCAAATCATGCTCTGTAATTGGACATTGATGACCACTTCTCAAGTCACAATGTCCCCACGGTAAAGTATGTATGCCACATGATAAAATACATCTCTTATCGTCATGTGGGTCCAGAGCCACTTTTCTTACAATATTTGTGGTTAACAAATGATCCACACTCTGGATTCTACATTCGGATGTTCTAATTAACCTATCTGATTTAAGACAATCTTCATAATCTTTAAATTCAAGCTCTTTATCTACAATTACTCTACCAACGCCCTTGGCTTTTTTAGTAACACCACCACTACATGTTTTAAAACTATACATTTTAGCTCTTAACCCAGCAAATCCTACAATAACATCGCCAAGGGTCTCATCTTTAAACTTGCCAGGCACCTTTTTGTTGTGGGGGAGAATTTTTGAATGTTCACTGATATCAAAATATTTAATTAATTCAGGATGTGATATATCTTTATAAACATCTTCTGTTTGAATATCAAGAATAAAACTATCTGTATCCATATACATTAATTTTATACTATTACCATAAAAAGGTTTCAACACATCATAATAAATTTTTAACATATGTAATTTCGCCAATTCTAATATCACCGCCCCTACATAAATAGGTTTATCAAACTTAATCTTAGTTTTTTTCATATTAAAAAGTGCCATATTCTCATCATAAATTCTTCTATAATTGAAATTCGGCTTTGCCACTAATTTTTTGCTCCGGCTGGGGTCGGTAACTAATTTAACATCAGTATGCTTTCGAACATTTTCTATAGTTTTGCCATATACTGAATTGACCATTAATTTAAACAATGATTTATCAAATTGGCTTACTGCAGATGTTCGAAGCTCGGTGTTCGTATCAATATATGGTTTTAACCATTTTGAGTGCCTGAACCTCAAAACTTTCCCAATCTTAGTTACTTTAACACCATGATGTATTAGGAACTGGAGATTTTTGTAATATATTATATAATTCTGTTTTGGATCCAAAGTCATCATTAACTTTTTTTGTTTAGAATTTGGTGAACACTCAACCTCAGAAATTGGGGGCAAATCAGAAAACTTATTGTGTAAATTATCTGGAATTATCAGATCAACTTCTAAGAACAGGCCATAGTTACTGTCATCAAAATCCTGAAGATCCCCAATACTAAAATTTTCAACCCACTCAAGCCCTGCATATGGCAATTTATCCATCATAGCATGCCCATATAAATTATTAGCATCTACATAAAGTATATAATTTGATGGCAATTCAGGATCATAATTAGAAATATATTTGTTATTAGCCCTGGCATATCTTTGAGAGCATTGCACCATCCCTCGTCTTATACACTGTTCCATAAACAAGTACATATCTTGATCTTGGATTAAATTTAACTCCATTTTAGTGTTTAAAAACATTGCCGACCATGCTAGACCTGGAGCACTATAGAAATAAATTGGATCTAGCTTATAATTTTCTATTGAAGATTTTCTAAATGCCTGAAGTATATCGGCTAAAAGAGTTACATCAAGTTTTAAATATGCATTATGATAATCACCAAATGTCTGGCATTTTAAGTTGGTCCACATCAACTGAGCATGGTGATAATCTTCATCAGTAATTTCGGATGCCCTGAGTTTACTATAGAATGCTTTTTGTGGTGGCAAAGAACACTCATCAAATTTAGAAAAATCTCTAACATGGTCATATGGGTATACACCTTTTCGCCTAATTAATTTCAAGTCCTGATTTGGAAACATGTTACAAGTAATTTTAAATTGGTCATCAGATAATTGACTGGCCAAAGTAGCCAAACTAGCTGACAGAATTCTATATGAATCAAGAAATCTTAAGTGAATAGGAACACCATTAACTTTAATTATCTTGCTAATGGCTATATATTTCTCATCATTTTCTGCTAAAATATTTAAATTCTGCTTGTCAAACCCCTCGTACCTGATCAGATGATGAAAATCATAATTAGATGCACCATGGCAAAATATTGGGACAAATTTTGGTCTCTGGATCTTAATATTACAGTTATTACACAGAGTCATTAAGAATTTACCATTTGTATGGGAATGGTGTTTTACCTTGATATTTGTATCTGAAAATTCACAATCACATACCAGGCATTTTTCTGCATTTTTAAAATTATCAATTTGTTCTTCTGTTAAAGGCATCATAGGCCTTGATTTTAATAAAATATTAGATGCTATATCATGGCACTCATTTTCTATTCTATGTGCAAATTCTTTGATAGCATTTGGTCCCATATATAATTGTGGTTCACTAGCTACACCATCCCGTATAATTATATAACAAAAACTAGAAGGTTCATGTAACTGGTATGATGTAATTGAAGATTCATCAGCATCTGGGTTGCAGAATGCAAGAGGTTTGAGGTTTGATTCCAAATCACAAACTATATATGCTGGGTGTTCCAACAAAGCTTCAAATTTTTTGAATTTTGCATTTTCACTTGGGTTTGGCATAAGCATATGAACAGGTTTATGGTTGCCACAATATTTTAAATGTTCAATTAACTTGTTTTTAGCAATTTCTGCATTCACTTCACTAATCCCATTTACTATTTTTTTACCATCAAATACAGTTAAACATCTTCGGCACAACTTAAATATTGTATTAGATTTATTTATTTGTTTTCTTACTAAAGCTTCAAGATTGCGTATTAGAGTGTAATGGTATGTGCCATCCCCCTCAATTAAGAGTAAATCAATCGGGATGGCCAAATTATCATCAAGTGTACTAATTCTGAGAGGGTCTATCAAGCAATTCCCAGCACCATTAGAACAAATAAATACATTAATAGATAATTTTTTACCATTGATATCTCTGGCCTTTTTTTCAAATTTATCAATATTTTGAACAGACATTGGATATTCTAAGCCCTCCATTGCGTCATCAAAATCGTGTTCATATTTTTTATAATAAGTTATTCTTTGTGGATCCCTTAAAACTGGATACAAAGCAGCTAAAATACACCACAGAAAACATTTCTCATCATTATTTTCTATGTTAACCACGGCTCTTTTGTGTTTAATATTGGCAGGTAATGGCAGATATGTCGAACCTTGTAGTGGATTAAATTTAGAAATATTAATATATAACTTGTGTGGACTTCCACATAAACTCCATCCAGATTCTTTTGCTGCAAATTCAGAATGTTTAATAATTAATTGATCTATCAAACTGTTTATTATTTCATCTAAATTTGTATTTGAATATATAGCTACAGTTTCTGTTATGTGGGGGTGTGTAAATTTTGATCCATTTGATTTTTTATATTGTGTAAATAATTTGAAAGATAATTTATAAGAGTTATTTTGCTTATTTAGAATATCCTGCACATCAGAATTTATATTATTCAAAAAATTCTTAATATCACATTTTGGGTCTGATATAAAACGGTAATCACTTAGTTGACTATTAAAACTACTATAGATAGGTGCATAGCGAAGCTGTTTTGTTGGTTTATAATTAATAGGGATTTCAAGTTTTCTTTTTAGACCAGATGAAGATGTAGATGGTTGTGATAAAGTAGAAAACTGTGCAGAACAATTATTTTTATGTTTATATAAGAAATATTCCAAACTATATTTTCTATGGCAATTTGGACATATTATTGTAGGTGTTCTATATTTGCCTGGATCACAATTCTTTTGGTGCCTAGTCCAATTATGGCTAGATATATTTTTATTGCATTGTTTACAATATTTTTGATTTGGCATTTTTGTTATTAGTTATAAAATTTCTTGGGGTTTAAATTAAAACTCTATATTTAATATAAAATATGAATTGGGTTCAGCAGTGTACTTTATATAATTATTGTATATATTTAATATGTTAATATTATTAATTTTTATCCACGGTTTATTATATCAGATTTCTTGGGTTTCAAATCAAAATTTTATACTTAAAAAAACTATGACAAATTGTAATGCCAATATAGCTTACATGCACGAAGGTAGAATAAGTATTGATCGACAGAAAAGCAGCGACCTACCACAATTGCATGTCAGCACTGGCAATGACCTAATGCGTATTGATCTTGTATAACACACGGAGACAGATTGCAACAGCAGCAGGCCAAAACTCTAAATATAAACTAATTACAACTAGATGTAACAAATATTAAACTCTTTTATATAAAATATAAGATTTTTGTTCAGTATACTAGAAATATATTTAATATAAATAATAAGAAATTCAATATATCAAACCAAACAGAACTATAATATGAGGAGCACTAGAACAACACGTCTGTACTCTTCAACTATTCTCACAATATTAACTATTATAGTTAGATCCAGCTTTTTATAGATGTAGCTAAACTCGGTCTGAGAAGAAAAAAAACGGGAAATTCCCGAGAATTTTGTTTTTACGGGAATTTCCTGAGGAGTTATAATTTTTACGGGAAATTCCCGAGGAGTTATACTTTTTACAAGAATTTCCCGAGAGCTTTTTACAAAAATCTTGGATTAGACAAAATAGCACACTATAATCAAAAAACTCTTAAGAGTATCTTGGATTAGTTTTAAGTGATGCCAAAACAATATCGAGAAAAGCCATATTTTTAACAAATTTATAAACAGATATTTTAGCAAATTCAGGTTTTGTCACATCAATTTGAGGAGGTCCTCTTTCCTCGGAAGCTTTTTTTAAAAAAATCGTAGGTTTTACACAGTAACAATAAAATTGTATAGATATTTTGCCTTAGTTTTAAGTATTTCTATTCAGTCAAAACACCTCCTCATTTATCGCTCCCATCCTATATACTTTTACACTACTGTTACATCGTGGCCAGCCACGCAGGGCCAACGAAAAAGCTCCACAGAACTTGATGCAGTCTATGATTTTTGACAAGACGTGGCGATTTTTTTCAACTTGCTCATTATGCGATTCTAGATAAGCGTGGCTTAACTGCGTTGCTATGTTGACAGTTCCGAGAGAGACAAAATTTATCTCATTATGCATGTGCTTTTTGCTTTCACTATGCTTTTCATATATTCACATAAATGTCCTAGATCTTATACCACTCCTTTAGACCACGAATCATTACTTCCAAAAAGTATGCAAGGAAAATAGAATAATGCATTTCGAATTTGACACCCACAAAGCCATGGTTCACTATCGTACAGTTTTCTATTAAATCGCCTTTTATACGTAGAGTTCTTACCTCCCTTTGCATTTTGCGTAAGATCCAAATCTGGCAAACGGCCGTCCTAGCACTTTTATTTCCAACTTTTCTTCAAGTGTTGTTGAAGAGAAAGGCCGCTGCATCAAAGAATCCACCGAATTCATCCTACACTAACACACACTCACTTTCACTTCTAACAACAACAAAAAGCTAATCCTTCACAACAATGACCACCACTTCACACGCCACGAGATTTTAACACAATGAACCGCGCGGAAAATTTTCGGGTCTGGAAGCCGGGGGAAAGTGACGGTACTCTGTAAGTTTGTTTCTTGACTATTGAAGTGCTACATAAACACAAGGAAATATATTTCTAGCATTTAAAAACAGGTAATTTAGATAAAATATAAAATTACAATTTCCTAAACATAAATTACAAAGCAGAATCCACTTTCGGAAGCAAAAAAGGCACGGACTATAGTTTCAGAGTTGCAATCTTTACAACTTACCACCGAAATAGATAAAAGGCTAAGGGGTAGTGTCAATTCGAGTTCCAACTTTTTGCAGGTGCTGCTAATGTATACGACATGTAACAAACATTACATAAGTCTACACTGATAACGTACAGAACGTTTGAAAATGACATTAAAAGACGTTGTTCTGACAGAGGCAATAGGTTGTCGTAGACTTTCTTCTTATCCTGAGGTGGCACACTTACCGTGCTGAGTCTTCCTGTAGCACGCTAGCAGACGATTTTTCTCGAGCCGAGACCCTATCCCACGTACAAATCGAGGAGTGGGGGTGTACAGTATTCATGCGCGGAGTGATGAAAAAGGGGCGAAAACGTGCTGTTGAGAATCTAGCACGGTACGCTATTCCTTATAGCCCCAACAGCGTGGCGTAACATGAGAAGTTTAATTTCACTTTGGGGCTTCATTAAACTTCTTGAATGTGTGAGATTTGCTTTTTTCTTCTTTTTATTTTAACAAATTTAGCAACGTGCTATAGCACGGCAGCACGTATTAAGCAGCCGCCACTGCCCCAAGGTGAAGGAAACACTGCGTGGTACACGATATGAGACCCGCATGGACATTGAAAATGCTGTGCGACGACAGATCACCCGCTTCAGGCATGGTGAAGAGGTACCGATGGTATTCGACGTCTTCCACATTGATGGCAGCGTGCTGTGGACAATGCGGGAGATTATTTTGAAGGTTTGTCATAATCAGACAAGTTTTTGTAACATGTGCACATGTGTATGTCACAGGGTCAGACAGGTTTTTGTTACTTGTACATGTGTATGTCACAGAGTTGCTTGGGTTTTCTTTCATGATTCCTACCAACAAAATATGTATAATGGATACTCTTTCAGTTGTATATACTCCCTCTGTCCCATAATTATTGTCCGGTACACCTTTGGTTGTTGTCTCATAAAAATTGCCCAATATTCAAACTGTGACATTGGTGTATACAGAAGAAGAACATAAAACAAGGGAATGAGTCATACAACTTTACTACTCAAGGATCAGTACAAATTGTGCTTTCCATCTGCCTCTTCGTCTGTCATTCCTGTACTACCATTTTGGCATACCGGACTATAATTATGGGACAGAGGGAGTAACAAATTTTTAATACATCCTTCGATTGTCGAATTATTATTGGGTTGCCATGACTTACTCCCCAACCCTCGTAAATAAATCGCCTGATTAAGCGCTAAATAAATAAGAGCAAGAGCAACACACAGCACCAGAATAAAAGCGAGAGGGAAACTGATTAAGGGCGAAAGGAAAAATAGCAAAATTCTCAAAGCCGAAAATGAAAGGGTAAAAAAAAAAAGGCGAAGATTGGAAGACATCCGCTGGCACTCTGCAACAGTTGAGGATGATTTGTGACACACCAGTCGGAGGTGGATGCCCAAGATCTCACCAATGGATGAAGAACCGCATTACAACTCCCGTCATGCCTTTCCCAGCATCACGCACTCCTTGGCCTACCATTGTTATGGTAATGGGATCCTGAGAGGTTCGCGTTATAGACCTGTTAAGGTGTCGGAGGTGGGGGGCGCCAGGCTGAAAAAGGATCGGGCGAGTGTGAGAAAATATCAAACCCGGACCAGTTAGCTCTTCCTATGTGATCCCCCCCTTTCCCCCCTCCCCCTCATCGTCTTGGGATGCTGGTTCCGACTTCTCTGCCTTGTATTGGCGTATGAGCAGTGTTGCCATGTTATTTCTTCGCATTGTCATATTTTTTTTTGTCTGTACTATGCCGACCTCTGTAGCGGAGTGGTTAGCACAGCGCGCTACGATGCCAGGAGTCCGGGGTTCGAATCCCAGCCTGCGCATGGGTGTTCTTTGTGAGTACCCTTTCATCAATTTCAATATATCATCACTCATCCTCATCTTCACGGTTAACTAAAAAGTGGCAGAAAATCGAATTGTAATAAACGAAATCAATCAAATTAATCAATCCAATTATTATGCCATGGTTAGTGATATTTAAAATATTTCTGGCATGTCTTATTGTCTGAAGAACATATTTTTTTAAAAAATGATGTGGAAGAGTGACATGGAATAAGAAAAGTTCAAAATACATAATGAAGACTACAGGGGAAAAAGAAGGCAAGTCAGTTTTCCATAATTGTACAGAATAGCCGTTAATCTTATTGATGTATGTTCTTCATTACATGTATTATGAAGCAAGCGTATATTTCTTTGTATGAAAATGAAATATGAAAGAAATTGATTCAAGAAGAGTACAAAAGTTATGACAAAAACTTTCTCAATGTAACAGTTTACAGCATTATGAAGTGGTTCTCAAATTCACTTGTTCAGGTTTTGGCAGTGCTGTCCTTATTGTTTCTGCCCCTTAGCTCCATGTGGCAGGTTTGTGCAGTAAACCTGAGCCTCTTTTGTGCAGAACACTTTCAATTCCTGCAGATCTTGGAACTTTTCGCCTGATATTTGTAGAAGTCCATTCTAAGGTCTAGCAGGTGGTAGAAATTAGTTAGATTCCAGATGAGGTGCAAGGCTTCTGTTTTTTTTCCTTCCCGAGCACGATTGTGGAAATCCATGCTGCATTGTAGTGTTTCAGATGCATCATCAGACGGTGAAGTTACTTTCGTAAAATGACTTTCCCCCTGTATTCAACTGACTTACCTCCTTCTCCCCTTGTAGGCGAAATCTTCAAGATTAAATTTCTCAGTGACTAACCTCCCTATTGTTCTGACATTGAGTCCACATAAACTACATCATTGAAGCTACATGAATCTGCTGTTAACTCATTTTCGACAATTTACTGACTTGCTTCCTTTTTCCCCTGTAGTCTTCATATGAGATCGAAAACTGATATCAAATAAGAAAAGTCCAAAATACAAAATGATGTAAAGAAGAGACAGCGTAGGTATAAACTAAACATCATAAATAGAAGATGATGTCTGGTATATAGTTCAAGCGCATCTCCTACACGATTCAAGCACCGTGATGGCCTCGTACAATGAGAAGAACACCTCTGTATAATAAGCAGATTTCCCGAGCAATTTCTCTTCCTGTTTGTGTTGGGCCTATCTTCCACCACCCTCCTTGGCCCCTATTGTCCGCTGACAATGGGTGGCCCCGGGTCGAAGAAAAATGGATCGGGAAGAAATTAGCCTCGACCCTCTTCCAATAACTTTCTTGTCGTCGGCCATTTGTATGCAAAGCGGTGGAACACAGGAGAGCACTGTGTAGCTTTGAAGAAGTAAACTGTCTGCGAGAATGTGTGAGCAGATCTGCGAGAATTAAATCGGTACATCTTTAACTGGATTAGTTGAAAACGCGAGGGTTCTAGTCTAAAGCCCGCATCACACGGAACTGGATTTCCAGTAGGTATGCCCTAGTTGGCGCTGGACTAGCTACCAATTTGCTAGTTTTCGCCTCACACGACACGATACTTATCAGCGTTGTAATGGCGGCCGCGTGAGATGTAAACAATGTATCACTTCACATTTTTAAAAGCCGATAACTATTCAACCGAGAAGAATAACGTTTCGTATAAAACGTTATTAGGTACAAAGCAATGGCGCTGCTTAAATACATACTTTACAACGTTTACTGTACACGTATTGAAGAATATTTTACTTGTTTCAAATGCAAACACCGTGCACTCAGCATAGATGGTGTAACTCAACGCGCCTTTCATGCTGTATACGTTATACATTGCTGGAGTAATACTCGGAAACCACAGACAAAAACGCTCCTTTGCACACTCACCGATTATCTTCACATGGCGAAACTTTTCTCTGATTGGTTGTTCCACAGAATCCAGTCGGGGAAAGCAAGTAGCAATTAGAACATGTCCTATTCCTCCAAACCAGTCAAGCAGTCAGCCAGGCGGCCATGGTTGCTACCTAGAAAGTTAGTTCAGCGCCAAGTATTGCATTCCTACTAGAAATCCAGTTCCGTGTGATAGGGGCTTAAGGTACGCCAAGAGCAAGCACATTATATGTAAATATACAGTACTCTTGAGTTGGGATTTGGACATCCGTGTCCTATTATGTGCTGTTCCTTGCTAATAAAGGTTCCTGGTTCCAGATTTTCATTTTCGAACCCGGTATCTGATTTCGGTTACGGACCAGGGTTGAAGATTGTTTAAGATATTATTTTCCAGATCCTGTATATAATTCTCAGTTCTGGATCTAGTACACAACTTTCGGTTCCGGATTTCGGTACACAATTTTCGGTTCCCGACCCGGTACAAGATTTCTGGTTCCGGATATGGGAACAATATTTTCGGTTCCGTATCCGGTTCACGATTCCCGGTTTCGGATGGGGTTTCCTTATACTTTTGGTTCCTGATCCGAAAATCAATTTTCGGTTCCTGTTTTGGATCAAGACTTTCGGTTCCGGATCCGGTACATGATTTTCAGTTACGAGAAAGACACACTGCCAAATCCAGTCTTGTCACTTTTCTGTACCATCTCCAGCCATGTTAGATTCATAATATTTTAAAATATAAAATTAGATTGATCGATTTGGTTTATTTTATCTCCCTTTCGTGCCACTTTTGGCTAATCGCAAAGATGAGTGATGATGGAATTGCTGGACACTCACGAAGAACAATCATGCCCAGGCTGGGATTCGAACCCAGGACCTCTGGCGTGGTATCAAGCTGTGCTAACCACTCCGCACCGGAGGTTGGCATATGTGAATTTAGAAAATTTTCATTTTGGAACCAGTTCTTCCATACGCCAACGTTCAGCTGAATTTTAAAAACGCGACTTAATTAAACCAGTCCTGGAACTTTTGGATCGCGCCATTCTTACTTGACGGCGCCCTTTTTCTGTCGTTTTGCAGCGAATGCGCAGAAACCGCCAGATCAGCGGTTCTACCCATGAGCCTTCCTTGATCTTCCAATCTGCTCATTCCTGCCAATTCGTCCGGGATGTCGCGTTTCACAGCGCCTGCCCGTTATCCCGAAAATCTCCCGATCTCCAAATTCATTTTCGTCTCTATCCCGACGCGCCGCTTTGGAGCGAGAAGTCAGTTATAAGGAAGATCTCACTTTAGGATTTATGTCCCCTTGTCGTTTTCAATGCGAGGGTCCCCGCGCCATCTGAACCATATCAAGCGATTGAATCTCTTATATGGGTGTCTTGGAAACAGCTACGAAAGAAGTTGGGGGGAAGGGGGAATTATCGCCCTTATTCTGCTTTGCGTCTAATCCTTTCGCATTTATTTCTCTGTGCATGGGCGAAACTTGAGGAGGGAGGGGGCAGAATCGAACTTATGGCTTAACCTTAGGAGGGGTGAGAATGGAAAAGTTCATTCCTTAAAAAAGCACCCAGGCATGGGCGGAGTTTGAGCTTTTGATTTGGGGGGGGGGAGCAGACTCTGGAAGAAGCATATGATGTACCTGAAGGTTATTGAATATCCCCTAGTTTATAAGGAGTCCGGAGGCCTTCCCCCGGAAATTTAAAAAAAAACAAAATACAACAACTTATAAACACTGAGTTTTAGGCCTTTTAGATTTGAAAATATTAAATTTCCTCGCTTAAGTAAACAAACATTAATTAGTATATTCGTTGTCAGTTTTAAAAGAAGCAAAACAGTACGATTATTGCATTTTGCATTTCATTATTTTTTAATAGATACAATACTCGTATTACTTTAAGAAAGTTACGGTACAATAGTAAGCTTCAGAAATTTTAGAAAAATTAAATTGAAAATAGGTTATTTTGATGCCTCCGCAGTAACTGTTGACTCAACACAAAGTCATTTTACGTTTTTCTTTCTTCAAACTGTACACATCAATCAAATCGTCTAAGACCCGCTATTGCGGCGCAATTACCGCACATGCCAAACGTCAAGATTTGCGGTATGGCTTCATAACAAAAATGTTGTAACTGAACTTAATCATGTGTTATTTTTTTTAGTCTTCTTCAAGTTGGGGGGCTAGGCCCCCCTGGCCCCTCCAGAACTCCGCCTATGCACCCAGGCCTATTTACAAAACGGAAATGTTACATTTGAAAAGCCATAAAAATTAATCTTTATTCCTTTTTTCTCAGGTTCAAGGAGATTAACAAAAGTACCCTTAACTTTTAAATGTTAATACACGTGAGGGGTGTAAGGGATAACGCTTTCTAAAGACACCCAAATTTCAACCTTCCTTCCACGTAATACACCCTGGACTGCAATTTGTAGACTAACGAGGCTTTGGCCTCTTGACCTACAGCCAGTATAATCCTCACATAGTGGAGTAGTCAGGATCCCACTTTAAACAGTAAGTCCAGTCCCGATTCTCCTATCTGTCCATAAATAGAAGACGTCTTCCGGTCGTCCCGTCCATATTTTAAAAATCCTTAATATGTCCCGTTTTATAAAAATCTAGAAGTTAGCTCGATATAAATTTGAGACATTTCATGCTAAAAGTAGTCGATGGCATATTTTAAACTAGTGTCATGGAAACACTGTTTCACGTTATTCACAGAAATGTATTATTTCGTATATTTAACGTCGCTTTTCTGCCACTTCTGGCTAATTGCGAATAACAATCCAAATGATACAATTTCGTCGAGAAGCTTCGAGCAGGCAACAGTTTACTGTTATCTCGTGTCACGGTTTTTATGGTGTATGGGTTCCGTCATTTCCAGACCAGTGAATAAGTATGACCAAGAAGCGTACATGTAGTTTCAATGAGGCACTGCACGAAGATTTTAAATTTCTTCGTCTCGACACAAATTCAAAAGAAAATTCCTAATGAATTGGTGAAAGCTAATATATTTTCTAGTTTAACTAATAGTAATAATAATAATAATAGTTTATTTTAAGTGTTGAGCACAGTATGAAACCTAATACAGCACTAAGTCAAATACAAAAGTACAAAGTTACACGAATAAAATACATAAGCTGTAGAATAACATAACATAACAAGTTTGCATATTTACACTTCAAGTTATAGTTTTCAACGAGATCTATTATATCTCTGATACTAATAATTGTTTATTCTTATATAATATTGTGCAATTAACTATGTATTGTTCTAATAATAATAATAATCATATTTATTGAAGTGATGATAACAATTAAACAACCAGGTATATCACTATGTCAAAATTGGTTATACAAAATTAAAAAATTGAATACATAATTATAAAATAAAATAAATAAAAATAGTTTTATGATTGCCGATTATTTAGGAGCGGGTAAACTGACTTCCTTGAGAGGTCCCGTTTTAGGGTCAAAATATTATGGTCACCCTATACATAAAGTTCACTTAAAATAAAAATTTCAATTAAATTCAAACCCACAGATATGCACTGGATGTGAGTCCATACGCCAGAGACTCGTTAGTCTGTAAGAATGCAGCCTAAAACTTAACAAGAATAATGTTAAGGAGATAACGTATGCAGAAATAAAATATGCATTAACAACACCTATCGCTTCTGATTTGCAGTTTTTTTCTAGAAGCCTGGATACTTGCGCGTTTTCTGACCCTGAAATCCCGAAATTTGTTGTATTAAAATGAGATACTGATACTAGGACAGCCCTGTACAAAATTTGATTTCTTAACGGCCTGTACATGGGACCAAAAAGAAAGAAAATGAAAAACTCATCAGAGGACTTGCCAACACTGCATTTATAGCCTCGGACCAGGGTTAAGCCATTCGTCTGGCGGTCGGAGCTTTCGGCTGTCGAAACCAATCAAGAAGGCGCGATTCCTGCTGGATCTACCTGGAACCCTCCCGATAAGAAGACATTAATGGGGTTGATCTACAAGAAGTCTTTACAAGGCGACCTTCCCAGCAAGGCCAAGCGAACCGCGACCAACGTAGCAGTAAAAACGGGCAAAACTTGACTTCGGTCCATAGATGGCGCGCGGGTGATATTCATTGTCAACCTCTTGCCTCGGTTTATTGCTTTCTTGGTACCTGTCAGTAGCTATCGTTTGCAGGCTTCATCTCGCTCGTGCACAGGGCCGTAACAGCGCAAGGGCAGACTGGGCAGTGCGCTCCCCAGGAAAATAATCCGCGAGTGGTGTTGACGGGATGTGTATTTACAAACCCTATAGTACTGCCAGGGTCGCCGACTTGTCAAAATTATTGTGGGGGGCTCTGATCACTGAAATAAATGAATGAATGACTCACTCCTTCCTTTTTTTAAAAATCAAAATTACGTCTTCATACAGCAGTTTTTAAGCAGCTATTATATTCCTCATGCAAATGAAATGTAACATGAAAAACGTGTGTCTGCTCATTTGTTTTTTAGATAACAATTAACATTTTTATCTAAAAGTAGGCTATGTATTTACATTAGAGGCCAGCATAACAGTTTTATGTCGGCCTCGGTAGCCGAGCGTGTTGGGTGGTCGGCTCAACTCGCTTTGATCCGGAGGTCTCGGGTTCGAGTCCTGGCGAGGGCATGGGTGTGTTTTAATGTCCGCAACAGACTTGTAAAGAAAGGACATGTGACGGGTGCAAAGAACCTTAGTGTTGACGTACCCATAAAAATAGCGAATATTTACAATATTTAACAGTTTTATTTAATTATTTACATAAATACGAACACAAATCGCAGGCAAATAGTTTTAGTTTTTTGTTTTTGCTACAATATTTTACTTTTTAAATTTAATTTTGCAATAAAAATGCAAATAATAGCAATAATGCCTTTGATCATAGCCGTTCCCGCTTTCGCAATACAGACATTTCATAAGCTTTCCTTGCGTAGTTTACTCCAAGCCAGTGTTAAATAAACTCAAAGACTTTAGAATTATTGTCCCCTTATTCTTTGGACTAGAGGAAGAGATTTCGAGGATAATTAAATATGTTACATATCAATATTGCCTGAAAGTCGTGTTTACGACCTCAAATTGTTCAGAATTCACTAAACAACATACTGGTATAATTGTCATATCACCTTGTTATTTTGAAACTCCTTTTAGTAAAAATGTTAACAATACTCATAATTATATACTTAGTATATAGTAATAAGTCATGTGTTTTGCTGTCTCCGTTCATAGCCCCCCAAAGTTGATGGTTTAGCGGTCTCAGCCCCCCAAAGTTGATGGTCTAGAACATTTCAAATGTGTATTTAAAGTTAAGTTCATGTGGCACAGTTCAGAGTAAACTTTACAAGAGAAGCAAAATAATACATTATAATACATCCTCTTAAGCAAAATTATTTGAGGGGCTCTGCCCCCACATCATTAACATTGGGGGGGCTCGAGCCCCCCCCCCCAAACCCCATGGAATCGGCGCCTATGAGTACTGCAGAACCTCCAGCGACATTTGGCTACTGATTGGCTGCCATTCCGGAAGTTGATGCAGCGTTCCTTCAAGCTAACGCTAGATGGCAGGGTTCAAATTATCAGTGTAGATTTCAGATATCCATCCCAACAAGATAAGAAACCCATTTACACTAAGGTTCATTTCTTAGCAAAATTATTTAAATTAATGTTTTAGAAGACAGAAATCAGAACTCTTCTTGAAGTGAATGATTTTTCTATTTAAAGTCACATCAGTGCAAACATTGTAACTACCAATGACTATTGAGAAAATTATGTATATCCAACGTATAGCATTTTAGACATGATATTTTATTATATAAACGTATATTTCTTAACATAATTTCGACAATCTGTTTACAAACTTTATTACTATATAATCACAAGTCTAATTTTTCCATACTTTCGCTGTAAATGAAGAAACATGGAACAATGGACACGGAACATAAACACTTCCGGTTCACACAGCCAATAGGAAAGTGTTATATACCTCTGGTTCTGCAGCACTATAGGGTTTGTAAATACGCTGACGGGATCATGATTTTCGTAAACGGCACACACAAACGCTCACGTGTGTTGCCGGCCTCCGTTACCACTACGCCATCTGCGAGGCCCATATGTGTGTCTGTGTAGTCTATAGGGTGTAGCTATCCCTGCAAGCCACGAAAGCCTATAATCAAGGGGTCCTAGATTTGATACCCGGTGATACACTTTGCACGATGGTTCGAATTCAACTTCCAACTGTAGGTCCAGTCCCGATCAGCCTATCTGCGCATAAAGTGGACTTCAAACAACAGTAGGGCCCTACACATTCACAATGTCGGTCATTTCTGGAGATGTGATCAGCACCGCGCTCGCACCAGCTTGAGCCTCGCCCATTCCCAGTTTGCCCCCACGTACCCACTTATTAGAGGCTGGGCGGGGGTTGGGGGGGGGGGGGTTGAACTTCCAAAGCTCCCTCTTGCGACACGACCTTACACATCTCTCCAAGCAGTGAAAACCAACAACAAACCTGATTATACCGAGAGCAGTCGGTAGTAATGCATGATGATGAAGTTATGAATTATTAACTTAACATGCTCTTATGCACAATATATGTATGCTACTTGTATTCATTATGTTTGTTTTTATTGTGTATAAACCTGCCTATATTATGCTTATATGCTTCATGTAATTGGAGGTTTTACCTACTGATAGTCGTGATAACAATAATATGCACTTATTTACCCTCAAATGTGAGTGCATTCGCTTGCAAATATAAGCATTTTCTGGTTACACCACCTGTACCCAGCAAAGGACCGAATTCCCCACACAAATAGTTTTTGTGGTAGAGAAAGTTGTTCTTATAAAGCCAAAATATTGAAATTCAATTTAGATTTATTGTATCTTTATGTACGAATTTCCAAGAGCAGTTTACCAGCACCATCTTTATTTTGTGCAGGAATTTAAATTCATAATGAGTATTTGAGTCTCGTCTCGCCTGGTCAAGATATTCTTTCTATTAACTTGGGCTTCAATGATTAATAATATATTATCCTTTATTTTAACCAACAATACAAATACAATATTGTTGCATCAGCAGCGGCGATTGGGTGCCAAAACTGGGGAAGGGGAAAAAGGACAGTTTACCTTCTCTTGGTAGTTAAAGCTTACCATGGTGCGGGAGTAAAACGTGGCAAAAAGTGTGTGGGTGGTAAAATGCCCCCACGCCCCCCCCCCCCCTTCATCGCCGACACTGTGTTGAATATTTCTTAAAAATAAACCAATTAGAGATTGATTTGGTTTATTTTACTTCGCTTTTCTGCCACTTCTGGTCAGGCATGTTTTGGGGGCGGGGGGGGGGGCGAACCAACTGGGTCTCAGGAATAATAATAATAATAATAATGTTTAAATTAAAATTATTATATTAAATCAAATTAATAATTACAATACATAAATTAATATTATATTATTATTACACGATTAGGTAAAAAGACTGTAACTATAAAAATAGAGATATAACAGTGCATATTCATTACGTATCTTATCTTTAGTTAAGATCGGAATAATTTACATAAAAACAAGTGCTCTGGCAAATAGATGGATAATTGAATATTTATCGAATAACAAAAATGATGTCACATGCAGTTGGAGAAAAGTAAGTTTCTGATTAAAAAAAGCCCAGAGGAAATTAATAACCATCGATTATGCAACAAATGCTAATATTTTCATTACTTAATTTTAGTACTTGGTAAGTCTTTTGGGGGGTCTGGACCCCTCCTAAATACGCCCCTTCCTGTCCTTCAAAGCCGTATGATACCAATATAATCAGTCTTCCAATAAGCTCAGAGGAAAATATACAACAAAGGTTAAACGAATATATTTTTCATTATTTAATTTTAGTACTGGATAATTCTTTCGCGATGGGTCCGGACCCCATGGACCCCCCTAAACACGTCCTTGCTTCTGGCTAATCGCGAAGATGAGGATGAGTGATGATATGAAGAAATTGATATAGGGACTCAATACCCATGCCCTGGCCGGGATTCGAAACCTCGGCCTCAGGCGTGGTAGCACGCTGTGTTAACCACTCCTCCACGGAGTGATCGTTTGTGGTGTAGGCTATTCGGACTGATGGCGTTCATATTTGTTCAAGTGTCACTATTATTTATGGGGAGAGTACTTAATCAATCCTCCACAGACACACAGAACCAAAATTTGTTAACTGACTCCATTCTTCTTTTGACTCCAGTAAATCATT